>NC_140935.1:171042137-171727137 GCF_014529385.1 Adiantum capillus-veneris
GGATCAAGGTTTAAAATTTAAGAGGATATATATTTGTTTTGATGGTGTTGCTTCACAATTTAAGGTAGCAAGGACTTTCTATTTAGTAACTTTCTATTTAACAACTAACAAAGTTGGAGATGACATGAAATTTCTTTGGCTCTAGTCATGACAAGGGCAAACATGACGAGGCTGGAAGAAATATGAAGAGTGCATTAGCACACAAGCAGCTTAAACCTAATATGTAACCTTGAGGTGTGCTTAAGATGTCATTGAAATTTTAGTGTAAAAATGTCTTATCATCCACCTAGTGCTCTAGGACATGTTGGAAAGAGAATCCAAGAGGTAAGCAGGAAAAGTGATGTGGATAGGTTGAATGCATGGGCATGCAAGAAGACAATACGTGGCTTTTGTGCAATTCACAACATTTGTGGGTATTGCAAACATGATTCAACTGAAGTGAATACCAAATCTTTATCATGATATTGTTGGAATTAGGGTTGTAGATAAACACATAGCTTGGAGAAGACGAAGGAAGCTCAGAGTCACACAATAGAGAGTGTATTACTTAGTGTTCAATGGAAAGATAGATAGCCCTAGAGTGATGGGATATATACAATGCACGGGGGAAAAAATCTCCTAAAGAGGGAAAAAATGACCTGGCGGTCCTAGTGTGTTCACACACATCACTACCACATGTATATGGTAAAAAATCCCCCCTGGAGTGATGCGTTGAACGAGAGCTGGCACATGAGTAAAGGGAAGTGCCATGCCCTAAGGACATGATCATTCCCCAAAGGTGAGTAAGCCCAAAGCTTTGCGGAAAGCTTCAAGCTTCTCATGAGACAATGCCTTTGTGAAAAGATCTGCAAGGTTGTCCTGTGTTGGCACATAAGCCAAGCTGATCTCTCCTGCTGAGAGCCTCTCCCTGACATAGTGGTAATGCACCTCAATGTGCTTTGTGCGAGCATGAAAAACTGGGCTACTCTCAACTACCAATGCGCTCTGACTGTCACTGTAGATAGGGTTGGCAGTGTCCTGTCCAACACCCAAATCAGCCATAAGGCATCTGAGCCATACACACTCAACCGTAGCTCTGAAGACTGCCCTGTACTCAGCCTCACAACTTGAAGTGGCCACAGTAGGTTGCTTCTTGCTCAACCATGATATACATGAACTGCCAAGCATGAAACAAAAACCACTTGTGGACACTCGTGTGTCAAAACAACCAGCCCAATCTGAGTCCGAAAAAGCATGTAGGTCTGGCGGCAATGATCCCCCCTTGGGATAAAGCAATCTCCACGCGTCGTTGTGCGCTCGTCCAATGTGGTGCAAATATTGAATTCACCCATGTAGTTTGCACCTCTCAAACTTGAGATTTTCTTTGCCAAGTGCTGCATGTCGGCGTGAGCTGCTGAATTCAAGTTCAAAAGGTAGTTGAGAAACAGGGGAAGTAACGGGTAGTTGAGAATAAGAGCGAACTATGCTCGCGAGATTTGCACAAAGCTTTGCACGTCTCAGATGTTGTATATTCACCACCGCTCAACGTGGCCTCAAACTCTGCATCCCTCAAAGCTAGAATCTCCACCAAGGTTCGCACGTCGGCGTGCACATAATACTACGGTTGGAATTCTTTCTTGCACATTTTGGCTCATGCTGAGCTCAAATTCTTGAGTTCTTAGGTTTATACAGTTTGAGAAGGTTGCAAAAATTCACCTATGATGTGACAACTCTGTTGGGATCTAAGTGAATCAAAAAAAGAATCTTCTAAAATATGAGGAATCTCATGGCGTGCTATATATCAGTAGAAAGAGCTTGAAGAGGACATTCTAACTGTCAAACCTCTGCCAACTTTGGAGTTTGTTTGCAAAAATTTATCCATGAGCTCATTTTGGTAGAGAGAGAGGTAAAGTCAAACTTCTTAAAGGGCCCCTTTGTGAGTCCAACTTTCACCTAATGGTAGCTTCCTTGGTTCATGTTCTAGCAAGCATGTGCCCTCATCCAAACCCATATCTCGGGTGATGAACCTGGTGGAGAAACAATCATGTCATGGATTCTCCATGTGTGCATTATGGATGAGCTACAAAACCTTCCATATGCCCTCCAGGGTTATTTTCACTTGGAGGGTATTTTTGACCACCCCACAAACAAGGAGCTGGGACCCCGATCTGTGACTTGAATGCACCTTCATTGCTGTACCTACCACACCTTTGTCCTTCATTTCCAACAAGGCCAAAGCATGTCACTTTTTGGTCTAGACTAGTAGTTCGTATTTCCCACGTAGTTTTTGGAACACTAGACTCTGGCCAAACACTCCCACCCTATAGAGTTGAAGACAAAGGTGATTCAATTTCGACCGTGGGTGCAAACTCTGGTATGTGGCTATCATCATCGAGCATCACATCCCCATCAACAAATTGCAGGGGATGTTGAGGATGTGGCAGGTCTTGCTACAAGGATTGTTTCTAATAGAGTTGTTTTGCCTACGACAGAACAATCTCGTTGGGATGTAAAGGATGTGCAAGCTCATGCATTGATTGCTTGTCTGTGAAGCACACCATTGTTCCTCACATTCATTCAGCAAAATCTGCAAAACAGGCTTGGGATATTTTGGCTGGTCTTTATGCAAGTCGCAATGAGGCTAAAACTGCTTTGCTGCAAAAAGAGCTGGAGTCAAAGATTATGCATGAGAAAGATGATATGGACACTTTCCTTGCTAGTGTCAAGGATATCAATGAGCAACTTATTTCTGTAGGTGAAGTCATTTCAAATAGTTCCCTTGTGCAGACTTTTCTTGATGCCTTACCAGATTCTTAGTAGACTTTTGCTACTACTTGGAGACTTATGACCCAAGGAAATCCTGAAGTTTTCAAGTTTGATGCATTATGCACATTGCTATTGCAAGAGTCACTTTACAGAAAAAACAGGACTAGGCAATGTGCAGTTGAACAGGATTTTATTGCTTCTCAAAGAAAGGGTGGTAATAGCAATGCAGCCACTTCTTATGGTTCTGCTGCGAGTGGAAAAAATTCTATTCCTAATGCTTCTGATGGCAGAAATTTGTCTAGAAATTTTGGTGATAAGGGCAAAACAAGATGCATTGCCATTATTGTAAAGCTGATGATCATTTGATCAAGCAGTGTCCTAAGTTGAAGGCCAAAGAGGCTAAGAAGAAAGAGGCTAGTTCCACTGCAAATGCAGCCATTGTTGAGTCTTCTGGGAAAGGAGACTGTGATGCTGATGTTGATGCAGAATGGGTTTTTAGTGCAGAGTGCACTTACAATCCTGCTGTCCATGATGCATGCATGTCAGTTTTTGCTGCAAATTCACATGTGTGGTATTTTGATAGTGGTGCTACAAAGCACATTACCTCACATCGTGAATTGTTCACCTCTCTTGAGTCTGTCCCTCATGGGAATTTAGTCACTTGTGCCAACAATGCCTCTTATCCGGTTCAAGGAGTTGGAAAGATTGTGCTTACTGCTGGAAATGGAAGTTCTTTCACACTTGTTGATGCACTTTATGTACCTGGGATAAATAAGAATCTTTTGTCTGCATCTACACTTGCTAGACTTGGACTTGTAGTCAAATTTATGGATAGCAAATGTATAGTTCATGATCTTAGTTTTGGTGATGAAATTGTTGCATCTGGGCTTTTGTATCGTGGGCTGTATAAGCTCACTTTGTATGACAATTGTGGACAATATTTTTCAAATGCAGTTGTTGATTCAAGGGCTATTTTGGGATAAAACACCATGTACAATGCCTTATACACCTCAGCAAAATGGTGTTGCTGAGAGGAAAAACAGGTCACTTACGAAAATGGCACGATGTATGGTCAAAATTCAAGCTTTGCCACATTGTTTTTGTCTTGAGGCCATCATGTGTGCCACTTATGTACTTAACAGATGTCCTATAAAAGCTTTGCAATCTATTACTCCATATGAAGCATGGCATGATAGAAAGCCTTCTATTGAGCACATGCGTGTTTTTGGATGTTTGGCATATGCTTTGGTGTCACAAAGATAGCGCAAAAAATTCAATGATAAGGCTGTCAAATGTATTTTTGTTGGTTATAGTGCTGAAAGCGAAGGTTACAGGTTGTATCATCCGCAAACAAAGTGTATTCTGGTTTCACGAGATGTAGTGTTTGTGGAAGATTATATTCAGTCCTTGCTATCATGTACTAGAGATAGTAATGTAAGCTCATAGGACATTTATGACACTTTCTTGCCTCTTTTCAATGGTGGAAATATGAATGTAAATTCCAATGAGTCAAATGTACAGCCTATGGGGGTTTCTGAAAATGTTACAGATCAGCCTATTACTGATGCAGATGTACATGATGTACTTGATGAGGACAGGACTGAAAATGAGCAGGCTAGAGGTACGCCAAAATGGTTGTTGCATACATTGTGTGATAGTAAATTGGATGCATCTTTGTCTAGTCGTACTCGTTCAAGCTCTCACCATGCATCTTATGCATCAGAGTGTTATGCTTTGGTGGTGTCTAGCTTACATGATGTTGAGGAACCTCTGTCTTTTGATGAAGCACAAAATTCAAAAAATTGGATTTGCAGATCGCCATAAGGCTCGACTTGTTGCAAAGGGTTATGAACAACAAAAAGGCATAAATTATGAAGAGACTTTTGCTCCCACTTGTTGTATGACTCCTATGCATTTTCTATGTACATTAGCAACTCATTTTGGTTGGGATGTACATCAATCATGCATCGTTATTGCTTTCTTGGATGGTGACATATTTGAGGAAGTTTATGTAACACGGCCTTGCGGTTTTTTCAAGAAAGGACAAGAGGACAAAGTGTGCATATGTAAGAATGCTTTGTATGGGTTGAAGCAGTCTCCTCGTGCTTGGTATGAGAAAGCTGACACTCACTCGGTCAAACAAGGCTTTTGTAATAGTCCAATAGAAAGCACATTGTATGTAAAGCATGAGGGTGATGTACTTCTCATTGTGGTTCTTTATGTAGATGATTTGCTGATCATTGGACCAAATGAGAGACATATTGTTGAATTTAAGACTGATTTGAATGCTACTTTCAAGATGAAAGATTTGGGGCTGTTGCATCATTACTTGGGTATACAATTTAAGCAATGTGATGGTTGTATTGCCTTATGTCAGAAAATTTACATAGAGACAATGCTATGTAAGTTTGGACCTGAGGATTGCAAACGTATTTCCACTCCCATGGAAACATATTTAAAATTGAGTCTTTATGACACTAGTGATCCTGCTGATGTCACTCTTTACCAAACTGTTATTGGATGCCTCATTTATGTATGCAACACGAGGCCAAATATTCAGTTTGCAGTCTCACAAGTCAGCAGATTTATGCATAGCCCAGGGTTCAAGCATTGGCAGGTTGTCAAGAGGATTTTTCGCTACCTTAGTGGCACTTTACATCTTGGCTTGTTTTATCCCAAAGGGGGATCATTGCCGCCAGACTTACATACTTTTTCGGACTCAGATTGGGTTGGAGCATGTAGGACTCGGATTGGGCTAGTTGTTTTGACACACAAGTGTTCACAAGTGGTTTTTGTTTCATGCTTGGTAGTTCATGTATATCATGGTTGAGCAAGAGGCAACCTACTGTGGCCACTTCGAGTTGTGAGGCTGATTTGGGTGTTGGACATGACACTGCCAACACTAGCTACACTGACAGTCATAGCACATTGGTAGTTACGAGGGACCCAATTTTTCATGCTCTCATAAAGCACATTGAGGTGCATTACCACTATGTCAGGGAGAGGCTCTGAGCAGGAGAGATCAGCTTGGCTTATGTGCCAACACAGGACAACCTTGCAGATCTTTTCACAAAGGCATTGTCTCGTGAGAAGTGAGAAGCTTTCCGCAAATCTTTGGGCTTACTCCCCTTTGTGGATTGATCATGTTCTCAGGGCATGGCACTTCCCTTTACTCATGTGTCAGCTCTCATTCACCGCATCACTCGAGGGGGGATTTGTTATGATATACATGTGATAGTGATGTGTGTGAACACACTAGGACCGCCAGGGCATTTTTTCCCTCTTTAGGAGCTTTTTTCCCCCATGCATCATATATACGCCCATTACTCTAGGGCTACCAATCGTTCCATTGCACACTAAGTAATACACTCTGTATTCTGTGCCTTGAGCTTTCTTCGTCTTCTCCAAGCTGTGTGTGTTTTCTTGTAACCCTAATTCCAACATGAAAGCCACAAGATCTGTCTTTTTTGGGCATGACCTTATTAGCCCCCCCAAAGTAAAACCATTCAAGCAGCAAGCCAATTGGCATTCGCCTTATCTGCCATGAATCCCTTGAATTCAAGCTTATCAAAACCCATGCCCTGCACCACGACATTCAACATTTTCCAAAATTCAATCTGAGCATGTTTATTCTCCATAGTGAACTCACATGTGGCTATTGTCATAAGCTCTCAAAGAAATGGATCCTAAACATGAGAAAACATTGTAGGCCAACGCTGCACTCTATGCACATGATCAAAGTGAACCCACATATTCTCTAAGTTCCCACTTGGATGCATTTTATTCACCAAGTCAACTCCCTATGGTTGACATTTTGAAGATGTGTGGCTTTAATTTGTTTACCTTTCAGTTGACCACAGGAAATAATATGCTATGAACAAAAGGATACCTTGATTTATGTTTTAGCTCTAATACCGCCTCAAGACCCTTTGACAGTATACTCTTTGATTCCTTAGTTGTTCCCAAGCTCCTCTCAATCCTTCGTTTGTTGGACAAAGGAGTGATTGATTCTAGAAAATCTACAAATTCTTTGTCATAAATATTTCTTGTTATATTCGTAGATTCATCTCTCATTAGCTCTTTTATATAATAAAATCTTGGGTTGTAATGCTCAAGCTACTTTGATGTAGCGAATAGATCCCAAGATGCTCTATTTTGCAAAAATGAATCAACTCTCTGCTCTGCATGTCTATTCTTTCCTTGACCTCATGGATGTTGATGCTCACTAAGGTGGATTTCACACCTGGTGTACCTATACTTCTCCATAGGTAAGCAATAGTAGATACCAGCAGGACAAGTTTCCAAGCAAAGAGGCATCTTGGAGCAGTGCACACAAGACAATGTTCCATAATCAGGTCCAATAAATCCTTTGGGAGAGCACTTTGAAAGATGACCATTCCATTGAGTCTCATTATGAGTTTTAGTTCAATGAAAAAAAGAGCATTCAACATTGATGCATTGAAAGTGGCCTAAACATCTGCTAAACACCCTAAAAACAATCACTACTACATGTGACATACTCTATCCACATATAACTGTCATGTCTCTGCTCCATGCCAATCATTCCACCTCCTGAATGATTTGAAGGTGGTAGTTAAAATGCAACATAACCATCATAGTGCATTGGAATTTCTTCCACTAAAGAATCTTAGTAGCTTCTTGAAGAACAATAAACAAATTGCTTTGTGTAGGCATATTTTTAATCATGTCAGTTACACCAAGTTGTTTTTTTTATGTATCATCTAAAAGTATTGGATCACCTTTGTTTTCTAACTTGTTTAGGGAGCAGTCGGCTGTTCACTCATGCGCCTTGTATAATTGAAACATTTCATGATCTAGAGAATAAAAGTCATCTCCATCTACACCCGGGGCAACTTCCAACTTAATCCCCTCTGCTGACAAAGAGAGAGGATGGAGAGTGATTGTTGAGGAAGATATATTAAAGTGTGATCTGAGATTGGATACTTTTACTTGAATGGTCCTGCTCTCAAACATCAGAATGAGTTTGTGGCCCACCCTTGGTCCATAGATAGTGATATGTCTCTCCATAAGAACTCCTGCTTGTATGGCAGATATGTTGGAATAGTTGGAATATCAATGATAACGTGTAATAGCAGTAATTGCAATGGGAACACATTATTCTGAGAGATGGAAGCATGTTCTTGGACCAAAAGACTACTCTGAGGGAATGATTAAAACCAGTCTAGTCCTAGATATGATGTAGATTACGACGGTCAGCAAATAAAAAGAAGAATCGTTGTATTTAAAAATAAATTTTTTTCATAAGTTATGAAATAGAATCAGATATTCAAAAATCTCTGATAACGATCTTGTAAGAATATTTGAAATGCACAATCATTCGTAATGTTTTAAGAGCCGCCTAGAATGTGAACTCTTAACTGCTTTGCCAAAAAATGATTGTTAAGTATAGTTTCAATGTGATATCTGTGCAGAGATTGAATTCAAAGCTTTATTTTATATTCACCATTCTTTAAACTCAGAAAATGGGCCCCATGTTGTAGCGAGCGCCCAATTTATTTTGACACGTGTAAAGTGCCTTAACTAATTAGGTGCACTGTCATAAAAACAACAAGATCTGCTATTGGTGATGGCACCAGGAAGAGGATGAGGACGTTCAGCGCAAGGTGGAAGACCCCCTGCCAGGTAAGGCTCTATTCTCTCTCTCTCTCTCTTGTGGTGTGCACATGGTGCGGCCACTAGAGGCGTTCGGCCGTTTTTAATTATGCTGGCCCACTAAGTTTTGTACCATAGTGTAACGGTTGTCAAACGCAGCCAACAAAATGAAAGCCCCCCCTTCAACGCGTTCGCGACGGCCAAGCAATCCAAGGACTATTTTCTAGTTTTTGAGCGGGAGGCCAAAATTGCTTCTGCAACCTTCCTAGCAGCCTGCAAGGTAAGCGCCTCTTCTCCTCTCTCTCGCTCTCTCTCTCTCTCTCTCTCTCACACACACACACACACACACTCTCACACACACACATACACATGTTGAACGAACAAGAAATTTCATAGCTTTTCTCATCTTCACACAAAAAATTGTATTCATATACATATGCTGAACACACAAGAAATTGCATAGCCTTTCTTTTATTCACACAAAGAATTGCATCCATATATACACATGCTGAACATACATGAATTTGCATTTCCTTTCTTTTATTCACACAAAAAATTGCATTGCCTATCAATGTGTTTTTCATTCATAAGCTCTTGTTCGTCAAAATTTTCCTTCAAATGGTCTCGTTCGTCATGTAATGGTTTCGAGTGGCGAATTGGGTCATGGCTTCACTTGTGTATACGGATGGAATCGACATAACTAGTCGAAAAATTCATTTCATGTTCGTTAGTAGTATTGATTTTTCATCGTCAAACATTCTCTTTCGCAGTATGTCTTCTCCGCCTCTAGCCACCGCTGGTGTGCGATGAGCTAGGGAAGAGGAGGGTGGTAAGCCAAGTAGGCCCTCTTGGGCAATGCATCTGCAATCGGCACCAATTGGAGATGAATTCGAGAAATACGTTCCTCTTTTCCAGGATGCTACACCTTTTGTGCAGGATTCCTACGTCGCTTTAATGGAGGAGACTATGCTTACGCCTCCTTCAACTGGGAAAAAACGATCAAAGATAGAGATATCCTCGCAAGCACAGACTCCAACTGAGCATCTGGAGGTGACAAATGCAATGAGTCAACCACCAGGGCAGAAACCACAGGAAGCACACACAAGCACAAAAGGGACGAAACCACCAGTGCAAACATCACAGGATGCAGACACATCCACAAAAGGGACGAAGCGCCAGAAAGCAACAACAGTTATATGGGATGACAAGAGCACGCATACTCTCCTACGACTCTATGAGGAGCGGTCACACATCAAGAAGGAAAATTTTTGCCCTAAAGATTGGGAAGATTTGGTCTTTGCTGTAAATCGGGAGATCACAGGTAGCTTCAACCTGGAGCATGCAAGGAACCGAATTGACACACTAAAGAAGGTGCACAAAAAGGAACTTTCCAAACAAAACTCTACTGGTAGTGTACCTAATACCTGGATCTTCTTTGACATGTGTGATGCGTTGTGGGGGAAGAGTTCGAAGTGCTCAGGCATTGCTGGTGCACTTGATAGTGAGAGCCACAGGCCTGTGTCCTCCTCAACAGATACACCTATCGACCTAGATGGTGTTGATGGTGGCTCAGGTCAAAATCCACAACCAGATTTTGTGGATTTGGACAGTGTATTTGGCAAGAAAGTGAAGCAACCAAAAAAATCAAGCTTGGGCACAGTGGCCCAGACGTTGGGTGATGGGATGAAAAGATGTGTGAAGCCCACGAGTGTGCAGAAGATAAGAAGACAAGCACCTTGCGAGAGCTTGAGAGTGCCAGGATGCTACATGAGGAGAGACTCGCAAGGATCGGAGAGGAGGAAGAGACGAAGCCTCACCAAATCTTCTTGGACATCGCAAAACTTATCTCTAAGAAGCCAGATCAGTAATTTTATGTACACATCACCATAGTACATTCTCCTTTTAGTTTGAGCTCTAACACATACCATTGCAGAGTAATTGATTAAAACGACATGTTTACTTTTGTGCAGGTGAGGTCCTGCAGTCACGTTCCATTGTGTCTTTACGTGTGCATCCCTGCTTGTACTCAGGTATGTCTTAACCTACTTCGTAGTTTTGATATTTGTTTGCTTGCAGTTTGTTATCCAAATCAGTATGTTTATTTCAATCATAGGATGGAAGAATGGGTTCAACTCTTTGGGATGATGACATTACTGAGTGACAGTACACTAGGCAGGGCGAGTGCATCGCATGATCAACGCTTGGAGGATAACAACTTCTTCATGTGCAGTTTGTAGGGATGCAGGAGGGGTGCATGATTCTTCTCACTTCAAAGGATGTGACTTGTATGGTCAGCTCAAACGAGGAGTAGCACTCGATCGGCCACTATTGCCCATTCAAGGGGAGATGGTACAACTTTATTTGATTGCAGACTCAGCCTACAAAGCGAGGACATTTTTGGTAAAGCCATACCGAATGAAGGCAGGGCGATTTTTACGTGAAAAGCGAGATTTTGACAGGGAAATCTCAAAGGGGAGAGTGAAAGTGGAAAATGCCTTTGGTCTCTTAAAGAATAGGTGGCGGATTTTGTGAGATCTCAAAGTTGGTCTTGCTTTCGCGCCCACTGTGATAGGAGCGTGTTGTTTCCTACACAACTTTGTGCAAATCCGAGGCGAGACAGAGCCTCATGATCGACAAGATCCGCATCCCAACTCCCAAGAGCCACTTCCCAATGATGGCGGGAATCCTGCTCATCGCGAGATGGCCTTGCGGATAAGGGCATCCCTATTCCGCCATAGCAGCTTGAGGGTTCAGAATGCAGCAGTTCCAAATGTAACAGGTTATGGATTTAGTAATTGTTCTTATTTTTCAAAGTGATCTTGTCTTTTGTTTCAACTAAGGTTTTAAATATGTATCCATAAAGCTTATTATTAATTTCTTGAAGTTGTGTTTTGCAGGGCTTGATGATGATTCAGAGTCTGAGGATTGAGTCATGTTCTACATGGTTGTAGTTTTTGTCATGTGGTTTGCTTTATGGTTGCAATGAGCAGCACCTCTATTTATGAAGCAGAACACCTCTATTTATGTACTGCTATAGGGTTTTCATTATGGTTCTCAAGTGTTTTTGTTTATGGCTGCCAATGAGCAGTAATGCCACGCGCTTCTGTATCATAGTAAATGGTTCATTCTGATGTACTTAAAACAACTCAGTTTATGACTGTCAGTCTCTTGTTTATGTGGTTATTGGATATTGAAATCTTTTTTTTCATGTGTTTTTCATGCATTTAATGCAATGTTATTAGGCGTTTTTTGTTGGAAAAGGCTATCTTTGTGATGTTGGCAATGCGTGGTTTGTTGGTTCGCACGTCAACTTCAGCAACGAACGGACGTGGCCGGACGAAACATGTGCTTTTTTTAACCGAACGGATGAAAGAACGGATGCATGTGCACGAAATGGCGAAAAGTTAGCATCCGTTTGTTGCACTTTTCAGAGAACGTATGGCCGAACGAACGGCCTCATGTGCGCTTTACAAGATTTTACTCCACCGGCGATGAGCCAGTTGTTGAATATTTCTTTCTGCTCATTGAGCTCCAAAGCGGCCAAAGGAGCAAGGCACTGAGTCTCTTTGTCTATTTGCTTACTGAGTTTTTGCTTACTGGGTCTCCAAAGAGGCCAAAGGAGCAAGCCACTGAGCAAGGTTCAATCCTTACCTTTGATGTGTATTTCAATGACTAGAACGTAGAAGGTGCATGCGCCGGCGATAAGCATTTCAAAGAACTCTGTCCATGCCGACGATAGGAAATTGTAGCTATTGATAAGCAGTTGCAGTTATCGATGATAGGCAGTTGCAGTTACAGTTGTCCCAAAGCGGCCAACGTTACAACTCTGTGTGTATCCCTATTTGACTGCCTAGCCATCACAGTTTACGGCTCTTCTTCCCTCTTTGCATGCTTGTAGAACTCTCTGCATGCATGATCATTAGTGCTCTATCTGCATGGAACGCCCCTTTACTCATTTGTTCTTGTAACCAGCAAGTCCTGCTTCGGCTCACAAGCTGACTTCCCTGCTTGTAACCCACAGGTCTTGTGCTTCCGCTCACAAGCTGCCCCTGATTAATGGAGCTCGAACCGTAATAGATCTCGAAGAACCTTAACGTATTTGGCTTAACACTAGGTTGGTAACCTAACAGGACATAAAAGTGTCCTTTCAGGGTTTTGAAAAAAACCTCCAAAACCATAGTAGATCCACTCATTTTGTAAAATCCTTTCATGAGGTTATAGTTCAAGGTCTACTATACATGGAAAAAATAAGAAACTTGTAAAATTTCTCATCTTTTGGTCACACCAAGCCTCCAAAGTTGATGGACCAGTACATTTTCATCAAAATAGTCATTTCTTACGTTTTGTTGCATAAAAATAAGATAAGGGATTTTTGTAGGACTTGAGATAAATTCCCTAGTTAACTTCAATGGGTTGGTGATCCAAACATATGATTGCTTCTCACTCACTATTTTTTGTTTTGCCAAAAGAAATAGGTACAAAAAAGTTGAATTTTTACCATTCTGCAAACCTATCATCAAAGTTTCTATAGCCACGCTCAATACAAATAATATATGCATGTTTTCCTACTTCCCTATCGTCCTTTAGGTTCATAAGGAGCCATGGAGCATGTCAAAAGAATAATACATCTCTTACCAAGGGGAATCTTGGGGACAAAGATGAAGTGCTAAATACAGCAAACATGAAAAAACTGGGTTCAACATTATGAGTTGTAGAATCCCATAGAAACTATTCAATATCTAGCCAAATTTGATCCTTATGACTAGATATGGTTACTACCTACAAAATGCATGTAGTTGTCACAAGAAACTAACAATATTGAAAAAGCTATACTTGATATACTAGAATGTTTCGTTTTCTTCTATAATTGAAAAAATCAACCATCGTTGTCTACTATGCAAAACAGGGTATTAGGTGCCCCAAAACTCAAGGAATATTAGCTTTATGTTATAATATGCGACATAGAAAATCAAAATTGCATTTGGATATCATGAAAGCCACCAAAAAAATCATAGAAGAGCTAAAATTGGCTAAAAAACAGGATTTGACAATTTTTGTAATTTGGTCATAACTTACAACTTTAACATTTATTTCTCCCTAGAAGCATCAAGACATGTTGAGGACTACGAAAGATAGTTCTCTAGCATTATAGACCTCACAAACATGAATTCTAGAGTGGTATAGTTGCAAAAAGTTGAAAAAAGCCAAAAATAGGACCCGTTTTTTCACACAGTTTAGGTTGTGAAATGTTGTGCAAGGACAAGGTTAAAGATCATGGAATTGATATTCCAAAAAAATGTCGAGTTTTTTTCATCTCATGAGACAAATTTCTAGATAGATAGCACCTCAAAATCCATTTTGAAACTCTTGACATAATTCAAGGAAAATGGTCACTTAACAGGACATAAAAGTGTCCCATTACCAACCTAGTGTTAATGGAGCTTAACCTTAGCAGAGGTAGTGAAGGCACTATAGGGTAGAAAAAGAGTGGGCAGTGAACGATGCATGACGGGAGAGTGTGCGTGTGGGGCAGAGAGAGAGAGAGAGAGAGAGAGAGAGATCTCATAAAAAAGGGTTTCCTGCTACTTCCACATGGCATACATAGCTTATATTAACTTGCTTCCACATGGCATACATAGTTTATATAGCATACATGTGTAATTGGTTCATCAAGTGTTATTCTCTGTGCATACATTGTTGGGTGTTAGAGTAGTGAATTTTGCACTAATCTTAAAAAATTCAAAGACAACGTAAATATTAGGGTTTCTAGAGTAGGTGTCGACTTTTTGAGCTGTTCTTTTCTGTCATAGGAGTAAAGTAGGTAGAAGAATTTCAGAGGAAGAAATTGCTCTACTTTGGCTCAGATTTAGACAAGATAAGTGCTGATGTGTATTGTATGTCAGATGAGATAGTAAAAAGTGCAAAAAATGTTGCATAAGTTGAAAACAAGTGCTTTTGTTGCATAAAATGGTCTATAGTATCTTGTGGATGTGCTACATTGAAGACAAAACTAAAAAGAAGACAAAAATTTACATTGAATAAAAAATTGTGATTTTATTCTTGATTGGTAGAAAGGGTGAAAATTGACCCAGAAAGACCTGCCCAAAGTGTTCAACATAAGGGTTAAAGTGCATCAAGACTAAATTTACAAAAAGGAGTGAACAAAATGTTGCTTGAGAGGTTGAATTCTTAGTAAGGAAAGAGGAAAATTCACCCAAGATGTTCAATTTTTGTTGAAATTTTGATTTCTTGTGACACATTAGACCTAAAGTGAAAGCAACAACCTATGGAAAATTGTAACCTAAAAAAAACTGTGATTTTTCCTGCTGACAAGAAAAAATCCCGCTTTTTTCTTGGCTTCTAGAAACAACTGAATTTTCAAATGAAACTAGGTGAGAGATCTTAGACAAAAGGATCAACACCTGTGGGAAGGTCAAAAGCTAAATCCAAGACCAAAGGGTGTGGAAAAAAATCGTGAATTTTTTCTTGACCTCAGATTTTTGTGGAAATTTTTCAGTGAAATTTTGCATAGAGCATCCACTGAGATCTTTCTCAGAAGGGAATTGTGCTAAACAAGGTCGCAACACCTCTTGAAGTTTGTACAAATTGAAGAACGCATGTGGAAGAGAGCAAAGCAAAGCACAAGGAGAAAGTTGGAGTCAAACAATGATTCAAGTAAGTAAACCATTTGATTTGAATGTTCTTAAGATCAAGAACTTTGTATCAGTTAGGTGCTAGGCATGTGAGAGATCAAGTGAGTCGAGTGCGATTGAGGAGCCAGGATGACCTAGAATCTTTGCCTGTAGTTAGGGAGGAGGTATCTTCAAATACTTTATTGGAAACTTCTTTTCCATAAAGCATGGCTGAGAGAGTACCTAGTATGAGCGTGAGAGTGAGGGAGAATTAAATTGGACCTTCTAGGAGGACTTTAGTAATTCCACTTACCCCATTACAATACATGTACACCAATGACCAAGGAGCACAAATTTACATAGATAGTGTCCAAGAGTGTTTGGAACGATGTAGAGTCTAGATAGGGTGTCCAATCCTAGCATTGTTGATAGATTAAGGATGCCAGGAACAAAGGAGAATATCGATACAGGGGTAGAAAATCTACCCTTGGAACATGACACGAGAGCCAGACTGTTGTCCAAAAACAAGGTCACAAGAAAATTTCAGGGATTTAATATTTACGTAATTACGTCAAATTTTGTGTGATCACAAGGTCTTATTGACACATTTACAAGATCACAGTAAACATGATCACACAGAACCTGGTTTAGGGTGACTTGCAAACCCACAAAATTCCCACCGGGCTTTTCAATTTTCCCGGTGGGCCCGTTGGGGAAACTGATCAAAAGCCCGACGGGCTGTTAGCGTTATATATACGCGGACCCGATCGGGCCCGCTGGGTGTATTAGCGCTTTCGTCTTCTGTGAGAGAGAGAGAGAGAGAGAGAGAGAGAGAGAGAGAGAGAGAGCTTACGACCACCTTTGCAGGTACGTCGAGAGGAGAGAGGAGAGAGGGAGAGAGGGGGTCGTGTGGGAGCGTGCTCTGCGTCGTAGTGCACAGCAGCTAGCAGAGTACCGGACCACACGATCCGGGTATGTGTTGTGTGTGTGTGTGTATGCGTTGTGTGGTAGCGTGCCTTTTGTCATAGTGCGCGGCAGTAATAAGGTACCTTACCACACAATGGGAGTGTGTGTGTGTAAGCTGTTCTATGGAACATTGCTTATCACGGGGCATCACCTCGGTGATGCGGGGAAGATGGTGTCCTTGTGTTAAGTATTGGCTTATTGTCTAGGTACTACGTCGGTAACGCGGCGAATCTAGTATCCTTATGGTAAGTCAACTTCCCTTCCCCTTTCCCAAAAAACATATGGGCATCGATCGGTAACGCGGCTATATGATGTTCGTATGTAGGACATTGTTTTTCCTTAGATTCAGGCGGCACTCGATCGATAACGCGGCTAATAGAGTGTCGTTTGTTAGAAGCATATGCTTTTGCATAAATGTGGCGTTCAAATCATTAACCAAGTCGTACGAACTTCATATAATTTGTATGTGCATGTGTAGTTAATTTTTTAAGTATTAAGTATATGAATTAATACTTGGTCGGTAACGCGGCTGTGAAGAGTATTTTATATACAAAATGTATGAATTGTTTGATTTTGTTGTTTTTAACTGTCCATTTGAAATTATATACTAGCTAATCATACTCAAAAGAATACTTTATTCATCAAAAATCGCTATTTTAAATGTTTCATTTATATAGAATATTTTATTCATCAATCATCACTATTTTAAATGTTCCATTTATATAGAATACTTTATTCATCAATCATCGCTATTTTAAATGTTTCATTTATATAGAATACTTTATTTATCAATCATCGCTATTTTAAATGTTCCATTTATATAACTTACATGTAAAAAAATATTTGCACACAAATTGCATATTTAATATTCGTTTTTAACCTTTTTAAAGGATTCTCAAGCATTATCGTTATTTTTAATGCTTCATTTACATAAATTCTCTGCAAAAAATCTAATTGCACACAATTTGTATGTTAAATATTCTTTTGTATCTTTTTAAAGAGAATCAATTATCATCGCTTTTTGATTGCTACATTTACATAAATTCTATCTAAAAAGGTATGTGAACACAATTTGCTAGTCCAATTTGTATACTTCCAATGTTTTAAATGTTTTTGAAGATTTTAAATCGGTGTATGCTTTGTTTGAATTAGTATGTGCGCATGGAAAAAAATATAAGTTTAAAATTCAATATATGCTGAAATGTTAAAGACCGTTAACATGTATTGTTTGATCTGAATTAAGTTCTTATAAACCACTTGTTTGAACTGATTTTTACAGGTGTAACAGATTGCAATTTTAA
Organism: Adiantum capillus-veneris; assembly: GCF_014529385.1. NCBI lineage: Eukaryota > Viridiplantae > Streptophyta > Polypodiopsida > Polypodiales > Pteridaceae > Adiantum > Adiantum capillus-veneris. Next base: position 171,059,416 of record NC_140935.1, read on the forward strand.
GTGAAGCTTATATTCAATTTTTATCAATATTACCTTGCACATTTGTTAAAGTCTTCAAGTAGTGGTTAAGAGTTTACCTGAGATAGTGTGAGAGTGGTAATGTCATTTGCAACCATGAATTTGTATTTGATATGTTGTTTTTGTATTGTCCAGTGCAAATATGACGCCAGATCAAAAGAAATGTATTATGCATGTCATTCGTAAAGAATGTATTTTGGCAATCTCATCATGTGCAGTTGGTCGCATATATCCGATTAGTGAAAGCGATGTCTACATCAAAGACATCACTAGCGCTATATGGGAGAACACAGAGCACAGGTTGCGAGTTGAAGGCCAATACGAGTTGTTGAGTCCAGCTGGGATACAAGAATTTGACCCCCACCACAAGGTCAGGACAGTGTTGGGCAATACAAAAGTATGTTGCAGAGACTTAAAGGAAGATACCCCACCTTGCGACATGTCAAAATTAGAGCTCTGGGATAAATTGTGGGAAGAACAGAAAGTAAAGATGAAGCGTGTGAAAGCGCAGGACCAAGCAGCTTTACCCAAGAGATTGAAGATGGCCCAAGATGCGCAAGCAACTTTGGGAGGTCGATCCGATGCCAGCAGCACCAGCACAATCATGCGCATTACTTTGAATGCAAAGTGTTCTCATCTTGTCGGCATCCCTCACGAAGCCTTGATAGAAGGTATGAGGATTGGAGTAGGCTCCTTCGGTGTGTGCACATTGTACACTATCAAAGGCATCTCATTTTTTTTCAGACTACATTACATATGTGAAAAAATGTTACAAGGGAGGGAGTGAGGCAAAATTTGACAGCTTTCAGACAGAGCAAGGAATGCAAACGCTTCATCCCTCCATTGTAAGGTGCATTGGGTTTACTACAACAGCTCCTTGGATCACGATATTCCCATACTACAATGGGTGAACCGTGGGCAACATGATGTGCCGCTTACCGTTCGCTCATGGATTGTTCAAACGACACATGCACAGGCTACAACACGGTTGGAGGTCATTGCCTGTAGCAAACAACCCTGTAAGCAAGATAGACACGGTGTGGATCAAAGCAGTGGTCGAGTAGATGTCGGCATTTGTCATGCCTTAATCGACGGCGTTGCAGTTGCCCACTCGGTCGGTATAGTGCACAATGACCTGTACCCGTTCAACGTAATGTTGGGCTTTACTCGTGCCAATAAACCCCGCGTCGGTATCATTGATTGGGGTATGATACTGAGAACACCTGCTAAGCACGTAGCAAATAATTATTTGTCTCCAAGCGCACAGTCGAACGAAGCAATATTGAATGCACAGAGAGAAGGGAACGTCGAGATGGCTAAGCGAATGTGGATTGCTCCCAAACTATACGATCCACGGTGCGCAGATGCATACACAAAAGCGAGCGACATTTATGCAGTGGGCTACGTGTTCGATATGCTGGAAAATTTTTGGAGTGCAGCCAGAAAATTTTATTTTTCAGAAGAGGTTTTTCACCACCCGTACGAAGAAGTTATGAGGGCTATTCGAATTAAAGTAGATTGTTAGATGAAGTTAAAAGAGGGGGAACAAAGAAGGAATGATTCTGACGTATTGATATTTTTCAAAGAACATTTAAAGACAGATCCTAACCCTGTGCAACGTCCACTTGTTGAACCTGCACCATCATTTTATCCGATTTAAACATTTCTATGATATACATGTCTTGTCAAGTATATTCTTTTTTTTATTGAAGTGTATTATCTGGTTTGAAGTGGTTCACCTAATTGAGTCAATTATCTTTAATCAGTTCAAATTTGTCATTTAACTGTCAGTATTTCAAATTTGCCTTGTGGTTCAATTAGTCGCATTCGTTGTGGTTTGATTTAGTGGATTCTGCGTAGTGTCCCGATGAGTGAGAATATATATTTGCCAATGATATTGAATATTTGCCACTCTGTTGACTGCAGCTCTAAGAGAAAATGGCCGATCAACAACAAGATATTGGCACCCAATCATTGCCTGATGATCAACAACAAGCGGCTGTTAATGCATTTCAGCGCATGAAGTCTCTAGCACACGGCATGTCGGCACAACAAGCGACGTGCACTGCTCTCGCCGACTCTCAAAGTGGGAAATCCAAACCATATGCAGTGGAAAGAGATCAATAAAGAAGTGACAAAGGATGTTATCAAGACAATATAGCCATGTGAGGATGCAAAGATCAAGAAAGGAAGGTGAAAGGTTTCGAAGTGCAACCATGATGGTATCAAAGATAACGCTGAGAGGATTTATTTGGAGGTTTATGGCCATCCCTTGCACAATGCAGATTGTGCGCTATATTTTGCCAAAATGTTATATGTTCACTTTGTGCAACAACGACCAGTAGACTTTTCGTCAAAGGAGACAACTTTTGCCACTCATGATTTAAGGGAGAGTTGTGTCACTTTCACCCGAGATGAGCTGGCATTGATAGTGGAAGGCACCGACCTACATTAAAGAGAGAGAAGGATATTTACACGACACATTTGGCAGAGAAATATGCAGAAATAACACGTCTTTCTATAGCCACTTAGACACCGCAACCCTCACAAGTCCGGATGGAGAAAAGCATTCACCGCTTAAGTCGGGACGTTCAAAACCTGACACAACGAGTGAATCCAACACATGTACAAGGGACACACATTAGCCACCTTGTCTTGCATCCGGAGTTGGTCCCCTTGTCTACTTCAGATGCATCCTCATCTTCCCAATGTCCAATTTGCTACAAGAATTTTGATGGATGGAGTGGGTAGTATACATTGACATGTGTTCACTATTATCATTTAGTTTGTCTTATTCGTTTGATGCAAAACAGTAGTTGATGCGCAATCTGTTCACAAGATATTCCATAAGGAATATATTATGTTTGGCATGGCACACGAATATAAATTCAAGCAAGCACGTCCAGATACCCCTAGCACAATTAGAAATCTGTTTGATGAGCAAGATGCTGCTTCAGGGAAACACAATTGAGATCGACAAACTATGTAATATGGGGACAAACTATGTACTATCGAGAATATGAAGCATTGTAATTACTCAAAACACATTTGAATACAAGGTCTTTTACAATGGTTTTTGACATTTACTCATTCTACTCTCAAGCTATATTGAATCAGTTGATTTGTTATCTAGTTCTAAGTTTGAGTGTTGTGATTCTCCTTGTAATTCAACCTCCACATCTATTATCAATTCTCTTCTATTTCATCTACAGTCATTGAGATACACCAACATTGAAATCTTCTTCATCTTCGTTTTGACAATCATACAACCAGGTTGGCATTTCCTCCTTGTAGCCAGCACTTTCAATGTGATTCAATATCTTTTCGTTGCAATACATATACACTAATTTCTCTGCTCTGTCTACTAATAGTCTGTTGCGAATAGTGCTATGAACATACTTGTATATACTCCAGTTTCTCTCTGAACTTGAATTTGTTGCACATTGTGCGAGTACTTTTATTGCAAGAGGACGTAAGGTAGAGTAATGCTCTCCACCATTCATCATCCACCACTTCCATGCAGGTTGCTCTTTTGCCATTACCTGTACAAAATCATTCGCAAAAGGACCTTCTTTTAATCTAAATGCACTCATTTCTTTGATGCAATCAATTCGATCTTGAACGTTGAAGTAGAGCGTGTTGACCACGTGATAGAAATCGCCTACCACCTCTATATTGGACATCAGATCTAAATTTCAATACTCTGGATCGAGCATGTAAGCCATGATATGGAGTGGACTATGAGCCCTCTTCCACCTTGCATGAAAATACTTAGCCAAAATTTTCCATTGTTTGCCAGAGAATGGTAATCGCCACTCCTTCTCTACTACAGACTCTTTCAGCTCTTCAGGTTTTTCAAGACTCTGTTGGACTGACCACCATGTCATCCGCACTTTGTCCAAGTTTGGTGCCCTTTGATCAAGATTGCGGATCGCGAACATAACGGGCATCATTACATGGTATGCATCCATTACACTCCTCCACCAAGCAACCTTGTTTACATTGCCACGTAAACATGTAATTTTATCTTTCACTGTTTCTTTCTGCTCAAGCTGCCATTCATCAAAGGCCGCGCAATTGAATGTGTCAATCATAGCACATTTATTACGGAGAAGTGATTCCAAGGTATAAAAGTGTGTGCAGAACCGAGTTTCAACACAAAGTTTCAACATCACTAACATGTGCATCCTATACAAATCGAGCACTCTTTGTCGTTTCAAGATAAATTTCACAACTTGACATACTGTATCAATTATTTTGGTGAACCATGTGGTTTCTTCGCTAGTGTACCAATCTTTCAGCATCAAGTTCAAGCTGTGCGTATTACAACCATTGGCAAAAATGTGTGGAAAGCACTTCTTTATTAATTTACTGGCGTTTTTACAATTCTTTGTGTTGTACATCACAACTTGAACGACATGTTCAGTACCAATTTTTTTAATTACATTAATCAAAACCTCAGAAATGTATTTGCCACTTTTAATTGCACCAGAACTATCAATTGCCTTTATAAACGTTTCTCCCCTAGGACAAACTAGCATTACATTGATCAACAGTCTTCTCTGAACATTTGTCCAGCCATCACTCACAATCGTACATCCTGAAAGCAAAATATTCCCAAGTATGATTTTGCCAACACGCTCTTTGACTTCAATGTAACATTTGTCCAAGAAAACATTTCTTATCGTGTGATAAGAAGGAGCTGAAAATCCTGGACCAAACTCACCGATTTTCTTCCAAGCAGCCTTCCAATGATTGCTGTCTACCATGACCAAAGCACTTCCAGTAAAGAATATTGCTTTGGCGAGTGCTGTTTGTGCTTCTTCTAGAGACTGCACTCGAAAGCTTTGATGTAATGATTTTTGACGCATTTGAGAAAGTCCACCTTCATTGTGACGTTTAAAAGGAACACTGCCTACAATTTCCTCTCCTTGCGCAGGTTGTTCTTCAATGTTAGTTGGCGTCACTACAGGATCTATGGAGTTAATATTTGTCTCTGGGAACTCTTGATTCGAAGGCACAGAGCTATATATCTGTCGTCTCTTACCACCCTTTTTGGCGAGCTCTTCTCTCAAACGCTTTGCAACTGCAGGTGCGTGAGAATGTTCACATTTTCTACAATTGTTTTTAGCGCTACCCAGAAAATGATCCCTAATACGTGGTGCACCGCCAGATTTTGTTCTGTGACAAAATTTACATTGCCACTCCATATATCAGCAGCATATGTTGTGAGCATAATCCCACTCTTTGCCAAGAGCTTTTTTATTATTTGGCTTCTTCGTACCATTTTTTTTATTTTCAATATATATTATAATTTAAAAACCATTCAATATGAAAGTAACCATGATGCACAATATGAGATTTTCAATGCACGCTAGTCAATCCACATATCGATCACCTATATTGTGAGCAACCATACACATTGCAATGTAGTCTATACATGGCGTAATAACCATAACAATGCTATGAATCTCTCTATGCAATTATTATTATAATGATTATTTATATGTCCACTTTGATTTGCAAACAATAAGACACATCTAATTTCATTTGCTACAAAAAAACAAACAAAAGTAATAAAATATATGATTGGTCATTTCATGCACTAATAATCTATCATAATACATAATGTATGATTGGTCATTTCATGCACTAATAATCTATCATAATACATAATGCACTCTCTGTATAAACCGATGCATGAACTAACGCAAATAAATCTTCAATATAATCACTCAATTGGGGACTACTTGTACCTAGTGAAGGATTGTAGCCCACCCATGCAACCAATTCAATATTTAAAAGCTATTTTAACCCAATCAAGGATTATAGCTCTTATATTGTAAATCAACTCAGATGTAAGACTTCAAGGATCTTTATATGCTCGGTATACTAGTAGAGGACATCCGACCCTTGACTATCGACTTGTCATTACATATGCTCATCTTCTAAAACCAATTACAGCCCTCATATGGACCAATGGCTTCTTCGCAATGAGCATGATTCCACAAGTTTTCAGTTGTTTTGGTTTCGTACCTTTATGTCCGGTAAACAAATTAAATTTTTTTAGAAGTGGTTACCGAATTAAGAATCACGTTCGGCCCAAAAAAAGGAGCTGTGACTCTGTAACCTTAGGTCAATTCACAAGGAGATGACAATACCCGGCACTCGGATACACTCCCCAAGGATTTGCCTAGCTAAAAGACTGGGGTTAGCACACTATTTACTATATATAATTACGCCCATCGGGCTTTTTCAATTTCATGGCGGGCCTTCCGGGTATATGCAGTAGCCCAGTGGGCCCACCGAGAAATTGAAAAAGCCCGACGGGCCTCATAGGGAAAATGAGAAAACCCGGAGGGCTAACCGGCTCTATAGGTTTTTGCAGGTCAAAATCAAAGTCATGTTAATAATTAGCGTGATCGCGTGATTTTTTAATGTAAATACTATAGTTATTTACGTAATCACTCGATCATGATAACGTTAATGAAATGCCTGCAAGGAATAATGTGGATAATCCTAGTATAGATTAGTAAGACTTGAAGGGGAGACTTATTATCTCTAAGAGAATACAGATCCTAGAGAGTTGACAATGACAAAGGAGTTGTATGTCTATGTATATCACATGGATGGTGACCAAAGGCCATTGACGATAGATTCATTCAGAAAAGAGTATGTGTTTGCCGACATGATAGATCTAGATAGTTTTACAATTATGGGAGAGCCTGTGTCTAACTTCTATTTGAGAAATTTTTTGGATGTACCAAGGGTGAGTGAAGGCCCGATGGACAGAGTGAGAAGGATCAAAGATCCACGAGTGAGAATAGGTGTTAAAATCCATAAGACACAAGTATTCCAATCCAGTGATAGGAGCGAGTCTTCCAACTGAGCCCATGCCGATGAGAGGTGGCTATACGGCCATGACAGGGTCATCAATCCCACACCCAACCGAGAGAGGGATGCCAGAAGGAGTGCATATGATGTTGGAATTAGGGTTGTAGAGAAACACACACAGCTTGGAGAAGACGAAGGAAGCTTAAGGCACACAATAGAGAGTGCGTTACTTAGTGTGGAATGGAAAGATAGATAGTTGTAGAGTGATGGGCGTATATACAATGCACGGGGGGAAAAACCTCCTAAAGCGGGAAAAAATGCTCTGCAGCCCTAGTGTGTTCACACACATCACTACCACATGTATATAACAAATCCCTCCTGGAGTGATGCGGTGAACGAGAGCTGGCACATTAAAGTAAAGGAAAGCTCCATGCCCTAAGGACATGATCAATCCACAAAGGGGAGTAAGCCCAAAGCTTTTCTGAAAACTTCGAGCTTCTCACGAGACAATGCCTTTGTGAAAAGATCTGCAAGGTTGTCTTGTGTTGGCACATAAGCCAAGTTGATCTCTCCTGTTGAGAGCCTCTCCCTCAAATAGTGGTAATACACCTCAATGTGCTTTGTGCGAGCATGAAAAACTGGGTTGCTTGTAACTGCCAATGCGCTCTGACTGTTAGTGTAGATAGTGTTGGCATTGTCCTGTCCAATACCCAAATCAGCCATAAGGCATCTGAGCCATACACATTCAACCGTAGCTTTGAAGACTTCCCTGTACTTAGCCTCATAACTAGAAGTGGCCACGTTAGGTTTCCTCTTTCTCCACCATGATATACATGAACTACCAAGCATGAAACAAAAACCACTTGTGGACACTCGCGTGTCAAAACAACCAGCCCAATCTGAGTCCGAAAAAGCACGGAAGCCTGGCGGCAATGATCTCCCCTTGGGATAAAACAAGCCAAGATGTAAAGTGACACTAAGGTTGTGGAAAATCCTCTTGACAACCTACCAATGCTTAGACCCTAGGCTATGCATAAATTTGCTGACCTATGAGACTGCAAATTGAATATTTGGCCTTGTGTTGCATACATAAATGAGGCATCCAACAGCAGTTTGGTAAAGAGTGACATTGGCAGGATCACCAGCATCATGAAGAATCAATTTCAAACCTGTTTCCATGGGAGTCGCTATAGGCAATCCTCAAGTCCAAACTTGTATAGCAATGTCTCTATGTAACTTTTGTGACACAAGGCAATACCACCATCACAGTGCTTAAACTGTATACCCAAGTAATGATGCAATAGTCCCAAATCTTTCATCTTGAAAGTGGCATTTAAATCAACCTTAAATTCAGCAATATGTCTCTCATTTTGTCCGGTGATCAGCAAATCATCTACATAAATAACCACAATGAGAAGTACATCACCCTCACGCTTTACATACAATGTGCTTTCTATTGGGGACAATTACGAAAGCCTCGTTTGACCAAATGTATGTCAGCTTTCTCACACCAAGCACGAGGAGATTGCTTCAACCCATACAAAGCCTTCTTACATCTGCACACTTTGTCCTTTCTTAACAAAACTGTGAGGCTGCGTTACATAAACTTCCTCAAATATGTCACCATTCAAGAAAGCAGTAACAATGTCTTATTGATGTACATCCCAACCAAAATGAGCTGCCAATGCACATAGAAAATGCACAGTAGTCATACGACAAGTGGGAGAAAAAGTCTCTTCATAATCTATGCCTTTTTGTTGTGCATAACATTTTGCAACAAGTCAAGCCTTATGGCGATCAATCTCACCATCCGGCTTGTGTTTCAACTTGTAAACCCATTTCATACCAATGGCCTTTTTGTTAGGAGGCAAATCAAATAAAGACCGTGTGCCATTTTTTATAAGTGCATCATATTCTGATTGCATGGCAGCCATCCAATTTTTTGAATTTTGTGCTTCTTTAAAAGAAAAAGGTTTCTCAACATCATGTAAGCTAGACACAGACAAAGCATAACAATCTGATGCATAAGATGCATGGTCAGAGCCTGAACGAGTACGACTAGACAAAGGTGCATCCAATTTACTGTCACGTAATGTATGCATAGCCATTTTGGCATACCTCTAGCCTGCTCACTTTCAGTCCTTTCCTCATCAACTACATCATACACATATGCATCAGTAATAGGCTGATATGTAACATTTTTGGAAACCCCCATAGGTTGTACATTTGCCTCATTGCAATTTACATTCGAACTTTCACCATTAAAAAGAGGCAACAAAGTGTCATAAATGTCCTATGAGCTTACATTACTGTCTCTAGTACATGACAGCAAGGCTAAGTAGAATCTTCCACAAACACTACACCTCATGAAACCAAAATATGCTTTGTTTGTGGATGATACAACGTGTAACTTGTACTTTCAGCACTATAACCAACAAAAATACATTTGACAGCCTTATCATCCAATTTTCTGCGCTGTGTTTGTGGCACCAAAGCATATGCCAAATAGCCAAAAGCACGCACGTGCTAATAGAAGGCTTTCTATCATGCCATGCTTCATATGGAGTAATAGACTGCAAAGCTTTCATAGGACACCTGTTAAGTACATAAGTGGCACACATGATGGCATCAAGCCAAAAAGAATGCGGCAAAGCTTAACTTTTCACCATACATCGTGCCATTTTCGTAACTGTTTTTCCTCTCAGTAACACCATTTTGCTGAGGTGTATAAGGCACTGTACATTGGTGTTTTATCCCATGACTAGCCAGAAATGCATTAAATTCATGAGACATATACTCCCCCGTTGATCGGAACGGAGGGTGCCCATAGTACATTTCGATACATTTTTAGCCATAGCCAGAAATTGTTTGAAGCACTTAAAAACTTCGGACTTCGCTTTAAGTGGAAATACCCATGCATGCTTGGAGTAATCATCAATGAAATTCACGAAGTAAAGGTAATTGCCCAAGGAAGGAGTTTGCATGGGCCCACAAACATCACTATGCACAAGCTGCAACCTGCATGTGGCCCCAGCTGGACCATCCTTTGGAAACTTTGAACGCTGTATCTTACCCAAAATATAGCCTTCACAAACATGTTTGACAGGTGCTTCAAGAGGCAGAAAACAAGCAACCATATCACATTTTTGCAAACGCAGCAAATTGGCAAAATTCAGATGCGCGAAACATGCATGCCACAGTTTAGCATCTGAAATAGACCTTGAATCTACAACTGGATTTGCAAAATTTTTTCCACACTTGTCATACAAAGTAATCTTATACAGCCCATGGCACAAAAGGCCAGATGCAACAATTTCATCACCAAAACTGAGATCATGAACTGTACATCTGTCATCTCCGAATTTGACTACTAGTCCAAGTCTAGAAAATGCAGATACAGACAAAAGATTCTTCGTGATCCCAAGTACATAAAGTGCATCAACAAGTGTGAAAGAACTGCCATTTGCAGCAATTAGCACAATCTTTCCAACCCCCTGAACCGGATAAGAGGTATTGTTGGCACAAGTGACTGAATTCCCATGAGGGACATACTCAAGAGAGGTGAACAATTCACGATGTGAGGTAATGTGCTTTGTAGCACCACTGTCAAAATACCACACATGTGAATCTATAGCAAATGACATGTATGCATCATGGATAGTAGGATTGTAAGTGTACTTTGCACTAAAACCCCATTCTGCGTCAACATCAGTATCTCAGTCTCCTTTCACAGAAGACTCAACAATGGTTGCATTTGTAGTGGAACCAGCATTTGCAGTGAAACCATCCTCTTTCTTCTTCACCTCTTTGGCCTTCAACTTAGGACACTGCTTGATCAAGTGATCATTAGCTTTACAATAATGGCAAAGCATCTTCTTTTTGCCCTTATCACCAAAATTTTCAGATGAATTGCTTCCAACAGAAGCTTTAGGAACATAAGTTTTTCCACTTGTAGCAGAACCATAAGAAGTGGCTACATTGTTGTTACCACCCTTTCTTTGAGAAGCAATAAAAGCCTGCTCCACTACACGCTGCCTAGTCCTGTTTTTTCTGGAAGTGACTCTTGCAATAGCAATGTGCATAATGCATCAAACTTGAAAACTTCAGGATTTCCTTGGGTCATAAGTCTCAAAGTACTAGCAAAAGTTTGGTAAGAATCTGGTAAGGCATCAAGAACAGAGTCTGCACGAGGGAACTGTCTGAAATGACTTCACCTGTAGAAATAAGTTGCTCATTGATATCCATGACACCAGTACGGAAAGTGTCCATATCATCTTCCTCATGTATAATCTTTGATTCCAACTCTTTACGCAGCAAAGCAATTTTAGCCTCATTGCGGCTTGCATAAAGACTTGCTAGAATATCCCAAGCCTGTTTTGCAGATTTCGTTCAACGAATGTGAGGAGTAATGGTGCGCTTCACAGACAACGCAATAAACGTACTAGCCTATGCATCCTTTGCATCCCACTGAGCTTGTTCTGCTATAGTCAAAACAACTCTAATAGCAGCAATCCTTGCAGGAAGACCTGCCACATCCTCAACATAGCCTACATCCTCAGAACCAGGACGTACATCAATGCCTTGCACAATATTCCAAACGCCCTTTGACACAAGAACATGTTGCATCATGTAAGCCCACATAGGGTAATTGTCCGCATCCAATGTGTTCTCAGCAGCAAACCTCTTGAACACATCTGTGTCATTGTCAGCCATGGAAAATGCATGCACCTGATGTGAAAACTGCCCGAAATAAGGAGAAACTTAGTGAGATCAGCACGTGCTGTATAGCACAACCCGTAGTAGATTGTATGGAACTTGTTATGCACTATTTGGCACTGATAAAAGTTTTGCACAAAATGACGAAATTGCCTGCTCAGATCCGGCTGTAGTGGAAACGGAGGCCGAAATGAGCCAAAATAAAAAATCTGAGCAATCTGAGCTCTATGAGATCTCCCAAAAAAAAATTCGACTTGCGAACGCTCGCCAAAGCTCACACAATTCTAAGAAAGTGACCAGGCATGTGCTGGAGCTGCTGGGGACTAAGCCGGGGAGGACAACCTACTCTGATACCAATTGTTGGAATTAGGGTTGCAAAGAAACCCACATAGCTTCAAGAAGATGAAGGGAGCTCAAGGCACACAATAGAGAGTGTGTTACTTAGTGTGCAATGGAAAGATAGATAGCCCTAGAGTGATGGGTGTATACACAATGCACGGGGGAAAAAACCTCCTAAAAAGGGAAAAAATGCCCCGACGGTCCTAGTGTGTTTACTCACATCACTACCACATGTACATGGTAACATATGAGAGTAGCATTGCCTAGGGTATCGACTTCTACTCCAAGGATGGGAGAACATGCCATATTTCTAGCACCACGAATGATGAAATACATAGCAAAGCTAGGACCTATGAGATCATCTCAAGTTGCTAAGTGCATGGCCTCAAAATATAATGGATCAGGGAATCCATATGCACATGCATCATCGTCTAGACAAGTGTCAAGAGCAGAACATGTACTTAACTATCATACACAGCATGAGGGATTTGGTTTACCCTTGGAAGACACTACTCTTACTTTGTTCCAACCTCTACAGAAAGAACAACTATAGAGACAACATTGGAAATGATTTTGTCAAAGAGTTGTCTAAGCGTGGTATTAATCACAACATTGTTTCAAAGATTTATTCATTTAGACAAAAGAAGAATGACAAGATCAAGGAAGCCGTGTTGAGATTGAAGTAATACTCGAAGATATGTCCCCCCAAGAGAGAGACCTCAAGAGGATAGATTGGTTGTTCTATTCATGGAAGTCTTACAAAGGATCATTTGAAAAAATACACAACCTTGGATGAAGTGACTTCTATCTTGTGGAAAAGTGTAAGAGTTACGAAGAAGTGTCCAAAGACATAGACATAGCTTTTGATGATTCCAAGTCAGCCAAGAGTGAAGTGACAACAACTAGGATGATGGAACTAGTGAATACTAACTAGATGGCAATAGAGCTAGTGCAAAGGAAGGACCATGCGTTTAGGGTACAAAATCAAAGAGTGTGATAGATGAGAAGGTGCATGACCTATGGATGAGATCATCCGACATTGAAATGTCCAATCTTGTCGCAACAATCATACCAACATTAGTATCCTAGATCAAAGTGGTGTGAGAGTGAATAGAAATGAATGAACCATAGCACTAAGGAGTGCTATTACAATAAGAATCTGGTTAGGCCAAGGCCCTAACAAGCTAACCCATACTATCAATAAAACCCTCAATACCAGTAAAGAGTGCATGCAAATCAGTAATATCCATTGAATTGTGCACCATTACCTCCATGAAACTGCATTAGTACTAGCACAACCTTACTATGTGGAGGAAGGTTATGGCTATGGCCAAGCGTATTGTTAGAGTAAGTCCACACTAGTGGCACCACATTGGAAAGGTCCCTAGTCTACTAGGATGGATGAAATTATGACTTGGTCCAATAGGAAAAGGATGCAACCTCTCTATCCAAAGGATGTAAACTACCAAGACTATTTAAGGGGATATCATATAATTAATCATTTGCACTCTGAGCCATCATCATTGTGTCTACACTCTACCTTTGCCCTAAGCTATAGCCTAACCCTAATTTCCATAGCTCTAACCCTAACCCTAACACCATGATTAAGTGAAGGCTTCACTTCCATAGACTAATGTTAATCATCGATGATTAGGGAGTACGCTTTCGCATCAAATAACCCATCAAGTGGTATCAGAGCCAACGGTTTCACACCAAGGCCTATTAACCTTTTCATTTGATCAGCATTAGTAGCTTAATTAGTTGCAGTTAATCTCTTGCATTAATATTCAATTCCACTCCCTAATCATCATTTGGGATATGAGCATGCTCCACTTACCATGATGATCAGGTGAGAGGGAGTTGATTCCGCATGTTTTTTGCATAATTTTTTAATTAGCCTTTGCACTTTAGCATCAATTTTGCACAATCTCGATCTTCAATTAACTTCTTTTGAGCTCAAATTATTGCATCAATTGTGTGTGTGGAAGATCGTCTCATTGAGAGCAATCCAATGACTCTTCATTTGCTCTAATCGGGTTTTAATAGAGTGCTTAAGTGCCCAATCAATTTTTTGCCAAGTAGTGCTCTTCACCCTCTGTTTGTCTGTAAATCCAAAGTTCAACATTTGTGCGTGTGTGTGTGCACACATGTAAACGCGTTTATAGACACTACCCAAAGACATCTCCTATGGTAAGACCACCCATAATCATGAGCACACACACAAGCACTTGTAACATTTAATGGCCTAAAAACTTGTGTGTAGCGGAAATTAGCATGAACATAGTGGGCATTTCATTAGAATAGATTCCTAATGAGAGTTACAAGAGTGCTTGGGTGGAGAGAGCAACAAAAAGCATAACACCTAGTTAGATAGAATGAACAATACTTTCAAAAGAGAGAGAAATTAAGCTATTGACAACAGTTGAGGACCGGATTTGCATGGAGCCGGTCCCCCCTCCAAAAGGCTTTGTATTATGGTTTCTCCCATCAAGAGAGACGTTGTACAATACAATTCTTTGTGTTCCTTCAAGACTAGCTAGTGCATTCCTTCAAGACTAGCTAGTGCAATGAAGGTGAAAGCTTCATGCACTAAGCAAAACACTTAGCAAACACAACATCAATTATCCCCAGTCTCAGACTCAAGACCTCACACACCTTCAAAGATGGTGAGAGCTAGCAGGGTATGAGAGTAGATTGAGAGGAAGAAGGAGTATTCTTATGAGAAAGATGTACATCTCCTCACATAATCACTCATATTAGCATAGCTTAGCTTAGTAATTAGCATGGTAGGGGAGATGCACTACAAGAGGTTGTGTGCTCTTGTGACGCTATTAGCGACGGAAATACACTGGGTTTTTATAACCCCCGGCGTCGCTAATAGCGTCGCTACGAGAGCGTCGCTATATGCGTCGCTATAGGCATCGCTATAAGCGTCGCTATATAGAGACGCTCATAGTGACGTTCATAGCGATGTTTACACAAAAGTCTATAGCGACGCTACAGAGCCATAAATAGCGACAGTTATAGCGATGCCCGAGAGAAATTTTTTTTGGTGACAGGGCATTGAATGCCCTGCCACCCATCAACCATATTGTACTTGATTCACTTTTTAAAAAAAGTGCAAGGGTAGATAATAGACCCATAATAGTCACCCACAAGACGCATTGTTTGCAAAATTAACAAGCGTAAAATTGACAATTGTACACATCATAGGCAAAATGAATTGATTGACAAATGTAATAATGACAATTGTACAACATCATAGGCATAAAGAATTGATTGGCAAAATGAACTGCGGTGACAAATGTAATAATATACATGGTTCAAAAAGACGTATAAAATCCGTTCATGATACATAAGCTATGAGAAACCCTAAACTAATGCTCTAAACTGACGTTGTCTAGTCAAACGTCTCATCGCGTCCAAGCGGCGTATCTGTCGGATTCTGCAAAAAAAGACAATAAGACAGCTTTCAGTAAGTATAAACATATAACGACATTTATAAAACAATACAAAAAATAGAAAAGAGTAAACCCTAATACTAACCATGCCGCCGCGAGAACTGAAAATGTCCATCAGGGCGTTTAAGCCCTTCCTGCCTCCGTACTCGCGCTCGTACGGTGTGGGATCACGTCCTGTCATCGACCACTGTCAAAACATACAAAGAATTCATTATGTTAGAATTAAAAAACTCATAAACCCTAAACTATCGAACATAAAGAGCAATGCGAAAACACTTACAAAATTGGCCTCAAATGATGCCCATCCACCGCTCCCCAAGTGGTGCAAGCTCCCTGCCTCTACTCGCGCTATGGCTGCATCCTTTTGTTGCTTCCACTTGTCGGGATTCTCGCGCGCTGCTTTCTTCGCATTCTTCCAATCTTCTTTGGCCAGCCAATCTGGCCTGTTCCACCCATGCTTGATTGCTTTTTGCACTTCGGAACGCTTGTGTTTGCAGTATTCGCGCATTCGAATCTTCATCACGTCTTCATTGAAGCGCTGATCCCGTGTTGGAACGGGAAACTCATCATGAAGTATGCTGATGACTCTGTTTTTTAAATCACTTGGTACTTCACTCCATTTGTTTAGTATGTAGTGTCTAAACAGCTGAGAGCAAAGACCACGCATGCACAAGATCACCTTCTTGCCATCATCATCCATGATGATGCCACCGCTGAAGTCGACGGAGTAAGGCAAGCCCTCTGGCCGGTGACGCGTGAACCTGGGTGTCCCGGCAGGGGTCTCTAGCGGCGTGTCGATGGGGGTACGGACGTCAGGTGTCTCCACCGGCGTCTGGGCCCCGAAGCGAGGAGTGTCGAGTGGGGTGGCTCCTGGCGGAGTAGATAGAGGTGTGTAGCTGCTAGGAACTGTCAGCCGTGCAAAACCTGGCGTAGATGGCGATGATGTGGCTGGTGTGGGGGCGGGCAAAGAAGGGGAGGGTAAAGAGCCTCGTCGAACACGAGGCGGTGTGGAGGCATAAGTGGCGGAATCCCCACAACAACCGCCACTTCCACCACTAGAGCGCCGGTGTCTAGACGAGTGTGAAGATCGTCTCGTCTACGCCGAAGCTTCGGGGTGCGCCAAATGCTCCGAAAGAGAGGGAGATGCGGATGGAGTAGGAACGCGCGATGATGCGCCTGAGCGATGACGCTCCACGTACCACTGTCTCTACTGCGGTGACAAAGAAGAAAGAAACTCCTTATCATCCATACCTGCATTAAACACACGAATATTTAAACTTAATATTGAATGAATAGAGTAGACAATGACGCAAAGACCATTAAATACCATTAAATCAAAAGATGTGAGCGCGAGTAGAAAAGAGCGTTATACACCATGGAAGGTACTTAGAGAGCCAGAGCTTTTACAACACGGAGCAAAATTGTTCAAATACAATATTTGTGGCTTTAAGAGATCTCTCTCTCATCCTCGCATAACTCAGCGTAACTTCCTATATCTATATAGAGCTCTCCGTTTAAACACATATCCTCTGTTTCATTTTGTAGCTCCTCTGCATGCACCCCATATAGAGTAGTAGCATCTTGATGCTCGTCTGGCACCACCGCAGCGGCTTCTGATTGAGCATCTTCTCTGATCTCCTCCATTGATGCCGTTGTGATTGGCACATGGTAGCCTTCATACGTCCTTGCACTACGAGGGGCTACCTCTATGACGTACCACCAGTTTGATGTAGACTTTGTAGGATGAAATATTACCTGCCAGAGCCACATAACTTACATGAGAGCTTTCAAGCACATAACTTGTAAAAGGCTCTCGTTAACTATTTACATACTTACTTGTTCACAATGCCCGGGTAGTACGAAAGTGTCTCTTAGGTCAGTCCATTTCTTAGTAGAATCCACCTCAAGAAAACCAGACTCTCCTCTACGCACAGTAGCGTTGCGACCCTCCATGATTATCTTGAACCATTGCACGTCGAACAAATCGACAAAAAATCCTCTGTAATCAATCCTCAAAATCTCTTGCAGCGTGCCGAAGTAAGTGAGTTCCGCCACCACAGGATCTGCATCAGAGGAACGTCGTCGACTAGACTGTTCAAATTTTGCCATGATTCCACAATCTTGAGTAAAACGCTTTTTGTCGATTCGTTCCACCCTAAAATGTCGACCTTTACACCATGCTGCTTTGTATGACTTATACTACAACGAACAAAGATTATGAGTGGCCGTTCAAACGTTTAGAAATAAAGTCACTAGTTAGTCGTACATTGCAAACTTACCTTGGTCGCGCAACCCCGAGAGTACTCCCACTCTTCCTCAGTCACTTCGTCACCGCATTGTTGTGCGCTTTTCAATTGGTTGTGCAACCATCTTAAGCTCATGAAGGTTGGTAGGCTCTCCAGAACCGTCGGATAGTGCATCGGTGGTCGTCTTCCCTGTCTCCACTCGATTCGTGCCCTTTGTCGCTCTTGCTTTGCATCCTCATATTGTGAAATCCACTTTTGCATCACTGGATTGTGAAGCATGCAAAATCGGTTGATTTTAGCCTCTAGATCTTCCGTCATCTTCTTCTCAACACCGAGATTGCACATGACAATCCCAGATATGCGCTCATCATCTATGGTTCGCCATAGCGTGTCCCGCGCTTTATCAAATCCGTCTAGCCACTCTCCAATGTACACTAGGGACTCTGATACCAACCAACCTTCTACCATGCTACCCTCCGGACGTGCCTTTTGACGCACATATCCCTTAAGCGTTTTCATGAAACGTTCTAAGAAGAACATCCATCTGGAATGAACTGTGCCAGCTATTTCCACCTCATCAACTATGTGAACAAGAAGATGCACATGAATGGTTAGCATGGTAGTAGGAAAATGTTTCTCAAACATGCACACAAGCTCCGCAGCATTTAGTTTGGCGAATGGTATGGAGTCTACGTTGATCTCCTTTTGTGAGATCCATTGCACCAGCTTTGCAAGTTTGTAGATTGTGTTACGGATGTCGAGAGACAAACATCCCTCAATGGCAACCGGTAAAATAAACTGTAAAGTATGTGCAGCAATGATATTAAAGTCCACATTTTATGCAATGATATTAAAGTCCACTATGAACGTACCTGACACATTTTATGCCAATCGTGTGACTTCAAACCGGTAAGCTTTCCTTCTTTAGTAAAACACGTTTGGAGCGAGTACATTACGCCAGTGGGGGTCCGCAAAGATCGAATGGTCTCTTTTACTTTGCGTTCTTGGGCTCCTGTGAAAATCCATGGTGCTTTAGGGAGTTTTATCGATCCATCAGACGCTGTTTGCGGCCAATATTGCTCCATACGATCCACATTTCTAAGGTCAACTCTGGCTCCCAAAGTATCTTTCTTGCCGGTCAGATGGTCCCATAGTAGATTACCCACATTCTTGAATATGTGCATTGGATCGAGCAAGTGATTGATCATGAGTCGGGGCCAGTATGATAACTCGTACCATAGAGATAGTCTCTTCATCCCTGGAGGCAATCCGTCATCGCACATCTCCTTCTGCTCTAATCATGCTTGTGCAGACATCCTTGGTGGCTCTCTTCCCAAAAAGCCGTCGCGTAACACATGATTCTCTGGAAGATACGCTTGATGACCTTCGTAGATTTGCTTCTTCAATGAGGGCGCCCTACGTGCATTCAGTCTAGGTCCACATGTGACACATGCTCTGTATCCGCTTGTTTGAAGCCCTGCATGTATACACATGATAATAGATCAACTATGGGAAAAAACAAGATTTACAGTGTCTGAGTGAGGAGTGTCAATAGATCACCTGAGCATTCTGTTAGCCCGGGATAGTCATACATGGTCCACATTAGAATGCCTCTGATCAAAGCATTCCGTCGTCCTGTGTGTCGGCTCATATCCACCACCTCTATGCCAATCCACAATTGTTGTAGCTCTTCCAATAGTGGACGAAGATACACATCCATATTCCCCACTTTATATCGCCCTGGCACAATCAAGCTTAGCCATAGGTGCCCCTTCTTCGTAGTCAACCATGGGGGAATGTTGTAGTTGACGATGACAACGGGCCATACACTGTAAGATGTTGATCTTTGACCAAATGGATTTACGCCATCCATAGCCAGGCCTAAGCGCAAATTTCGAGCTTCCCTGGCAAAATCCGACCATGTTCCATCTATATGTTTCCAGGCTGTGCAATCTGCAGGAATTCGTAGCACACCATCCGAAGATTTATTCTCCTCATGCCATGATGCTAGGGCGGCCATGGACTTACATTCGAAGAAATGCTTGATGCGAGGAAGCAGAGGAAAATGTCGCAAAACCTTTTGTGGAATTTTTGTCCCGTGGAGATCTACTCGATATCTTTCGGAATCACATTTCGGACACTTCTCCATGTCTATGTATTCCCCTCTGAAAAGAATGCAGTCATTAGGACAAGCGTGGATAGAATTGTAATCCATCCCCAAGTTTCGCAAAATCTTTCTTACTTCATCTCGGGAATCTGGCATCACATTGTCAGCTGGTAGTATGTGCTCTTTAAGAAATCTACACAACATAAAAATACGATACAGTCGTGTAAAAATCTATCAGAGCATTATACATTTAGAGTTTTATTAAAGTAAACTAATTGTAATAGATCACCTGAAAAGCGTTGTGACGCTAGTGTCACTCCATCCAAACTTTGCCTGCATGTTGAGAAGAACCAGGAGTGCTTTCAATCTAGACATACGTGCTCCATTATACAATGGCGTATCGGCTTCACTTTTCATATCATCATAGATAAGCCTTTCTGAATCCATGATCGTCTCGATCATTTCATCAATCTCGGGCTCAAACATTGCCTCGTTGGGAATGTGCTCTGCATGATCATCCCCCGAGCTGTCAGAGGCTACATCTTGTGGCCTCACATATGCTGCTTGACCAAAGCGCCTGCGAACACGTCTATTGGGTTGCAAGATTGCTACTTGTTGGCCAGCGTCAGAGTCCGACGAGTTATAATTGGCAACAACTCGATCTATAATAGATGGATCGAACTCGCCAAATTCGCGAACGTGTTGCAAAGAAACGCGGCTTGTCCATCGCACAGCATGCTTGCATTGATTACAAGGACATAAGACCCTCGTTGAGAGATAGGTGTTTCGGTTGGACGGTCCCACATCCTCGTCACTACTCATAATGAGGATAAAAATCTTATAACCTGGACAACAAATTTAATATTCTATTGGCATTCTTCGTCTTATCTCTCTCTCTCTCTCTCTCTCTCTCTCTCTCTCTCTCTCTCTCTCTCTCTCTCTCTCTCTCTCTTTACCTCACATTCTCTAGTCATGTCCAATCCCCGCACACCTCGGTCTAGAGGTGCACGGAGATCAGAACCACCGGGTTATAATCTCGTCTTTATTGGTCAATACCTATATTTGTGGGTACAAGAAATCTACAGACCCACGTCTACATGATACTGCATGAAGTGGACCAAACCCCTTTGCCTCTTCTCTAGCTGTAGCACTTCACAGCATCTTAACATCTTTTCACAGTAGATCTTTTCACTGTTCGTCTAACTCTAAACCCTAAACCGTAAGTAATTCTTGCGTGGACTCGATCTAACGTAAATAAGCTTAAATCTAAATAAACGTAAATCTAACTAAAAATAAACCTAAATCTAATTTAACGTAAGTCTACATCTAACTTAATCTTTAACGTCTTTTGGGATAGTTTCCTACGACGTTAAAACTCTCTTCTTCTTGTGTGTGTGTGTGTGTGTGTGTGTGTGTGTGTGTGTGTGTGTGTGTGTGTGGGGGGGGGGGGGGGGGGGGGGGGGTAAACCTAAATAAACCTAAGTCTAATCTAATATAACATAAATCTAAATCTAACGTAAATTATGTTATATTAAAAACAAAGAACTAAACTAACAGGGATTATAAGAACCTTAAAACTGATTTAACACATAATTTTTCACATAACTCGACAAGAGTTGGCATTCTCATCACTAAAGATGTGAGAGTTAACTTCCGGCGGTGACGGTGCCTCATCTCCATCCACATCTGACGACAGCAATTGGCCCTTTAGACCGTTCTTGCTCTTGTTACTAACTTTGAAGTTGCTGTTGAATGACTAGAGGTTGTCTAGATGGTCATTGTGTCGAGGATGTAGTGACTCTTGCCGCCCTGAAGATCCACCTTCTTCCCTATCTTCTGAAGACATTTCACCAGTCCTTTGGATCGACGGAGCCCACCATGAGTGAAGGCAGCAATACCCTATATTCCATTGAGGGCTTTCTTCACCCGCTTCATGCAGGCATCGCAGTCTATGGAGACCTAAATCTAATCTAATATAACGTAAATCTAAATCTAGCGTAAATAAACGTAAATCTAATTAAAAATAAACCTAAATCTAATCTAATTTAACTTAAATAAACCTAAATCTAATTTAACGTAAGTCTACATCTAACCTAATCTTTAACGTCTTTTAGGATAGTTTCCTACGACGTTATAACTCTCTTCTTCTTGTGTGTGTGCGCGTGTGTGGATGTGTGTGCCAATAAAAAGAGATAAATGGTATAACCTTTCTATCACCCATGCCAAGTATGATAGATTGGTTATGCCATTTCCCTCTTGAATAATAGGTCTTAAGTTCAACTCCTCGTCGGCTAGATCTTTAGGTCTTTTAATTTTAATTAGTTTCCTACGACGTTAAATTAGTTTCTCTCTCTTTCTCTCTCAATGTGTGTGCGTTTTTTTGTTTATGCATGTTTTCTCTCTCTTTTCCTCTCTCAATGTGTGCATTTTTTGTTTATGCATGTTCTCTCTCTCTTTTCCTCTCTCAATGTGTGCGTTTTTTGTTTATGCATGCTCTCTCTCTCTCTTTTCCTCTCTCAATGTGTGTGTGCATTCTTTGTTTATGTATGTGTGTGCGTTTTTGTTTATATTTGTACTCTCTCTCTCTCTCTCTCTCTCTCTCTCTCTCTCTCAAAAACACTATGTGTGTGTGTGTGTGTGTATGTGTGTGTGTGTGTGAGAGAGAGAGAGAGGGAGAGAGAAAGAGGGGAAGGGAACATGAGAGTGAGGAGAGGGAAGGAGCATACCTGGCTCTCCTTCCTCTCCTCGTGTGTGTGTGTGTGTGTGTGTGTGTGTGTGTGTGTGTGTGTGTGTGTGTGTGTGTGTGTGTGTGTGGAGAAGAAAGAGAGAGAGAGGGAGAGCATTACCTGCTCTTGCTTGAGGGCGCCGAAAAACTCAGATCTGAGATCTGAGTTTTTGGGCGCTCTCTGTTATTTTTTTAGCCCAGCCGGCGTCGCTATGAGCGTCGCTATGAGAGTCGCAAATTTACTTGTAAATTTGCGACGCTCATAGCGACGCCGGGATTTTTTTTTTGAGCGTCGCTAATATGAATAGCCTCTTGTAGTGATGAACATGCATTGAAGCTTGGCTCTTGGTTGTATTTGCATCACAAAGCCAAGAGTTGTTGGTGTAGGCCTCCCTTCTCACAAGCTTGGAGTAGGTGATAAGCTTTCCATTAAAGCTTGAGAAGGAGAGAGAGTCTTCTTTACTTCACACATGAGATTGTGTGTGTGTGTGTGTGTGTGTGTGTGTGTGTGTGTGTGTGTGTGTGTGTGTGTGTGTGTGATAATGCCTTGCAAAAATCAGCCCCCCTCTCTCTCTTGGTCGACCCCTCTTGCTATTTGTTTGTGCTCTACTCTCATTGGACCTCCCCAGGCCTAGCCAATGGTAATTAAGCAGTATAAGTGATAGCCTTCTGACATGTGTCCCCTTTCCCCTTTTGTGAGAGCTTTAGGGAATTTAATAATTCAACTAAACTCTCATTGGACCCCTTTGCCCCCTTGCCAATAGGAATCAGGCAAGCCATTGGGCTGTTGAATGCTCATTGGACCCCTTGGGAGACTGTCCAATAGTCTTCTAGAGGACTTAATTCTCATTGGTTCTTCTATTAAGTGTTTTTGAATTAATTAAACTAGATTTACTCTAGCCTAAATCTCATTGGTCCACCTCCAAGGCCATCCAATAGGAATTGGGTACACCTTGTGGGCATCTGGGCTAGGGAGCTGACATGTGTCCCTCATTCCCTTTGTGTAAAGGGAACTTGTGTGTATGTGTGTGTGTGACTTTCTCTCTAATCCCCTACAAGCTAGGCTCTCCCCCTCCTATGTAGGGATTTGAAAAGACTTTTGGGACACACAAAAAGCATCCAATTCCCCCCATGGTTGACCTTTGGACACAACCTTTGAATTTTGTAACCTTAGCATTTTGGAAGTCTTAATGGGCTGAACCTTAGGGTCTTTTTAACCCATTGTTTCACATGGCTCTTTTGCAGATGGCCCCCCCTTTGGATCCCTATTTTCCCTCCTTTGGATCCCTACTATTGCCGGTCTGCTAGCTTAACCAATATTCTAGCTTTTTCTCCCCTAGCACTTCCCCATATTAAATGATCAGTTTAACATGAGAAAATCATTTAGGAGAATTAGATATTGATTATTATGACATTACCTCTCTCTTGAAATCATAGTCGTCCTCGACTATGGTGTAGAGAAGATAAAACATATTCATGAGTCCTTTTCTTAGCGGGTAGAGGATCCCTATGTTACCCTACGACATCGTTCCACAATGGACGACTAGTCCATTTGGTGCTTGAGAGCCTGAAGCTGTCGCAAGCATGTCTGCACATTAGTCCTATCAATCTTCCATAGTAGAGTGACAAGCTCTACTTGGTGTTTGGGAGACGTCGTCTCCGCAAACTTGATCTAAGCATGCATACTACTTCATTTTTGTGCACAATAAAGAAAAAGAGAGCCTTATAAGACAAAAACTTTGTTCATTTTTAACATTTTGTACATTTGCTTACTCTTGGGAAGCATTGTAAGCATTGACAAGGTTTAGGTTATCCTTTAATTGTATGCCTTGCATCCATCTAGCATCTTCAAAAGGATATTTCTTAAACTTAATAAGATATTGTCGGATAGTCTTACCGCCTCTTAATACCTTGTCTTCATGTCGGAGAATGGACTCGGGCTTCAGCACCTCCTCTTGGTCCTCGATCTCCAGTGGGTCTTCAATAGTTGGTTCTTGAGGTGGCTCTCCTTTGTAAGGCTTTAATAGGCTCACATGGAAAGAATTGTGTATGAGCCAATGATTGGGCAACTTGAGTTGATAGGCCATCTCATTGATTGGCCTAAGAATCTAGAAGGGACCATAGTACCTTTTTGCTAGTTTAGCATAGTACTTTTGGTGGCCCGTAGGATTCTTGCCCGTCGTGTGCCTTAATCGAGCCTTGGGAAATTTTAATAAGACCCAATCATTTTCTTTAAAGGCTTGGGATCTTCTGTGCTTGTCATCAACAGCCTTTTGCCTTTGCTGTGAGATAGAGATAGCATCCTTAATCTTTTGAAAAGATTCTTGTAGATCTCGGCTATACTCATCTGCAGCGAAGATCTTCCGATGTACCTTAAGTAGCAAGGGACTTTTTGATCGCCCCTCAATTACCTCGAAAGGTGCTTTTCCCGCGGAAGTATGTATAGTGTTATTGTAAGCATACTCCACTAAGGGTAAGTACTTCTCCCATTGGGATCTTTGATCTACTTCCGTTACATAGGCTTTTAGTAGATCCAGAATTGTTAGGTTAGCTATTTCACTTTGGCCATCCGTTTGTGGATGATAGGCCAAAGAGAAGTTTAGCCTTGTCCCTAAATTCTCAAAGAGACCCTTCGAGAAATTACAAGTCATTCTAGGATCTCTATCCGACACTATGGACATTGGCAATCCATGGTACTTGAAAATTTGTGAAATGAAGAGGGTTACCATTTGATGGGCTTTGATAGTCTTTTTTTGACAGGTATAAAATGAGCTTGTTTACTGAACATATCTACTATCGTCCATATTCCCGTATTCCCATGGATAGACTTAGGCAATCCAAAGATAAAATCCATGGATATGCTCTCCCATGGTGAATTAGGTATTGGCAAGGGTTGAAGCAATCCAAGTTGCTTCCCTCTATCAAATTTTGTCTTTTGGCATACCACACATTTAGCAACATACTCTTGTATGTTCACTTTCATGGCAAGCCAATAGAAATATGTTTCAATTCCCTTTAAGGTAGACTGAATCCCACTATGCCCCGCATAAGGTGGAGCATGAGATTCATACATTACTTTCTCACGTAGTGAGTTAGTAACACATAGTCTATTGCCATAGAGAAGATAACCATCATGTAAAGTAAATGGTTCTTCTTTCTTCCCTAATGCAAGGGCTGAAATCACATCTCTAAAATCGGGATCAATAGCATACTCATCTATCATTGAAGATAGATCATTGTGAGTTGCTATGGAAACCGCATTCACTCTCGGTCGTCTTGAGAGTGCATCAGCTACTTGATTATTCTTGCCAGCAATGTGAGCAATATGAAAATGAAATTGCGAAAGGAAATTTGCCCACCTCATTTGTTTGTCGGAGAGCTTGGTTTGCGTCATGAAGTACTTAAGACTTTGGTGATCCGTTCGCAGAATGAAAGGAGTCCCCAATAAATAGTGCTTCTATGAGTCTAAGGCATCTAGAACTGCAAGGAGTTCCTTTTCATATATGCCTAAAGCTTGCGCAACAGGGTCGAGCCTTCGACTCTCATAGCCTATGGCGTGCCCTTCTTGGAGCAAAACAGCTCCAAGGCAATCACCACAAGCATCACATTGGACCTCAAATGGTTTTGAGAGATCCGGTAGTGTAAGCACAGGTTTAGAGATAAGCTTTTCGAAAGCATTGTTCTCCTTAGCAGACCATGTATACCTAACGCTTTTCTTTGTTGGGTCATGTAATGGTCCTGCAATTTGTGAGAACTTTTCTATGAAGCGTCTATAGTATGCACACATACCTATAAAGCTTCTTAGTTCATGAAGATTCTTTGGTTTAGGCCATCCTTTTATTACCTCCAACTTTGATGGATCCATTTGGATGCCATCTTGAGAGATAATGTGACCTAAATACTGAATGTCTTGCAAGAAAGTTCACTTTTCTTTCGATTAACTTAAAGTTTATTCTCTCTTAAAACTTGAAATATTACCTGGAGGTGTTGCTTGTGTTCGTCTAATGAATTAGAGTAGATGATAATATCATCAAAGAACACTCCTGTGAAGGTTCAATGAGGCCTAAACATCTTCTCCATCAAGCGGTTGAATGTGGTTGGTGCATTGGTCAAGCCAAAAGGCATGACAATGTATTCATAAAGACCAAATGTGGTGCGAAATGCGGTCTTTACAATGTCTTGATCAACTATCTTTATTTGATGATAGCCACTTTTTAGGTCAATCCTACTTAAGTAGGTCGATCCTTGTAGCTTATCAAATAGGTCTTCTACCCGTGGAACGGGAAACCTATTTTTGATAGTGATCCTATTTAGTGCTCTATAGTCAACACACATACGATATGTGCCGTCTTTCTTTTGCACTAATAGCACAGGTGAGCAAAATGGAGATGAGTTAGGCCTAACCATGCCCTTCTCAACTAACTCATGCACTTGCCACATAATCTCCTCTTGTTGAGCTTGAGAAACTCTATAAGGAGGTTTGTCAGGCGGTGAACTTCCTGGAAGAAGTTCAATTGAATGGTCATCATTACCTCGTTTAGGAGGTAGCTCACAAGGGATGTCGTCAATAAAAACATCTTGAAACCCCTTGAGAAAATTGGATAACTCTAATTCCTTTTGGTTGCTTTTATTTTCTTTTGCTAAAGCATTAGGTTCATTTTGAGAATCTTTAACAAAAATCATGTACATGGAAATAGAGCTCTTTATTGACTTGTTAAAAGCTGGTGTATGTACAATGGGAATAGTGTTACCCATTTCCTTAGCATCTATATACATGTCTTTTTCCATGAACTTAAAGGAGATTCTCCTTTCAGAAAATTTAACATTGGCAGCCAGGCGGTCAAACCATGGTGCCCCTAGGATTACATCCTCATGCTTGAGAGGAGAGATAAAGAAGTCATCTTTGTCCACATAGCTTTGAACATGAAGCCTCAATTTCCCGATTAAGGGAGTGACTGAAGCTTCTTGCTCCTTGAAAGCACTGTCTACGGGTAGGACATCTCCCATCTCGTAGGCTTGTATGCCTAGCTTGGTGGCCAACTCTATAGATATAAAATTGTGAGTAGAACCAGGGTCAAAGAGAATAAAAGCATCATGTTCTCTTACCTTTCCCAAGCATGGCATAGAGGAGATACTTTGTGGTGAGTTTGGTGAGTCTCCTCCTCTTGGATTTCAACCAAGGAAGCTCTAGGAGGATCTTGGCGGTTGTTCTTTTGGGGACAAGCGCCGTACACATGCCCTTGTTCGCCGCACTTGAAACACCGGTTATCCTTACGATAACGCTCAAGCTCTTCAGGAGAGAGTTTGTTCTTACCTTTGTAAACTCCCTTCTCTTTAGCTTTGTTGGAGTTGCCCTTAGGAGACTTTTGGACATTGTCCTTCCCCTTAGACTCGTTGGTTCCCTTGTTTTCCGTAGGCTTATTATTTCTTTTAGCCCCCGTTTGGAAATTGATTCGAGAGGCCACCATAGTATGGTGTATTACCGCCGATATGGTACGTGGCCTTTGGGAGTTGACATACTCCGCCATTTCTTCGGTTAAGCCCGCACAAAATTGTTGCTTTTGCTCTCCAAAATCCAACTTTTTGAAGACAGTGGCTTTGAGTTGTAAGTCCCAAAACTTGTCTACATATTTGTGGATGGATTCATAGGGAGAGAGCTTTAAGCTTCGCCATTCGGTGAGTACTTTGTCTTTCGCATCGGTGGCCAAAAACTGCTTCATAATGGAAGCTCTTAAAGCTTTCCAGGTTCGTGGAGCTTCACCGTTGGCTCGTAGGCTAGACTACCATTGCCTGGCGGACTTTTGAAAGTGCATAGTTACATGGTGTAGCTTAGAGGACTCCGTGAAGCCCTCATCTCCAAACGCCTCGTCGAACTGTTGGATAAAGGCCAAGACTTTGTCTGTAGCACCAAAGGTGCCATCATAGGTAAGGAAAGAGATGCTCTACCCTCCCTCTTTGAACTTCTTCAGCTTGGATGCCCTCTTCCACGTGGCATAGGATTTCCTATGGCCTCTTCTTTTTGATGGTTCAAAGGTTGCACCATCACTTTCTTCAGAAGGTGAAGAATTTGAAGAAGGTGGAGAAGAGGGTGACCACTTTCTCGCCTTGTTTTTGTCTTGATCTTCATCGTCTTCACCATCACTTTCATAAGAGGAAGAGGATGAAGAAGATGGAGAAGAGGGTGTCCTCTTTCTCGCCTTTTTCTTCTCTTGCTTTTTATCATCCCTCTTTGAATTATGGTGTGGGGAAGAGTGCGATGGTCTTCTCCGCTTTGGTGGTGATGGAGAGCGTTTAGCCCACCGTCTTCGTGGAGCCATCTCCACCGAGGTGGCGGGAGACTCACTTCTTTCTCGTTCCTTCGGTGGAGGCTCTTGAGTTCTCCTTTGGGAAGGAGATGTATCATCAAGAAGTAAATTCTTGAGCCCTTCGTATGGATTCTCTTCTTCCTCCCAAATTGGAGAGAGACCTCTTTTGGGAGTCTCACAAGGAGGCTTCCTAGGTGTTCTCTCGTCATGGTGATGAGCTTGAAGAATCCTGTGAGCACGGAGCTGCCGTTGCACTTCACTTTGGAGAGATGGATTGCCCATGGCTTGTTGAAGCCTAGAAGCAAGATAGTTAACAAGCATCGGAGCATCATTAGTAGCTTGCTCATTAGCAAAATCAAAGTTATCAACATTAATTTCACTCTCTTTACTATTGTCAGCCATTCTAACAACTTTTAGGTGTAAACTTTTTAGGTGTACTTTGGCACTTCAAGCTGTAGTTGCTACTCCTCTTTACCCTTTTAGAAAAAGCACTCAAGCTACTGTACCCGTGGCTCAAATACCATTAATTGCAAGGAATAGAAGAGAGGGTCATTCAACACCAAAACAACACGGGCTCCTGTCAAGCTTCTGATAGCTCAATAGTGGTTAAGCCGTAGGCAAGCCCTGGACCATAGCTCTCGACGGTGATGCCCCGTTAACTGCACAAAGGTAGGCACACTGCAAGGCTGAAAAATCCCTATTCTACTTACTCACAGGCAATTAATAATACCAACCATTTATAGCTAGCTTGAGGACCTCCCTTCTTGAGCAAGAAAAAAGAAACCTTGTGCTCTGATACCAATGTAACATTTAATGGCCTAAAAACTTGTGTGTAGCGGAAATTAGCATGAACATAGTGGGCATTTCATTAGCATAGATTCCTAATGAGAATTACAAGAGTGCTTGGGTGGAGAGAGCAACAAAAAGCATAACACCTAGTTAGATAGCATGAACAATACTTTCAAAAGAGAGAGAAATTAAGCTATTGACAATGGTTGAGGACCGGATTTGCATGGAGCCGTTCCCCCCTCCAAAAGGCTTTGTATTATGGTTTCTCCCATCAAGAGAGACATTGTACAATACAATTCTTTGTGTTCCTTCAAGACTAGCTAGTGCAATGAAGATGAAAGCTTCATGCACTAAGCGAAACACTTAGCAAACACAACATCAATTATCCCCGGTCTCAGACCCAAGACCTCACACACCTTCGAAGATGGTGAGAGCTAGCAAGGTATGAGAGTAGATTGAGAGGAAGAAGGAGTATCTTACGAGAAAGATGTACATCTCCTCACATAATCACTCATATTAGCATAGCTTAGCTTAGTAATTAGCATGGTAGAGGAGATGAGCATGAATTGAAGCTTGGCTCTTAGTTAGATTTGCACCCACATGCCAAGAGTGTGTCGAGGGAACACCAAAGCCGAGCGCATATTCTTGAGCGATACAAAATCCGAGCGAGTTTTTAGTGTCAATATTATCAAATGCTATCACATAATACCCAATGAAATTTATGGGCCCTCGATTTCAAGGGAAGGTTGAGGGATATTGGGGGCATGAAGAACATAACACGGTTTTTGCCAAAAGGACATATTTTGCAACCAAAAACAAAATGTATTCCTAACATGTAGACATACCTTGATGACATTTGATTGAACATCCAAAGGAAAATATATTACCGATGATAGGTTTGTATCTTGAAAAACAACCTATGTCTTAACATCCACCATGAGCTCAATCATGCTATTGTCAAACAAAACTATCATTTTATTACCTTGCTTGGAACTCTAAACACTTTGAGGTGCTTGTTCAGAGCTTCGTGAGAGACCAACAGTGTGCGCTAGAGAAAAAAAAGTGTCCATATTCCACTAATAATCTTTTTACTAAAAATAGGCTTGTGTACTGTCATGGTTTTGCAATCAATTTTGCTTCCTTTGTATTGTGCATCAAAATTATTTTATTGGCACCTAGTCGCTAGAGATAGAGAAAAAATGCAAGGAACTTCAACGTCTATGTGCAAATCGTCTAATCCCTATGACTCCATCTTGTTGAATACTTGAGCAATTGGCTTTTTGAAAGTTAATGCAACAGTCGTTTTCTTTAAAATGCTAGGCAGTTTTTCTATAGTAATAGAACATGATCCAGTACTATTTTTTGAGTTTGTTGAGCAAGTTGAAGAAGTCATTTCTCACTCAAAGTGGTCGTACATGGGGTTTGAAATGAACCCCTACATTACCCACCATAACCTTAGTGCCGCCACCCCCTCGCGTGCACATGGACGCTCCATTGGATTGCCAATGCAACATATACATGAGACTTCCACCGCGAGCTCTCTTGCATACATTAACAAAGACGCCGACCCTGCAGGAAGCGTGTCGTAGATTGATAACCACATCCTTGCACCCTACTTTTGCTAGCTGACGTTGCCAGTATATTCTACCTAACACGTAGGATTTTAATGGACACAGCGTCCAGTTTGGATGTCATGTGTGGAGCCTTTCAATTAGCTCTCACAAAGACTTCCAAGTTTTAATGGCATCTTGTAGACTATTTGACCCTCACTATCTCTAAAGTTTGGTAAAATAATTATTACTCATCCACATTCCAAACAATGTGCTAATCCGCGGCTATGACGTTCGAACCGTGACTAATTTTTAAAAGAGTTATTATTAGGTTATTAATATTATTATTATGATAGAGTGGCAAGGCTTGATGTATTTTTTACTTATACTCATGATCGGGGAAATGCACGTAGTGAAGTCGAGGGCCACGACCAGCACAAGCGACCATGCATGAACTGTGCCGACAGGCCGGCCCACGCAGATGCAAGGATGGAGCCCCGACTCGGCGACTAATTTTTTGTTGTGGGGGAGGGCGGGGGGAAGGTCCATAAAATGAAATGGAAAATTCCATATTAAATAAAAACATGCAGCAACCAGCAGGTTCATTGTGCATCTCCTCCAAGGGCCCAAAGTAGGTAGGAAAGGAAATATTTTTAATGTAACCGAATCCACCAACCTTGTGAGAAGAGAGCTGACGATAGCTCTCGAATGCCAAGTGTTGTGCTATTCTTCCTTTGCTGGGCTACAATGAAAGATTGGGTAGCTCGATTGCGAAAGGTAGCTAAATGTAGGATATACAATGATTAAGGGTAAAAATCAATACGCATGGGAAAGCAAGCAGAATAAATTTTGTTGTGTTGCACTAAAGGATCCGGGCTTGATGCCTCCAGTACACAGATCGTGCGATTTGATGTGGGATTTCTACAGTTCATATCTTACAAACTACACAAACATAAACCAAAGCAGCAAATTTTTATATCACAATATATATATATATATATATATATATATATATATATATAAAGAAATGGGCATCTGAAGCAAATTTTCATCAAATTTTTGTCACAATATACATATATATAAATATAAAGAAATCCGTGCCTCTCAAAAAAACCCACAAAAATCAGTCCGCAGCCAAGACGACACCACCCTTATATTTGCCTTTGTCCTGCACTTGGTTGCCTCCCCCTTCTCTGCTCCAAGGCCATAATGTTGTTGCAGCTTGGTGCAATCGGCCCTCCATGAGTCTCTCGTCAGAAGGTAGCAGCATTGAGCACCCATCCTCTCTCCGACGTCATTGGGTTTGGGAATGCCTGTTGCGCATGCGTAGCCAATGGTTGAGCTACTGGTTGGTGACAACGGCCTTATGACCCTAGTTGATTGGAAAATCTGCATGAACTACCTAGCCCCCATGTTCTTCTACCACCATTTTTCCAGGGGATGGGCACCTCTCCAATACTCTCCACCTACCATCACCTACACCACCACCACCGTTGTCGTGTTCGTCATGAAATTCGAAAGGCTTCCAAAGGCTTGTGTGGCAATGTGCTCGTTTTATTTACAAGCTGGGTGGCAGAAAAAGCAAGAGGAAGATAAATAATATTGGTGATGTTTCATGCAAATCACCCTCCCCAAAAGCCCCTAAAATCAGTCCGCGTTAACGCAGACTGATTTTAGGGGCTTTTGGGGAGGGTGATCTTCTCTCCATTAATTCTCTAAAAAGACCAAAAGATTAGTCCGCGTATATGTTGGGTTTTTGGGAGGGTAATTGAATGGAAGGCAGACCCAAGCTTGGAATGGAGAGCGAGGGTGGCCTCTACAGTTCCAATCTTGGAAGAAGCTCTATATATGAACCCTCAACTTTTGGAATCCCAGCTAATGTATGTACTCCGTCAGTTTGAAGCAAGTAATGGACCCTTCTTGCTACAAGGGTGTACTCCTCTTCTTCCTCCAATTTATCTTCAGCTAGAATGTCTCCCTTTCGTCAAACTAGATTGGGTCATAGTCTTGCAACACGTTAAGGGATTTTTGAGCTTGCAGCTGAGTAGAGGTGTGACAGAGTACAAGTCTCATGCATGGTGAGTTTTCTTCAACTTTTGGTCAAAGTTCTACCATTCCTAGTCCCAATGTACAAGAGTTGCGAAATTAGGTGAGGCAGACTCCAAGGGGGAGCATCTTCACAACCATGAAGGTAATGCCCCTATGAATCCATTTTTTTTTTTGGGTTTTTGGGTGCAGGAAATAGAATGAATGGGGCATCGCACAAGCTGGTGGCATCACATGGGAAGGCACACCAACATTAACAACAGAAAAGAGGATGGTATCCTTAGTGGCTGGCATTCATGAGGGAAGGGGAGATGAGCACTAGTGTAGAGATGAAAGGGGCATCATCATCAAGGTTGCTGCAGTGGACCAAACACACATCGATGTTGCCGCATACACCTCATAGAGCCACAAAAAGGCTATAGAGCCATGGTTCAGATTCACATCAAGCCACTTGTCCGCATCCACACTGAGCTTGAATCCGAAGAGCGTTCGGAGTTTCTGGGTAAGTGAGGCACCATCCCCCCTATCCAAAATGTTGCTCGCACAAGATTTCGGACATTGTGGCTTACCTCAACATCATGAGCTTTTGTGAGGGACGCGCCACATACCTAGCTAGGTATGATTAAGGGTAGGGGACTGCCGGCCCGGTCGGGGGGCCGGGGGTCCCCTGTCCCAATCGTATCTAGCTAGGTATGCAGTGCCTCTTGAGCATAAGCTCATGATGTTACGCATTGTATGAAAAACACAGAGAAAGACTCTCTTTTCCTACATGAGAAAATTTCTAAATCTTCTTGTGATAGAAGGCTCTTGCTTCTAAAGGAGCCAAGCTGTACCCATCAATCAATCAATAGCATGCCTGAAACGAAACATCGCCACAAATACATTTACATGTCTAGTCATGTGCCTGATTCTTTAGAGCGATGGATGGCCACAAGAGCATGGCCTGCAATAGAGCAGTAATGACAATGAAGAGAAAGTGGAATAAATAATAAGATCCGCAGGCTTGTTGCAAACTTGGAAGCTGGCATTTCAAAAGGAGAGAAAGAAACAAGACGTCGATTAATAGTTGTGGTTACTTTAGCTAGCTGCCATCCTCCCATCCGAGCTGCTCATGCCGCTGGCCCATGGCACCTTCAGCTTTTGTCTCATTTTGACTATAGCCAATGCCAAGGGTGCGCTCCGATGGAGCGGTTATCTGTAGCTTTGCGTCTTAAAAGCTAAATATAGGGAGGAGCCTCTCAACCTGAGAAGTGTTTATTACTCATTGTTGTTGTCATACTCATCTTGATTTTTGTTCTCGTCTTCTCAACAATATTACAAGACATGTTGGACTCATAAGTTTATAATTTTAGCGCAAGATGGCAGTGCTTGTTTCTTCACCCAGGAAGCATATTGAAGTGGTTGAAGACTCACAAACAAAGAAATGATCATAACAAATTTAAGAGTTTTTGGCTCTATTGTTCAAAATCACTTATTTACCTATACGTATTTACCTATAACTATTACCTTTGCATCTTCACGATCATGAAGGTAATGTCCTTTCAAATGTATGTTGTAACGATTTTATTTGCTCGACTTTTGGTCTGCTCGGAAACATTTGCTCGGTGTATGGTAAGACTCGAGTGTGTCGATGTAGGCTTCTATCTCACAAGCTTGGAGTAGGTGATGAGTTCTTCATTAAAGCTTGGGAAGAGATAGTCTTCTTCTTTACTTCACACATGAGATTGTGTGAGTGTGTGTGTGATAATGCCTTGCAAAAATCAGCCCCCTCTCTCTCTTGGGCGAGCCCCCTTGCTATTTGCTCTTGTTGTCCTCCCATTGGACCTCCCTAGAGCTAGCCAATGACAATTAAGCAGCATAAGTGATAGCCTTCTGACATGTGTCCCCCTTTCCCCTTTTGTGAGAGCTTAAGGTAATTTAATAATTCAACTAAACTCTCATTGGACCCCTTTGCCTTCTGGCCAATAGGAATCAAGCAAGCCATTGGGCTGTTGAATGCTCATTCGGCCACTTGGGAGACTGTCCAATAGTCTTCTAGAGGACTTAATTCTCATTGGTTCTTTTATTAAGTGTTTTTGAATTAATTAAACTAGATTTACTCTAGCCTAATTCTCATTGGTCCACCTCCAAGGCCATCCAATAGAAATTGGGTACACCTTGTGGGCATCAGGGCTAGGGAGCTGACATGTGTCGATCATTCCCTTTGTGTAAAGGGAGCTTGTGTGTGTGTGTGTGTGTGTGTGTGTGTGTGTGTGTGTGTGTGTGTGTGTGTGTGTGTGTGTGTGACTTTCTCTCTCATCCCCTACTCCCAAGGCTCGCCCCCTCCTATGTAGGGATTTGTAAAGACTTTTTGGGTCACACACAAAGCATCCAATTCCCCCCATGGCTGACCTTTGGACACAACCGTTGAATTTTGGAACCTTAGCATTTTGGAAGTCTTAATGGGCTGAACCTTAGGGTCTTTTTAGCCCATTGTTGCACATGGCTCTTTTGGAGATGGCCCCCCCTTTGGATCCCTATTTTCCCTCCTTTGGATCCCTACTGTGGCCGGTCTGCTAGCTTAACCAATATTCTAGCTTTTTCTCCCCTGGCACTTCCCCATATTAAATGATCAGTTTAACATGAGAAAATCATTTAGGAGAATTAGATATTGATTATTATGACAAATCGAGTCTTCATTGGAAAGGTAATCGAGGTGGTATTCTCAACCTTTTAGAATTTAAACATGTGTAGAATTGTGTAGAGATTCCAAGATGATGCAATGTCAATGCCATGTCGATGCAATGCAATGTTGATGCTATGTTAATTGCAATGCAATATTGATGCTATGATGCTTTGAAATTTTTTGTATTGTTCGTTTTCATACCGTCATAATGCGGAAATTTTTCAGATTTGGTGGTGTATAAAATTGACAAGTTCAATTGCTAATTGGTGATTGTACATGATGTGCCTAATTGATTCAACTGCATGCTTGAATGGTCAAAAGCAAGTGTGTGTGCATTCTAATTGAGTGTGTGTATGTCTGATTTTAGGTGTGTACACTATTTTGCCCTTGATTGTGCACCTAAAAATCAATGTGTGCTTAATGATTTTTCAATTGTGATGATTGATTTGTGTTGTGGTCATGCTCAACTAGAGATTTGTGAAATCAAATTGCAATTTTG
Source organism: Adiantum capillus-veneris (assembly GCF_014529385.1). Classification (NCBI taxonomy): domain Eukaryota; kingdom Viridiplantae; phylum Streptophyta; class Polypodiopsida; order Polypodiales; family Pteridaceae; genus Adiantum; species Adiantum capillus-veneris. The sequence continues at coordinate 171,095,716 of NC_140935.1, forward strand.
ACAAGATTTACCCTTTTGTGTGCGCACCTAAAGATTGGTCAAAACTGCCAATTATTAATGTGTGTGTGTGTGTGTGTGTGTGTGTGTGTGTGTGTGTGTGTGTGTGTGTGTGTGTGTGTGTGTGTGTGTGTGTGTGTGTGCGCGCGCTCGTGCGTGTGCGTGTGCGTGTGCGCGCGCATAAAAAGTGCTTAATGTGCATGATTAATTCAATTTTTGATTGCATATTTGATGTGTGTAATGGTTAATTGCTGCATTTTTGAGCTCAAAACATGGATTTACACACTCCAAATGTGTCACATTTTGACATCATTTTACTGATTTAATTGATCAAATTATTTTGCAATTGAATCGATGTGCTTATTGTGATTTTATTTGGCTGCACTAATCCCCTATGTGTGGAGAATTTTCAAAAAAAAGGGTATTTTTTGGATAATTTTTGCTTAATTTCGTTAAAAATTGATATTTTATGATCTTTACGAGTTGTTTTGAATGCGTGTTTACGGCTTGATTTCAAGCGCATTTGAGCTTTCGTTCTGCCAAATTTTGAGCGTTTGCTATTTCCAGGGCCGGGTTGATGTTTTGTCGAATTTGACGTTTTTGATAAAAAATTGTTATTTTTTGGTGTGTTTATGAGTATCGAAAGTGTTCAATTGTGATTGCCAATGATTTTTAGAGATTTCTAAAAAAATTTGGAGGATTTTTTGATCATTTTTGGGATTTTTGAATGATTTTTTGTGTCCTTGGGTGATTTTTGGCCTAATTTTGGCATTTTTGGACGTTTGAAAAATATAATAATAATAATAGTAATAATAAATGGTTCTCGAGCTTTTACACCTGTCTTTTCCCACCTTGCTTTTCGGCACATGAACTCTCCTAGTCGGATAGATCTTTACGATCTGTTGGGATAGTTTCCTTCGACATTAAAATACTCTTCTTCTTCTTCTCTCTCTCTGTGTGAACCCACCCCATCACTCTCACTCTTCCCCCCAATGCAAGCGATCATTAACTCTCTCTCTCTCTTCTTTCACTCTCTTTCTCTCCCTCCTCTGTCCCGTGATTGGAGGCGCTCCTTGTCGTACTCACACACACACACACACACACACTCACTCCCTCTCTCGAGTACTGCATGCCATCAAGTACTCTCTCTCTCTCTCTCTCTCTCTCTCTCTCTCTCTCTCTCTCTCTCTCTCTCTCTCTCTCTCTCTCTCTCTCTCTCTCTCTCTCTCTCTCTCTCCTGGCCGTGACGCCAGTGACCCCACCTTCTCTCTCCCTTTTGTACTGGTTCGCACACTACCAGCCTGGAGTCCGGACCCCACTTTCTCTTCTCTCTCACGGTTGTCACGCTGGTCAGTGGCCATTGCGCACCAAAACACACACACACCCTGCCACATAGTCTATTGTCTCTCTCTCCGCTCCATACGTTGCTCGCCAACCTCTCTCTTCCCGCCACGTGGCAACACAAACACACTCACACACGCTCTCTTACGCACCACAAGCTGCCTGCAGCCCAGCCTTTTCCGCGTTGTTCGCAGGTCAACCCGCCCCACGCCCTCGCCTTCAGCGCTGTTAACGCCACCAGCCACGTAATTTTTTGCTTTTTTGTTTTTGTTTGTTTCTTAGTCAAAACAAAACAAAAATAAAAAATCACAAAACAAACCTTTTTTTTTTTAACACACAGACACACAAAAAAATTTTAAAATCACATAAACAATAATAGAAAAAAAATCAAGAAATCCATTAAAAAATCAAAAAAGGTTTTTAAAAATTACAAAAAAATAAAAAAGGGCAAAAAATCCATTAAAAACTTAAATTTTTTAAACTTAAAAAAATCACAAAATAATTTTAAAAAAATGTTTTAGAAATTACAAAAAATAAGAAAACTCATCAAAAAATTAAGAATCTTATTGAAAATTCCTAAACAATCAATAAATTCACAAATAAATCCCTAAAAATCTAGAAAATTCATAAAAACTCAGAAAAATCCATTAAAATTTAGAAATTGACCGAAAAATCACAATAAATCATAAAAATTTCATAAACCTTCAAAATTTCATAAAATTTCCAAAAATCATAGAAAAATTCCTTAATAATCATAATTTTTTCCAAGAAAATCATAAAAATACCAAAATATTTTTAAAAATCAAAATTTCACAAAAAATTAATAAAAATAAAAAGAAAGTCATCGAAAGAGGCAGAAAAGCAGAAAAAACACCGCCAAGAAAATCCACACCGCAAATCGAGCAAACCGTGGAAAGCCAAAAACTGCATAAGAACAACCAAAAAAGCGAGAAAACGTTTATATCAAAGCCGTGTGTGGCAGACAAATCTCTTAATTTGTCAAAATCAAGCCAAAAATCGACAAATCAATATTATAAAATTCATTGAGGCTCAGAATTCGAGCTAGATTTTGGGAAAATCCTTGAAGTCTAGACTTAGTCTTTTGGCCAAGAACATCACTCTTTTAGCCCAATTCTGGACAGTGTTCCCACAATTCAAACAAAGAACGCCAGGGACTAGAAGTCATTGTGCAAACCAAAAATTGGCAAGTGCAAGTAATTGCACTAGAAATCGAGCTTCCAGTTGGACGAACACGGGCACAAATCACGGTGAATTGCAGGTTAAGTTGTTCAAGGCCCAGGTTTTCATTGTTTCAAAAGGTAGCAATCAATTTTGACACTTTCAAGCTAGAGTTAATCAACTCTTGTGAGTTTGGAGAGCAGTCAACTGCAAAAGTGCTTTGGCTAAAGCAGTTAATCAAAACTGAGCAGGAGAAATTTTGCTAATCGATACGTAAATTTGCTAGGAGACAATTTTTACAGAACAAGCCAACATGGACTCAAGTCGAGCCGAGGATTCAAGTACAGCAGAGCAAACCAGTAGTAGTAGAAACACAGGTACAAGTGCAATAGAGCAGATTTTACAGCTATATGGCTACCCCGGGGGGGTCACATTATCCGACGGTATCTTATTAAGTTTAAGAATTATCCTTTTGAAGATGCTAGATGGATGCAAGGCATACAATTAAAGGATAACCTAAACCTTGTCAATGCTTACAATGATTCCCTAGAGTAAGCAAATGTAAATATGTTTTAAATGATCAATGTTTTTGTCTTATAAGACTCTCTTTTTCTTTATTTTGCACAAATGTTAAGAAGTATGCATGCTTAGGATCATGTTTGTGGCGACGACGTCTCCCAAACATCAAGTAGAGCTTGTCACTCTACTATGGAAGATTGATGGACTAAGGCGCAGACACGCTTCCGGTAGCTATGTCTCTTAAGCACCAAATGGATTACTCATCCATTCTGGAACGATGTCGTAGGGTAAACTAGGGATCCTCTACCTGCTAGCAAACGGACTAATGATTAGGCTTTATCTTCTCTAACTTATAGTCGAGGACGACTATGATATCAAGAGAGTGGTAATGTCATAAAAACCTAATATCTACTTTCCCAAATGATTTTCTCATATTAAACTGATCATTGAATATGGGGAGCTACCAAGGGGAGCAAAGGCTAGATATTGGAAAGGCTACTAGACCTGTCTCAACAGGGGATCCAAAGGAGGGGAAATAGGGATCCAGATGGGGATGGTCTGTTAAAGAGCAAAGTGTACTAGTGGAGTTTAAAAGACCCTTAGGTTTAACTCCATTAAAGACTTCCAAAGGCTAAAGTTCCAAATTTTTACAATAAAAGTCCTAGGCCATGGGAACTACTCTTAGTGACTAAAGTGTTGATTGCTAAAGTCAACAAAGTGGCTCTACGGGGAAAGGACAGAAGAGTGAGCAAGCTGGGAAAGAGACATCAAACTCTCTCTCACACACACGCATCAGTTTACCTTTCCACAAAGCAAATAGGACACATGTCAGGCATACAAGAAAACCCCCAATTCTTGCTTGAATCCTATTGGATGGACATAGAGGTGGACCAATGAGGGCTCAGCTAGTGTAAACTAAATTTCTTATTTTATAAATGCTTAAAAAAACAACCAATAAGAATTAGTCTTCCTATAATACCATTGAACAGTCAATAGGTCCAATGAGAATTAAGCAGCCCATAAATTTCCTTAATTCCTATTGGCCAGAAGACTAAAAGGTCCAATGAGAATTAAGCAGCCCATAAATTTCCTTAATTCCTATTGGCCAGAAGACTAAAAGGTCCAATAGGAATTCAATAATCAAATTAATTATCTGAGCTTTTACAAAAGGGGGAAATGATGGACACTTGTCACAACGCTCTTGACTGGGCCTCTCAAATTTCTTGCATGAATCCTATTGGATGGACATAGAGGTGGACCAATGAGGGCTCAGCTAGTGTAAACTAAATTTCTTATTTTATAAATGCTTCAGAAAATATTCAATAAAAATTAGTCTCTCTAAAATGCTATTGGATAGTCAAAAGGTCCAATGAGAATTAAGCAGCCCATAAATTTCCTTAATTCCTATTGGCCAGAAGACTAAAAGGTCCAATAGGAATTCAGATAATTAAATTAATTCCTATTGGCCAGAAGACTAAAAGGTCCTATAGGAATTCAGATAATTAAATTAATTATCTGAGCTTTTACAAAAGGGGAAAATGATGGACACTTGTCACAAGGCTCTTGACTGGGCCTATCAAATGCTATTGGCTAAACTTTTCATAGGCCAATAGAAAGCCAGTAAGAGTAAAGAGCTTGCTCAAATGCTATTGGCTAAGCTTTTCAAGGGCCAATAGAAAGCCAGCATGAGTAAATTGGAAAAGGGGTCGCCCAAGAAGAGAGAGAAGCCTCACTTTGGCCTAACACAATTACACACACACTCACACAACTCATGTGTAGAGCAAGAAAGTCATCTCCTTCTCCAAGCTTTAATGAAAAGCTCATCTTCTTCTCCGAGTTTTGAGAATGGAGGCCTACACCAACAACTCTTGGATATGGAATGAAAATCCAACCAAGAGCCAAGCTTCAACGCCATGCTTCTTTCCTCTATTATCTAATTACTAAGCTAAGCTAATCTACAAGAGTAATAAAGTGAGGAAATACTTCTTTCTCGTAAGAATACTCCTTCTTCCTCTAGATCTACTCTCATACCCCACTAGCCCTCACCATGTTCGAAGGTGTGTGAGGTCTTGGGTCTGAGACCGTGAGGGAATTGATGTTATGTGTTATCACGTGTAAGTTTGGTGCATGAAGCTTCCATCTTCATTGCACCAGCGAGTTTTTACCAAGGAACACAAAGAATTGTATTGTACAAAGTATCTCTTAATGAGAGAAGCTATAATACAAATGCCTAATGGAGGGGGGACCGGTCCATGTAAATCCGGTCCTCAATAGTTGTCAATTGTTCTATTTCTCTCCCTCTTCCAAGTATTGTTATGCCAAAATAATTAGGTGTTATGTTAATGTTGTTATCTCCAACCAAGCACTCTTCTATGTTCATTAGGAACTTGCTCTTAATGAAATGCTCACTATGTTAAGTTATTTTCCGCTATTTAAAAGCTATTTAGACCATTGAATGTTACAACATATCACCACAAAAACTACTTCTCCAAAACATTTCAAGGTACGTTTATGTATATGCTAAGTTATCTACAAGCCTTCAAGGCTACATGTGCAAGGTCCTTTGAGTGCTTGGAGTAACTCCACTTCTGTTAGAGTAGCATGATGCATGAACTCATGAGCTTGAGAGTCAAGGCCAAGCATTTGCAAAAATATAAAGTAGAGGTGCTTACATGGCATATATACAAGGCATTTTCTTTCTTCATTTTGAAAAGCATCACAAGTACATCTAGAAAAATTTGATATTTTCATAGAGTATGTCACTCCCTTTGCACAAGATCTCATAGTCTTAACATAGAAAATGTGTGTTTCATTGCAAACCACAATGACCTCTCGCACCAACTTTGCAGCCATGGTTCCACCTACTTCAATCTTGCCATGGAATTCCTGGGAAATGGATCACAAAAGAAACAAAAAAACAATCAAATGAAGCATGAGACTAAAACACCATTGGACACAAGGGTATTGGCCAACAACACTGATGATGCAAGATCACAATTTGTGGAACCTATCACTGAGGTAGAGGAGCCATGGCCAATGAGTTATGGGAGTGCAACTTTTAAGTTTCCACCTATCACTGAAATCAATATGGATCACAAGTTCTACCCTAGAGATGTACAATCTTTGTACGGTGATGCAGGAACCGAAGCATCTAGAAAGAGTAAACCTAAATCTCTAAAAACTTTGCGATCTTTCATAGAGGAACATGAAAAAAAAAATCCGAGGTTAGAGTGGTAACATCTCAAGAATAGAAGCATCTAGGGAGAGTAAACCTAAATCTCTAAAAACTTTGCCATCTTTATAGAGGAACATGAAACAAAATCGGAGGTTAGAGTGGTTACATCTCAGTGGAAAGATACACCAAAAAAGAAGGACACTAAGAGCGTGCATGAGGTGGGTGTTAAGTATGGAGCCTGATTTACCCTTGTAATTTTCTGTGGTACAAGCGCACATTTGAAGGGCCCCCATTATGAGGAGAAGCCATCGTGCGTGAAGGTAAATCACTCACTGGAAACCAAAATTTTCACAGTCAAAAACCAGGGGCAACTTTATGGGCCTCGGGGGCGGAAGCCCCCGATACTTTTTTTTTTCCTCACCGGAATATTATGGCCGGACGGCAGCCGAAAAGTGGTCGGAAAACAACCGTCGGTTGGCCGGTGGCCGGTGACCGGTGGTCGAAAGTCAATGGCCGGTGGCCGAATGCAATGGCCGGTGGCCGAATTCAAAAGCAGACTTGTCTTCTCAAGGGCGGCCACACATGGGCGGATTGGAGGGTCCGATTTGGACTTATCTACACAAGGGCGGCTACACATGGCTGCCTCTCATGAGAGAGGGCAGCTCTTTTGTCCTATAAAAGGAGGCCATTTCTACACACATTTCATAGTGTGAAGTTGATGCAACAAGGTGGGTGTGAGGTGGTGAGAGTGAAGCAAGACGGGAGCTCCATTAAGGGTATAATCCCTTTGTAAACTACTTCTTGTTTTGAAGTACTAAAGCCATTGAGTGGCTGCTTTCCCGTGGACGTAGCCCACATTGGGTGAACCACGTATATCGTGTGTACTCTCTCTCTCTCTCTCTCTCTCTCTCTCTCTCTCTCTCTCTCTCTCTCTCTCTCTCTCTCTCTCTCTCTCTCTCTCTCTCTCCTCTATAATCTCTTGTGATTGAAATCTATCTCTCTCCATTAAGTAATCTACTTAATTATCTATTTAGCTACGTCTTATTTCCTAACAACTGGTATCAGAGCAAGGTTTGCTCGTAGCTAAATTATCTCAAGGAAAGGATTCCTTGAATTGATTGGGAGTTATGGCGGAGGAAGGGAAGCTCAAGATTGAGAAGTTCAACGGCAAAAACTACCAACATTGGAAGATGCAGATTGAAGACTATCTCTACCAGAAGGACCTCTATTTGCCACTAGGCAGTCTTGCGAACAAGCCCGCAACAATGTTAGATGAAGCATGGATTGTCCTTGATCGAAAGGCACTGGGAACAATCCGGTTAAGCTTGGCATCAACGGTGGCCTTCAATGTTTCGGACATGAAGACCACGGAGGACTTAATGAAGTCACTTGATGACTTCTATGAGAAACCATCGACATCCAATAAGGTATTTCTTATGAAGCGCTTGTTCAATCTAAAGATGGCAGAGAATGGTTCAGTTGCAGAACACCTAAATGAATTTAACACAAACATAAGTCAACTTCGATCAGTGAAAATCAATTTCGATGACGAAGTGCGAGCTCTCCTTATACTATCATCTCTACCGGATAGTTGGGATAGCCTTGTGATGGTTGTAAGTAATTCTATTTCTGGCACAAATACTCTTAAGTTTGATGATGTTGTGGGTGTTCTCCTAAGCGAGGAAATACGAAGGAGAAGCACAGGAGAATCATCAAGTGCTGCATTGTTAGTGGAAACAAGAGGAAGGCCTAAGGAGAGGTTCAAAAGCCAAAAGGGTCGTGATCGCTCAAGACGGAGCAAGTCACGCACAAAGTCAGTTCTTGAATGTTGGAACTACAGCAAGAAGGGCCACGTCAAGAAGGATTGCTGGTCCAAGAAGAAGAAGGAGACAGAGTCTCAAGACAACAAGCCAACATCAAAGGCCAATGTGGTAGGTAAAGTAGAGCAAGATGCTCTAATTCTCTCATTAGACAATGTGTCTAATTCCTGGATAGTAGATTCCGGGGCTTCATTCCATGCGACACCACACAAGCAACATTTCCAATACTACACCAAAGGTAATTTTGGGTATGTATACTTGGGAGATGATGAAGCTTGTGAGATTGTTGGCAAAGGTACAGTTTCTATCAAAACTGCTAACGGAAATGAATGGAAGCTTAAATATGTTAGGCATGTTTCTTCTCTTCACAAAAATTTGATCTCTACAGGACAATTGGACGATGAAGGTCACAACATTGCATTCGGAAACAAACGGTGGAAGATCTCAAAAGGATCTTTGGTGATTGCCAAGGGAGAAAAGGTCGGTACACTTTACTTGTGTACTGTTAGCACGCAGCCTTCAGCTTGTGCAGCAACTACAGAAGTTGATAGCGCGGTGTGGCACTATCGGCTTGGGCATATGAGTGCCAAAGGAATGCAAATCCTTCAAACAAAGAAACTTCTACCAGGTTTGAAAGAAGTGGACTTAGAGTTCTATGAAGATTGTGTTTATGATAAACAAAAGAGGGTAAAATTTCAAAAATCAGAAAATCAAAGAAAAAATAAAAAACTTGAGTTGGTTCATTCTGATGTTTGGGGTCCTCCAAGTACACCATCACTTGGTGGCTCATTGTACTATGTAACATTCATAGACGATGCGACTAGAAAAACATGGGTTTATGTCATGAAGAATAAATCCGATGTATTTTCCATATTTCAAAGGTGGAAAGCCTTTGTGGAGAATGAAACAGGTACCAAGGTTAAATGCCTTTGATCCACAATAGAGGTGAATATTGCAGCCAAGCTTTTGAAAGCTTTTGTGCTAGCAATGGCATTCGGAGGCAAAGGACAACCCCAAGGACACCTCAACAAAATGGTATTTCGGAAAGGATGAACAGGATAATCATGGAGCGAGCACGAAGCATGCGGCTACATGAAGGCCTACCGCTTGAGCTTTGGGCGGAAGCTGTAAGTACGTCTGTGTACTTAATCAATCGGTCACCCTCAACGGCATTGGATGGGGGAGTTCCAGAACAGGCATGGACAGTTAAACCGGTGAATTATGCATTTCTCAAAGTGTTTGGGTGTGAGGCTTTCATGCACATAGATAGAAGCCTAAGATCAAAGCTAGATGCAAAGTCCAAAAAGTGTTTCTTCATTGGCTATGGAGAAGGAGACTTTGGGTATCGCCTATGGAATCCTGAAGATGGTAAAATCTTAAGGAGTAGGGATATAATTTTTAACGAACAAAATATGTACAAAGATTACTTGGAAAGAAAACAAACAAAAGAAACAGGTGATGAGTACATGGAGCTTGAGGACGGTGAAGACTCAAGGACTGCAAACGGTGACAATGTGCAACAACGTCAACCAAATGAGGAGCCTCAACCTATTTCCCGAAGATCTACAAGAGCAAGTAGACTTCCAGAAAGGTTTGTTCCTTCCCTTAACCATCTCTTGATCTCAGATTCTGGAGAGCCAGAATCATACGAAGAAGCTATGCAACATGAATCCAAAGAAGAATGGACGAAGAGCATGCAACTGGAGATGGACTCACTACATCGCAACGAAACATGGGAGTTGGTTGAGTTGCCTAAAGGTAAGCGGGCACTTCAAAACAAATGGGTGTACAAGGTGAAGGAAGAAGAAGGTGGGAAGAAAAGGTACAAGTCTAGGCTTGTGGTAAAAGGTTTTTTTCAAAAGAAAGGTATTGACTTCAATGAAATATTTTCTCCTGTTGTAAAAATGAACTCAATTAGGCTTGTCTTAAGCCTTGTGGCTGCTCATGATCTAAATCTCGAGCAAATGGATGTAAATACGGCATTCCCTCACGGTGACTTAGAGGAGGAAATCTACATGCTTCAACCAAAGGGGTATGAAGTAAAAGGTAAGGAGAAAATGGTTTGCAAATTAAAGAAGAGCTTGTATGGTTTAAAGCAAGCATCAAGACAATGGTACTTGAAGTTTGATCGATGGATGTTGGATCATGGATTCACAAGATGCAACTCGGATCACTGCGTCTACACGAAGAATTTGGGAGATGGGAAATTCATCATCCTAATGTTGTATGTTGATGACATGTTAATTGCAAGTGCTAACATGCAGGACATCAAAGACCTAAAAGAGGAGCTATCTAAATCTTTTTCAATGAAAGATTTAGGTGCTGCAAAGAGGATACTTGGTATGAAAATATCAAGGGACAGGACGAAGAAGACAATAAAGCTATCTCAAGCAGATTACATCAAGAAGGTACTAGAAAGGTTTGCAATGCAAAATGCAAAACCAGTTTCTACACCTTTGCCTGGTCATTTTAAACTAACAAAGGATATGTGTCCAAAGACACAAGAGGAGATAGCCTATATGTCTAAAGTTTCATATGCTGCAGCGGTAGGTTCTCTAATGTATGCTATGGTCTGGACAAGGCTAGACATTGCACATACAGTGGGAGTTGTGAGAAGGTTTATGGACAACCCTGGTAAAGAGCATTGGCAAGCTGTGAAGTGGATACTTAGGTATCTAAAAGGGACAACAACAAATGCTTTGTGTTTTGGAGGAAATGATATTTTTCTAGAAGGGTATGCTGATGCAGATATGGCAGGTGACAAAGATACTCGAAGGAGCACTACTCGCTATGTGTTCACGGTTGGAGGCACAACAGTAAGCTGGGCTTCAAAGCTGCAGAAAGTGGTCACTTTCTACCACGGAAGCAGAGTATGTAGCAATGACGAAGGCAAGCAAAGAAATTATGTGGCTTCACAGATTCTTAGAAGAGCTTGGATTCAAACAAGACAATTGTGTCTTGTACAGTGATAGCCAAAGCGCTATCCATCTTGCAAAGAACTCAGCCTTTCATTCAAGGACAAAGCACATTGAGGTGAGATATCACTTCATACGCACTCTTTTGGAAGAGGGACAGCTAAAGCTAGGAAAGGTGCATACAAGTGAAAATCCTGCAGACATGTTTACAAAGGTGGTCAACAAGGAGAAGTTGAGCTTTTTCTCATCTTCAATCGGCATTCAAGGATAAGAATCCAGAATGGAAAGCAGTCACACAGGTTTGGTTTGGAGATCAGTCTCCAAGTGGGAGATTGTTAAGTATGGAGCCTGATTTACCCTTGTAATTTTCTGTGGTACAAGCGCACATTTGCAAGGCCCCCATTATGAGGAGAAGCCATCGTGCGTGAAGGTAAATCACTCACCGGAAACCAAAATTTTCACAGTCAAAAACCAGGGGCAACTTTATGGGCCTCGGGGGCGGAAGCCCCCTAGACTTTTTTTTTTCATCGCCGGAATATTATGGCCGGACGGCAGCCGGAAAGTGGTCGAAAAACAACCGTCGGTTGGCCGGTGGTCGGTAGTCAATGGCCGGTGACCGGTGGTCGGAAGTCAATGGCCGGTGGCCGAATTCAAAAGCGGACTTGTCTTCTCAAGGGAGGCCACACATGGGCGGATTGGAGGGTCCGATTTGGACTTATCTACACAAGGGCGGCTACACATGGCTGCCTCGGTGTGAGGTGGTGAGAGTGAAGCAAGACGGGAGCTCCATTAAGGGTATAATCCCTTTGTAAACTACTTCTTGTTTTGAAGTACTAAAGCCATTGAGTGGCTGCTTTCCCGTGGACGTAGCCCACATTGGGTGAACCACGTATATCGTGTGTACTCTCTCTCTCTCTCTACTCTATAATCTCTTGTGTGTGAAATCTATCTCTCTCCATTAAGTAATCTACTCAATTATCTATTTAGCTACGTCTTATTTCCTAACAGTGGGACAAACAATTGTGTCATAAATCATGAGGCAAAAGTGCAAACGAAGGAAGAAAAGCAACCACAAGAATATTTCATCATTGACATACCTGAAGAATCGACAATAGTTGTTTCAAAGAAGTCAACTCCAAAAAAAGCACAATTGAAAGTAGAGGAAGAAGAAATGTTCCCATTAGGTGTTCAAAAGACTCAAGATCAAGAGAAGAACAAGCATAAGAGAGAAGATTGATTGTCTCCTATAGCGATCAAATTCAGCGTATGTGGAGTTCTAAACATGACTCAAAATTACATGTTCAACTGTGATAGATCCTTCTGCTACAAAGAATCTACTGTCTTATGACACATGGATAATGATGGGGAAGCCACCAATCAAAGACATATAAGAAATAGTGTACTCGAGTTCTAAAATGCCAATTTCTAGCTTTGGCATGGCAGAAGCCATACTCAAGCTGCGTACTCGGGAGTTCAAGGCCACTTTCTACATAATTGACTCCCATCACATCAAAGAGAGTCTCGCTTTGACAAATAGCTGGATGTGCATCTTATCTTGACAACAACACAAAGCTTCAACAACAACAAAAGACACTATCCCAGAAGCATCTCAAACCCAGGTAAAAAAGGAACAACCAACCATAGTAGAAAATGATAAAGCTAAAGCAAACACTAAAGTAGATCAACCTTACAAGTCAACTTTACCTTCAACGAGTCTCCATCAAACTTTATACATAGCCTCGAGATCAAGAGCCACACCATCAACAATGAAATGGAAACCTAAGCAAAAACTTTATCAACCAAAGTTTCCATTGCAACAAAGCCTTTAGAAGAAGTCAAAAGAATCAACCGAGTGTTAGTATCCAAAGAGAACATCAAAGCCAAAGATCCACTTTGGATACACCAATTGCAAAGTCAACCTCAATATGCAAAGGTAATAGGGTGGGTAGCATCAATTGAGTCAATTGCTGCTTAAGGCTACTAATGTTTGGACCACAAAGCATAGCCTGGACCTACTCACTACAAGAGAAAAGTTCTACAAAAAGAAATCCGAGCTATCAATGGAAGGTAAACACCTCAATCAAGAGAAAGAAAAATCACAAAAGGCAAAAGAAAGGATATTTGAAGAAGCAAGCAACATAGTACATATGGGTACCAAAGTAAGCAACACAACAACAAATACATGTGAAGCAATGGATATTTCCAGTCAAGCTACTCAAAGCACAAGGATTTTATGAAGGTAACACTCAAATATGGTTACCAAATGTAGTAGCTCAACTTGGAACAACTAAGATGTTGAGGGGTTCCATCATTTCATAGCTCCAGTGACCAACAAAATTATCAATCCGGAGGGATGAGCTACACGGCTAGGGCATGGAAACACTCACACAATTAGTGAGCTAATCATGGCAAAACGAAAGGTGACTCTATGAGGTGAGTTTCTCAGCCTATGGAGGAGCTAAGCCACAATGGTTGGCCATCTCCACATCCACTTTCCTTCACCTCCAATCAACCCAATCACACAAACTAATGATTGTAAGATGCACACAACACTAATCCTATCATGCAACACACTAATTGCAAACACACACACATATAGATCTATCGAGCACCACACTCCAATCAAACCTACATGAACACACAAAAAAAAGAGGACAATCACACAATATTAGAAAGGGATTAACCACTAATTAGTTACTATCTAGCCAATCAAAGCATCATTAGCAATCACAAGAAGCGTGAGAGAGGCATAGTGAAAGATAATTAAGCATTGATTAGTGTTAATCAAGTCACATGAGCAAGGAGAAGCTCAAGGACTCCATAGCCACACACCTCAAGAGCTCTCACCAAAGAGTGCTCTCAACAAAGACTTGATTAGTGTTAACACTAGGTTGGTAACCTAAGAGGACATAAAAGTTTCCTTTCAGGGTTTTGAAAAAAACCTCCAACCATAGTAGATCCACTCATTTTTTAAAATCCTTTCATGAGGTTATAGTTCAAGGCCTACTACACATGGAAAAAATAAGAAACTTGTAAAATTTCTCATCTTTTGGTCACACCAAGCCTCCAAAGTTGATGGACCAGTGCATTTTCATCAAAACAGTCATTTCTTACGTTTTGTTGCATAAAAATAAGATTAGGGATTTTTGTAGGACTTGAGATAAATTCCCTAGTTAACTTCAGTGGGTTGGTGATCAGAACATATGATTGCTTCTCACTCACTATTTTTTGTTTTGCCAAAATAAATATGTACAAAAAAGTTGAATTTTTACCATTCTGCAAACCTATCATCAAAGTTTCTATAGCCACGCTCAATACAAATAATATATGCATGTTTTCTTAGTTCCCTATTGTCCTTTATGTTCATAAGGATCCATGGAGCATGTCAAAATAATAATACATCTCTTACCAAGGGGAATCTTGGGGACAAAGATGAAGTGCTAAATACAGCAAACATGAAAAAACTGGGTTCAACATTATGAGTTGTAGAATCCCATAGAAACTATTCAATATCTAGCCAAATTTGATCCTTATGACTAGATATGGTTACTACCTACAAAATGCATGTAGTTGTCGAAAGAAACTAACAATATTGAAAAAGCTATACTTGATATACTAGAATGTTTCGTTTTCTTCTATAATTGAAAAAATCAACCATCGTTGTGTACTATGCAAAATAGGGTATTAGGTGCCCCAAAACTCAAGGAATATTAGCTTTATGTTACAATATGCGACAAAGAAAATCAAAAATGCATTTGGATATCATGAAATCCACCAAAAAAGATCATAGAAGAGTAAAATTGGCTAAAAAACAGGATTTGACAATTTTTGTAATTTGGTCATAACTTACAACTTTAATATTTATTTCTCCCTAGAAGCATCGGGACATGTTGAGGACTACTAAAGATAGTTCTCTAGCATTATAGACCTCACAAAAATGAATTCTAAAGTGGTATAGTTGCAAAAAGTTGAAAAAAGCAAAAAACAGGAGCCGTTTTTTCACACAGTTTAGGTTGTGAAATGTTGTGCAAGGACAAGGTTAAAGATGGAATTGATATTCCAAAAAAATGTCGAGTTTTTTTCAGCTCACGAGACAACTTTGTAGATAGATAGCACCTCAAAATCCATTTTGAAACTCTTGACATAATTCAAGGAAAATGGTCACTTAACAGGACATAAAAGTGTCCCATTACCAACCTAGTGTTAATCAAGTCACATGAGCAAGGAGAAGCTCAAGGACTCCATAGCCACACACCTCAAGAGCTCTCAACAAATGAGCTTGAGAATCCTAATTTCTTTTACACATATATACCTAGGGTAAAAATATGCAATGTTTAAGCGTCCAAGGCCTTTAGGGCTCCACCACTTACTGAATCTGCAACCTAGGCACACTAACTGACTTGTTCTTTACAGCTTGCAATCCCATTGAGCTCGTAACACATTAAAATATTACAATGGCTTGAAATAAATCAAGAATTTATAATACATGACCATTTTGGGAAATGTGTAACTCCAATCTTTACTGCTTCTTCCTGCTAATCTTCGATGTGTATCCGTAAGGCTCAGAACTTTAGCAGATTCTGTTAACTGACATTGACTTAGTTAACATTCTCCCCTTCCGACTTTAGTGCCCGTCCTCGGGCACTGTTGAAAAGTGTTCATGGAGGTTGTGGAAGGTTTTGATTGGTTGTTGATGGGTTGATCATCTTCATTTGTCATTGAATTTGTTGATGAGGTTCAATTTGTTGCAGCATCTTCGTTGGTCCGAATATGCCTGATGTGAGAGATGATGTTGCATTTGTCCGTTGTAATAGTGTAATGATGAGGCTACTATTTATTTATGAAAAGTATGTACAAGGGAAGTAGAATGATGAGGTTCTAAATTAGGGTCTAATACTTGGATGAACAAAGGAAAAAAACCCAGTGGGAAAAAAGTGCCTTTGGGATACGTGCATTATTGGAGTACTTATTAGCATGGGAAATATTAATAAATTAGTCAAGGGATTATTTGTTGATAGATATGGAATTAAACAATGTGATATCCATGGAAATTTATGTTACCATATACATGTGGTAGTGATGTGTGTGAACACACTAGGACCGCCGGGGCATTTTTTTCCTCTTTAGGAGGTTTTTTCCCCCGAGCATTGTATATACGCCCATCACTCTAGGGCTATCTATCTTTCCATTGCACACTAAGTAACGCACTCTCTATTGTGTGCCTTGAGCTTCCTTCATTCTCTCCAAGCTGTGTGCGTTTCTCTGCAACCCTAATTCTAACAATTGGTATCAGAGGAGGTTACATACTCCCAGGCTTAGTCGCCAGCTGCTCCAGCACACGCCTGCTCACTTTCTCCGATTGCAGTGAGGTTTGGCAAGCTTTCGTAGGCCGATAAATATTTTGGGAGAGGTCGTAGAGCTTAGTCTCCTCAGATTTCTGATTCGAGCTCATTTCGGCCTCCATTTCCACTACAGGCAGGTCTGTACATGCAATTTCGTCATTTTGTGCAGAATTTCTGTCAGTGCCGATTTCAGCATAACAAGTGCCTTACAGTATTCTATAGTTTGTGCTATATAGCATATGTTGTTCCCACTCCGTTTCTCTTATTTTTGGGTAGTTTTCACATCATGTGCAGCATTTACCATGGCTGACAACAACACAAATGTCTTCAGAGATGTTTGTTGTTGAGGACAGGTTGGATGGGGACAATTACCCTATGTGGGCTTATATGATGCAACACGTTCTTGTGTCAAAGGACGTCTGGACTATTGTGCAGGGCATTGATGTATGTCCTGGTTCTGAGGATGTAGGCGATATTGAGGATGTTGCAGGTCTTGCTGCAAGGATTGCTGCTATTAGAGTTGTTTTGCCTACGGCAGAACAATCTCATTGGGATGTAAAGGATGCACATGCTTATGCATTGATTGCGTTGTCTGTGAAGCGCACCATTGTTCCTCACATCCGTTTAGCAAAATCTGCAAGACGGGCTTGGGATATTTTGGTTGGTCTTTATGCAAGTCGCAATGAGGCTAAAATTGCTTTGCTACGTAAAGAGCTGGAGTCAAAGATTATGCATGAGGAAGATGATATGGACACTTTCCTTGCTAGTGTCAAGGATATCAATGAGCAACTTATTTTTGCAAGTGAAGTCATTTCAGATAGTTCCCTTGTGCAGACTGTTCTTGATGCCTTACCAGATTCTTACCAGACTTTTGCTAGTACTTGAAGACTTATGACCCAAGGAAATCCAGAAGTTGTCAAGTTTGATGCATTATGCACATTTCTATTGCAAGAGTCACTTTCCAAAACAAACAGGACTAGACAGCGTGCAATTGAACAAGCTTTTATTTCTTTTATTGCTACGAGTGGCAAAACTTCTGTTCCCAATGCTTTTGTTGGAAGCACATCGTCGGGCGATTCTAGTGACAAGGGCAAAAGAAGATGCATTGCCATTATTGTAAAGCTAATGATCACTTGATCAAGTCGTGTCTTAAGTTGGAGGCCAAAGAGGCGAAGAAGAAAGAGGGTGGTTCCACTGCAAATGCTAGTTCCACTACAAATGTAGCCATTGTTGAGTCTTCTGTGAAAGGAGACTGTGTTGTTGATGTTGATGCAGAATGGTCTTTTAGTGCAGAGTGCACTTACAATCCTGTTGTCCATGATGCATGCATGTCAGTTGCTGCAAATTCACATGTATGGTATTTTGACAGTGGTGCTACAAAGCACATTACCTCACATCGTGAATTGTTCACCTCTCTTAAGTCTATCCCTCATGAGAATTCAATCTCATTGTGCTAACAATGCCTCTTATCCGATTCAAGGAGTTGGAAAGATTGTACTTACTGCTGCAAATGGCAGTTCCTTCACACTTGTTGATGCACTTTATGTACGTGGGATCAAGAAGAATCTTTTGTCTATAGCTGCACTTGCTAGACTTGGACTTGTAGTCAAATTTGTGGATGACAGATGTACAGTTCATGATCTCAGTTTTGGTGATGAAATTGTTGCATCTGGCCTTTTGTGTTGTGGGCTGTATAAGCTTACTTTGTATGACCAGTGTGGACAAAATTTTGCAAATGCTATTGCAGATTCAAAGGATATTTTAGATGCAAAACTTTGGCATGCACATTTTGGGCATCTAAATTTTGCCAGTTTGCTGCGTTTGCAAAAATCTGACATGGTTGCTTCTTTGCCGTCTCTTGAAGCACATGTCAAACATGTTTGTGAAGGCTGTATTTTGGGTAAGATGCAGCGTTCTAAGTTTCCAAAGGATGGTTCAGTTCGGGCCACATGCAGGTTGCAGATTGCACATAGTGATGTTTGTGGGCCCATGCAAACTCCGTCCTTGGGCAATTACCTTTACTTTGTGACTTTCATTGACGATTACTCTAGGCATGCATGGGTATTTCTGCTTAAAGCGAAGTCCGAAGTTTTTGAGTGCTTCAAATAATTTCTTGCTATGGGTGAAAATGTCTCGAAATGTACTATGGGCACCCTCCGTTCCGATCGAGGAGAAATATATGTCTCATAAATTTAATGCATTTCTAGCTAGTCGTGGGATAAAACACCAATGTACAGTGCCTTATACACCTCAGCAAAATGGTGTTGCTGAGAGGAAAAACAGGTGACTTACAGAAATGGCACAATGTATGGTCAAAAGTCAAGCTTTGCCGCATTGTTTTTGGCTTGAGGCCATCATGTGTGCCACTTATGTACTTCACATGTGTCCTACGAAAGCTTTGTAGTCCATTACTCCATATGAAGCATGGCATGATAGAAAGCCTCCTATTGAGCACATGCATGTTTTTGGTTGTTTGGCATATGCTTTGGTGCCACAAACACATCGCAGAAATTGGATGATAAGGCCAGTGTCAAATGTATTTTTGTTGGTTATAGTGCTGAAAGAAAAGGTTACATGTTGTATCATCCTCAAACAAAACGTATTCTGGTTTCACGAGATGTAGTGTTTGTGGAAGGTTCTGTTCAGCCCTTGCTGTCATGTACTAGAGACAGTATGTAAGCTCACAGGACATTTATGACACTTTGTTGCCTCTTTTTAGTGGTGGAAATACGAATGTAAGTTCCAATGAGGCAAATGTACAACCTATGGGGGTTTCTGAAAATGTTACTATTGGGAGTCCCATCGTTGCAATAGCTTCAATGACCAACAAAATTATCAATCCGGAGGGATGAGCTACCCGGCTAGGGCATGGAAACACTCACACGGTTAGTGAGCTGATCGTGGCAACACAAATGGTTAACTCTAGGAGGTGAGCTTCTCGGCCTATGGAGGAGCTAAGCCGCAATGCAGGGCAATCTCCACATCCACTTCTCTTCACCTCTAATCAACCCAATCACACACACTACGATTTCAAGATGCACACAATGCTAATCCTATCATGCAACACACTAATCGCAAGCACACACACATAGATCTATCGAGCACCACACTCCCACATGCACACACAAGCAAAAGAGGGCAATCACACAAGATTAGAGAGGGATTAACCACTAATTAGTTAAGATCTAGTTAATCTAAGCATCATAGGCAATCATAAGAAGTAAGAGAGAGGCATAGTGAGAGAGAATGAATCATTGATTAGTGTTAATCAAGTCCCATGAGCAAGGAGAAGCTCAAGGACTCCATAACCACACACCTCAAGAGCTCTCACCAAAGAGTGCTCTCAACCAATGACTTGAGAACCCTAATTTCTTTTACACGCTGCCTTATATACCTAGGTTAAAAATATGCAATGTCCGGGCGCCCAAGACCTTTAGGGCTCACCACTTACTGAATCTGCAACCTAGGCACAGTAAGTGACGTATTATTTACAACTTGGAACTCCCATTGAACCCGTAACACATTAGAAATATTACAATGGCTTGAAATAAATCGAGAATTCACAATACATGACCATTTTGGGAAAACGTGAAAAATGTGTAACTCCAATCTTTACTGCTTCTTTGTATTCATCCTTGATGTGCATCCGTACGTCTTCAATCTTTAGCAGCTTCTGTTAATTGACGTTAACTCAGTTAACAGTTATAGATCAGCCTATTACTGATGCAGATGTACATGATGTACTTGATGAGGAAAGGGCTGAAAATGAGCAGGCTAGAGTTATGCCAAAATGGTTGGTGCACACTTTGCGTGATAGTAAATTGGATGCACCTTTGTCTAGTCATACTCATTCAGACTCTCGCCATGCATCTTATGCATCAGATTGTTAGTTATGCTTTGGCTGTGTCTAGCTTACATGATGTTGAGGAACCTCTCTCTTTTGATGAAGCACAGAAATTAGAAAATTGGATGGCTGCCATGCAATCAGAATATGATGCACTTATAGAAAATGACACATGGACTTATGTGATTTTCCTCTGGCAAAAAGGAAATTGGTACGAAGTGGGTTTACAAGTTGAAACGCAAACCGAATGGTGAGATCAATCGCCATAAGGCTCGACTTGTTGCAAAGGGTTATGCACCAAAAAAGGCATAGATTATGAAGAGACTTTTGCTCCCACTTGTCGTATGACATACTGTGCATTTTCTATGTGCATTGGTAGCTCATTTTGGTTGGGATGTACATCAATCAGACATTGTTACCGCTTTCTTGAATGGTGACATATTTGAGGAAGTTTATGTAACGCAGCCTCGTGGTTTTGTCATAAAAAGACAAGAGGACAAAGTGTGCAGATGTAAGAAGGCTTTGTATGGGTTGAAGCAATCTCCTCGTGCTTGGTATGAGAAAGCTGACACTCATTTGGACAAACGAGGCTTTCGTAACAGTCCAACAGAAAGCACATTGTATGCAAAACATGAGGGTGATGTACTTCTCATTGTGGTTCTTTAGGTCGATGATTTGCTAATCTCACTGGACCAAATGAGAGACATGAATTCAAGGCTGATTTTAATGCTACTTTCAAGATGAAAGATTTGGGACTGTTGCATCATTACTTGGGTATACAATTTAACCAGTGTGATGGTGGTATTGCCTTGTGTCAAAAAAGTTACATAGAGACATTGCTATGTAAGTTTGGACTTGAGGATTGCAAACCTATTGCCACTCCCATGGAAACAGGTTTGAAGTTGAGTCTACATGATGTTGGCGATCCTGCTGATGCCACTCTTTACCAAACTACTGTTGGCTGCCTCATTTATGTATGCAACACGAGGCCGGTTATTCAGTTTGCAGTCTCATAGGTCAGCAAATTTATGCATAGCCCAGGGTCTAAGCATTGGCAGGATGTTAAGAGGATTTTCCACTACCTTAGTGGCACCTTAGTGGCACTTTACATCTTGGCTTGTTTTATCCCAAGGGGGGATCATTGCCGCCAGACTTACATGCTTTTTCGAACTCAGATTGGCCTGGTTGTTTTGACACGTGAGTGTCCACAAGTGGTTTTTGTTTCATGCTTGGCAGTTCATGTATATCATGGTTGAGCAAGAAGAAACCTACTATGGACACTTCAAGTTGTGAGGCTGAGTATAGGGCAGTCTTCACAGCTACGGTTGAGTGTGTATGGCTCAGATGCCTTATGGCTGATTTGAGTGTTGGACAGGACACTACCAACACTATCTACACTGACAGTCAAAGTGCATTGGTAGTTGCGAGGAACCCAGTTTTTCATGCTCGCACAAAGCACATTGAGGTGCATTACCACTATGTCAGGGAGAGGCTCTCAGCATGAGAGATCGGCTTGGCTTATGTGCCAACACAAGACAACCTTGTAGATCTTTTCACAAAGGCATTGTCTCGTGAGAAGCTTGAAGCTTTTCGCAAAGCTTTGGGCTTACTCTCCTTTGTGGATTGATCATGTCCTCGGGGCATGGCACTTCCCTTTACTCATGTGCTAGCTCTCATTCACCGCATCACTACAGAGGGGATTTGTTACCATGTACATGTAGTAGTGATGTGTGTGAACACACTAGGACCGCCGAGCCATTTTTTCCCTCTTTAGGAGGTTTTTCCCCCCGAGCATTGTATATACGCCAATCACTCTAGGGCCATCTATCTTTCCATTGCACACTAAGTAACACACTCTCTATTGTGTGCCTTGAGCTTCCTTCATCTTCTCCAAGCTGTGGGCGTTTCTCTTCAACCCTAATTCCAATAGTTTACTGGGCCGATGCCAATTTGCCAAGGTCAGGACCAAGCGATGGGGAGCGTTGGACAGTCACCGAGCCCCTTATATGCTTGGTGCTGACTCCACTATCGCAAGTAATGATTTTAACCCCAAGGTCAACACCAAACAATGGGGAGCGTTGGGCAATCCCCAAGCTTCGTATTTGCTCAGTATTGACTCCACTGCATGACTTGTCGGTTAGCATGACATTGGTTTGCCTGTTTAAGGTACATAGGTGGTAGCAAAAAGAGTGTCTAATGCATATGTCCAATAATGGGATATCCTGTTTATGCATACATAGAAATGCATGGGAAACAATATGCTATGCAAGAAAGATTTTGAAGGGTTCTTCAGAAAGATGGTGTATCTGTAAAAGCATATGACATGGCTTTGCAAGCTATCACCCCTTTAAGAATGGTTTTCGTTGATGAGGATATGTACTCTCATCTTACTATGCGTGAGTGTTGGACTCTACGACACTCCACCATTTGTAAGTTAATAGACTTCGACTCTTATGCACATCTCATCCAGCATGAGCGACATGACTTAGATATGCTCAACTCTTCTAGCTTGAGCGTAAGCGTAATAACTAATAACTATGACTCCTAGCATAGAGTTTAATATGACTTGAAGCTTTGGGACTAATGCTTTGCTCATTGTATGGCTCAGCAGCCCGACTCTTAATAGACTTCGACTCTTATGCACATCTCATCCAGCATGAGCGACATGACTTAGATATGCTCAACTCTTCTAGCTTGAGCGTAAGCGTAATAACTATGACTCCTAGCATAGAGTTTAATATGACTTGAAGCTTTGGGACTAATGCTTTGCTCATTGTATGGCTCAGCAGCCCGACTTTGACTATGCCAAAGAGAGTTTTTTACACCCTGGCGACTTGACATTTTACATTCTTGTGCTTACTACAAACATTTCTTCAGGTAAAAGTAAGCTTGAATCCTCAAAAAGAGGATTAGTGAAGGACCAAGTTGGCATTGAAGGTTTCTTTTGCCATACCTGTTTTAGCTTCTTCAAATCCGTATTTGTGTTGGTTGGGTTGTCCTTCTTTGATTGTGAAGACTCCATTATCTATTTGATTCTCCAATTGGGCCTATTGATAGGAGTCTTTGATGTTGTTGTAGACCTCCATTGGCTGTCGACATCTCTTTTGACTCAATTTATTGGAAGATTTAAGAATCCAAATCTCTCGATGACCTTTGTATCTCCTTTGTTGACTTTGTTGTGCTATAGGTCTTGTTGAGCTCTTGAGATCTTCATGCAGGTTTGGTGTAGTTGTAGGTGGCTTGTGGTTGACTGGTAGCCAAATCTTTGTATAGCCTGTGTAGAATCCTTGTCCGAGAGGAACATTCTTTGAGATCCATCTTTTTTTGTATCCTCTTGAGAATTGTGGTAGACTTCAGCATCTTTTGATGTTGTTCTGTTGTATACCTTCTGCTTAGGTCTCCTGGGATATTGTCGATATTGATACCTTGTGGGCCTTCTTTCTTGGGAGGGTCTTGTCATTACTTCATATGCTCTTACCTGCGACGTTTTGGTACCCATATCTGTCTGTTACCTCTATAGTACTCATATTCCTTTAGGCTCCATTGTGATGCTATCCATCCCATGTGTTTGTCTTTATGTGTTGATTTTCTATCTTTAATTCAAACCGGATCATTGACTTTGGATCAATTGCTAAGAACAAACACTTGCTTGACTTTCCTTTGCTTTCTTGAGTACTTTGGCTGATATACCTTTGTTTTTTTGGGTGTCTCCTTAGAGGTTTCAATTGTGTTAGCAATTGATTTGAAATTTTGAAAGCTTGACTTGCTTGAAGAAGTTGATCCATGAGGGTTCTTTGATGTAGAGGCATATGCTGTCACACCTTCTTTGCTGATCGATGGAGGGTCCACTTTAGCTTTACCTTTGTCTACAAGATTTGTCTTCGATTCTTGTGACTTTTGCAACTCTGAATCTAGCATTAATGGTACCTATAAATGTTGTTGGCTACCTCTTGAAAAAGAGAGTATTAGCATTGTATCTTCTTTGTAAGCCTTGTGTTGATCTAACCACTGATGTCCAAGGATGACATTTGCATACATGTCTTTTGAAGGCTTTATTTGAAATTTTACCTGCTCTTCATGCTTTTGGATGCTAAGAGTAGCAGCCATTTCTTCTTGACTTGTAGCCTTACACATGATTTCTCTATTATCTGGCTTGCCTTGTGTAATCTTTAAAATACTCTGGATGTTGTCTGCAACCATATTGCAATTTGCTTCTTTATCCAGTAGAGCATTGCATCTGACACTCGCTCCTTTTGTATTGTTGAGGACTATAGCTATTCTCATTGCTGGTTCTATTGAAGATCTTTGTCCAGCTTTTGCCATGGTCTCATCTTGATCTAATTGTGTCTCTATGGAGGGTAGCTTGAGACTTTGTTTTTCAATCTGACTTACATCGGTTGATTCAGCTGGCAATGTCTGGATCTTTGGACTTCCTATTGCTTTCTGTCTTTTTGCAACCTCATTCTTCTTAACTTTTGGCTTTGGTGGCATTCTCTGCTCAATACCTTTTGTGGTTGCTCTTTGCTCTGTTTGATCTGCATTGGCTATTACCTGATTTTCTTTAAGCTCTTCTGAAGTTATGTTTGATAGAGATAAATCATCTTCAATAAGATTTGCTTTGATAGAAGTCTCCATTTTAACTGTGCTTGAGGACCTTGTGCTGTCGCCCACGGGGGTGACCAGTCTTGGTCTTCATTCCTTGTTGTCTCTGGCGATTGCATCCTGTATCTCTAACATCTTCTGGGCCATTGGCATTCCCATTATGATATCGTCTGGCATATCTTTTGTTGTGATCACGTGGAAGTGGGCAGTAATGTGTTGTAAACTTACTTCAATGGTGGTGGAGATAATTCCCCAGCATTCTACTCGTTTGTCTCCAGATATGCTCACAAATTCAGGGGCATCTCCCAGCTGTGGTTGGCCACATCTTTTCCAAGTGCAAAAGGACATGAGGTTCTTGTCTAGTTAAAAATCTAGATTTACTTCTCTTAACAACTTTTCTTTGTTTTCACTAACAATGTTGCACTTGATCGTCTCAAGATTTCTTTCTGTATTGATTGCTTTTGTTGTGGTAGTTCCTTTGGTTGATCTTTATCTGCATTTTATTTTCTTTGACCACTTGCTTCAATTAGTGTTGACTCCAAAGGCTGTAATATTGCACCTTTTTGCAATTGTTGAGCATTGTCCACCCGCATCTGACTAACCTTTGACCTTATAAAATCCATTGTACTTTCTGGAAGAATCTGTCTCTTTGGAGGATATTTTGGTGGTGACCTTTGTGTAGTCTTTTGAACTTTAGCTCCCATTGATTTTAACTTTTCTATCACTTGTTCTGGCAGCTTGAGGCTTTGCATCATCTTCAGATAGTCCTTGACTTCAATTGGGCCATCCATATGGGTTTGTACAAGATCATGATCTTGCTGATATTTGTTACCATGTGCATCTTGATATGCACATGTGAGCTTGATCACATGTAACTGTTTGAACACTATTGGATTTGTTGGCTTTTGACTCTAACTTGTGGAGATCAGTTGAAACTTTTTTCCCTGATGATCTTCATAGAGGCATTTATCTGTAGATTCTAAGGGAACCTGGGTCAATTGGAAACTTCCAACAACCATATGATCTTTCATTGGTTTATGCTTTGAAGGGGTCTGTTGGCTAGAAGCTCTAGGGATTCTAACTGGTGTAGCATTTCCTGGTACATAAGCTGAACTCCTCCCTTCCTAGGGTGATCACTATTGCCTGCTTCATTGTAAGAGTTCCAAATTGTTTTGCTCTGGTTTAGTCTCACCTTTTGGGACTGTGAAGGTACACTTTGGGTAGCATTGTTGATGTTTGGCATCTGAAGCCTTCTGCATAATTTCCTATGTATCTTCGTGAAACATGACAAAGTATTCCCCAAGTCAAGTTGTAGATAGCATTATCTTTGCCCTGATATTGTCTATCCCATGGGTCTCCTATGATATGAGTTTCTGTGGTTTCAGGACCCAAGGCATCATAGATGCTAGACTCTTGTCTATATCTATGACTGTTTTGGTCAAAGTATGTGCTCGTTTGGTCACAA
Source organism: Adiantum capillus-veneris (assembly GCF_014529385.1). Lineage (NCBI taxonomy): Eukaryota > Viridiplantae > Streptophyta > Polypodiopsida > Polypodiales > Pteridaceae > Adiantum > Adiantum capillus-veneris. The sequence continues at coordinate 171,121,915 of NC_140935.1, forward strand.
CGTCAAAGCTTGATTTTCAATGGAGGAGAGTTTGGCTCTGAACAAATTTCTGTGTTCACTCGGGTGATATCCTTCAGCTCTAGAGAGGATGGGCTATAATAGATTCTTTCCTTTGAAATGAACCATCCTTTCTGATGTATCCACTGGACACACTTCTATGAGTTGGTATGTGGGCCGCTCAAACACTGGTTGATCCTTTTTGTAAAGTTTCCCTTTTTGGTCTACAAAGAGTGCATATGAATTATGTGTACCATACAATGCTAATAGCATTCTGTATAAAGTGTCCCTTAGACTCGGGAATGATTGCACACTTGTGGCAGTGGATGCAGAATCATTTGCAAACCTAACAGTCTTTTCAATCAGTGATATCTTGACACCTTGACCAAATTCATGCAGGAATTTGTTGTTCAAGAATCAATTTTAAGCTTTTCATGTGTCTATTCTCCAATTAGGCTGGCTTCTACTGGTTGATCTGTTCGATCTTTCATTTCTAGTTATCGACTATAGATCTGACCACTGTAATCCATGTACAATGACCCTAATTGCATATGCACCAACTATATGTTTTGCTGGCTTGTGCAGATTTCTAGATAACCACTTTGGTCAGTTTTTTGCACCTCTATCTGTACTTCATCTTTGAGCAATACCTTGTCTTCGTGTCAGAGAATGGACTCGGGCTGCAGTACCTCTTCTTGGTCTTCAATCTCCGGTGGGTCTTCTATGGTTGCTTCTTGGGGTGGCTCTCCTTGGTAAGGCTTTAACAGGCTCACATGGAAAGCATTGTGTATGAGCCCGTGGTTTGGCAACTTGAGTTGATAAGCCATCTCATTAATTGGCTTAAGAATCTGAAAGGGACCATAGTACCTTTTTGCTAGTTTAGCATAGTACTTTTGGTGTCCCGTAGGGTTCTTGCCCATCGTGTGCCTTAACCAAGCCTTGGGAAACTTAAGCAAGACCCAATCATTTTCTTTAAAGGTCAGGGCTCTTTTGTGCTTGTTAGCAGCAGCCTTTTGCCTTTGCTCTGAGATGGATATAGCATCTTTAATCTTTTGGAAAGATTCTTGTAGGTCGCGGCTATATTCATCTGCAGCAAAGATCTTCCCATGTACCTTAAGTAGCAAGGGACTTTTTTATCTTCCCTCAATTACCTCAAAAGGTGCTTTTCCCATGGATGTATGTACTATGTTATTGTAAGCATACTCCACTAAAGGTAAGTACTTCTCCCATTGGGACCTTTGATCTACTTCAGTGACATAAGCTTTTAGTAGATCAAGAACTGCTAGGTTAGCTATCTCGCTTTGGCGATCCGTTTGTGGGTGATAGGTCAAAGAGAAATTTAGCCTTGTACCTAAATAAAGAGACCCTTCCAAAAATTGATGGTCATTCTAGGATCTCTATCTGACACTATTGACATTGGCAAGCTGTGGTACTTAAAGATTTGTGATATAAAGAGGGTTGCCATTTGATGGGCCTTAATAGTCTTTTTGACAGGGATGAAATGCGCTTGTTTGTTGAACCTGTCTACAATTGTCCATTTTCCCGTATTCCCATGGATAGACTTAGGCAATCCAAAGATAAAATCCATGGATTTTCTCTCCCACGGTGAATTAGGGATCGGCAAAGGTTGAAGCAAACCAGGTTGCTTTCCTCTATCAAACTTCATCTTTTGGCAAACCACACATTTTGAAACATACTCGTATGTTCACTTTCATGGTAGGCCAATAGAAGTACATTTCTATCCCTCTTAGGGTAGCTTGAATCCCTCTATGCCCCGCATATGGAGGAGCATGAGATTCATACTTTCTTATGTAGCGAGTTAGTAACGCATAGCCTATTACCATAGATAAGATAACCATCTTGTAGGGTAAATGGTTCCTCTTTCTTCCCTAGTGCAAGGGCTGACATCACATCTTTAAAATCGGGATTGATAGCATACTCATCTATCATAGAAGATAGATCATTGTGAGTTGCTATGGAAACCACATTCACTCTCGGTCGTCTTGAGAGTGCATCGACTACTTGATTATGCTTGCCAGCAATGTGAGCAATATGAAAATGAAATTGCAAAAGGAAATTTTCCCACCTCATTTGTTTGTCGGAGAGCTTGGTCTGCGTCATGAAGTACTTCATGCTTTGGTGATCCGTTCGTAGAATCGAAGGAGTCCCCAATAAATAGTGCTTCCACATGTCTAGGGCATGTAGAACTGCTATCAGTTCCTTTTTATATATGCCTAGATCTTGCTCAACTGGGGTGAGCCTTCGACTTTCATATGCTATGGCGTGCCCTTCTTGGAGCAACACGGCTCCAAGGCAATCACCACAAGTGTCGCATTGGACCTCAAATGGCTTTGAGAGGTTTGGTAGTGTAAGCACATGTTGAGAGATAATCTTCTCTTTAAGATTTTCAAAAGTAGTGTTCTCCTTGGTAGACCATGCATACTTAACGTTCTTTTTTGTTAGGTCATGCAATGGTCCTGCTATGAGTGAGAATTTTTCTATGAAGCGTCTATAGTATGCACACATACCTATAAAGCTTCTTAATTCATGCAGATTCTTTGGATTAGGCCATGCTTTTATTACTTCTAACTTTGATGGATCCATTTGGATGCCATATTTAGAGATAATATGACCTAAATACTGAAGCTCTTGTAAGAAAAAATCACTTTTCTTTTGATATATATAAAGCTTATTCTCTCGTAGAACTTGAAAAATTACCTGGAGCTGCAGTTTGTGTTTGTCCACGGAATTGGAGTAGATGATTATATCATCAAAGAACACTCCAGTGTAACTGCATTGAGGCCTAAAGAGCTTCTCCATCATGCAGTTGAATGTATCTGGTGCATTGGTCAAGCCAAAAGGCATGACAATAAATTTGTAGAGACCAAACGTAGTGCGAAATGCGGTCTTTACAATGCCTTGATCCACTATCCTTATTTGGTGATAGCCACTTTTTAGGTCAATCCTACTGAAGTAGGTCGATCCTTGTAGCTTATCAAATAGGTCTTCTACCCGCGGAACGGGAAACCTATTTTTGATAGTGATCCTATTTACTGCTCTATAGTTGACACACATACAATATGTGCCATCTTTCTTTTAAACTAATAAAACTGGTGAACAAAATGGAGATGAACTAGGCCTAACCATTCCTTTTTCAACCAACTCATGCACTTGCCGCATAATTTCCTCTTGTTGAGCTTGAGAAACTCGATAAGGACGTTTATTAGGCAGTGAGCTTCCTAGAAGAAGCTCAATTGCATGGTCATCATCCCCTCGATTTGGAGGCAATTCATTAGGGATGTCGTCAATAAAAACATCTTGGAATTCATTAAGGAAATTAGATAACCCTAATTCATTTTTATTCCCTTTATTTTTATTTGGCAAAACATTAGGTTCATTTTGAGAGTCTTTTACAAATATCATGTACACGGAAAAAGAGCTCTTTATTGACTTATCAAGAGCTTGCTTATGTACAAGAGGTATAGTGTTACCTGACTCGTTAGCATATATGTACATGCCTTTGTCGCGTACTTAAAGTAAATTTGCCTTTCAGGGAACTTGATGTTGGCCGCCATGCGATCAAAACATGGTGCCCCTAGGATTACATCCTCATGCTTAAGGGGAGAGATGAAGAAATCCTCTTTGTCCAATAGCTTTGGACATGAAGCCTCAATTTTCCAATTAAGGGAGTAACTGGGACTTCTTCTCCCTTGAAAGCACCATCGGCTGGTAGGGTATTTCCCATCTCAAAGGCTTGGATGCCTAGCTTAGTGGCCAGCTCCGTGGATATGAAATTGTGAGTAGATCCATTGTCGAAGAGAATGAAAGCATCATGTTCTCTTACCTTTCCCCAAGCATGACATAGAGGATATCCTTTGCGATGAGCATCTTCTTCTTGAACTTCAACTATGAAATCTCTAGGAGGTTCATTGCGTGTGTTCTTTTGTGGGCAAGCACGATAAGCATGCCCTTGCTCCCCACATTTGAAACAACAGTTATCCTTGCGATAATGCTCCAGCTCTTCAGGAGAGAGTCTATTTTTGCCTTTGTAAACTCCCTTCTCCTTAGCTTTGTTGTTGTTGAATTTTCCCTTGGGAGACTTTTGGACATGGTCCTTCCCCTTAGGTTCATTACGGTCTTTGCTTTCCATGGGCTTAAGATCTTTCTTAGCCCCTTGTTGGAAGTTGATTTGTGAAGCCACCATAGTATGGTGTATGACCGCTGAAATAGTGCGAGGCCTTTGGGAGTTGACATACTCCGCCATATCTTCAGATAAACCCACACAAAATTGTTGTTTTTGCTCTCCAAAATCTATCTTTTTGTAGATAGTGGCTTTGAGATGTAAATCCCAACACTTGTCTACGTATTTGTGAATAGATTCGTAGGGAGAGAGCTTCAAGCTTCGCCATTCGGTGAGTACTTTGTCTTTGGCATCGCTAGCCAAAACTGCTTCATAATGGAAGCTCTTAAAGCTTTCCATGTTCGTGGAGCCTCACCGTGTGCTCGTAGGCTGGACCACCATTGCCTGGCGGACTTTTGGAAATGCATAGCTACGTGGTGTAGCTTAGAGGACTCTGTGAAGCCCTCATCTCCAAACGCCGCATCGAATTGTTGGATGAAGGCCAAGACTTTGTCTGTAGGACCAAAGGTGCCATCGTAGGTAAGGAAAGAGATACTCTTTCCTCCCTCTTTGAACTGTTTGAGCTTGGGCGACCCCTTCCAAGCGGCATAGGATTTCCTATGGCCTCTCCTTTTGAGTTATTTGGGAGTTGCACCATCACTTCCTTCAGAAGAGGAGGAGGATGATGAAGATTGAGAAGAGGGTGACCTCTTTCTTGCCTTTTTCTTCTCATACTTCCTTTCTTCCTTCTTTGAATTATGGTGAGAAGGACTATGCGATGGTCTTCTCCGTTTAGGGGGTGTTGGAGAGCGTTTTGCCCGCCGTCTTCGTGGTGCCATCTCCACCGAGGTGGCGGGAGATTCACTTCTTTCTCATTCTTTTGGTGGGGGCTCTACCATTGAGATTTGGGCTCTCCTTTGTGAGGGAGTTTCCCCATCAACTTGTAAGCTTTTGAGCCCTTCGTATGAGTCCCCCTCTTCTCTCACCGTAGAGAGCCCTCTTTTAGAAATCTCACTAGGAGTTTTCATAGGCACTCCCTCTTCTAGGTGAGGAGATTAGAGAATCCCATGGATGCGTAATTGTTGTTGCACTTCTCCTTGGAGGGATGGGTTGCCCATGGCTTGTTGAAGCCTATTAACAAGATAGGTCACAAGCATAGGAGCATCATTAGTAGCTAGATCATTAACAAAATCAAAGCCATCAACATTAATTTCACTCTCTCTACTATTGTCAAGCATTCTAACTAAGTTTTAGCTGTAAATTTTTACTTGCTTTGGCACTTCAAACCCTAGTTGCTACTCCTCTTTATTCAAAGATAAGCATTCAAGCATCTATACCCGTGGCTCAAAATATCATTCATTGCAAGGAATAGAAGAGAGGGTTTATCATAGCCCAGTCAGCACCGGTTCCTGTCAAGCTTCTAATAGCTCAATAATGGTTAAGCCATAGGCAAGCCCCTTGGGACTCCATTATTAAGACCATAGCTCTTGACGGTGATACCCCGTTAATTGCACAAAGCAGGCGCACCTCAAGGATAGTAAATCCCTATCTACTTACCCTCATGCAATTAATAATACCAACCATTTATAGCAAGCTTGAGGACCTTTCTTAAGCAAGAAAAGAGAAACCGATAGCTCTGATACCAATGTAACATTTAATGGTCTAAATAGCTTGTAAATAGCGGAAAATAACTTAACATAGTGAGCATTTCATTAAGAGCAAGTTCCTAATGAGCATAGAAGAGTGCTTGGTTGGAGATAAAAACATCAGCATAACACCTAATTAGTTTGGCATAACAAATCTTGAAAGAGGGAGAGAAATACAACAGTTGACAACTCTTAAGGACCGGTTTTACATGGACCGGTCCCCCCTCCATTAGGCATTTGTATTATAGCTTCTCCCATTAAGAGAGACTTTGTACAATACAATTCTTTGTGTTCCTTGGTAAAAACTCGTTGGTGCAATGAAGATGGAAGCTTCATGCACCAAACTTACACGTGATAACACACATAACATCAATTCCCTCACGGTCTCAGACCCAAGACCTCACACACCTTCAAAGATGGTGAGAGCTAGCGGGGTATGATAGTAGATCTAGAAGAAGGAGTATTCTTACGAGAAAGAAGTATTTCCTCACTTAATTACTCTTGTAGACTAGCTTAGCTTAGTAATTAGATAATAGAGGAGAGAAGCATGGCATTGAAGCTTGGCTCTTGGTTGGATTTGCATTATAATGGTGTAGGCCTCCATTCTTAAAACTTGGAGAAGAAGATGAGCTTTTCATTAAATCTTGGAGAAGGAGATGACTTTCTTGCTCTACACATGAGTTGCTCACTCTTTTGTCCTTTCCATGTAGCCACTTTGTTAACTTTAGCAATCAACACTTTAGTCAGTAAGAGTAGCTCCCATATGGCCTAGGACTTTTAGAGTAAAACTTTGGAACTTTAGCCTTTGGAAGTCTTTAATGGAGTTAAACCTAAGGGTCTTTTAAACTCCACTGGTGAACTTTTCTCTTTAGCAGACCATCCCTATCTGCATCCCTATTTCCCCTCCTTTGGATCCCCTGTTGAGACAGGTCTGGCAGCCTTTCCAATATCTAGCCTTTGCTCCCCTTGGTATCTCCCCATCTTCCCGGGGCAGTCACTTATCAAAAGATCCCTATATCACGTGCGTTCAAGAGGTAATTAATAATACCCCAATATACATACTATACTTACACTGTGAGCCTATTTAAAAAAAACCCACCCCCCTCTAATGTATACATAAAAGTATACATTTTTATACATTTTGGTCTTTTAATAATCCTCTCCGGTTAACTCACGTGATATCATACACATTCTAAAAAGTGACCGCCCGGGCCCATATTAAATGATCAGTTCAATACGAGAAAATCATTTGGGAAAGTAGACATTAGGTTTTTATGACATATGTAATTATGGGTGTTAACTTTCGCACCAAATATGCTTCATTGGCAGTTATTTTGTACATTGTAGACCATTTTGGGTGGTAGGCATAGTACACCTTTTTTGATTTCATAACTGATGCAAATTTCTTGGCATATGAGTGACATAACAAGTGAAATAAAGTTTCCTAAGATAAGTTATAATGAAGGAAGTATTTCTAACCAAAAAAAAACCCAAGAGGTGTGCAATGAGTATATTACACAAGGGTGTCAAAAAACATTGCAGGTTTTGCTTGGTTTATGGTTTGGTAGTTATGTCTACTTGGATTTTGGGATTCCCCCCCAAAAAATGTGTACTATTGTACATATTCTTGCTTGAGACCCCAACGCCTTTGTGATTGATTCAATGTACGACCATGAAATTCTATCATACACCTTGTCAAGGTCAAGTTGTGATAGGATGTATTCTTTCTTGGTTTGAAGTTTGCATATTTGATGCCAATCATTGATGCCAATATGTTTTCATAGTTTGATCTTCCTTTGATAAACCCAAGTTGATCGAGAGTGATTACTTGGTCTAGAATTGGAGCTAACCAAAGTGCAATACCTTTGGCAATAATCTTTTATGCAACACACTAATTTGAAGATCGGCTTAATCGGCCCTCTTTTCAGGCTAGCACCATCTGACCCTCTATCAAGGTCTTGTTCACCATTTGGGTTAGTGGAAATTTAAGATCCTCCCAAAACTCTTTAAAAAATTATACTATCAGCCCATCCCACCTAGGGACCTTTCCTTCTCCATTGTCTTCAAAACGGCCAACATCTTGCTTCCCTTGACATCACGTGCTCTTTATATTGCTAAGCAGCATTGATCTCACCTCCTCAACCTCTTGCAAGAAATTTCTAGTTGGCTCAGGTGGTTGAGCATAAGCCTCGCCATATCATTTGGTCTTGGACTACGTTTCATTTGCCATCCGTGATTGTAGTTATTAAGTCCCTTCTTCTTTTGACCTTAAGAACTCTATAAAAGCAAGCTTGGTTGGCAACCTCCAATTTGAGAGCTAGTGCTCTAGCCAACTGCATGGTCTTTTTAATCTCTTTGAATGTAGATTGGCAAACTCAGCCTTTGCTTCAAGCCACTTGCCGTGCTCCTCCTCAAAAGCGTTGCCAATTTTCTATTTTTTCGAGCTTTTCTACTTCCTATGAATTCTTTGGTTTTTGATACCTCTACCTTTATTTACCTTGGGTCATGTACATTTAATTGTTTCTTGGATGTTATGCACAAGAGTGTGCCTTGATTGAGGGCCTACCACTTTTACATCTTTCTTTGGAATGTTTAGTGCCAACTTAGCTAGGGACTTGAAGAACTACTCCTTGAAGAGATGCACCCTCGAGACAAGAATTTTCTTTTTCCTTAGCAATCTTCCTCCTTACCCCTTGTAATTCTTAGCGTAAGGGACAAATGGTCATACATTCTCTAGGTAGTATCTACACTAAGCACTACTAAAGGTGGAAGCTAGTCTGCTAGGTGTGAGATGTAGCAATGTCCAGATGGGAGATCAGGTTGGCTATCCCATGGATCAATAGTCCATAGATTGATCCCTTCCCATTTCTCACATAGCGCTTTCCATTTCACTTGTTCCAAACTTGCCAACATGCTAGATGTCTGTGGGGGGTTCTATCATCACCTATCACATCTCACGAAGAGATGGGCCCAATACCAAAATTTCAATGCTAGGAAGCAAGTGACTCAACTAGGGCATGGAGGCACACCAAGAGGTTGTCAATATCTTGTGTGAACACAATACACTCCGTTAAAACTATCTATGTGTGCTCTAACCACAAAAACCCGGTTCTTCTCTCAATGTTCCATTCATGCATCAACATGAAAAACCAATAGCAAATCAACTCCGACCAGCACCAAACTTAGTAAGCACTTTCTCACAAGCTTAGAAACACATTTGGACCCTAAAATCCTAAATTTACACTATGGAAAAAAAGTAATTTTCTATTGATGCAAACTACTAGTCACTAAATCTAAAGTTTGTCACACCTAACAAATGCTCCTAAGTGTTGGGACTCTGACTCAATAGTTGGATATGCAAAACAACACTTGGAATGAAACATATATCACCTTGAAGGTCGTGGGAGCTAATGCTCGAATCTTGTGATATGCTTGCAATGTTGATATGCATGCATAGAGCTCTCAAGGATATCATGATGGTGCTCTCGATCATCATGCGGTGCGGTGCAGAGAGATAAAGACACATTATCAAGAGGCAACACACGATGTACATAGAAATCTTATTTGCTTACTTTTACCAAGACTGAGTATATTCAGATACACACATAGATGCAAGTGACATGTGTGTGTGCGCGCGCACGTGCACGCCCGCCTTAACCCAGGCACCATACTCAATGAGTTTGTAGTAGGCCCATTGTGTATGGTCCTACTACTTCATTAAGTTGATGAGAATAGAATAGTCAAGTTTGAGCCAAAGAGCTGTATCATATCAACAATTCCATGAGTCTCATCGGAGCTATAAATGACAATGTTAACAAAGAGGATTATACTCAAAAAATTTAAGGCATTGTTAGCCAGTAGAGAATGATATGGATGTCGTTCATAGTCAATCATAGAAGTTTTCAATGCTTTAACCAGTTTCTATGGATAGTCCTCAAACGAACCGTGCATTTGAGAGTAGTTTGTTTGTAGGTAAAATGTTTTTGAAATCATAAAAATTGAAATAATTACACAAGGATAAGTAATTTTGGATTAACTTGCAACCTAAAACCAACACAATCAAAGAATACAATATCTATGAGTAAGAATCCGATCTATGGACAAGGAAAGACTACTTAACACCTGTCAACCTAACAAGGAATTTTAGATAGTGGGTCCAACAAAGCCTACAGACAAAAATCTCCAAAGAAAGATTAGTGTGTGTGTCCTGCTTTCCCAACTTTTTGGGAAAACCTTGTGTTTAGGGCGTGTATGTTGCTATTTTTAGACTTATACTTATACACAAAAGAATATAATTCAAAAGACAACTAGCTTTAGACAAAGGACAATGATTAGCACAAAAACAACTCAGTCTTTGATTCATTTTTGTACATCATATTGAGAATGAGGTGTCATTCTAGTGTTTTGTACATAAGATAGTCAAGAACAACTTATTCTAAAGTAAAAGAGGCCAGTTTTTACAGTGATGGATAATAGCTTAGCCAAAAAGATCCTAAGTAAAGATAGAGTCCTCACCTACATCCATTTAAACAAGAGAAGAGATTCGTCAGCCTTGAATACGTATTACACATGTCAACAAATCTATCAATTGTTATCCATATCCTACTTAAAACCTTTTTAACTTATACCTACCATCCATGTAGTGTTAAATATTAGCAAATATCCATTCTCAAAATAGTAAGCCATAGATAAAAGTGACATGTGTGTGTGTGTGTGTGTGTGTGCGTGTGTGTGTGTTCCAGTAATACTATAACATAAACACCAAAGAATTCTTTCAAATTACAAAAGACTCTAGAAACTATGTCAATGAAAAGATGCTATAATTCCCATTCATAGTATAGAACAGACTTTATACATAAGTACAAGATGAGTTAAGAGCCTGAAGATATATAAATCCACCATCTTCAATCTAAGGACTTTGAAAACCATAGTTGAGAAGGTAATCCTCACTTGTACCCATGGAAACAACACAACTTTCAGTTAGCATTGGCACCGTATGCAGGTAATGCATGGGTATTCCACATGTTATAGATGTCACCCAAATAAATTGCTTTCAAGGATAATAAGAAATAAGAAATTTGAAGCTACTCAATTATTCAAACATGGTTTCATTTACGGGGAAAAAAGGACCCTTTGGAGCTCCTTTTGCTTTGCAAGCTCTATAGAAGGCATATGTTGAGGTGCCATATTTCTTCCTAACAAAAGGAAGCTACCATGGCCCATTCATTAATGTAACAATCGACCACTTACAGTCTCACGAGCGGTTGATTTACAACCCTATCTATCAAAGTCAACAACATTATTCATTCAATACTCTCAACCATATTCGGCCAGAATCACTATAACCCTGTCCCTCAACCAAATATTTTAAACTATGTACATCTACATTGAGCAGCCCTTTGGTTTATACCCAGTAGGTAGGTCAACTTTACCATATATGAACCTTCACCAAGTTAAAAGAAAACTTTAAGCTCCATACCTCCTGTATTGTAGGAGGCTACTCTCCTTCCATGTTAGAACAACCCAAGCTAATGACACGATCGGTTTTATTCATCAACAGAAAACACCAACATTTTGAAATGCATTCACAGCCAAGGTCACGGATACATACTATTGCCCTCCTTTTGAGTTATCAATAAAAGGAAAAAATTTCCTAAATGCAACTAAACCAACCATGCGATAGCCAAAAGGGCTCGGTAGAAGTCATATTACAGTACGGGAAATGAGAATAGTACCAACACATCAAGTGTATCACACCACACCATTCGGACAATACTCCATAGCTTACCTAAGATGGAGTCAGAGCGGCCAACTCTACGATAGCATACTTATCCTTGCCTTTAGCCATATAGTCGATTACTAAACCTTACACCCTTGCGGGTATAAACCCTCACAATCTCAAAGAACACAAGTACTCACACACTCACACAGTACCAATGCTAAGTGAGCAAAACCGCTCACCTTTATAGTGTTGGGAGCCAGAGGCCCCTTCCCCTTTCCAGCAGTGTGGCAGGCCATCTTCAAGATGATGACACAGCAGCACACCACATTCCTTCTTAGTAGTGAGGTGGGCCCGATTTTTCAACGTCCTTATCTCACACAGAGAACGGGGGAGGGGAGATAGAGAGATAAAGAGAGGGAGTCTAGAGAGAAGGGAAAGAAGATTGCATTAGAATGCGAAGTGTCGCAGATTGTAGTGGCCATTGAGGTTTAATCACAGAAGAAGGAAAAACAATGATAGAGCGCGGCCGCCCACAGATCTTTGTTAGAAATTAATAGTTAGGTTTTTATTTAAGGCACCTATCAACTTATCACCTACTGAATGTACTTCAATTAATAACCCAAGGCTCCCTAGGCCAAATAGTCCCCCGCTTAAAATCCCACAAGGTTACACCATTCCTAGTAGCGTGTATGTGTGTGTGTATTAGAAGTATAGGAGTATCAGTACTAGTAGTGTATAGTGCTAGTATCAGTACCAGTATAGTCTTGTAGTACTAGTAAGTACCAGTACCAATATATATTGTACCAGTACTACCAATAGCAGTATATGAGTATCAGTAATAGTAGTTTATAGTGCCAGTCAGTATCGATATAGTCTTGTAGTACCAGTAAGTACCAGTACCAATACATATTGTACTAGTACAACCAGTACTACCAGTATAGCAGTATAGGAGTATCAATAATAGTAGTCCATAGTGCCAGTATCAGTACCAGTATCATCTAGTAGTACCAGTACCAATATCGTCTACTAGTACCAGTGCCAATATATATTGTACCAGTACTACCAGTAGTAGTAATCGTACCAATAGTACCAGTACTACCAGTATCAGTAGTACTGGTACTAGTAGTAGTACCAGTGCCAGTGCCAGTACCAATACTCTGTGTGTGTGTTAACCTACTACGTAGGGCAACTAAGGTGGGCAGAGATGTGATGGTGGGTGAGAAAAAGCAGGAGAGCTATCCGTCAAAGATGGGAACAATTTTATTTGCAAATTGTATCATTCACAATCCAATAACTTAAGGAGTGAGTTGGTAGCACATGCCCTCTTTTTAATTTGGCCCATATATTATTCAACCGGTCCATATGTGTGAGAACAAGGGTAAGTGTGTGTGCATGTATATGCGACAGAAAGAGAGAAACCCAAAGAAGGTTGCAAGAGGGGATTGATAGCACATTGTATATAGCGCTCTCAAAAGATTAGACTTTTATTTTTTACGCCATGTGATGGCATTCAAAGCCTATCATCAATACTATAGTTAGCTAAGTTTAAAACCACTAATGTTCTGTGTGAGAGAGAAGGATGAAACGTCCTAACCACCCAGAATGGGTCCCTTGAACTTGTGCAACTACCCCATGTGGGTATCCATAATGAGGTCAAAGTTCCACCAAAATAGGATATAGTTGTGATGTGTTAGGCTATGTTAGGTGATACTAACATGATCCCACGAGGTTATATTGCCATAGAAGCCTTAAAATTGTACGACACAAGTTTCAAGGCTCAAATTATGAGTCATAAAGATCTCCGTGTATATGGTAGGGTGGGGTATAAAGTGAGAGCTACTACAGATGGAATCCAATCCAAATAAGAGAGAGTATAATATAAAAATCCCCTCAATTATGAACCATATTGTGGTTTTTGAATTTCAAAATTACAAGTACAATTGTCAATTATTTGATTCATCCATTTGGAATTACAAACCACCTGGGGGGGGGAGGGGGACCGATGAGACATTCCTAGCTTTGTGAAGGGAAAAAAACCTATACCTGTCAACCAACCATTACCGATTGTTAGTAAGAACTGACCCTCATTGAATGGGTGACAAGCATCCAAGCATCTTTTCCCGCTTGTTATTGTTGTCACACATCATTAGAACTCTCTCATACTCTGCCTCATTTTAATACGTGTTTTTGTTTTTGTTTTTTTTTTTTGCTTTCATAGGCAGAGATTACGTTCATGCATAATGGTGGGTAAAAGGTGCACATTCTTTACATATGATCTTTCGAAAATCCAACGATCTTTACCAGGGAAATGGCAACCAGTCATATGAGTGTGTGTGTGCGCGCGCGTGCGTCAGTACCATTAATAGTATAATCCAGTAGTATCAATAAGTATCAGTACCGTACTATCAGTACAAGTCTAGCATTATAGCAATATCAGTATTTGTAGTATAGAGGGCCATTAACAGTAACAATATAGTCCATTGGTACCAGTCAGTACCAAAGGTATCCTAGGCCAACAGTTCTAGCAATTTATATCAAGGAGATGGAAACACACAATAACCAGCCTGTGTGTGTATGTGTACCAGTACCAGTATAATCAGTCAGTACCAGTGTTAGTATAGTAGTATAGCAGTATCAGTATCAGTAGTGTCTAGTGCCACTAGTAGTACTAGTACAGTCCATTAGTACTAGTCAGTATCAAAGGTATCCCAAGCCAACAGTTCCAGTGAATTATATCAGGGAAGTGGCAACATGTAAAACCAGCATATGAGTTGTGTGTATGTGTGTGTGTGTACTAGTATCAATACCTGTATAGTCCAATATTACCAATAAGTATCAGTAATAGTATAATCAATACTATCAAAACAAGTATATCAGTACAACAATATCAATATATCTGTAGTGTATGGTGCCATTACCAGTGCCTCTATAGTCCAGTCGTACCAGTCAATACCAATGTTACCCCAGGCCAACGATTCTAGTGAATTATACTAGGTAAATATAGACATGCAATAACCAGCCATGTGTGTGTATGTACCAATACCAGTATATACAGTACCCGTACCAGTCAATACCAGTATGAGTATAGTAATATAGCAGTATCAGCATCAGTATTGTATAGTGCCATGACCACTGCCAGTGTAGTCCAGTAGTACCAAAGATATCTTAGACCAACTTTTCCAACAAATAATATTAGGAAAATGGAAACAGGCAAAACCCAGCCATGTTTTTGTATCAATACCAGTACCAATGTAGTCCAGTAGTATCAGTGCGTACCAATACCAGTATCTCAGGCTAACAATCCTAGCCAATTTATACCAAGAAACTAGCAACATGCTATAATCAACCATATGTATGTGGGTGCGTGCACGTGTGCGTATGTGTGTGTGTGTGTGAGAGAGAGATTTTTACTCAAGTCGGATCCATGACTCATTTTCAGTCATGTATTAACTATTTTTATCCTTTTGTGCATTGTGAAGAATCTATATATACATCTCTCAGTAAATTCTGTGAATTATACTAGGTAAATGGAGATATGCAATAATCAGCCATGTGTGTGTGTACCAATTCTAGTATATATAATACCAGTACGAATATAACACTATAGCAATATCAACATCAGTACATTAGAAAAAATATGAACCCTCTAAGGGCCCTTTGAGATTAAGGTTAATTAAACACCGATCAATAAGAAGAGGGTGATGACACTCTATACCTTCAAAAAATTAAGAAGACAAGGTAGTCTTACACCTCTTAATGACGTGTTACCTACTCAAAAGGTAAGGGAGGTGGCTAGGCCTCATCACGATATCACCCGGTTTCAACTCATCACAAGGTAGCCTTACTCAACTCGCGCACTGCATCGGGTAACGATTTCAAGAATTTGAATTGGCTATGGTGTAGAGGAGATGACAGGAAGCGAACGATATCTGGAACTTCAGGCGAAGCGGGCGCGGGAGGAGTATGAGGAGGCGCTGCCTCGCTCACCCAGGATGCGTCTACCCCCACCGGGCTTGCAGGAGGAGGTGGAGCGACTGAGCCTGCAGGATGCTCCCTCTGCCTTCCGCGACCGCCTTCGCCACATCTTGCAGGGAGTGGAAGGCAAGGATGAGGGATCGCAGCCCATGACCAGGATGGTGGTGGACAGCGTGGATGTCGCGGAGCTAGACGCAGCCCAGCGCCTCCAACACAGCATCGGCGGTCAGGCAGCCACCATCATCGGTACCTCTCAGCAGGGCAAGTCGACTCTGCTCAATTCCTTGTTGCACCTCTTCGGTTTCCTCCACCCACCCAACTTGGTCTTTCCAGAGACAGACTTGGTGCCTACTAATACCAAGGACAATGTTGGCCTGCCCTTCCCTTTGAGGCTGGTATATGGCCCCGAATATGAAGTAATAATGCAGCACTGGGATGCCCAGCGACTTCAGGACGTGATGTGCAGCGTGGCGACACAGTCTGCTGATATCTTGGAGGAGATATATGATGGATTTCGAAGTGTAGAGGATGGCTCATTTCTACAGCTTATAGCAAGGCACTGGACACCCAATGAAAGCGATACATTGTTTCCTGCTGCAGTAGAGAGCTTGCAAGCTGATGGTGGGGTTGAGGTCCATCGATTCCTGCAGCCCAACCCTTCCCTTGAAGTCCACAAGGCTGTTTGTGAGTTTTTTGTGGAGATGGTGGAGAGTGCCCAATGGCTTCGATATGAGCGAGTCACTCTTAGGTGCCCTTCACAACTACTGAAACAACTAAGTACAGGTCTTCAGTCTGACCTTGAGATGTGTATATTGGATCTCCCAGGAGTTGGAATAGCTGACGACAATAATTTGCTGGTAGAAGAGCTTGTCTGTAGAGATACAGTGGAGGCAGGAACAGTTATTGTTCTTACTGGAGAGCGCAGTTTTACAGAGGATGTCATCCGTGTTCTGCGGACTTCTGTTTTTGAGAGGTTATTGGACCCCTTGGTGGTTCCTCGTCCAACTGTGGCCATTACCAACTCTAGAAAACTACGTGGTTTGAAGGAAGAAGACATGGAGGATTGGAGAACAGCAACTCTTCATGGAAGCCTTGGTTGGAACACAGAACTGCAGTCCTTTGCAAAAGACGTGTTTTCGGGTAGCCGGCGTCATAGAGAACTTGAAAGTCTTCAGCCGGATTTGTTTCCCAATGATTTGGAGGGATTTATGGAGGCTAAAGAGGGGGCACGTGAGAAGGGTGTCTCAATGCTTGTAGGATACTTTTTGCGTCTGCCTCAAGAGGCTTTGTTAGCATCTGTGGTAGATGTTCTTGAGTGCACAAGATCCATTATGAGGATGGTCGATCAGCTTTGGCAGGCTGACATGGTGTCATGGAAGGGTGTACGGCCTTCTTCCAGATTGATGAAGGAAGTCAAAGGATTACGTGAAGAGGAGTTTAAGAGGGACTTGGATGCAGAGCTGAGCCTTTCAATGCAGAGGAAAATCTTTGGCTTTGAGAGTGAATTTTGTCCAAGTGGAACGGTCTCAGCAATCCATTCACATAAGCGCTACATTCAAGATCTCTTCATCGACGAGAAGCGCAAGCTGGCGGATCGATATGATATGTTCAAGGCTAAGAAGGCTGACCTTAGGCATGAAATCCCAAAAGCGGTCAAGGATGCCCTGATCCATATTGCTTTGCAGTGGGACGAGAACATTGGTTTTCATGCTTACAAAAGTTTCCTGCGTCATGCTGAGGAAATTAGCAAGCGGCTCTATCGAAAGTGGGCAAATCAACTTTTCTTTGGGACTGGAAGGAAGGGGCTAGAAGACCAAAAACAGGATCAGGCTTGCCAGTTCATGTTAGCTTACCTAGAGTCAACTGCTGCAGCTGCATTCAAAGAAGACGTTTTCAAGTATACGTTCACTCATGGGCTTCGTCTTCAAGCTTGGAACCTAGATCTTGGTAACGTAATTAAAGTGCTAGGTCCGCGAAGAGGACGAAGCGCAACTGTTCCCTATGACCAAGTCTGGTCTTCTCTGAAGGAGGTTGTGGAGAGTAAAGAAGCCTACTTCAAGGAGCACATCTTGGAGCATGTAACTTTACAGTCTTTATCGATCAAGCAGCTCAATCGTTTATTGAAAGAGGTTATTCTGAAGACTTTTGCCGATTGTGAAAAGAACTTTTCAGCAGTAATGGATGCGTTAGGAAGACTTGCCAAAGGCCAGCTGACGATGAATGAGGACCCTGTTATTATCTTACGCGAACAACTAGGAGGACTAGTGAAAGTGATTGAAAGGTAATCCTGTGGTTACAATTGCTGGCAGCTTGTCCTTTCCTCTATAGCGCTTCTTATTCATCGTTGTCCTGATAGGTATGTAATGCACTGCAAAGAAATGAGGAACAGCTTTGGGGCTCAGGAGCTGGAGAAGGTGATTCAAACAAGAAAGACCGCATGGCGTTGATTCTTGTGTGAATTTTAGAAGCTTTTGATAAATCAGCCTGGTATGTGCCTCGACTGTCAGGGGTACTTTTGTCAGATCGAGTGTTGTTGGCTTTGATATTGTATCTGTTCAAGGAACATCACATGCTGCAGTTATCGATGTGGAAAGGGGAGACACGATGCTGGCCTCAAGGTTGACTTAAGTAATGAGAATCATCATTTATAGTGGTGTCCTCAGATTGCGTTGCGTTTATTTCTAGTCACATTTCTGCTTGGTATGCAGATGTGAAATTGATTAGTCTGTTTCTGTATATTTCTTGTATTCATGCTGTGGCTGTGGATGCTTTTGACATAGCAAAGTGACATGAAACATTGTACATCCTGATTTGTCTCATAGGCTACATTCTTTCTTCTTTCTATCTTTTTCTTAGTCTCTTTAAGTGGTAACTTTTGTCGTGTGCAGAGGGAAATAGGAAGTGGAGCTGAGTTTCGTGACCGATGATATTTTAATTGATGGCTTGTTTGACCCATAGGGTTGACTTTGATTTGAGGTGTGAGGTGAGGCCCGGGCAGTGTTCGGGAGAAGTGTCTCAGCTTACAATTGTGTCGCTAATGGAAAAGGAAATATTCTGCTTGAAATTTGAAAAACTTTAGTGTATGAGTTCAAAAAATAGCTCAAATTTAATAAATTTCGTCTATGAAGAAGCATAGAAAGGAATTATGGAGAATGATTTTTCCCTAACATTGGGTGAGGGACACCATGATGCATGCAGGGATAAAAGAAGTATTTTGTGTCAGCCTTTGGGACCAACACTTTTTGCATGTCTTGGTATATCGATCTTCTAGTAACAGCATGTGATTAGGATGCATTTTGTAGATGTTAGATTGTTGCGATGTGTGTATATGCCCATGAGGCTCCAATCTACAAGCTTTGATTTTATCAATGATGGGTTCATGTTATTTGTTGTGTTGTATGTAAAGAAAAAAATTGCCAGGTGCTGCTTTTACCGGCTTGGCTTCAACTTTTCAGTAGATCAGCACCTTTGGTCATGCTTTCATAATGGTCGAGCTTTCATTTAGACCTCTTTCAACTTTTTAATTATGTGTCCTAAATGAAGAGAAATGGGTACGAAGTGTTTTTAAAAATTTTAAGGCTTAAAATATTGACATAGGAAGCAAGAGAGAGAGATCCAAATAGGAGAGTGTGCTAGATCTAGAGGGTGGCACCGATGATGGAAAATCTTGCAATGAGGACAAGGTGCTTTGATACCATGTCAAGCTTGGTGTGTAGAGAATGTAGGGAGGAAAGAGACAATGGCATGAGAGAGAAGAGAGATAGATGGACAAAAGGCTCCAAATGACAAACTTTATGAATGATACAAGCCTAAGGACAAAGAACCCCCTAGGCCCCACCTATGCCTATAGGGAGCTAAGGTAAGGCCAGTAGGCACTTTGATCACCACCCTTTCCCCTTCACTAACTGATGACTCTAAAAGTTAAAACTGTTTAAAAGTTGTCAAAATTCACTATTTCTTCCCTTAGGCTTTTTAAAACCGAATTTATGATTGACATTGTAAACCTTTCTTTAATGCACAAAAAACTTAAATTTTAAAAAAATATGTGATTCAGAACATACTCACTCCCCTCTCAAATTCCCTCCCAACTTATCCTATAGTCAAAAACTTTTGTTCTCTCTTTAGAAACCCTTTCTTAGGCTCTCCATAGCTATAGTAAAGGTTTCTCAAGCTTATTCCATTAATATGTCCTCCATTCAACTTATCATTGACCTCCATTGCAACAAGTAATCTGTTCACGCTTTACATACATAATGTAAGGGGGTGCTCTTTGGTTGTCTACTTGCAAGGCAGGTGTGACTATGCCAAGCTTCATATCTCAAAGGATGCCCCAGAGCATGCTTCTTCTTGTTCTTTGCCATAATATTCGAGCTGTGGATAGTGCATAGTTATCTCAAGTTTCCATAGAATTTTCTCAAGTGTACATGGAGTTTTTCCTAATTGGTTCCCATCTTGTTTGACGAAGAGGAAATTTCAATCACTATGAGAAAGGAATGCTCTTTAAATTCAAGAACCGTTAGGACAAGGGGACATTGGCCATTGTGCAACATGTTTTTTTTAAATGTCTAGCATATATGGTCAAGAAACAAAACTTGTAGGGCTTCTTTCCTAATTGTAAGTGCCCCTACAACCATTATATTGTCTACTTAGGCTATGCGATGTCTCATGTTGGACATTCACGTGTCTTACCATGTACTTTCTTCTTGGGCACTTTCAAGGCTCTATGTTTGCTTAAACAAAGTTTGTTTGGTCTTTTGACTTATCAAACTTCTCGTGTTATAGATTGGTAAGAGAACGGAGGCCAATGATTCCTACTAAACATAAACATTATGCCACCCACATAGTGGCACATTTTGAAAGGTATTGCTTCATTCATGATGTGCTTGAGGACCAACACATCTCACTTGTCAAGCTTCCCATAAATGACAACACTGCAGGTCTTCTTGCGATTGGGTCTCTCCTTTGAGTGGTTTGCACACTATCCAATGCTTACTACCATTGGCTAGAGGACATCTCCCCTTACTTTCATCGTAAATATGTATGTATTTTCACTTAAAGGCACAATTGGTGGCCTATTGGCCAGTTGATATGGTCCATAGTACTGCTGAAAAAACTCTCTCTCACCATGGTGGGGCAATATACAACACAAGCACGTGCATGCAACACTTTGTGTAAGAGTCATGGATGCAATTTTCTCCCAAAAAGGATATGAATTTTGGCCTTTTAAAAATCCTACATACGATCTCCGATTTGAGCGGAGATGATAGTTATGTTATCTACACACCGAGCTCTTTCTATAGATGCTACATGATATGGTTTTACCCGCTAGATTTTGAATTTTATTTTGGAGAAAAAGTTTGAATTCAAATAAACTGATCGTTTTGCCTGGTTGAATTCAAAAGATGTCCTTTTATTTCTTTTTTAATACTAAAGGTTTGACATCCTTAACTATCAAATAAAGAGGCCATCCTAGAACCCATTCTCTTCTTGAGGTGATAAATTTGGTTTAATTTGAGTCCCCTGCCAAATTTGGCGACTGTCTCTCTTTTGAGGGGAGGGGAGGTGGCTTGCTATAAAAAGAGTTGTAAGCACTCACTTTAGCATTTCTCAACTTCTTGCAATGACCACCCTCTCATCTTCCTCTTGCACACACCCATGGATGAAGCAAACACAACCCACATCATTCTCGCTTGATTCCACACTCGCTCCTTTGTCGGGCTTTGTTCTCTTCCTTCAAGATACCAAAACAAAGGGTGTTAACCCTCACGGCACACGGACACCCCATCACCTACGATGGACGCGTATTATGTATTTGGTAGAGTCAGGTACCGGGCTTGTCGGACCAATAGGGAAAGGTAGAGTGATCGTCGATGAGAGACGCACTTTAACTTGGACATTCAAGGGATTAGTTGGTTAAGCATGGGCGCCCAAGTGTGAATGGGGTGAGCTCCTATAAAAGCCAACTAAACCTAATTTTTACTCATTCTCTCATTTGTGCAATTGAAGAGTGCTCTTGCTCCATCTCCATCTTCTTCTTCTTCACCTCCTTGTGTGTGTGTGTGTGAGAGAGAGAGAGAGGGAGAGTGTGTGTGCGATCGAGCATTACGAAGGCACGACGGCGGCGAAGCGGTTGAGCACGGCACGACTGCAGCTTCTTCTTCATCGCGGCGAGGAATCCACCACGAAGGCGAGCGTAGAGCGGTGAGTGACACACCCTTTGTTTTCTTGAGCTTGCTAGTTTAGGCTTGTTGTGTGCTTGGAGCCGTTTGTGGCTCGCACACGGTGTATTGGCAAGTCCCTTGCTTCGACAGTGCGGCAAGGAGCGCACATTTTTGGCGCCGCTGCCGGGGATATGCCCTACACTAAGCTCGGTTAGCACTTTACGCTTCCTTGTGGTGCAATTTCTATCATAGGAAAGGCAGGGAAGGAGTGTGTGGAAGGTTTCTGTTTTTTGCGTTTTCTGCAATTGCTGTCAAGTTTCAATTTCTGCTATTGTCTGCGTTTTTTCAATTTCCGCAATTTTTGCATTTTCAAGTTCGGCGTTTTCAATTTCTGTAATTTTCTGCAATTTTCTGCAATTTCTGCGTTTTTTCCTGCAATTCCTGCAATTTCTGTAATTTCTGCAATTTCTGCGTTTTCTGCAATTTCTGCGTTTTTTAATTTTCTGCAATTTCTGCGTTTTCTGCAATTTCTGCGTTTTTTAATTTTCTGCAATTTCTGCGTTTTTTCTGCAATTTATGAGAGAAAAAAAATAATTTCGAAAAAAAGTTTTTGAGAAAAAAAAAATAATTTCGAGAAAAAAAAAATAATTTTATTTGAAAAAAAATCGGAAATTAAAAACGCGAGCGAGTGGGTGGCGATATTTTTCGAAAATAAAAAACATGACTCTTAAAACGTACGGGTTGGTTTGTATAAAAGATAGATCGGGATCGGTTTCCCAAGCCCAAGCCCAAGCCCAGGCCCAGGCCCAGGCCTCAATCCTCCGTCTTATGATATATACTAGACTCACTCTTATATATATACCCTACTCCCTCAAGAGAGAATGAGAGCATGTGGGACAAGTCCTCCACTCTCCTCCTTTCTCTTCCCACTTGCACCTTTAGACTTTCTAGTTTAAGCCTAGTTCCCTACTGGAAATTGACAGTTTTAGGGATTCCGAGGGCATAGAGTGACCAAACGAAGGGCTATAAAGCACGGCACGACCCTCTGACCGATACGCTCGTTTCGAGCTATCACACGGCCCATTCCACGACATGCTCTAAAAAATCTAGCAAAAAAACAAACAAAAAACACGCTAAAAACTAGTCACAAGGCCTCCTAGAGCAGCTTTTTGACACCTTAGGGTATCAAAAGCACATGCACTTACGCTCTGGACGAGTGTTAGAACACGAGCATATTGAGGGTGCCTCTGTTCATACGGACACCCATTACCCATCCACGATAAGCTCTAGACCCTCAGCGGGGACACAAGGTAGCACCACCCAAGACCCTAAAATAGCCGCTAGTGATTCCTCCTCCGACTCAGAAATCATGGAAGCATACCCTACCCAAAACACGGAGAGAGAAGGCCATGCACCTCCCGAAGCTCCACAGCCTAGTACTAGTATGTTTAGCCGTTTCATGGAAACATTAGGTAGAGCTACTCGCTCGGAACCTGATGCAAATGAAGCACACGAAGAGGATGGGTTGGACTCTGACACACCTCTACGATACCCCATTGAGTTAAATAGTGCCTATGGAAAAGTGCTATATAACGCCTTATTGGACACGGGTGCTAAATACAATCTGCTATCCTATGGGGTGTGGTGTCAGTTAGGGAAGCCACCTCTATCTGAGAGTATTATCCAAGTCAAGGGTGTCAACAAGAAAAAAACTACGGTTTTTGAAATCTGGCACACTTCTGTCAGTTATGACAATGGGGTGGTAGCTCAAGACTTTTTGGTCATGCCTACTGGAACTATGGAGGGTAATATAAACCTAGGCCGCACGTGGATGATAGCCACCAAATGCACTATTGATTGGGGGACTGGGGGTGTTACAACGCAAAAACCAACTCTTAGCCCTACCACTCAAGCCATAGTCCCTGAGATATTGCCCAAGGAAATAAAACCCAAGACATTGCATGTCCAGGAGGTTGAACCATACGTCCCCATAGCCCGACTCTCTAGAGCTTCAACTGATGTAGTTGAAAGAAAGCTTGAGACACACAAGAACCATCCTAATATAACAGAGAAAACATACAAGTGGGTCCCTAAAGCTTCTTTAGTGACCATAGCTGATGCAAAAAAACGGAAACCTAGTAAGAACCGTACCACTCACTCCAAGAAATGTAAAGAAACGCTGCGTTGGATTCCTAAACGACTATTGGAAGCCCAAGGCTACTATCAAGGAAATGATCAAATCTGGGTGCCAAAACGTAGATTGTGCTCTTACCTATCACCTGACCCAAGTGAGCCCAATCCCGTAGCTCCAAAACGAATCAATGATCGTGGAAAGAAAAAAATCACAGAACGCTACACACCCGCTCCCGAGTTAGTTTGGGTACCAAAGAAAGAACGATTTGTTCCACCTAGCTCAGGAAGGGGGGAGTCCCATGAAGATTCTAGCTCCTCATGTAATACATCCATAGAGGTAAAAGCTTCTACACCGCCTCCATCTATAGTAGTGGACCTCAATGAAGCTACAAAAGAATCCACACCTCCCAGTGTTCAAGAATCACCTGATGAACCACTTCAAGTTCGATCCTGGGAGAGTACCTTACCACCCTTGCAGCTTGACGAGGCACCTAGGGTAATAGAAAACTACTGGAAAAAATCCTCACCTATTACCAACTGGAACAATTGGTTTCAAAGGGTGACAAGCTCATTTCAAACGGTATGATCTACCCAAGGAAGGGGGGAGTGTTTGCTGACAGTCATCATTCATTTGTTTCCCTCTCAACCTTTTTCCCTGACCTCTCAATCTCCAATCTTAGGGAATGTACATATAAAGCTTTATACTCACAAAAAAACAAAAAAGAGAAGAGCAAGAGCAATTAGCAAACGAGTATGCACATTAAAGTCAAAACATTGACTCAGACCTACACATGTCACATTTGGTACAGTGAAACAGAAACCTATGCCATAAAACACCTTTGATCCTCATCACTTGAGTGATGGAGGGTAGGTAAGATTAGTACGATAGGAGTGTTTCTGTTTTAGAGTTGAGAGATTAGCAAAGTTCTCTTTTCCCACTGATGCGCCTCCTGGAGGTATTCCTTTTGTTTCATAGTGTGTACAGGAGCGTGTTGCTATTGATAGGATTTGGACCTTCATGGAACCTTTCTCTCGTTCACACTTCAGATCAAGCGCGACCATCAACACAAACAGGTGTTTCTTATCCATTAGCATTGCCCTTATCTTTTTTGCATCTATGATTGTCTGCTTTGGTTGTGATTGGTAGCATAATATTCAGCGCATTGGCTTAGTATCAAACATTTAATTCAATGTAGTGTTTTGTCATAATCACTTGTTTAGGTGTAAAAATCAAGCAGTCCGACTAAGCTAGTTTGACCAAGCTAGGTATTAGAAATCTTCTCTTAATACCATGGGGAATGCCTTCCTAATAATCAATGGTTACTTAGGTTCTTAATCCGATTTAGGCAGCATTGTATGAAATGTACTAGGGCTTTCTAGTGGGCTTAACCCTATCGACCTTTAGCTTAAGTATTATAAAGGGAGTTTACTAATGTGATGAGCCTGGGGAGGGTAACAGTGTTATATGACCCCCCAAAGTTACAAAATTAAAATGATGAAAATGAACAAACAAAAAATCAAAGTGCCACAATGTAAAATTTTAAGCTGGAAGAGAAATCTCAGCTTGATTTGGTACTTCACTCACATGTATTGCCTATGGTACTAGAGCCCTAGAGGTTCCCAGTGTGGGCGCTTTTCCTTGAAAAGCAAAAAACCCAAGGCATACAAAATAAGCACACACATCATAATTGAATCACTGTGAAAAGACCTTGGGGGGTCAAAGAAAAAGTAATCAGTCAGGCGATGATTTCATGAGAAATTCCTTTTATGGTAGCTTAACTACAAGGTTTTCTAGATATAGCCTCTAGTCAGCCCTCGAACATGAATACTTGGCTCTCGCGATTAAACAACTTAATTGACCACAGAAAGTTAAGAAGCTTACCCATGGTATTAATATTCGATCTCTAGTGCTTTTCAACCGTCAAATTAGCGACCCCAGACTTGTTTAATTTTTTGCCTTTACATCTGTTTATGCATTTGATTACATTGAAATTTAATGTTCATTGCTAACAAATTGTTTGAAATTCTTTTACCAATCAATGTGTCTACCTAAAACTGCATATGCTTTTTAAGAGAATGCCATTACTGTGCCAATGTTGTTTGATTTTGCAGTGACTGAAGAAGGCTAAGGACATTCATCTCAAATGCTCTTCCACCTCGACGAACCAGCTTCAACTCAATAGCTTCCGAGGACGGAATCTACATCAGGAAGGGGGGCATGTTAACCCTCACGGCACACGGACACCCCATCACCTACGATGGACGCGTATTATGTATTTGGTAGAGTCAGGTACCGGGCTTGTCGGACCAATAGGGAAAGGTAGAGTGATCGTCGATGAGAGGCGCACTTTAACTTGGACATTCAAGGGATTAGTTGGTTAAGCATGGGCGCCCAAGTGTGAATGGGGTGAGCTCCTATAAAAGCCAACTAAACCTAATTTTTACTCATTCTCTCATTTGTGCAATTGAAGAGTGCTCTTGCTCCATCTCCATCTTCTTCTTCTTCACCTCCTTGTGTGTGTGTGAGAGAGAGAGAGAGAGAGGGAGAGTGTGTGTGCGATTGAGCATTACGAAGGCACGACGGCGGCGAAGCGGTTGAGCGCGGCACGACTGCAGCTTCTTCTTCATCGCGGCGAGGAATCCACCACGAAGGCGAGCGTAGAGCGGTGAGTGACACACCCTTTGTTTTCTTGAGCTTGCTAGTTTAGGCTTGTTGTGTGCTTGGAGCCGTTTGTGGCTCGCACACGGTGTATTGGCAAGTCCCTTGCTTCGACAGTGCGGCAAGGAGCGCACAGGAGGCAAGGTCTTTGTGCCTTCTTCACCAAGCACTATGACCTTCCACATCCACTCCTTTCTCAGTCTTTGTTCTCTTGAGCACAAGGGTAGGCAAGGTATGTGTGCCTTCTTCACTAGGCACTACAAATTAGCATCATCACTAAGCCATGAGAATGTTTACTTACAAGGACATTATATGGTCAGATTGTTGAGATGTCAAGCTCAACACATGGTACTCTGGTGACTTCTCACCTATGTTTATCACTAGCACGAGGTAAAAAACACGAGGGTCATCACCAGTGGTACTACAATAGGACTTCACTTACATGGTCCACCTACCAAGACTGATGCCCATTTATCTTGTTGGCTCAATTACTAGCGGTTTCACATGGATTGTTGTACATAGTTCTCATTATGTTGTATTGTCATTTATGTCTTGTAGACCTTATCATCATTTTGATTAGTGAAGAAGAAGGAGGAGGAGAAGCTTTCAACCTCCAACTCCATTGCATGCTCTCTTGGTTGCCTTCATGTGTGCTGATAAGAGCTGAAGCTCTCTCCCTTTTTACTTGTTTACATGGTATTAGAACTTGACTGCGGCTAAGGATCTATGAGCGACAAGAAAGAGAAGTGAAAAAAGCAAGTGAGGGTAAGGCCTTCTCCATTCTCTTTCTTGTGTGTCATTAGGGGAAGGTTGAGTTCATTTTTCTGCCCTGTAAGAAATGATAGAGAGAGAAAATGTTGAACAATAAATTTAAAAACCCAAAATTGGGGGGGAAACTCAATCTTTTACGGGATGCATAAGATGTTGCTTTTCGGGGCCCCACATGTAATTATCTCTCCCAAAGCACCATTTTTCTCTTTTGGTTCAAATCTCAAATCTCCCCCTATTCATTATGTCCTTTCTCTACACATTTCTCTGCACCATATCCAACCCATCATCTTCCCAGTATCCAAGGTTTGACCATGAATCCTGCTAAGGGAGGTATCTATTATTACCGTGCTGAGTTGGAAGATGAATATTCCCATTTCCAAAAAAGGGCTTTGTGAAACTTCACCTTCTTCCATTCACCAAATGCATCCCACCATTTTTCAACTGCCCTTCATTCATGACATTTCTAGGAGATGGTATGAAAGGGTTATTAGGGTATACACAAAACCGTGCACTAGAGAGGGACATTCTTAAGATGGAGAACCATTCGCTACTATATTCAAGGATTCTCTTAATCGTCAGCTTCAAGAAAGCAAGGAGAAGGTAAACAACTTGCAATCATTGCTAAATATGGTCAGAAGAAAGAGGACAGAGCTTGGGCTTAGACAAAGACAAAGGAAGTTAAAGAATATTATGAGTCTCAAGCGAGGAGGTGGAGGCTGCAACAGAAGAGTCAATCAGTGAGATAAAACTAATTTATTTTATAAATTGGTATCTTTGTTTTGCAAGTTGGTATATTCGGGTGTTGTAGTCTTTGTTTGTGTTTACCTCAGGTCCTTAGTTTATTCAAACTATTCACGAGGAAACATGAGATGTGCACAACGATCATTTTGTGAAATGATTCTTGCAAGCAACCTATTAATAGATGAAAGAAGTTTTAAGAAGGCTAGGGAAGAAACACATCAATGGATTTTTGTAGAGTTCTACCTTGGATAAGGATTAACTTCACGGCACTATGGATAAAGTTGCAATCAGTGGGGAATATTATTGAAAGCTATTCAAAATCATGAATAAAAACTTGAAGCAATCAAGTGAAGGGATCCTTACTACCAAATCCATCAATTGTTCAACAAGGAAGGCTCAAAATTAATTATAGGGTCATACAAATGCTTGGAGATCCTTTTCACATCAATGACATATATCGTGGTAAGAAGAAAGACCTCAAGTTTAACTCTTTCAACAATCTATTCTTTGACTTGAGAACCATGTAGAGGCCAATGATAAAATTCTACGATCTTCAACATACTAAGGTAAATGGGCAAAGCCATTTTTGTGAAAAAATTAGATGAAAGTGAAATTGTGAAGAGTAGAGAACTTAAGAGAGTATCACTTACCCTCACGAATAGAGCTCTTGATAACATAGAGGGAAAAAAATACTAAAAATTTTAGTGTGCAATCAGGGAACATTTGGTGGTTGGGTGCTTTTGAGGTTGATAGTGAGGATTTTAATATGTTAAAGTGGGTGTTCCGCCACACTAGTGTCTGTGCAATAATCAAAGCTCAACAGGCTAGGGAGGAGTTATATGTTGAGGGTTTGGGTAAGTACAAGGGAGAATCGCACATGGGGAAGACACTAAAGTTTACGTACAATGTGTCAAAGGGTGTCAATGCCAAAAGCCCTTGTATCTACTGCATGAGTACAACAAAGGAGCCGAATCTTGCTAATTGGAATAAATCCCCAAATAGAAATTTTGAAGACACTAAAGTGTATGTACAATGTGTCAAAGGGTGTCAATGTTGAAAGCCCTTGTATCTACTACATAGGTGCAACAAAGGAGCTGAATCTTGCTAATTCGAATAAATCCCTAGATAGACACTCTAAAGATCCAAACTTTCAAGACATTTTAGATATTCCCCTTTCAAATGTCCACATGTGCAGATTGCATGCACTATGTAGAATCATTGAGAAGATTGTGCACCTTTATATAGGATTTTCATGAAAGTACAACCTTTACATCCAGAGAAATTGCCATAAAAAGTATTGAAAGGGTATTGTTTGATATTGGACTTCATGGGCAGAATGTGGTGATTGAATCCGATCCCAAGAGTGTTAGGAAATAGGACGTAGCTAAGTAGATATTAAAGTAGTTTACTTAATGGAGAGAGATAATTTTCACACACGAGAGATTAGAGAGAGAGAGAGAGAGAGAGAGAGAGAGAACACGTTATACGTGGTTCACCCAATGTGGGCTACGTCCATGGCTTTAGTGTTTCAAATTAGAAGTAGGTTACAAAAGGATTTTACCCTTAATAGAGGTCCCACCTTGCTTCACTCTCACTACCTCACACACACCTTGTTGCATCAACTTCACAATGCCTTTTGTGTGTAGAAGAGACCTCATTTTATAGGCCAAAACGGTTGACCTCTCTCATGAGAGGCACCATTGTTTAGCCTCCCTTGTGTATACAAGTCCAAGTTGGACTCTCCAATGCGCCCATGTGTGGCTGCCCTTGAGAAGACACGTCCTCCTAGAAATTGGCCATTGGCCACCGGCCAATCGACCAACCAACCAGCCGCTTTTTGATCACTTTCTGACTACGTCCAGCCATAATATTCCAACGATTGATTTTTCTTATGCACAATGGCTTCTCCTCATAATGGGGGACTTATAAATGTGTGCTTTTAAAACTAACAAATTCAAGAAATCTATGGCATACTTGGAGCTCATAGTGCTTCACACACTAAATGGTAATAATTATGAATTTTGGTTTTGCTAATTTTCTTCAATACTTGCATAAGTAGCTAAATAAATTCTCTTATTTATGCAACATATTATCTACAATCACACTCCTTGTTTGTAAACAAATATGGAAGCTTGTCAATATGGTCTACTTAAAAAGATAATAGCTTGCTTGAAGTATTCCGGTTCTTTTACAAACAAGTGTGGCACAAAACAAGATCATAAGAAGCCAAAAAATTAATAGACAATTTTGATATTGCTACAACTATACAAAGGAGTATACAAAAAAGGAAAGATGCATATAGTAGGTTATCTGCAAGTGAAACATTTTTACAATGGCTTTCCAATAGAGAGAGGCAAGGTAGCAAATGGGAAATAATACAAGGAACAATTGTGGCTGCTTGAACCAACATCATGCTTTTCATTTTTCCCCCTTTACTGTAAGTACTCCTGCTTCTTGTAACCTTGCAACTGCTTGCCTATGTCACCAAAAAAATCAAGGACATAACTAGCCCCATAGTGCCATAATATGCACTTCTTAAGATCATAAATCCTAGAGCAAGTCCAAAAACTCTAATGGCTTCTTGCTTTTCAAATAGTATGATTTTTTCCACCCCAGATAATTTTGGATGTGAATGTACCACTCTTGACAGAGCCATTACTACAAGTATGGGAAGAGTAGGTGATCGGGAAAGCTTCATATGGTAGATAGCCATTGTCTCCGTTACTGAGAATTCCAATGTAATGGCCCATACTCTGATCACATTTCATATTCAAAGTCTTGGACCCCTTCCCTCTCCTTAAAACTTGTTAGGGTCCACAACATAAATCTGTGCAAAGAAAACCTCAAATTAGTTAAAGGAAACAAATCTTCATTGGCCAAAAAATTTTGATTGCAAAAAAATTGTTTTACCTTACAATTTTCATCATTTTTGAAAAGGTCCTCTTTCCAGAGGTCAAAAGCTTGGTTTCTTAATCTTTGATCTCTCTTGGAATTTCTTTATCCATGTGATCTATCTTCAATATTTTTTTAATCTGCTGGAACTCCTCCTTTGTGGGAAGCCCTTGCTCTTCATACCTTTGAACAACATTTAGTGCATGCTCTCTAACATGAGATTGATCGATGAACTTTTTAGAGTATGTATCAAGCATTGGCAATGGATATGGTGTGTTATAGTCCATAAAGCCTTTATCATGATCTACCCACTCTACCAAAATAGCAAAGAAGTAGTCCTCTCTTAGAGCAAAGAGATTTTTTATATCATGTAGCAGCAGATACTCCTTAGTATTTATCTTGTAAGTGGGCATGGTTGTTGTGCAGTGCAAGGGATCAAGCTCTTCCTTGGAATATGAATGGACTCCTCTACCTTGGTGATGTTCCTTGCCTTGAACTATGCCACATCCCAAATCTCTTTGCTTTGGATCTTCTTTACTTCTTATCTAAAAATTTTAAGTGTTTCTTCACTGCCAATGTCATTCACATTTGTTGTGATTTGCAAGGGCTTGGACTCTCCTTCCTCTATTGAAATAAGACTTAAAAACAACAAAAATGCAATGTCTTCAATCACAAGCTTACAATCATACTTTCATGCCAATCACAAGGGGTATGAACCTTCTTCCATTCATCTTGGAGTAATGCCAACTTCTTGGACCCTATGCTCTTTGTTAAGGTTCCCGATTTAAAAATATCATTGAAGTGTACAAAGTTGCCAACCTTGTACTCCTTTGTAAGGTCAAAAAAAATGTTCTAAAAGTAAAAAATTATATTTCTGGATCCTTCAAGAAAGCCCTCCAATTGAAAGAAAACATTAAATATTTCCCTAACATAGGTAAACTTTGAAAACTGCTTGACTTGGTAGAGTAGGTCCTGCTAGAATCCTTTCTTGCAAAACGAGAAAGGTTGTCGACCATATACATCACCCCATATTCCACAACTCTATAGACACAAGAGGTGTTCACCTTATGCAATTATGTATTTAACACATGTGTATTTTACATATGTGTCCTCCCTATGCAGAAATGTAATGCATGGAGAGCCATCCGTATATACATATTTTGCACAAGTAGGGTACACGTTCAAAAAACTCGATCAAAAGTTCACTCCAACATGTGATATCCCTACGTGATTTCAAAAGGCCCGAATGAGAATTTGACTTGCATAGGGATGACACAAGTTCAATTGAGACATATGTTCTCCCTACACAAAAAGAAAGTGGAGAGCCATCCGTATACACACATTTCACGCAAGGAGGACACATGTTTCAGTACTTGATAAAAAGCTTACACTCCAACATGTTTCCTCCCTATGAAAAATCTTTGTAGTTGGAATCCGAGCTTCTGAAATGGTGTAGGGAGGACACATGCTAGAGTGTAAATTTTTGAGAGATGTGTCCTCCTTACGATTCCTCTAAATTTGTTTAGAGAGGACACACGTTCATTGAAGAAATGGATTATCTAAAAAATAATTGAGAAAAGAATGCACCTTTATGCCCTGTAAGCATCATTATGGATTGAGAGTCACACTCAACATTTTTGACAAAATAGAGAAGAGTGAGAAAGGATAACATATATAGGAATTTTGAGCTATATATAGCATGCCAAACATGAACCTCGATACTTGTGAACAAAGGTAAAATCCATGCTTCGTAATTTGTGCAAAATCAAATTTTGCCTAAATATTTTTGCACTACTATATGTAGAAAAGAGCGCACTCAAACAACATTTTCTACTCATTTTTCTTGATGTTTCTTTTGAGCAACTACTTCCTCTTCACCTCATTCCTTCCACCTTTTTGAATACTTCACAATGTTCAACAATATGTTCAATTCTATATGCTTTAGAAGCTCAAATTATAGCACATTTTTTACATTGGCACTAACTACTACTCAATATCCTCTTAAAAGCCTTGGATACTACATAGCTCGCTAAGAATTTGAACTTGTAAGATCAAGATGTGTCTCGCTTGCACAAAAATTGAGCAGTCAGACTACTCATATCTCATGCAAGGAAGACACATCTTCATCTTTTTTTCACAAATCTTTTTTCATGAATTTTTTAAACTTGTGTCCTCCTTGCGTGAAATATGCAGTCGGATTAGCTTCCAACTACTCATATTTTGTGCAAGGAAGACACGTATTTTTTTTTCCAAAAAGGTTTAAGACATGTGTCCCACTTGGGCAAAAAGTTGAGTACTTGAACTAGCCTCTGACTACTCTATTTTTGCACAAGGGGGACACATCTTCTTTTTTTTTCAAAAATTCTCAAGAACCATGTCCCCCGTCCATGAAAATTGGGTAGCCGGACTAGCTTACAACTACTCTACTTTTGCGCAAGGGAGACACATCTTTTTTTTTCAAAATATTTCATGACATGACATGTGTCCCCCTAGCATGAAAATAAAGTAATCGAACTAGCTTCTGAATACTCTACTTTTGCGCAAGGGGGACACTAATTATTTTTGAAACTTTTAAATACATTGACGCTAATACTTGAATATAGATAGTGTTGTACTATATTTTCTCTTAATTTCTAGGTTTGAGATCTAGTTATGGCAAGGGCCAAACAAACTACAAGGAAGGTCCATAGAGAAGATGTCAAACCAGGAGATGTCAAAGGAGCACCCGACAAGCCAGATAAAAGTGAGACCTCATAGGAAGTGAAAGGGGTTGCACCCTCAAAGCAAGCAATCAAAAAAGGAGTTGATAGGAAGCCAACACCTACAAAGAAGAGGATATTTTTTGAAAAGGTGAAATGTTTGACATTAGGAGAGCATAGAATGTCCTTACAATTGTAATTCATAGTCTACCTTTTCAAAGACTCTATAGGTAGGTACCAAAGCAGTTTAAGATTGATATGAGGTGGACAAGTTGTGCCTTAGACTATATGCAAAAGGCTGCTTGAGACTTTTTAATTGAGCTCTTCCAAGATGCATACATATGTGGAGTCCACTCTCACAAGGTCAATCTTATGGACAAAGTATGAGTATCTTGAGGAGATTAAGGTATAGATTGAGCAAATTTTTTTGAACTAGTACCTCTACAAGATGAGAAAACCTTTAATATCTTTAACATATCTCCATTGAGAAAGCCAAAAGAGCCTGAAGTGGTGATTGAGGAGATCATAGAGAAGGAACAGGATGATGTGGAAGAAGGGGAGGAGATGAGAGTTGACAAGGAGAAGCTAGAAACAAAGGATCTTAGGGAGATTAAATCTCAACTCCCTTCATTGTTGAAAAGTATCGATCCCAATGGCTTCAAGGTGGCTAGATGACCTTCTTCAAAGGATAGATTATGTTTCAATGAATGTTGAGTCTATTGAAATTCTTAAAGACTAGCAAAAAGAGATCAATGACTCTATTGTCTTGGCATCCTTGAGGTTTGCCTTCCCACCCAAATCCTTGCGTTGAGAAATTTATTGACAATTAATAAATATTCTCTGTATTTTTTTGTAGATTATTGATGCATGATTATAAATTAGATGCTCAACATAAAGTGGATGTAGTTGATCCAACTATCTCTCATTTTTTTAAATGAGAATTGATTCTCACATAAAGAATTTGCTAGTCAATATTGATTTTGAGACTTGTGAGCTTCTTCTCTACCCCTATCATGAGAGGTATGTTTTTTCTGCAGCCTTAGTTCAATATGAGAGTTAATCTTTAAGGAAATTTGACAATGTCCTTTGCTCTTGCTATAGCTCATGTTGGAGTCTTATAGCAATTGATATCTTTGATAAAACATGTTCCATATTGAACTCCTTTGAGGGCCACCATGGAATGGCTAGCCAAAATTGTAATTATTCAATAGTTAAGCCAGTGCTCCCACTTTCAATTTTTTTGTCTTTGGTTAAGCCATTAATTAAGAAAATGATTTAGATCTTTGTTAACGGGACTACCTCAAAGCTGATGGAGGCAATTGAGCAATGTCCTCCCATCACAAAGCTCATGGATGACGTGCAAATCTTAAATGTCAAGGTATAGTGATGGTAGGTTGTAAAGTAAATACTTTTTTGACCAATAAATTAATGCTTTCCCTTGTGTTTGTGTAGCCCCCCTTGCAAGAGGAGTCTTTCTCATGTGGTTGGAGAGTGCTAACAAATGCAAAGCTAGTGGTTGATTACACATATTGCAACCCAAAAAGTAATATTAGGGTAAGCATGTGACCACATATGTATTGTTGTTACTTGAAATCCTTGAGCTAACATAGTCATCATTCTTGGCTAGATCAATAGGAATTGCTAGACCTACAACAATGTTTGGTGGGTTAGGGAAAAGTTGATTAGATATATGGTCACTTTTTAGATGCCACTATCCACAACATTACCGAAGGCAACCCAAAAGTCCAAAGATGCCAAAGGAAGAGGCTAGGCATCACAGATGGCAGTAAAGCAGACCCACAAAAAAGAGCAAAGGGGGAGAAAAAGAAGCCCAAGGTAGAGGAGATTCCAAAGGAAGAGAAGAAGGCAAAGGAGCCCGTTGCCCCCAGAAAGATCCCTAGAAAAAAACAAACACATGCCAAAAAGGAGTAGAAGAAGGAGACAAAGAAGAAGCGGAGAAAGACACCATAAGAGCCAAAGCCAAGGACGAAGGAGGAAGAAAAGTAGAAGAAGACACCAAAAGAATTAGAGCCCAAGAACGAGGGAAAAAAGGAATAAGAAGAGAAAAAGAAACAGCCAAACACTCCAAGAAAGAGCCCAAGAAGAACAGAGGAGGCCACCACAAGGAAGAGTCCTAGGACTCCCAGAACTCCCAATAACATTTTATAAAAACATTTTATAAACCAACATTTTGTAAACAACAAACACATATTTTATAAACATATTCTCTCCTTGAGAACCAATATTTTTTGTAAAGAGCAAACATTACATCCTCACTTGTAAATTTTACAACTTTCATTGGCTCTAGAACTCGTGTAGATCCCCATATAGTCTTTCAATTTTGGCTGCAATTATGGAAGTCCTTGCATGTTTTTCCCAGTCTCATTGTGTTGAAAGGAGCATGTCAAAACCCAAACCATAATCCATGCCATCTTACAACCCTTCACTTGAAGGGCCTAAATACCTACCAACCATGGGGGGAGTTCTTTTAATTAAGTGGAGATAATGAAAACTGGCTCAAAGTATGCCTCTACCTTGTCTTGTTCATGGAGTCTCCTACTTCCTCTTCTACCTTCTATTGTTCATGGGATTCTCTCTCTTTTTTTCTTCTCCTTCTTGTTCACAAGAAATGAGGAAGAGGATCCAAAATCCTTACCCATATCTATTGGCCTTTCCTAAACTGGGTTGGGCTATTTATAGTATCAGGAAGCAACTAGATGAAAATACTGCACTTTATTGTTTTGAACATACAAAAATTATTCAATATTTGTTGGAGTTAGAGTTGCAGGGAAACACACATAGCTTGGACAAGATGAGGAAGCTCAAGGCACACAATAGAGAGTATATTTCTTAGTGCACAATGGAAATATGAGTTAGCCCTAGAATGATAGGCGTATATACAATGCATGGGGGGGGAAACCTCCTAATGAGGGGAAAAATGCCCGGTGGTTCTAAGTGTGTTCACACATCTCAATACCACATATATGGTAAAAATACCCCTCGGAAGTGATGCGGTAAATGAGAGATGGCACATAGTGTATAGGGAAGTGCCATGCCTTGAGGACATGGTCCACAAAGGGAA
Organism: Adiantum capillus-veneris; assembly: GCF_014529385.1. Taxonomy (NCBI): domain Eukaryota; kingdom Viridiplantae; phylum Streptophyta; class Polypodiopsida; order Polypodiales; family Pteridaceae; genus Adiantum; species Adiantum capillus-veneris. The sequence continues at coordinate 171,158,513 of NC_140935.1, forward strand.
GCAAGCCCAAAGCTTTGCAAAAAGGTTTGAACTTCTCACAAGGAAATTCCTTTGTGAATAGATCAACAAGGTTGTCTTGTGTCGATACATAAGCCATGCCCTGAGGACATGATCAATCCACAAAGGGAAGCAAGCCCAAAGCTTTTTTTGCGAAAAGCTTTGAGCTTCTCACAAGGCAATGCCTTTGTGAATAGATCAGCAAGGTTTTCTTGTGTCGATACATAAGCCAAGATGATATCTCCTGCTGAGAGTCTCTCTTTAACATAGTGATAATGCACCTCAATGTGCTTTGTGCGAGTATGAAAAAGTGGGTACTTCACAACTGTCAATGCGCTATTAACTGCTAGTGTAGATGATGCTGGTAGTGTTTTGTCCAATACCCAAATCATCCATAAGGATATTTTTGCTCAACCATGATATGCATGAATTGCCGATAAGTCAATCTTGCCATCTGGGTTGCATTTCAACCTGTAAACCCACTTTGTACCAATGGCATTTTTGCTAAGAGATAAATAACATAAAGTCCATGTGTCATATCCTATTAGCAACCATCCAATTTTTTGAATTATGTGCTTCATTAAAAGAGTGAGGTCCCTCCTCATCATATAAACTAGAAATAGCCAAAGCATGAAAATCTGACACATGAGATGGATGGCGAGAACCTAAGTACGAAAAAAAGAACCATCCAATTTACTGTCACGCAAAGTATGCACTAGCCATTTTGGCATACCTCTAGCCTCCTCATTCTCAGATCTTTCCACATCATGTACATCTGCATAAAAAATAGGTTGATCCGTAGCACTTTCAAAAAACCCCATAGGTTGTACATTTGCCTCATCATAATTTACATTCAAGTTTCCACCATTAAAACGAGGCAACAAAGTGTGATAAATGTCGGGTGAGCTTACATTACTGTCTCTTGCACGTGATAACAAAGGCTAAACAAAATTTTCCACATCTCATGAAACCAAAATACATTTTGTTTGTGGATGGTGTAACCTATAACCTTTGCTTTTAGTAGCATAACCAACAAAATTGCATTTAACAGCCTTGCAGCTTTTTCCACTACGTTTGTGGCACCGAAGCATAAGCTAAACAACCAAAAATGCGCATATGATCAATAGATGGCTTCTTATCATGCCATTCTTCGTAAGGAGTCATAGATTGGAAGGCTTTGGTAGGACACCTGCTAAGTATATAAGTAGCACACATGATAGCCTCAAGCCAAAACAAATGTGGCAAAGCTTGACTCTTGACCATACACCGTGCCATCTCCATATGTGACCTATCTTTTTCTTTCAGCAATACCATTTTTTTGAGGTGTATATGGCACAATACATTGGTGTTTTATCCCATGATTAGCCAGAAATGCATTAAACTGATGAAACATATACTTCCCTCTGGATCTAAATGGAGGGTACCCATAGTACATTTAGAGACATTTTCAGCCATAGCTAGAAATTTTACTTGAAGCACATGAACACTTAGGACTTAGCTTTAAGTGGATACACCCATGCCTGCCTGGAGTAATCATCACTGAAAGTCACAAAGTATAGGTAATTGCCTAAGGACGGAGTTTGCATAGGCCCACAAACATCATGATGCACAAGTTGCAACTTGTAGCATGTAACCCTTATTGAACCATCCTTTGGAAATTTTGAATGCTACATCTTACCCAAAATATAGCCTTCCCAAACATGCTTAGAAGGTGCTTCAAGAGGTGGCAAAGTAGCTACCATATCAATTTTTTGCAAACGTAACAAACTAGAGAAATTTAGATGCCCAAAACGTGCATGCCAAAGTTTTGCATTTAAAACAGCCTTTGAATTCACAAGTGCATTTGCAGAATTTTGCCCACACTTGTCATACAAAGTGACCTTATACAACACGTATCACAAAATGCTAGATGCAACTATTTCATCACCAAAATTGAGATCATGAATTGTACATCTATCATCCACAATTTTTACAAAAAAACCAATTCTAGCAAGTGTAGATAAAGACAAAAGGTTCTTTATTATCCCTGGTACATAAAGTGCATCAACAAGTGTGAAAAAGCTGCCATTTGCAGCAATTAACACAATCTTTCCAACTTCCTTCACTGAATAAGAGGCATTATTGGCACAAGTGACTGTATGCCCATGAGGGATAGACACGAGAGAGGTAAACAAGTCACGACATGAAGTGATATGATTTGTAGCACCACTATCAAAGTACCACACATGTGAATTTGCAGCACAACTGACATACATCTGAATCTACATGCATCATGGACAACATTATCATAAGTACACTTTGCATCTACATTAGCATCACAATCTCCTTTTCCAAAAGATTCTACAATAGCTGCAATTGTAGTGGAGCCAGCCACTTTCTATCGTTTCATCTTGATATTGCATGATGACATTGAGCTGCCAAAGGATACAGATGAGTCTCTTTCTTCCAAGGAGTTGGAGAAGCTTCATCAGGCTTGGGATCAACTTAATACAAGGGTCCAATCTTTTATCTTCCTTAATTGTACAGAGCATGCACTTGGACATGTTCAAAGTATGATGAATGCTTGATGTATCTTGAACCACTTGGAGCAAGTTTACAATAGGATGGCACCTATGAAGAAATCTCACTTGGAGGTATAGTTGTGTAATATGGGACGTAATTTTTTGGCGAGCATTTTTCGATGAGTGCTTTTTTGGAATCCGGTGAGCAGATTCCAAGAAGATTCTTTCTCACTTATCAACTTTATTCTCTCTCTTGATCCTCCGTTGATCTCTCTCTCTATCAAATATTCATAATTTATAATTCTCTCTCTACCACTATCCTCTCACTCATACATGCGACTTGTCTTCTCAAATGTTGTGATATATGTTGGGGAACAAGATAAACCACCAACGTGATAAGTGTCCTTCTATTTTGTCCCACTTGTGAGCACTCATACACATGCAACAAATCAACGGCTTACACTACATAATAATGAAATTCAATTTTGAATAACATTTAAAGACTACAATAAAAACACCACAGACTATTATCAAAAGGATTTAGAGTACACAACTTAAAACAAGAACTACAATAAGATAGATATGCAGAAAAAAAACAGTACAATATGCTAATATGGTGTCAAGGCCTTATTTCTCCAACATTAGCGAGAGAAGGTAAGATCTACTTGTTGTTGTTTTTGTTGTTGTTGTTATTGTTGGCTCCATTGGCTATTCCATGCCTGGAAATGTATGTCATCCACACTTCTACCCAAGCCTCCACATGTCGTTCGATGGACGCACACTCCTGTGGGGTGCAAAAACCATGTTTCCCCCAAATCATACTTGCATTGTTGGCTAGTGCCGCAACTTGATCGATATCCCCTTTGGTTGGATGTGCATTTAAATCAAGGGTTTGCATGGTGTTGAATATAGAGCTTGTGACCTCGTCGACTGTATGGAGAGAGTCTGTGTAGTTGTGTGCACTCTGTGTTGTGCATAATACTGCATTCATAGCATATACATTATAGAGAATACAAGTGGCGTGTACATTGTTGATGGGGTCAACACGGGGAGGGGTTGACCATGTTGATCACATTGTTTGCAATTTCCCCTAGGTAGAGTAAATATGAATGAGAGGAAACTCAAGGAATAACTTTAGAAAATAGATACTCAGTGGAGAGACTTGCGCATGAATGAAACATTGTGTTCTTCTTTGCTATTTATAAAAAAATCCCAAGCGTCTTTACTTCAAGGGTCATTCACACCATGTCGTTCGCAATATTTTCACTTAAAATATTACGAAGACAAAAAACACACTGAAAGATTAACCACCATCAATTGACTTGCCTTCAAAAATTAAGCATAGTTACAAAAAAAAATCAACATAGAGCAAACATATATCATATTAAGCGAAAATTAAAACGTAGTATGACCAACCAGTAAGTTTAGGTGTGCCATTACATATTATCAGGGTATGCCACCAATAGCCAAAATGAAGTTTGCAATGTGTGGGTCTGCCCACACAAGTCACACCCCTCCAAGCCGTTGATCAAGCTCCATTTTTCCGGAGTGTGATGGAGATCCAATCAAACATTGGATCACTTGAAGGCTCCTACAATACATAAATACCATGCAAAAGAAGATTAAGAGAGTGCTTACCAAATTCAAAGTGGAAGCCAAAGTGTCATAAACTCACTCAGAAGAAATCTTTGGATCCATGATAGCCTTCCGTAGATGGCATACGCCAGCAAGTACAACGAGATGTATTGGAACTACCTCAACACTTAAATTTTTTGCCATTTGTACGTCAGAGTGAGCCAAAATTGTGTCAAACACAAAATTTAATGAAATATTAGGTATCACAATTTAGTTGTTGTTGTTTGTGGTGGAATTTGTTACCTAGTGGAAAGGAGTCAAGTGATTTGGGTGGTCAAATGAAAACTGGGTGACTGCCCATGCTTTGTCTATGGATATGGTTCGCTCGGGACCTCGGAATCTCGAGGCTTAGGAAGGACTAGATCTTCATGACTCCAAGTGACGTTCAAAATTGCCTTGCTCATACTCTAACCCACCACCTTCATGCTCACTCCTTTCACTCTGAAACTCCTCCGAGAACTCTAAAAAATCATTAATGATTGGTCGTCCTCTCTTCTTACCTTGTTTAGGTCTAGCATGAGCATTTTTTGGGCTTCGATGTCCTTGGTCGTGCTAGGAGAAATGGCATCGATGGGAGGCTGATTGATGGTGACACTTCCGCTCTTGCCCTTACCCTTAACCTTCTTGTGCAATGCTGCAAGTCCAAAAAAAAGTGAGGACATTATAGGAAAGTAAACACATTAGTTGAACAAGAAAAACATTACTTACCATTGTATGCTTCAGCTTCGTCTTTGAGAAATTGGCCATCCGCATAGTCCAAAAACCATGGACAGTCTCTCCACGTTTCCTTATCTTGGAGCTTCTCTATCCAATCATGAGGATATCGATCGCTCTTCTCTCTCTCAGACTCCACCCACGCATCGCTAGGATGCTTGGGGTATAGACTGCGAACGCCTATTTAAGGGCGTCCAATCACCATGTACAAAAAAAAGAGGAATAACACCATTCATAACACACAATGTTAATATTGTATAGTTCAACACCTGTATAGCATGCGTCGGATATTACAAGCAAAATGTGGCTGCTCCTTTGCGTTGTGGGTAGCTTGTATGGTTTTCTTCTATCGCACAAAAGCTTTGCCAAAGTGCTTTTGTCAAAAAGCATGCAGTGCATCGCTAAGAGACATGCCACAATCACATGCGGCGCGTGCATGTAGCTTCTTTAACATGGAGTTCTTGGTCTCCATTTTGTCGGCCACACTCAATACACCCCTATACATTAAGTATCAGTAATGTGAAATTACTAGGTAAGACCCCAAACTCTAGTGTTAGTATGCTCACCTTTCAAGCTGCCACCAATATATGTGCATTCTCAACCATTGTGAGAAGGGCTTCTCCTACGTTGGATTAGATGCTCCCACTAACAACACATCGCCCTTGGCCAATATATTGCTCAAGCGATATTTTTTACAATTTATCATTGGATAATATTCTTAATAAATTAAGGAGAACAAACAGTGCTATCAAAAGTAAATAGTACTCACTCCGAAGGACTAATCCGTGCCCATGCAACCTCAGAGATTCTCAAGGGGGGTCATTTTGCAACCCTTCTCTCCCCAACCCACAAAAGAGATGCATTTTTGAAAAAAATTTGTTCCATTTTCGGGATTGGCTATGACTGCTGTCTCTAGTCCCTTTCGCACAAAAAAATTATCGGTCTCTTTCATAGCCAAATCATAGCTTGCCTTGTAATCATCGTCATGCATGTGGTACTCTCTACTCTCCTTCACTGGTAAATTTTGTGTTTTCAGCCAATACATTGCATCGAACTCTTCCTGTAATACAAATCGCCAAATTAAACTCATTTCCAACAAAAAAAAAAAAACCATGTGCTTACCTAATGCATGTATATTATAAATTTAAAATTATCTTCCACAGTAGTTGCGTTAGCAAAGACATAGGTAGTCTAAGCCATTTTGAACGGTTCATTGCCGTCCCACGAAGTGCCCTATAAACTTTTGTCCTATCTTCTTCATTGAATTTGTCCAATAAGGACTGTGAGTCCGTAAGCGCTAATTTGTGCATCATAAATATGTCATGCGCAGTGGTGTGAGGCGCATGGACTCGCGTCACCCTAGTTTTAAATGAAACATTATATTAACAAGTAATAATATCGAGTGTACCAATAGAAGCGTGAAGAAATTTACTTGTTGATCATGCCGAGCACCAAGAGAAATTCCGCCATCTACGCAAGGTCGCACTTCACAATTGTGTACTTAACTTTTGGTGTAGAGAATTCATACAATTACTCCCGCAATGCCCAATCTTTCCATGCATGAAGCCAATGGTTGCCATCCCAAATAATGAACATTTTCTCTTCCATGTGAGAGAGCTGGGGAATGTCTCTAATTTGGTCATCAAATGTGACCGACATCACTAACTCTCTCTCGTAACTGCCATGCATATCAAATGGTATAGGATATTTTCCGAGAAAAGATTCACACACAATGAAGCGAGCCATCGTGGGCTGGTGACCTCTTTTGACTATAGAGGTCGTTAGTTTAACCACACAATCATTATTCGTTCTAATGGCCGGGTTGGCCAAAAGATGGCAAAGGGGGATGCGAGGCAATAAGTGATTGTATGACACAACATGTGCATCAATCCAACCCAATGAAATGTGGCTTTCAACCACGGATCCAAAGAAATTGAAGAGAATCATTACATGTGTTTTTCGCAAGGTTGGTCATCAACGTGACTGCACTTGTCAAAGGAGGCACTTGCATTGCCGTCAAAACGGACACTCAAATCACAAAACCGCTCTCTTGAGTGGAGTGTAGAGTATTTTCTTCTTGGGTGATTTGAATTGTCATTGCTTCTTGACGGTCCACGTCTTTGGAGTGTTTTCTTGTTAAAATTGGCATCTTGTTTGTTAATTAGGGTGCTTATGGCTTTCAAAGAAACGATCAGGTGAAATTAATCTGAGAGGTTTGAAGGTGTGGGAAGAAGGTTTAAGAGGAATAAAATAAAAGAGAGTGGGAGGAGAAGGTTTGGAAAGGTATGAAAGAATGAAAAAAAAACAATTCTTTTCTAAAAGATAGAGATCACTAAAGCTTTTCTTTTTTTAGCCGATGTAATTATGGAGATCACTAAAGCTTAAGGAAGTGTAGAATTGTGAGGAAAAATAAAGAGTAGAAGAGTAACCTTTTATAGGCATTTGAAAGAGGGGGGAGGGGGGGGGGACACAGCATAGGAGGGGGGCGGTATTGATGCAAGGCGGTAGAGGGCAGGTGGGGATGCAAGGCGGGAGGGGGCAGGTGGAGACAAGGCAGGGGATAGGGGGGACGCACGGCGGGGGGAGTAGGGGCACAAGGGGACGGGGGTGCAATGGGGCACGCACAATAGAGGGCCAGGAGTCGCTAAAGAGTCCACGTGGATCTTGCAGCAGCCCTGTAGCGCCCCATGATCCCCCTCCTCATTGGCCCCCCCTGTCCACCTGCCACCCTTGCCCCCTACACCCTCCTATCGCCGCCCCCTGTCGCCCTACCGCCCAGAGAGAGAGAGAGAGAGAGAGAGAGAGAGAGAGAGAGAGAGAGAGAGAGAGAGAGAGAGAGAGAAGGGGGGGGGGGATTTGGGTCCGTGTGATTTACACAGGGGGGGAGGGAGACAGAGGGGGGGGGTAATAGAGAGGGGGGGATTTGGGTCCGTGTGATTTACACATGGGGAAAGGGGGAGAGAGAGAGAGGGGGGGGGGTGCGAGCCTTCACTCACACGGAGGGAGGGAGAGAGAGAGAGAGAGAGAGAGAGAGAGAGAGAGAGAGAGAGAGAGAGAGAGAGAGAGAGGGGGGGGGGGGGGGGGGTATGGAGGCAGTCCACACGGGGAGAGAGACAGGGGGGGATGGGGGGCGGTTCACACACAGAGAGAGAGAGAGAGAGAGAGAGAGAGAGAGAGAGAGAGAGAGAGAGAGAGAGAGAGGGAGGGAAATGCAAATTTTTTTTAAAAAAAATATGGATTTCAAAAATTATTAAATATTACTAATAACTACTAAGATCAATATAAAATTCAACTAAGTACTTTCAATCTCCTACAAGAGATTTATACTCAACTATCATGTCATACACTATAGTCTTCCCTTCTTTTGAAAGGGATTTTCCCTTTACCAATGGGAAGATTATCTTTGGGGTTAAATATCTACAGGGGCATGTTTCTCCACAAACTTTTTTTTCTTTGCATGCAATTGTCATGGTTGGGAGTGAAGAATTGACAGTGCCAATGGAGAAAATAGGCAATCACTTGGGAGAGGAGCTTTATGTTGTGGACGAATCTCTTTCTACAAAGTTCATGGTGCTAGTCAAAGATGACACAATCTCAAATTCTAGTGGCATGGCTGCTCCATTGGTGGATGTTCCCTACATAGACCTTACTAGTCCAAGAAAGGAACTAGTCTTTAGAGAGCAAGTGTTGCAAAACCCTATTGAGGTAAGGAGTACAAATAGTATTTTGTCATTTTTTAATGCAATGATGAAACCCAACACTTTGACGGAGCTTCTTTCAAACATAGTGGAAAATCAAACAAGTGTCGAAAATACCAAAGGTGTACAATAGCAACATGGTGTTTGAGTTTCCACCGACCTTAGGAAAGGTTCATCCAATGGATTCCATGGAACATAAGTATATTAGACCAAACCACAAACCACAAATATCGCATTTCCTAGAGTGTGTCACAAAAGTCAGTGTGCAAGTGCTCTAAAATGTCTCAATGAAAGTTGTCCCAAATTGGTTAATTTTGGGAAGTCAAACACCGCATTTCAATGGCAGCATGCTAAAATTACCTTGTATGGGCAAGTTTTGCGACAGACTTGGTGGCAAGCTTACTTGCCACTATTGCAATCAACCGCACATTTGTTTACGTACATGTGATTGCTTTGTATACTATGTCATGCCAAGGGATGAGAGCATGAGCAGATAGATTAATGGCACGTCAAGGAACTCACCAACATGACCTGCAGGATGGGTCGTCAAAAGGGCTCACCAATAAAACTAAAAAAATGGTTGCACGAGTTCTTAGTGCAGATAGACAAGCAGGTGCAAGAAAGGTACAAATGTGTGTGGCAAAGGAAATTGTGACGACAACTTTGATGCAAGAGGGGGGGCTCTAACCATGTACTTGGTGAGTAAGAATCTCTAAATGTTGTTGAGGAAATGGGTCCCTTGGTGGAGGAAAACTGGTGAGGATGCTTTCATGTTTCTCTTGTTTGGACATAATTTTTCAAAGTAATTTAACTCTAAAATACAGGTTTCAAAGGTCCTTGGTTGCAACTAGGAATGGGCCAACAAAGGAGAGCTTTGGTGTGGACTCCTTCCTGTGGCTAAAAAGAGGTTGCACATATGATTTTTTCCACAAAAAGCAGGTTTCCCGAGCAAGGAGCGGAAGGGGAGCATTGCTTTGTGTTCAAGATGTCTACACTTGGTCATGCATCTGGATTGGATTTGGTTAAGCGAATGTAACTAAGTGGACCTGGAGATCTTCGGCACGCTTGGATGCAATTTGATCATACTCATCGAGTGGCGGATTGGGTGACCATGGCATGCCACGTTTACGATCCAGGGTTTGTTGTCTTAAGAACATATTTCAAAAGTTTGGAATATCTTAAGAAACAACCAGCAACGTGTTTACTAATGTGCTTGTCTTATGTTGCAGCATGCATGATCTCCTCACTATTGCAACTTGTGAGATGAAAGAGGAAGACATGGAAGCACAAATTCTTTTTTGGCAGTGCATAAATGAAGTTATGGAGGGTCATGGATGTGAGAGAGTGGATTTCCATGGATTCATGTGGTGGACGAAGCTCAAGCCAATTGGAATACAATTCACACACTGTTCAATGGCGGCAAAGACAATGTTTTACAACATCAAGAGCAATCTTGCCTTTTCAATTGGAAACAAAGCATGGTGGCACACACCACAAAGTACATTATCTCTTCATCTCAACAAACTCACAAAGACATGTGTGAAAAGTGGCATCTAGTCCCCCTCTAAAGAGATAGCTGCAGTGGAGTCTCGTCTACTTCAACAATGGTGGTGAAATGGAAATTGCATGGATAAAAACATCCATGCAATTGACTCTTGGTTAAGTTGGTGGGAGGTGTGTATTGCACATTGGGGAAGCATCATGTCAGCAATAGAGAGAAATGTTGATGGGGCAAACACCCAAAGAACCAACTTGGCCGAGGGCCGAGAGCAAGCATGCTAGTTGGTTTGTATGCGAAGGGTTCAAAAGAAAAATCTCATTGTATGATGCATGTATTTCAAATATGGGAAATGAAATACTACAAAGCACGAAGTGTAATGGAAATGGCCTATGAACTTTGAGAATAGCGGAATTAAGAGAATTAGAGTGAGCATTTTTGTGAGATTACTTTGAGAACATAGGGGGTGAACTTAATTGATGGTATCAACATAAACATAGTACTTAATTAACTCGGCATGAACAATACTTTTTCAAGAGCGAGAGTATTAGAGAACATGACAATAGCTGAGGACCGGATTTACTTGGAGCCAGTCCCCCCTCCAAAAGGCGTTTGTATTATAGATTCTCCCATCAAGAGAGACTTAGTACAATACAATCTTTGTGTTCATTGTGACTTAGGTGATGCAATCAAGATGGAAAGCTTCATGCATCACAAGCATAACATAAACTTTGCAAAAAGCATTAACTATCCCAAGCCTCAATCTCAAGGCCTCAAACACCTTCGAAGGTGGAGAGAGCTAGCGAGGAATGAGGGTAGGGAAGAGGAAGAAGAATCATCCATAGGAGAAAGAATTAGTTACTCACTTATTATCACTCTTATTGCTTAGCATAACATAATATCATAGTAATGAAGATGAAGAAGATGGCAGGCTTAAGCATTGAAGCATGGCTCTTGGTTGGATTTGCATTCCATAGCCAAGATTGTTGGTGTAGGCTCTCAACTTCTCAACAAGCTTGGAGAAGGAGCTCTTGCACTTTGCACTTCACACAATGAGTGTGTGTGTGTGTGTGTGTGTGTGTGGGGGGGGGGGGGGGGGGGGGGGGGAAGAGTATACCCCCTCTCATGCTCTCTCTCTCTCTCTCTCTCTCTCTCTCTCTCTCTCTCTCTCTCTCTCTCTCGTATTATTTACTATATCATTTTCTCTTTTTCCTCTTTGAGAGAAAGAACTTATTTATTTATTTTTATGCATCTAAATTCTCATTGAACCCCTTTAAAGCCTATCCGATAGGATTCAAGCACATCATGAGGGCCACATGGGGAGGATCTTGACATATGTATTTTATGCTTCTTAAGATATCATGTTTGAACTGAACACTTCAAGCACCTTAGTCGTTTAAGCATGAAAACCATTTATGCCGCTTGAGAGTTTATGTTTGAATTGAACACTTCAAGCACCTTAGTTGTTTAAGCATGAAAACCATTTATGCCTCTTGAGAGTTTATGTTTGAATTGAACACTTCAAGAACCTTAGTCATTTAAGCATGAGAAGCACCCCAAGCTTGGGCAAGGTTCCCACAAACACTTTAAGCACTTTAGTTAACAAGTACAACAAGCACCTCATGCTTGGGTAGGATTCCCACCTCAAGGTCATCCCTAGCTTGCCTAAGGTCACCTAAGGTCAAAGGACTTTTTAACACTAACATTTGGAGGTCTTTAATGAACCTAACCCTAAGGTCTTTTAAGCTCCATTAGATGCACGTTGCTCTTTGATAGACTTCCTTCTTTTGGGCCCCTATTGAGATGTAACCATCTCTCCTCTTGGTCCCTTGCTAAGGTAAATCTAAATTGCTCTTTGGTAGACCGTCTCCTTTTGGACCCCTATTGGGATGCAAGCATTTCTCCTTTTGGTCCCCTATTGAGATAGGTCTAAAAGCACATATCTTGTTCCCCTTTTATCTTCCCATATTAAATGATCAGTTTAATATGAGAAAATTGTATGGTAAGGTTAGATATTATATTTTATGACATTACCTCTCTCTTGAAATCATAGTCGTCCTCGACTATGAGGTAGAGAAGATAAAGCATATTCATTAGTCCATGTTTCTTAGCGGGTAGAGGATCCCTTTTCACCCTACAACATCATTCCCAAATGGATGACTAGTTCATTGGTGCTTGGGAGACATAGTTGTCCCAAGCATGTCTGCTCTTTAGCCCATATCATACTCCCAAAGTAGAGTAACAAATTATACTTGGTGTTTGAGTGACGGCGTCATCACAAACATGATTCTAAGCATGCATACTATTTAAATTTATGCACAAAAGAGGATTAATTTTATAAGACAAAAACATTGTTTATTTAAAAACCATTTACATTTGCTTACTCTAGTGTAGCATTGTAAGCATTGACAAGGTTCATACTATCCTTAAGTTGTATTCCTTGCATCCATCTAACATCTTCAAAAGGATAATTTTTGAACTTAATAAGATACCGTCGGATAATCTTACCATGTCGTGGTACCTTGTCTTCATGCCGAAGAATAACTTTGGGTTATAGCACCTCTTCTTGGTCTTTGATTTCTTTAGGGTCTTCAATAATTGGTTCTCTTGGTGGCTCTCCTTTGTAGGGCTTAAGTAGGCTCACATGAAAAGCATTGTGTATGAGCCAATGGTTTGGGCAACTTGAGTTGATAAGCCATGTCATTGATTGGCTTCAGGATTTAAAAAGGACCATAGTATCTTTTTGCTAGTTTAGCATAATACTTTTGATGGCCTGTAGGATTTTTTCCCGTCGTTTGACTCAATCGGGCCTTGGGAAACTTAAGTAAAACCCAATCATTTCTTTGAATGTTAAGGCCCTTTTGTGCTTGTCAGCAGCAGCTTTTTGCCTTTGTTGAGAGATGGATATAGCCTCCTTAACCTTTTGAAAATATTCTTGTAGGTCACGGCTACACTCATCAGCAACGAAGATCTTCCCATGTACTTTAAGTAGCAAGGGACTTTTAGTTCTTCCCTCTATGATCTCAAAAGGTGCTTTTCCCGTAGTAGTATGGACAGTATTATTGTACGCATACTCTATAAGGGATAAGTACTTCTCTCATTGAGAAAGTTGATCTACTTCCATGACATAGGCTTTTAGTAGATTCAAGAATCGTTAGATTAGTTATTTCACTTTGGTCATCCGTTTGTGGATGATAGGCCGAAAGAGAAATTTAATCTACTTCCTAGATTCTCAAAGAGACCCTTCTAGAAATTACTGGTCATTCTATGATCTTTGTCCGACACTATGGATGTTTGCAAGTCATGATACTTGAAAATTTGAGATCTAAAGAGGGTTTCTGTTTGATGTGTCTTAATAGACTTTTTGACAAGCATAGAGTGTGTTTTCTTGATAAGCCTGTCGACTGAAACAATCCAAGTTGCTTTCCTCGATCAAATTTCAATTTTTGGTATATCATGCATTTTGAAACATACTCTTGTATGTTTACTTTTCATGGTAGAACAACAAAAATACATTTCTACTCCTTGAAGAGTAGATTATGGAATCCCTCTTTGTCCCGCATAAGGAGAAGCATGGGATTCATACATGACTTTCTTATTGTATGGGTGAGTAACACATAGCCTATTGTTGTTTTGAAGATAACCATCCTTCAAGGCGAATGGTTATTTTTTCTTCCCTAATGCAAAGGTTGTAATTACGTACTTAAAGTCTCGGTCAGTAGCATACTCATCTATCATAAAAGATAGATCATTGTGAGTTGCTATAGACACCATATTTACCCTTGGCCATTGTGAAAGTGCATCGACCACTTGATTGTGCTTGCCCTGGCAATGTGAGCAATATGAAATTTAAATTGAGAACAAAAATTTCCCCACCTCATTTGTTTGTTGTTGGAAAGCTTGGTTTGTGTCATGAAGTACTTGAGACTTTGATGGTATGTTCGTAAAATGAATGGAGTCCCCAATAAATAGTGCTTCCATGTATTTAGGGTATGTAGAACAGCTAAAAGATCTTTCTCATGAATGCCCAAGACCCGTTCATCCGTATTGAGCCTTCGGCTCTCATATGCTATGGCATGCGCTTCTCGAAGCAAGACTGCTCCAAGGCAATCACCACAAGCATCACATTGGACCTCAAATGGCTTTGAGAGATTTGAAAGCACGAGGACTGGTTGAGAGGTAAGATTCTCTTTGAACTTGTCAAAAGCATTTTTCTCCTTAGTTGTCCATGAATACTTAACATTCTTCTTTGTTAAGTCATGTAATGCTCCTTCTCTTTGAGAAAATTTTGCTATGAAGCATCTATAGTATGCACACATACCAATAAATCTTCTTAGCTCATGTAGGTTCCTTGGATTAGACCATGCTTTTATTACCTCCAACTTTGATGGATCCATACGGATACCATCTTAAGAGATAACGTGACCTGAATATTGAATCTCTTGTAGAAAAAATTCACTTTTCTTTTGATTAATGAAAAGCTTATTCTCTGTCACAACTTGAAAGATCACCTAGAGGTGTCACTTGTACTCCTCAAGAGAATTTGAGTGGCCTGAAGATCTTTGTCCATCATGAGTTTGAATGCAGCTGGAGCATTTGTCAAGACAAAACTTGTAACTTATTATATAGATCTTCTACCCGCGGCACGAGAAATCTTTTTTTTATAGTGATCCTACTTAGTGCTCTATAATTGACACACATGTGATATGTGTCATCTTTCTTTTGTACTAAAAGTACTGGTGAACAGGATAAAGAGGAGCTAGGCCTCACCATCCCTTTTTCCACCAATTCATGCACTTGCCTCAGATCTCCTCTTGTCGAGCTTGTGAAACTCAATAAGGAGGTTTATTAGGCGGTGAGCTTCCTAGTAGAAGCTCTATTGCATGGTCATCATCCCCTCGTTTTGGAGATAGCTCACTAAGGATGCCATCAATGAAAACATCTTGGAATCCATTTAGGAAATTAGAAAACTCTAATTCCTATTGATTCCCTTTATTGTTACTTGTGAAAACATTAGAATCATTTACACATTTTCTAACAAAAATCATATACGCAAAAATAGAGCTTTTCATTGAATTATCAAAAGCAGACATATTTACCAGGGATATGGTGTTCCCCGACTCATTAGCATCTATGTACATGCTCGTTTCTCTGTAGGTGAAGTAGATTCTCCTTTCAAGAAACTTCATGTTTGCAGCCATGTGGTTGAAAACCATGGTGCCCCTAGGATAACATCCTCATGTTGAAGAGGTGAAATAAAAAAGTCTTCTTTGTTGACGTAGCTTTGGACATGAAGCCTCAACTTCCCAATTAAGGGAGTAACAAAGGCTTGTTGTCCCTTGAAAGTTATGTCAGCAGTTATAGCATCTCCCATCTCAAAACCTTGAATGCCCAACTTGGTGGCCAACTCCGTTGATATGAAGTTGTGAGTAGGAGCCAACGTCAAACAAGATGAAGGCATCATGTTCCCTTACCTTTCCCCAAGCATAGGAGAGGAATGAGCCTTTGCAATGAGTATCCTCTTTTGGAGCTTCAACCATGGAAGCTCTAGGAGTGTCATTGTGTACATTTCTTTTGGGACAAGAACGATAACCATGTCCTTGCTCCCCACGCTTAAATCATTTATGATCTTTACGAAAGGCCTCAAATTCTTCGGGGGAGAGCTTTTTTACCTTTGTAATCTCCTTTCTCCTTGGCCTTGTTGTTGTTGGTGTTGGTGTTGCCTTGGGAAGAGTTTTGAGCATTTCTCTTTCCTTTTAGCTTCATTTCGATCCTTGTTTTCCATGGGCTTGAAATTTCTTCTCGCCCCTTGTTGGAAATTGATCCTTGAAGCAACCATAGTGTGGTGGATGAATTTGGTGATAGTGCTAGGCCATTGTGAGTTGACATACTCGTCCATTTCATCAGGGAATCGCGTAGAAAATTGTTGCTTTTGTTCGACGAAGTCTATTCTTTGAAAGACTATAGCTTTGAGATGTAAATCCCAAAACTTGTCTACATATTTGTGGATAGACTTGTTGAAGATTAGCTTTAAACTTCGCCATTCGTTGAACACTTTGTCCTTGGCATTGATTGCAAGGAATTACTTCATTATGGAAACTCGTAGAGTTTTCCATGTCTTTGGGGCTTTGTTGTTTCCACAAAGGCTAGCCCACCATTGACGAGCAGAGTTTTGAAAGTGCATAGCTACATGGTGTAGCTTGGAGGACTTCGTGAAGCCCTCGTCTCCAAAGGCCACATCAAATTGTTGGATGAAGGCAAATACTTTGTCGGTGGCACCAAAGGTGCCATCATAGGTGAGAAAAGAGATACTCTATCCTCCCTCTTTGAATTTCTTGAGATTTTGGGACCTTCGCCATGCAGGGTAAGTTTTGCGATGTCCTCTCCTTTTGTATTATCTAGGAGAATAACTATTGCTTTCGTCGAAAGAGGAGAAAGGTGAAGAAGAAGGAGAAGACGGTGACCTCTTTCTTGCCTTTTTCTTCCTTTGTTTCCTCTCTTCCCTTTCGAAATGCAAGGAGAAGGACTATGGGTTGACCGTTTCCTCTTGGGAGGAGTTGACGGCAGTTTAGACCGCCGTCTTCGTGGAGCCACATCTTCAGAGTAACTTAGGGATTTTCTTCTCTCTCGTTCTTTGGATTCCTCCTCTCTTATGGGAGAGAGTTCTTTGGGGAGTCTCATCAAGAGACCTCCTAAGCTCTCTCTCCTCTTGGAGAGGAAGGGAAATCCCATAAGCATCGAAGTTGCTAAGTAACTTCAGCTTCCAAAGCAGGGTTGCCAATAGCTTGATGTAACCTAGTAACAAGATAATTGACAAACATGGGGGCATCATCATTAGCACCTTCATGTGCAAAATCAAAGTTATCAATGTTTATTGTACTCTCTTTGTTATTGTGAGCCATGCTAATTTTACTTATGTGTTTATTTAGTGTATTCTTTGGCAATTCAAAACCTTAGTTCCTACTCCTCTTAGCCTTTGAAAATCAGCACTTAAGTATCTACACCCACTGCTCAAATTGGTTAATTATAGAGACTAGTGGAGTGGGTCTAACGTAGCAGAATTGCCGAGGGATAGCTCCTTTTGGACTTCTTATGGCTCAATAATGGTAAAGCCGTAGGCAAGTCTAAAAAGACCCTATTATTAAGACCAAAGCTCCCGAGGTGTGCACCATATCCCACATAGTGGGCTCAACGAAACCGATAATAGATCCCAGTCCCACTTACCCTAATACACTTAACAAAATCAACCATTAATAGGCTACTTAAGGACCCCTCTTCTTAAGAAAGCAAAGAGAAACCAAATTCTATGATACCAATGTAATAGAAATGGCCTATGAAGTTTGAGAATAGCTGGATTAAGAGAATTAGAGTGAGCATTTTTGTGAGATTACTTTGAGAACATAGGGGGTGAACTTAATTGATGATAGCAACATAAACATAGTACTTAATTAACTTGTCATGAACAATACTTTTGCAAGAGAGAGAGTATTAGAGAACATGACAATAGCTGAGGATCGGATTTACTTGGAGCCGGTCCCCCCTTAAAAGGCGTTTGTATTATAGACTCTCCCATCAAGAGAGACTTGGTACAATACAATCTTTGTGTTCCTTGTGACTTAGGTGATGCAATGAAGATGGAAAGTTCCATGCAACATCACAAGCATAACATAAACTTTGCAAAAATCATTAACTATCCCAAGCCTCAGTCCCAAGGCCTCAAACACCTTTGAAGGTGGAGACTAGCAGGGAATGAGGGTAGGGAAGAGGAAGAAGAATCATTCATAGGAGAAAGAAATAGTTCCTCACTTATCATCCCTCTTCATGCTTAGCATAACATAATAGCATAGTAATGAAAATGAATAAGATGGCAAGCTTAAGCATTGAAGCATGGCTCTTGGTTGGATTTGGATTCCATAGCCAAGATTGTTGGTGTAGTCTCTCGACTTCTCAACAAGCTTGGAGAAGGAGATGGATCTCTTGCACTTTGCACTTCACACAATGAGAGAGAGAGTGTGTGTGTGTGTGGGAGAATATACCCCCTTCCATGCTTGGTCCACACCTCTCCCTCTCCCTCTCCCTCTCCCCCCCCCCCCCCCCCCCCCCCTCTCTCTCTCTCTCTCTCTCTCTCTCTCTCTCTCTCTCTCTCTCTCGCGTATTATTTAACTATATCATTTGGACATGTGTCCTCTTTTTCCTCTTTGAGAGAAAGAACTTAATTATTTATTTTTATGCATCTAAATTCTCATTGGACCCCTTTAAAACCTATCCAATAGGATTCAAGCACATCATGAGGGCCACATGGGGAGGATCTTGACATGTATATTTTATGCTTCTTAAGATATAATTTTTGAATTGAACACTTCAAGCACCTTAGTCATTGAAGCATGAAAAAAGTGTATGCTTCTTGAGATGAACACTTCAAGAACCTTATTCATTTAAGCATGAGAAGCACCTCAAGCTTGGGCAAGGTTTCACAAACACTTTAAGCACTTTAGTTAGCAAGCACGAAGGGCACCTCATGCTTAGATAGGATTCCCACCTCAAGGTCAGTCCTAGCTTGCCTAAGGTCAAAGGACTTTTTAACACTAATCTTTGGAGGTATCTAATGAAGCTAACCCTAAGGTATTTTAAGCTCCATTAGATGCACGTTGCTCTTTGATAGACTGCGTCCTTTTGGGGCCCTATTGAGATGTAACCGTCTCTCCTCTTGGTCCCTTGCTGAGGTAAATCTGGAAGCACTTATTGCACATTGCTCTTTGGTAGACCATGTCCTTTTGGACCCCTATTGAGATGCAACCATTTCTCCTTTTGGTCCCTTGTTGAGATAGGTCTAGAAGCACATATCTATATCCTAACTCTTGTTCCCCTCTTATCTTCCTATATAAAATGATCAGGTTTAATATGAGAAAATCATTTGGAAAAGTTAGATATTATATTTTATGACATGAAGGCAGTTTCTTACTCTCAAGGTAAACATATTGGAAAGGGTCCTTGACTAGAGAGGCTCAAGCAAAGAGTTTCCTCTAGTCCAACACAAGTGATAAGAGTAGTAAAGGAGGCTACATCTAGAACACCCATGTATAAAGCTCATACCCCGCTTGAAGGAGACAAAGAAACCGTTTGGAAAAAGTGAGGGCCATCAATTGTGATTGATGTTGAGGACGAATCGACACATAGGCCAAAGTACAATGCAAAAACACGAGACAACACAACACACAAAAGGCCAAAGAAGATCATTTTCACAGAAGATTCAGGGGTAGTAGATGGGAGTGAGAATTCCAAAGAGAAGATGAAGTTTTGTGTTTTGGAATGAAAGTTCAATGAGTCTATGTGGTCAATCAGAAGAACCCCTATCAGTAGTCGTGTGATATGCAGTGGCACCCCCAGCGGTGGAAAAAGATGTGGCAAAATATCATGGCATGTAGTAAAGGGACTCCTGCACCATCCTTTGAGGGGTATAGAAAACATCCAAATGGGCTACTCAGATAATGGTTTTGGTTATGTCCCATACATATTATTCATTGCTATGTGGTGGATCATAATATAGAACCAAGGCCACCTCCTCTTCCAACAACTTGGCCGGTTGATCTAGGAACAAATCTCACAGATGAAGAAGTTGAGGTACTACTTGAAGGAAGATTTCAAGTGGAGAAAGTTGGAAGAGATTGAGAGAGTGCAACAACCATGAAAACTCCTCCCAAGGGTGGAGTTGATTCCTCTTCCGTTTCAATAAAAGCAAGTAGCACTGGTTCAATACTAAGAAATGGCATAAGAGTCAAATTTCTGACTTCCATTTCAAAGGAGGCAGCTACGAAAATTGGTCTCGCTCTTTGTTTAAAGGCTAAGGTGATTGAAGAGAAATGCATTGTAGACAAAGCATATGAAGTCTTCAAGGTTGAGCATCACGCAGTAGATAGACATGTGGGGGTGTATGAGGTGCACATCACAGATGATCCCTATTGCACATGCCCTGATTTCACCGATAGGGAGGCCAAGAAAAAATCTTATTTGGCTTGCAAGCACTTGTAGTAGTAGCGAAGAGTCGATTCTTATATTGTGAAAACTTTTACTTGAATCTCTTCCTCTAATAGCTTCAACACCATGAGCTAATTAAGTAATAGCTCTCTCCAAGATATGTGGAACAAACTTTCTTACTCGATCGAGCACACCACAAGGTGTACTCCAAGATCACTATATATTGGCATTTGAAGGTAGAGCAAGGAACTTTTTTCACAATTTGAAGAACAAGTAGCACTTACCAAATTCATTATGGAAAAAAAAAAAGAAGAACAAGTAGCACTTACCAAATTGTGAACTTTTTTCACAAGTTGAAGAACAAGTATCACTTACCAAAATGCATTATGCAAACAATTTTCCTTACTCTAGATAGAAGCGTATTTATACCTCTAGTTTATATTGAGGTAGGAAAACATTTTTTCTTTACCATTCTTTGGAATTACTTCCAAGTTTTTGGTTGCCCCATAGGGTGCACCTTGTAGATATGTAGGTGTATCATGTGCACTCAGGAGGAGATTATATTATAGTTATAGTTCATATTTGTTACAGATTTACATTTACAAGAGGGGCATATTAATTTTAAAAAAAGGGTTTATGAAAAAAGAGGCAGAGTTTTATTCCAATCCAAAAACTATGTGAAGAGATTTTTAAAAACAAGCTTTGATTTTACGTGATATAGAGGATTTTGTAAGGTGCACCTCCCAAACTGGTTGCTTATGTTGTTTATGAGTCACATTTGACCAAAGAGATAAATATTTGGTCATGTGATTTGCCATGCACTTGATCTTGTTTCGTCCACTAATTTCTTTTACTTTAAAGTAGTCATCCAAAGATGCTAACCAAGATAGAACCATGCAAGCATCCTTTCTTCTTCCATACATAAAAATAAATGTCTTTCAATAGATCTCGCTTTCTTTTGTTCGGCTTGGATATCTAAAGTGTGCTTAGTTGATTGTTTACCTTCTTTGTCAATTTCATGGTTAAGTTTGAGAGAGATTTTTTGTTGTAATTTCTCAAATTGATGTTGAAGGAGACTTCAAGCATGACTTTAGTTTTCAAGCTCTTCAAAAAGAACACCAATATTATGATCCATAAAAATAGAATATTCGGTGATCATGTTTGGTGTTTCAAGAAAAAAATAAACAAAATGCAAATGCACAACCAAAATAGAAATAAAACCAAATAAAAAAAGTAATTGAATTCGTGTTATTCGTACAAGACACAAGGAAGACTCGATAAAGTTCATAAAGTTTCAAAAAGACATTGACTTAATACTCACAACGTTCAAACAATATGAGAATAACTGCTTTTGTTGCTCCTCTTCAATCGCTTTCATCGTTCTCCTAAAGGACTTGCATAAAGTTGTGATTGAAAATCGTTGGGTGAGAAAGTTTACTTGAATCCTTGGCAAAGAAAGCCTATCAAAAATGATGTTGGAAATGTTTATTTATTGGAATAGTGTAGGTGCACTCGAGAGTACTGCTCTTCTTTGCTTATACACACCATTTAGAGCATTTCCAAGGCTCGAATACCACCGTTCGCCTCCTAGTGCCTTCTCAAACACTTTTAACACAATTTAGATTTGCAAAAGAGGGAAAGCAGCGATAGAAAAACATAACTGCAAAGCTTTGCTTTGGCAAAGGGTATAATTGCTCTGTTGGACTTAAAAAGGTGGTAAAAACTTCAAAACACTTTCTCAGAATGCTCTTGGGATGCTAGTCTTCCTAGTGGAGTGTTTAAACATGGTTGTTCAAGAAACGTGCAAGGTGCGATTATGCAATTTCACGAGTCTCTCTTTGTTCACTTACTCCATGCATACATCACCAATAGTAATTAATTTTCTTTCTACTTGAACTTCGAAAATAGTAAGCAAAGTGAGCTCAACGTGCAATTGCATACTCTGATATGTTTCAATAATAAAATTGACTAAAACCAATGGAATTGATAGTAGATCCATGCGCATAACAAGCGAAATTTCAACCTAAATAAAAGAAGTGATGGTTGAGACGGCTTTCAAGCTAAGTAGGTAAGGGTGATCGAGTTTGAGAGGACCATTGATGCTATCACCATTGTTGGATGGGTACATTTGTAGTAAGCATGGGTCCTCATCATCCCTCAATGCACGGTGTTCTCCGGCTTGTTGTTGCTTCCCGCTCAACCATAGAGGATCCTCACAAAACCTCTTTTCTCCACCATGATCGCCAAGCTAGACTACCATGTGTATATATGTCCTAGATATATTAACATATTTATGCAATACCACATGCTTTTGTGTTATACTAGCATTTTGTGCATGATTTGTAGCAGTCTGCGAAGAGCCTATTGCTCAAAGAGTGTTTGGGTTCAAGCACCAATGTGGCTAAACCAACCTATCTTGTTGTTAAAAAATAAACGATCTATGATTCCAATGCGAAAATGTGGCAAACTTCCTATTTTCTAAAACAAGTGAAAATTTCGAAGGCCTTCCATATATACCAATATGCTCATTGCTTAGTAATTGTTTAGATCTTCACCATCACATCAATGCTTTTAAAATTTTCACACTTATTATGATTTGCTATACTGGTAGGTTCTTCAACTTATTGGTTGGAATCTGCCAAGATGCCATTCGGTAAGCTTTCCCTTCTGAGATATCCATCAAAACAAAAACGCCTGGATTGGAACCCTCACCATATCGTGCAAAAGACAGTAAGGGGTGCTGGCCTAAGCCATCCGAATGGACGTCCACGCTGCAACGCCAGCTTCGCTTGTTTTAAAAATATATTTCTCTTCTCGTGACCTCTGCAACTCCATGTTACAGCGCGCTCCGGCTATGGGGATGCAGTGGCTTCCCTCCTCGATGCATCCCAGCTGTTGTCTGAGCGTCTGCAGAAGCCTCCCCCATTGTTGGCCTCAACTATATCTAACACGGGCATGGGAGATGGGATCAAAGGCTCCCATCACTTTTGGGCCCCGACATTAGGCGCGCGCCGTAGATCTTGTCGCAAAAGTAAACTCGGGTATTTTTGTAAACTCGGGTGTCGCAAAAGTAAACTCGGGTATTTTTGTAAACTCGGGTACCCGAGTTTACAAAAAACCTGAGTTTACTTTTGCGAGCTCCGATACTTTTGCACGTCAAAACTCCATGGAAACGTGTACATTCCACAGTGACGTGCACGAGCGTGGTGGATAGGCCACATGGCCCTCAAACCCTAGGTTGTGGGTTCAATCCCGTGGGGCGGGGGGGGAGGGGCGAAGTAAACTCGGGTACCCGAGTTTACATTGTACGTGAGTTTACATTTTTCCCGAGTTTACATTGTCCACGGAGACACGGGATCTACGGTCCTCAATCATCCCACTGTAGATCCCATCTCCTCCCATGCCCGTGTGAGATATAGGCCAGGCATTGTTGGCACGCAACCTCTGAGAGGACATCGCCTTAGATTCCTGCTATCAACGATTTTTTTTAAATTCGTTGGCACATATTCGTCCAAATAAATAAAATCCTTAAAAATAATTTTAGTCAAGCCCAAATAGGCCAGTCGTATCTGTTGGAGAATTTTTCTTAGGCTGAGATTTAGGGTTTAAGAGCCATGGCCCATAGCTGAGTGGAGGGTTTAGAGCCTGCAGGTGTGGGCGGGAGAGAGAGAGAGAGAGAGAGAGATTGCTGTGTGTTCATCAATGGCGTTTGAGAGCTTCAGACGCGCAGCGCAGGTGGTGGCACAGAGGAGGAAGAACAGGTTGTATGCATCGCCATTATGTGTTGGTTTGGGCAAGCAAGTAGACATTCTTCCCGCACTGTATGTTGCAGCACGAAGCATAGCAGACTTGAACCTGGACGACCTACCCCCTCCTTCGTCTCTACCTCGATCACGATCCTTCCTTTCCAACAAGCGCTCCAGCCTCTCTCGCCGCATGGCTGCTCGTGAGGCTCCCGATGAGCTGTCCGACTTCCATGGCCTTGCTGGCTCCTCCTTCAAGG
Organism: Adiantum capillus-veneris; assembly: GCF_014529385.1. NCBI lineage: Eukaryota > Viridiplantae > Streptophyta > Polypodiopsida > Polypodiales > Pteridaceae > Adiantum > Adiantum capillus-veneris. The sequence goes on from NC_140935.1 coordinate 171,182,534, forward strand.
AAACCCTTGAACGCCTTGACCGCCTCGATAAGATTGGCTTGAAACCCCATCCTGCCACCTATGCTGGTCTCCTTCAATCCGCAGGAAATCGTAGGGAGCTTGACAATGGGAAGCTTGTTCACGACCATATCATGTCCTTCAAGTACGATGAGAAGGACAAGGCCCTCGTCGGCCTCATTTTGCAAATGTATCGGAGATGCGGGTCGCCTGAAGGAGCTCGCCAGTGGTTCGATTCCCGTGAGAAGAAGACAATGTACCTGTGGACTTGCATGATTGGTACATACTGCCAATATGGTTATCGTAAAGAGGCATTGGAGATCTACGAGATGCTCAAGAAAGAGGAGCTCAACCCAGAAAAGGAAGCCTTTCTAGGTCTTGTCCATGTGGTTTCAGGTGCAGAAAATTTGCAGGATGGGAGACTGGTGCATGAACATATTCACAGGTCTCCATACAAACTCGATGTAGACGTGGGGGCTGAATTGGTGAGGATGTATGGGAGATGTGAGAACCTGACCGATTCAATCAAGATGTTTAGGCTGTTGCCAGAGCGGAACTCAGCACTTTGGAATGCACTTAGCTCTGCCTATGCTCAAAATAAGCACTACAAAGAGGCCGTCCACCTGTTTGATGGGATGCAGGATCAAGATGAGTTCCCTGACCATGTGAGTTTCTCCAGTGCTCTAGCTGCTTGTGCAAGTGATGGTGCTTTGGGTAAGGCAATGCAGATTCATTCACGTCTTCCTAGAAATGCATTGGAAACGACCAGGCGGGTCATGATCAGCCTCATCCAGCTTTATGGAAAAAGCGGAAGCTTGCAAGAGGCAAACAGAATTTTTGAGGAGATGAAGGTAAAAGATGTGATTGCTTGGAACACTTTGATAAAGTCTCATGTTGAGCATGGTCGCACCAAGAATCTGCTTAACTTGTTTGAGAGAATGAAGAAGGAAGGGGTGACTCCTAATCGAGCAACATATATTTGCATCCTCTCCTCTTGTGCCAATGAAGCTGACCTTGCAGTAGTTAAGGACCTCCATGCCCAATTTATGAGCAGTGGGCTTGAGTTAGATGCTGGTCTTGCTGCCGCTTTTGTCTTTGTTTTTGGAAGGTGTGGAGGTCTACAGGAGGCCCGCGAGGTTTTTGAAAAAGTATCTGATCGAAGCCTCAGTCTCTGGAATGCAATGATCATTGCAAATGCTTCCAATGGTTGCAAGGAGGAAGCACTTCAACTCTTTGATGAAATCCAGAAAGGAGAAGTGGGTCTAGATGATGCCAATCTTTCTGGAACTCTTTCTACATATGGACGCTGTAATCTTGAGCTTGCCAAAGCAGTTTTTGACACGATTCTGGAAAAGACTGTCGGTGTGTGGAATTCAATGATTTCTAACTATGTGGCCCGTGGGGATAGCCAGCAGGCCTTAAAGGTTTTCAAGGAGATGCAGCAGCAGAAAGTCGCTCCAGACAAAGCTTTGTTTATCAGCATTCTTACTGCTTGCAATGATCCTAGCTATCTTGCTAACGGTAAGGACATACATGCATGCATTTCTCAAAGCAGACTTGAGAGTGATGTTGATGTTGTGACTGCCCTCGTTATAATGTATGGCAAGTGTGGGAACGTTGAGGAAGCACAGAACCTCTTTGATCAAACAGATGGTCGCACTCTGTCTCTTTGGAATAGTTTAATTGCAGTTTATGCTCATAATGGGAAAAGGCAGGAAGCTCTCCAGGCTTTCCGCAGTATTCTGCAAGCAGATCTAATTCCACAGAAAGAAACTTTCTGGTATGCTCTATCAGCATGTTCAAGCCATGATGCATTGGAGGATGGAAAGCAGCTTCATGAAATGACTTCGGAGCTTGGTTATGAATTTGAGACATCAGTAGCAACTGCTCTCGTAACTATGTATGCAAAATGCGGGTCTTTAGAAGGTGCACAGCTTGTATTTGAAAAGGCTGAGATGCGTAATGCAATTTCAGCTGCTGCTTTCATTCTCGGCCTCGTGCGCAATGGTGAGAAAGAGGAGGGCCTGAGTCTTTTCAGCAAGCTTCAGGAAGAGGGAATTGTGTCTACTAAAGTCACTTTTGACGATCTCGTTTCTGCATTTGAGCAGGGTGTTTTGGCAGAGGATCGTTTTCTAGAATTGCTGTCAGTCAACAAAAGATCAGGTGTCATGCCTCAGGCTGACCACTTCAATACGTTAATGGGTGTTCTTAGAAATGATGCACAGCTTGACGAGGCTGAAAAGTTCATTTACAACCTACCCTACGAACCTCCAAATGCTGTATATTCAAAGTTGACAGAAGAGCTCAGCTTTGATTTTGGCTTTAAACTGCCGCTATATTAACAATAGTTACGAACAAGTGAGACCCACCTATTAAGTCTGTCACAGACTCCTATGTAGTGGCCATAGGATTAGACAGTTTATGCAGAGCCAGGGGATCACGTCTCTGACTATTGATGGGCCAGCTTACTGAGGACCTTGCCTTGTGGGCACTCCCAGGGATTAATGGATGGCATGAAGGAAGGAGTGCTTTCTTAAAAGAGGAGTTGTTGCGGCATGTATTTATGAGTCTGGTAAGCCCAGAAATGTTGAGCCTCCTTTTCAAAACCTTAGGGATTCAACTTACAGAGTACCCAATGAGGACTTTACATAAGGAGTTCTGCCAGCTCTATTTGCAAGACCCGGAAGTTTCATGATGTGGCTTAAAGATAAGCAGATAATTTGGCTTGGCTTGAAAGAACTTTGGCTCTGGCAGAATGTCTGGAGTACTGCGGTAGTTTTATGTGCAAAAGATTTTGAGTCGGAAAGTCCAGAAGAATTCTTTATTTTACAAGGATTGAAGCTTTGCAAGTCCAAATCCTTGCTGTCTTGCGAGGGGGAAGTCATTACCAGTCCTTAAAGCTTTTGTGGGTAAGTCATGGGATTGTCAGGTAGCAAGGATAGTTTCCCCCTCCCCTCTTAAAAACAAAAAAGACTTGGGCGATCCAAGTTAATCAAATAATCACAGACTAAAGATTTTCTTTAGAAGCCAGATGTCCAATAGTTCCTTCAACTTCCAAGGCCTGCCCTTCATGCTAGGAGACTGCTCCATCTATGTTGCGTAAGGGACTTAGTGATCAGCTGCCGTCTACCATTAGGCCCGGTTCAGATGGGGTGGTGGTAGGGATTCCAGAAGAAGAGGATTTCCACCCTCCTTTTCAGTGCAGATGGCGGTAATGCAAGTTGAACCACGGCCCACGCTGTCAGAGCCAGTTGTTATTCCACTACGCGATCTCTGATTCGCTGCAAGGCTACTGATTTTTTTTTCTTCTTTTTTCCACTGCCGTCTGTTGTGAACCGAGTGAGCGGAGGTACAAAATACAGCAAGGGTTGCCACCGCCCCCATGTGAACCCAGCCTTGGTTGATGTGGTGGTAGGACTCAGATAATGTTTTCTTTGTATCTGTTTTGGCTTTTGTCTCCTTGTCTATTAGGGGCAGGGGTCTGCTCTCTCACGGATTCCTTGTTATGGCTTCTCCTGGCTTCCTTCATTCCAGATGCTATGTTCCTCCTCTTGGCATCACTTTCAGAAATTGGGTCTTTGTCGAGGGTGTCTCCCGTTTAGAGATTCTTATTTCCTCCGCTTTGTTAGATCTCATCTATAACACTCTTGGTTTCTTCTTGTGATGTCTCTGGACTAGGATGTGCTTTGTTTTTCCTCTGGGTTTGACGTGCCATTTTGATACTGGTTGGAGGCTTCCCCACTTCTTGTCACAAAGAGGTGACATGGCATGACTGCACCCATGCATGCACCTTGTAGTGTTCTCCTCGATTGGTTTCTAGAATTAAGTTCAACATATATCCAGACCATTTAAGCTTACAACTTAGTGTGCCTTGATTGGTTTTCAGGATTCAGTGTTTCTATTTCATTTTTTTATAATAATGCCAGATCCTTTAAGCTTACAGACACTTGGCCGTGGCCATGATATCAGTAGGGTATCTTCTTGGTTGTCAAAAACTTTTAGGCATAAATAAACGTCTCTCTCTCTCTCTCTCTCTCTCTCTCTCATTAATCGACTGGCTATATCCAGACAGCTTCCAAGCAGTACTTTTTCCTCACGTACTCAACATTTCTGCCTTCATGGCAGAAGAAACTATCAAAGCTTATAATGCTGCAATACATAGGTAGTCTTGAAGTAGGATAAAGGGGACAATATGGATTAGGGTCCAAAACAAGGCCACCTTAGAATTATACAAAACATATTACCAAAATATATAGGAATTATGATTGGGATGGCATTAGGAATGGCGAGAGCTTGATATGATTTATCTTTTTGTATCGATTTCATTGAAACTGTCAGTCCTATCACATAATTCACATTATTCAAATTGAATGTCCGTCCCCATATTGGCCTCTTTATCGTACACACTCAAAGGAGAACCTTTCAAGCTTCACATTTTCCCATTTTTAACAAAGACACTTAGAAGAGTAGAATATACTAGTGCATGATTGGTCTATGGCATTATCTACTTTATCTCACGGCTAGCTTTCTTAAATTGAGAAGATAGTGTTCTTCAAGATTCGATGGTATAACCCTCCTTTCCAAACCTTAAACACCTTAGCGGGGACAAAGGAACTGCGGGGAAAAGAAGTATTTTTTCAAACAAGAGAATTGATACTCCATGTACGCTTGCTCATGGACGAACTCTTAGCATAGTTTAGAATAATAAAATAGTAGAGATAGAGAAGAAGAAACTTTCATTGGCTTGGATTTGCATACATAGCCAAGAGCTTGAGCATAGAGTCTGTCTTTAGAGCTCCCATGAATGAGAGAGAGAGAGAGAGAGAGAGAGAGAGAGCGCTTTGCCAACTTGGACAATTGAGAGTGTGTGAGAGGAGCAAGGGAGCAAAACTCCCAACGAGCGCTTCTTTATATGCTTGTGTAAGTGTGCAACTAGTTTTCAATTAGAATGCTTAACACTTGCCAATGAGGTGGGAACACCCCATAATGCGACTCATATTTATCCTATATTTGTCCTAGCTTGCTTTGCATGAAGAACTCGCCTCTCTTTCTCTTGGACTCTTCTTGGCAAGTATAGACATCACACACTCACACACATTTGGTTATTCAAAGCAAGTGTGTGCTACTTTGGGCATGTGGCCTAGCCAAGCTTAGTAAACAAATACTCGAGTCGACTTATTAAATGAGGAAGGGTTGATCTAACCTTCGTCTTTAGCTTTTTCCTTTCATGATTATAAACCATAAGTAATTAGCTCGGGTGCAAGACCTTTGCACAAACCTCGGAGGTTTATGAAGCTGACCCGGGATACAACCTATCTACTAATTTAGCACGTGCTAAATTATGATTAACTTTGATAAAAATAAAACTCACCCTTTGGATTTTTAAACTTTTACCTCATGTGTGAAACCTTAGCACAGTGCTTTGGAGGTACCGTTAAGCTGCTCCCAAAACTTGCTAAATTTGGACCTACTAAAATTTAGACAATTTGTGGCAAGTTAGAATTTCATCTTAAAGCTTTCCAAACTTCATACTTGGAGTTTAAAGAGTTATTATAATGATTCGAGTTTGGCACAATCACTTTCTATTTTTTGACTCTTATAATTGCTCTCGGTCATCTCCTTTGTCCTGTACCTTGATCAAGGCTGTCGGGATACATTTATCCTTCCTTAACATGTACCTACTATGACTGAATAACTAGTTAGTAATTACTCTTGCTCTTTTATGGACTTTTCTCCTTTTAGTCTTAAGCCTTGACCGGTTGGTCCATCAGCACTTAATCAATTTCACTCGTTCTCTTTTTATTTTCCCTATACTTAAGTGATCAAGATGGAAAATACTTTTAGAAGGTTAGAAATTTATAATTCATGACATTTTCTTCCTTCCGTTGTTTGATTGGTCGCTTCTTTTGTAATGTTTTCCAAGGATCTTGAGTTGCTTTGTGAACACAAGTGGTGAAGCCTACTAAAAATGCATTAGGGATGAGAAGTTCTTATATGTCCCATGTCATGGTTGTGCATAACTCAACATACCTTCAAGTGAAAACATAGGTGATTGCATTTGGAGAGAAATCATTGCCTTGTATCCCAGAGCTTTGTGGCCCTACCCTTGTGTGCTTGCCCTTGTCAAACATATCGTGCAAAAAATGCATCCCAAGAGATCGTATGCTTTAACAAGGATACCACATTTGGCATACAACACATCCTTGGAGCCAAAATCCTATTTGATTGACTATGATTTTGTTTAGTGCACAATAGTCCACATACATTTGGTATAAAGCATTCTACTTTTTTCACTAAAAGCATCAGAGGATAGAAAGGATTCATTTGCTTGTGTCATAATCTTTTGTTGTACATAAGAGATTTGATAAAGTGCTTTTGTTAAGAGGAGAGATTTAGAAAAAAAGCACAAACTTATAGTCATCTTCCCCTCAATAAGGAGAGAGTTCCCCTAGAAGTGAGTCAACAAACAAAGAAGCATACTCATTAGAAATGCTTTTGAAGAAAATTATTCTTTAGATGATCTAAAGTTATGAGGAGAGTATAGCTTTTCAATAATTGTAAACTATTTAAGATGAATTATATATGCAAAATAGACGACTTAATGATTTATGAAAAGCTTCCTAAGATACAATTAGAATTGTGCTACCCTATTTGTATGAATGGCTATCTCTCTACCTCTATGCTGAAATTAATAATCCTATCAAAAAATTCAAAATAGTCTCACATGCTTGTAAACCAAGGAGATCTTAACAAAACATCTTCGTGCTTCAAAAGAGAGATGTAAAAAACATGAATTCGGAGTTTTTCAATTAGAGGAGTAACTTGAGTTTCTTGCTCTTCGAATGCTCCATTTACATCTATAGAGGGACCCATGTCAGAGGAGTGGATACCCAACTTGATAGCAATATCTTTAAAGATTAAATTATGAGTAGAGCAAGGATCAAAGATATAAAGGCATCTTGATCCTAAACTTTTCTCAAAGCATAACATAGTGGAGCTCCTTGTGGACTTGCACTACAATGTGAAAGAACTTGAGTAGCTTGTGGGTTATCCTTTTTGAAAGGAATGTGCAATACTGTGATTAGTTTTCCGACATCAAAAACATTTATGCTCTTTTTCGTTTCAAATTCCTTGGGAGAGAACTTGTTGTTATTGTTGTAAATTCCCTTCTCCTCCTTATTGTCGTTGTTGTTTTGGTTTTTTTCTTTCGAATCTAGGGTGGAAAATTCTCATCCTTGAAGCTTGTATCCCTTCTCAGAAAACTTGTGAGATTTTTTAATCAAAGGAAAGGATATCCTTGAGGCAATCATAGTGTAATGAATTTTTGACATCTAGTAAACCCTGGCATGTTTACAAAGTCATAAGCAGTGAAAAGTTAGCAAATTGACAAGATCCAAAAATAGCTAGGATCATTGGACAAGGCATAACTCCTAAAGATAGACCAAATGCAAGTGTGTAACTAGGTTAAATGGTTAGGCATGTCAAGTGTGACAACATCACACAAGGATAAAGGTGACAAGATCCATGGATTGTGGCAAGTAGATAGGAATGTGAACTATGCTTCGGGGATCTTATAAGAAGCAAGAGTTGCAAACGTAGGACAAGAATGTCAAGAGGTAATGGAAAACTCTCCATTGGAACCTCAAGTGCAAAGTCTCATGGATTATTTTAGAAGAGCAATATAAGCTAAGGTTGGGTGGAGAGTTACACACACTTAGCTCATTTTTCATTGTCTCTCTCATGGTTTGAGGTAGCAACATGCAAGGTTGCATGGCTAGAGTGGCGTAGATGAGCTAGAAGGTGGTGGACAAATAAAGCAGCATGAGACTAGTATTGTCCACACAACCTCCCCACTGCAAGGAGAGAGGTAGTCTCGGCATGGCTTGACACCCATGAGGCAACACGAGGGAGTGTTGCAATAGGGAGTTGGATTATGGAGGTAGCACAAGAGGACTTTTACTTGCAATGAGAGAGAGAGAGAGAGAGAGAGAGAGAGAGAGAGAGAGAGAGATTTCTCTCGTGGTCATGTCACACCATCATCCCTAGGCATCGCCTTCATTTCCTCGTGCTCTCAAACTCTCTCGCCTATAACGCTTTTAGTGTTTTTTTTTAAAGTGCCACCTTACTACTTACCCTTTACTCTCCTTTCCTTATCTCTTTAAGAAAATCAAAAATGGAAGGAGGGTTAAGAAGGTTCCACACACACACACACACACACAGAATGGGGACACTCTCATGACGCTTGCATATTCCGGTTTGTAATATAAATTTCCTTCTTGAAAATGAGGAACGATGCTGGTTGTAACTTCATTGGGCCTTGATTTTCAAGCTAAATAAATAAAATAAAATTTGAAGCTTGGACTAGTATTTACACTAAAATTTGTGAAATTTTGCCTATTTTCTTAAAGGCAAGCTTGGATCTTAGCCAAGATTTTGCAATTTAAGCTGGTTAAGATTACATTAAATTGCAATTTTGGAAACGCGGGCTCTCTCTCGAACACCTCACATATATATATATATATATATATATATATATATATATATATAGAGAGAGAGAGAGAGAGAGAGAGAGAGACAGAGAGAGAGAGAGAGAGAGAGAGAGAGAGAGAGAGAGAGAGAGAGAGAGACAGAGATTGGATTATCATCCACGAAGGTCAAATATGACCCATGGGACCATGGACAAAACATTGTAATGCATTATTCCAAATGAAGACATGAGGTACATATCAGTTAAGGACTGAGGGTCCGTAGGAGGGGCTTTAGAGAAGAAAACTTAAGTGGGTTCGAGAGCTCCTTTGGGATCTGAAACTCTTGGATTATGACTTTAATACCTGTGTAAACTACCCATTTACCTTGCTTGCGATCTTCATGCATCTTCTTGAGCTCAACTTTTTTAATCTTGAGTTGGTTAGGGGTAAGATCCTTAGTAATCCAAATATTTTCTCCCTTCAGGAGGCGGGATTGATATAATAGTGTCATTCGGTCCTCTTTGTCCTTGAAAGCGCAAACACAGTTCTGAAGGGTCACTTTTCTATGTGTGTTGTTGATCCAAGAAACGATTTCTAGCTTGATGGTAATTGGTTGAAGGATGTAATTTAACTTAGTGATTGCTTCTTCAGTGGTGCACCAAGATGAGTGGAGCCCACCAATGTTGACCCCGAGGGCGTTCTCTTTTTGGAGTCTTCCTTCACAAAGCTCTATTGTCACACAAGTCTTCACTTTGACAATAGCCTCCAAGTGAGCTTGGGTGACCTTTTCTTCAACTTCATTTACTCTGTCACTGGTGAGACCGACCATGGAATCAAAGAGTGCCTCTGCTCAGGTGAGCTTTTAGTTCATGATTTTCTTCCGTGACTCAATTGAGGGCTGCTTGAAGCTGGGTGAAGCGATCAAGTTTTCTAGGGGCTGTTAGCATAGCAGCAAAACTATCCCTTGTGCTTGTTGGAGTCCTTGGGGTATTTTTCATTGTTGAGCTCCAGAAGACCTAGATTTGACCCTTTTGTTACTTGGCAAATGACTTGGTTCTTGGCACCCGTCTTTAACTTTGGCAGAAAATAGACTTGATGTACATAAATTGGTAAAAGATGGATGCTGGCTCAGCGATGTCACAGTTCAGCGACCATAGAGCGTCATCTCCACAGGCTTGTCAATTCCACAGAGTAGCTCCACCAAGAGCAGCCACAGATCAAAGCCATGGGAGCTTCACAGGGCTACCATGCAAACAGCGTGCATGTTGATTTGAAATGCCAAGAGCTCAACTTAATGAGCTTGTTAGCAGATGTGGTTTTTTCTTGGAGAAGGCAAGAGAGAAGTTGAAGCTTTGGTTGGGGTGTGGTAGAGGCTTAACGCCCCCTACAGAGCTGCCCCTCCCCCTGAGACTGTGGAGGCTAGGGTTCGGGTGAGAGAGAGAGAGAGAGAGAGAGAGAGAGAGAGAGAGAGAGAGAGAGAGAGAGAGAGAGAGAGAGAGAGAGAGAGAGAGAGAGAGAGAGAGAGAGAGAGAAATTCTCTCGGTGATTTTTTTATTTTTATTTTTAAAGAAGAGCGGTTCCTAGTGAGCAAGGAAACCCTGGAAGATAGGCAAGGAAACACTAGGGTATTAAAAAAACAAGGGAAAAAGATGGAAGAATTTTATTTGTTAGCACTTGTCAAAGACAACGATAGATCAATTACCCCCCACATCTGACATGATGCATTCATGGGTAGCCATGCATGTTGTCAAAGGGAAGAAGAGGCTGCAAGATCACAAGCATAGGCTTCGATTACATCCCAAGGGAGGGGGAACCCCTTTATCATTAAAACATGGAAACTAGAAGGCATGCATGGTGTTGCAAACAATGAAGAGCTAGACCATTCTCAATGAGAGCAGCAATGCAAAGATTCACATTGCTTTAAGTAAGAACTTTACCAAGTATGGGTAAAAGTGATTAACAATGCAAGTGACACTACATATAGTCAAAGTATTTTTATTTATTTAGATACTTTGATATATTCAAGGAGCAAGTAGCTCATCCTTCATAGTGAGAGAAGAAGGATGAATTTTCTATTGTGTGGTTACATAGATACGAGCCAAGAAGCTAAGCATAAGAAAGAAACTATGCCTTATGGGAAGATTTTCTATGGTGCTTAGTTAATTGAGCAAGGTAGAGAAGAGTGACAAGGCCCCAGGTAGAGGTTGTAAAACCTAAGCAAGTGTGAGACTATGAGGAGAAGAAGTTTCCTCAATAATACTTGCCAATCGGTTCAAACATTATAGTGATGTGGTTTGACTAAACATGAAGAAGGCTGGTAGTCTCTGTAAGGATCATTTGCAATCTTGTATATAAATTGAATACAAAATTTGTGGCTAGAGTACCCATTGAGGAACTGGAAGTCAAGTACCTAGATCATTGGGTAGACTTTATGAACTCTTTATGAAGCAACAAAGAAAAGAAAGTAAGTAACAAGGTTCTAGTCAAATTTGATTTATGCATGGGCCATTGGGTGTTAGTCCCTTGCTAGATACTCTTGTAAGAGGCTCCAAGTTTTTCCACCCATCTAAATCCCTCGATTTGCTTTTTGTAATTAGGGTGTTGGAGGCAACTTAATTGGCCACCCATGAGCATTTTTCCCTCGTAATGACACTTGACTAGACAAGGTTTGCATGAATGTTGCTAAGATGTTGGTAGAAACCATACATGAAAGTGGCATGTAGAGTGTATCATGTTTGATACTAGTAAAAGAAGTTTTTGTTCTAATGATTTGTGTAGCATATGTACCGAGCAAGGTCCATGTGACAAGCTTGTATATATGCAGCTCTTTGTACTCCCTTTTTGTGTGTGCAAGATTCAAATTATTTTGCATCTAGTCTATTGTGCAATTGTCACTCTCCCAAGCTTTGCATGCATGCCATTGCCAAGAATGGCACACTGATCTACTCAACCTAAACATGCCATTGCCAAGAATGGCACACTGATCTACTCAACCTAAACATTACAATATGAAGTGTCCTTTCTCGACATGAGTGGATGGTGCGCCATTGCCAAGAATGGCACACTGATCTACTCAACCTAAACATTACAATATGAAGTGTCCTTTCTCGACATGAGTGGATGGTGCAAATGAGTCTTTTTGCCTTTGGTTTTGTGAATGGCAATATTGGTCATTGCACTCCTCATAGCCCTCAAACTCAAAATCATCTTCCATCTCCAAAGGCACCACATAATGAGTTCCTTTTGATAGAGGCCAAAATCTTTCATATACATGTGCTTTTGATAGAGAGGGGTTTTGTAATTCAGCAACCATCGGATTCCAATACTCAATCCTGGGACGAATATGTTTTTCATAACTTGACCTAGAACACTTGTCGCCCACCCACTTCTCCCAATATCTTATGTTGTCAATTATCCCTCAAACCACTTGGGTGTTGTCCTTGACAAATTTTGCTAGTTGTAAGAGCATTGGTGACCCTTGAGGAAGAATGACCTTCCCCATATCATCCCTCTTCCATAGCTCTATCCATCCCTCTATCGGCTTCCAATTAGACATATTTGGTGCACCTTGTATTGCATGATAGGTACATCATCCTACATGGAAAACTTAAATTGAAAGGGTTTTGAGTGCCCCACCAAAGCATCTAGTCCATCACACAAATATCCTTCCACGAAGCTTTTGAAGTATGGCACCTATCTGAGCAAAAAATGGAGCTGGTGATGACTTCTCACATTCATGAAAATTTTCCATCAGCTTAGGAAACATGAAGGCATTGTTATTTCTTAAGATTTTGGAGAACTTTCAAAATGTGGCATCTATGTCTTCATGTGTGTATCCCACCATCAAGAAACCCAATTGCACAGTCTTGAAGAGACCACAAGTTACAAGAAGAGAGAGATATGGAAACATTACTTGTTCTTATTTTCAATTGCACAATTATCTAACTACAGAAGCAAGTTCTTAGGTAGTGTTTTGAAAGTTCTTTGGGTTTGTACATGACCTTCACATTGGTTTCCTGTGAGTTGCATGGCCTTGATCATGGCTGTTTGACATATATGCATGGGATGTTGTCTAGAAACCCTCATTGACCACATCTCTTGAAGCAGTGAGAGCATTTCTACGAAGCAAAGCATCAAACAAGCTATTCACAAGCTTGTCTAGAGTATTGTACTTCCAAATCCCCCAAGTCATGTTTATTTCTCCTTTCTAGATTGTGCAAGAAAAGTCAAAGAAACCAATTATATTGTTGTGTGTGGATTAAAGGGCCACAAATTTTTCAGTGCAAAGTTTCCATATCTTCCATGACCATGCCCATGAGTTATCATACCAGCCCAGGACACTTCTAGCTACCATGAGTTGTCCACATGCTTTGGCTTAGTCTTTGATCAAGAAATTGTTGTTTTTTAAAGATCCATTTTGTCATGGATGTTACATATATTTTTATCAGGAGACATGTTTGAGTACTTGAAACACCCATAGTATAAGTTTTTGCAACTCTATTTTTGTTCATGTGTTTCCTCTGCTCTCCATGTTCTTGTCACAGACTTTCTAGCACCCAACCATGAATTTAACTCCACTATACAAACTACACTTCGAAAACTCACTTGACTTTGACAATGATAGATGCTTGAACTCATGGTCCATAGCCTATTGAATGTAGATGACGACGAGCTCTTATAACTTGTGTCTATAAATATTTCATTTATCTCCCTAAGGATATCAACATGTCTATACATATCTAGTATAACAAGTAAGGTCTCTCTCTAGTACCATCTACTATAGTTCTACTCTTATGAGGTATTTGTTCTAAAACTTTTTGGACAAAATCTCGAATGATAGCTTTTCCCATTCCAACATGGCCCCTTGACCATCCCATGTAGTCAGTGCTCCCCTGCAAGAATACCCACACCCTTGCTTCAAAATGCTTCTCATACCTTTAAAATGATGTCTTTGGACTCCCATGCATCTCATACCATCCCTGCTATAGATCTCATTGCCATTCAATGAGAAATTATACTGCATCTTTCCATGTGGATCAATATGTTCAGCCATCTCCAAGGTAGCATACACATATTTAGTGCAATCTTGTTGATGATTGCCCCAAAATTCTCTTCTAAAAGTCATATTCCACAATCCACTATCTAACAACATTTCCTTCCACAACAATCAATAGGTGATACTTGTTGCATAGACTCGAGAGACATATTTCTTTGAGGTTGTTGATTCTCTAATCCCATACTTAGGTTTCCTATTGCCACAAGTTTTGGGTCATCATCCATATTTTCCCCTAATCTATTGGAATTAGGGTTGCAGAGAAACGCACACAACTTGGGGAAGACGAAGGAAGCTCAAGGCACACAATACAGAGTGTGTTACTTAGTATGCAATGAAAAGATAGATAGCCCTAGAGTGATGGGCGTATATACAATGCACGGGGGGAAAAACCTCCTAAAGAGGGAAAAAATGCCCCGGCGGTCCTAGTGTGTTCACACACACCACTACCACATGTATATGGTAACAAATCCCCCCTGGAGTGATGCGGTGAACGAGAGCTGGCACATGAGTAAAGGGAAGTGCCATGCCCTAAGGACATGATCAGTCCACAAAGGGGAGTAAGCCCAAAGCTTTGCAGAAAGCTTCAAGCTTCTCACGAGACAATGCCTTTGTGAAAAGATCTGCAAGGTTGTCCTGTGTTGGCACATAAGCCAACCTCATCTCTCCAGCTGAGAGCCTCTCCCTGACATAGTGGTAAAGCACCTCAATGTGCTTTTTGCGAGCATGAAAAATTGGGTTCCTCGCAACTGCCAATGCGCTCTGACTGTCCGTGTAGATAGTGTTGGCAGTGTCCTGTCCAACACCCAAATCGGCCATAAGGCGTCTGAGCCATACACACTCAACCGTAGTTGTGAAGACTGCCCTGTACTTAGCCTCACAACTTGAAGTGGCCACAGTAGGTTGCTTCTTGCTCAACCATGATATACATGAACTGCCAAGCATGAAAGAAAAACCACTTGTGGACACTTGCGTGTCAAAACAACCAGCCCAATCTGAGTCCGAAAAAGCATGTAAGTCTGGCGGCAATGATCCCCCCTTGGGATAAAACAAGCCAAGATGTAAAGTGCCACTAAGGTAGTGGAAAATCCTCTTGACAGCCTGCCAATGCTCACACGCTCGGCTATGCATAAATCTGCTGACCTGTGAGACTGAATATTGAATATCTGGCCTCGTGTTGCATACATAAATGAGGCAGTCAATAGCAGTTTGGTAAAGAGTGACATCAGCAAGATCACCAGCATCATGTAGACTCAACTTCAAACCTGTTTCCATGGGAGTGGCAATAGGTTTGCAATCCTCAAGTCCAAACTTACATAGCAATGTCTCTATGTAACTTTTCTGACACAAGGCAATACCACCATCACACTGCTTAAACTGTATACCCAAGTAATGATGCAACAACCCCAAATCTTTCATCTTGAAAGTAGCATTCAAATCAGCCTTAAATTCAGCAATATGTCTCTCATTTGGTCTAGTGATCAACAAATCATCGACATAAAGAACCACAATGAGAAGTACATCACCCTCACGCTTTACATACAATGTGCTTTCTGTTGGACTGTTACGAAAGCCTTGTTTGACCAAATGAGTGTCAGCTTTCTCATACCAAGCACGAGGAGATTGCTTCAACCCATACAAAGACTTCTTACATTTGCACACTTTGTCCTCTTGTCCTTTTATGACAAAACCGCGAGGCTGCGTTACATAAACTTCCTCAAATATGTCACCATTCAAGAAAGCAGTAACAATATCTGATTGATGTACATCCCAACCAAAATGAGTTGCCAATGCACATAGAAAACGCACAGTAGTCATACGACAAGTGGGAGAAAAAGTTTCTTCATAATCTATGCCTTTTTGCTTTGCATAACCCTTTGCAACAAGTCGAGCCTTATGGCGATCGATCTCACCATCCGGCTTGCGTTTCAACTTGTAAACCCACTTCGTACCAATGGCCTTTTTGCCAGGAGGCAAATCACATAAAGTCCATGTGTCATTTTCTATAAGTGCATCATATTCTAATTGCATGGCAGCCATCCAATTTTTTGAATTATGTGCTTCATCAAAAGACAGAGGCTCCTCAACATCATGTAAAATAGACACAGCCAAAGCATAACAATCTGATGCATAAGATGCATGGCGAGAGCCTGAATGAGTACGACTAGACAAAGGTGCATCCAATTTACTATCACGCAAAGTGTGCACCAACCATTTTGGCATACCTCTAGCCTGCTCATTTTCAGTCGTTTCCTCATCAAGTACATCATGTACATCTGGATCAGTAATAGGCTGATCTGTAACATTTTTAGAAACCCCCATAGGCTGTACATTTGTCTCATTGGAAATTACATTCGTATTTCCACCACCGAAAAGAGGCAACAAAGTGTCATAAATGTCCTGTGAGCTTACATTACTGTCTCTAGTACATGACAGCAAAGGCTGAACAGAATCTTCCACAAACACTACATCCCGTGAAACCAGAATACGTTTTGTTTGCAGATGATACAACCTGTAACCTTTGCTTTCAGCACTATAACCAACAAAAATACATTTGACAGCCTTATCATCCAATTTTGTGCGCTGTGTTTGTGGCACCAAAGCATATGCCAAACATCCAAAAACACGCATGTGCTCAATAGAAGGCTTTCTATCATGCCATGCTTCATACGGAGTAATAGACTGCAAAGCTTTCGTAGGACACCTGTTTAGTCATAAGTGGCACACATGATGGCCTCAAGCCAAAAAGAATGCGACAAAGCTTGATTTTTGACCATACATCGTGCCATTCCCGTCAATGACCTATTTTTTCTCTCAGCAACACCATTTTGTTGAGGTGTATAAGGCACTTTACATTGGTGTTTTATCCCACGACTAGCCAGAAATGCATTAAATTCGTGAGACATATACTCCCCCCCTCGATCGGAACGGAGGGTGCCCATAGTACATTTTGAGACATTTTCAGCCATAGCCAGAAATTGTTTGAATCACATAAAAACTTCGGACTTCACTTTAAGCGGAAATACCCATGCATGCCTGGAGTAATCATCAATGAAAGTCACGAAGTACAGGTAATTGCCCAAGGAGGGAGTTTGCATGGGCCCACAAACATCACTATGCACAAGCTGCAACCTGCATGTGGCCCGAACTGAACCATCCTTTGGAAACTTAGAACGCTGCATCTTACCCAAAATACAGCCTTCACAAACATGTTTGACAGGTGCTTCAAGAGGCGGCAAAGAAGTAACCATATCAGATTTTTGCAAACGCAGCAAATTGGCAAAATTCAGATGACCAAAACGTGCATGCCAAAGTTTTGCATTTGAAATAGCCCTTGAATCTGCAACAGCATTTGCAAAATTTTGTCCACACTTGTCATACAAAGTGAGCTTATACAACCCACGGCACAAAAGGCCAGATGCAACAATTTCATCACCAAAACTGAGATCATGAACTATACATCTGTCATCCACAAATTTGACTACAAGTCCAAGTCTAGCAAGTGCGGATACAGACAAGAGATTCTTCTTGATCCCAGGTACATAAAGTGCATCAACAAGTGTGAAGGAACTGCCATTTGAAGGCAGTAAGTACAATCATTCCAACTCCCTGAACTGGATAAGAGGCATTGTTGGCACAAGTGACTGAATTCCCATGAGGGACAGACTCGAGCGAGGTAAACAATTCACGATGTGAGGTAATGTGCTTTGTAGCACCACTGTCGAAATACCACACATGTGAATCTGCAGCAAACTGACAAGCATGCATCATGGACAGCAGGATTGTAAGTGCACTCTGCGCTAAAAGCCCATTTTGCATCAACATCAACATCACAGTCTCGTTTCACAGAAGACTCAACAATGGCTGCATTTGTAGTGGAACCAGCATTTGAAGTGGAACCACCCTCTTTCTTCTTAGCCTCTTTGGCCTTCAACTTAGGACACGACTTGATCAAGTGATCATTAGCTTTACAATAATGGCAACGCGTCTTCTTTTTGCCCTTATCACCAGAATTTCCAGACGAATTACTGCCATCAGAAG
The DNA here is from genome assembly GCF_014529385.1 of Adiantum capillus-veneris. Taxonomy (NCBI): domain Eukaryota; kingdom Viridiplantae; phylum Streptophyta; class Polypodiopsida; order Polypodiales; family Pteridaceae; genus Adiantum; species Adiantum capillus-veneris. Next base: position 171,200,093 of record NC_140935.1, read on the forward strand.
CATTAGGAACAGAATTTTTGCCACTCGCAACAGAACCATAAGAAGTGGCTGCATTGCTGTTACCACCCTTTCTTTGAGAAGCAATAAAAGCTTGTTCAATTGCACGCTGTCTAGTCCTGTTTTTTCTGGAAAGTGATTCTTGTAACAACAATGTGCATAATGCATCAAGCTTGACAACTTCAGGATTTCCTTGGGTCATAAGTCTCCAAGTACTAGCAAATGTCTAGTAAGAATCTGGTAAGGCATCAAGAACAGTCTGCACAAGGAACTGTCTGAAATGACTTCTGCTGCAGAAATAAGTTGCTCGTTGATATCCTTGACACTAGCAAGGAAAGTGTCCATATCATCTTCCTCATGCATAATCTTCGACTCCAGCTCTTTACGCAGCAAAGCAATTTTAGCCTCATTGCGACTTGCATAAAGACCAGCCAAAATATCCCAAGCCTGTTTTGCAGATTTTATTGAACGGATGTGAGGAACAATGTGCGCTTCACAGACAATGCAATCAATGCATGAGCCTGCGCATCCTTAACATCCCAACGAGCTTGTTCTGCCGTAGGCAAAACAACTCGAAGAGCAGCAATCCTTGCAGCAAGACCTGCAACATCCTCAACATCGCCTACATCCTCAGAACCAGGACATATATCAATGCCCTGCACAACGTTCCAGACGCCCTTTGACACAAGAACATGTTGCATGATATAAGCCCACATAGGGTAGTTATCCCCATCCAACGTGTCCTCAGCAAACATCTTGATACATCTGTGTTGTTGTTGTCAGCCATGGTAAATGCTGCACCTGATGTGAAAACTGCTCGAAAATAGGAGAAACGAAATGGGAACAACACGTGCTATATAGCACAAACCGTAGAAGACTTTAAGGCACATGTTATGCAGAAAACAGCACTGACAAAAATTCTGCACAAAATGATGAAATAGCCTGTGTAGCACTGCGTGTAGTGGAAACGGAGGCCGAAATGAGCCTAAATCAAAAATCTGAGCAGACTGAGCTCCATGTTCTTCTGAAATATTTGTCGACCTGCAAACGCTCGCCAAAGCTCACTGAAGTCGGAGAAAGTGAGCAGGCGTGTACTGGAGCAGCTGGCGACTAAGCCCGGGAGGACGCAACCTGCTCTGATACCAATTGTTGGAATTAGGGTTGCAGAGAAACGCACACAGCTAGAGTGATGGGCGTATATACAATGCATGGGGGAAAAAACCTCCTAAAGAGGGAAAAAATGCCCCGGCGGTCCTAGTGTGTTCACACACATCACTACCACATGTATATGGTAACATAATCGTCCCAATTTGACTCAAGCTACATGGCAGCATCAGTGCACAATGATGTGCCATCCAAAAAAGTAATTTGTGTAAGTGGCCATGCAACAAGGCTAATACTATCTACATTCACTGAAGTGTTTATTGCAAAATCACACATCATCTCTACTACCACACTAGCATTGTTGTCCCCAAGGAGATCAAAGTTAATTGTATCGAATGGCATGTTTTAAAGGAACTTCACCCATACACCTGGTCCTACCTTCATTCCACAGTTGAATCCTCTTATCTTTCCATGAATCTCTATTGGGCATTAGCATGCATGAATGCTAGGGACTGATAGGGCTGCTAGTTAGATCAATATCCATGTTAAGAATATGTAGTGACTTTAGATTCCACTTCACAATAGTGTCATCTATGGTAGATGCATCCATGGTTAGAAAGGACAATGGAATTTAACATAATCTTCTATTGCAATAGTGATGTGTCCATGACCAATGGTAACTCCATGGCACAATCCATTGGGGTCGATTGCAACCACAAACCCACGTCCAATCACTTTCCCAAACACAATGAGTTCCACCTTTGCACCCATATAAAGGGACATTTTTTGACCATGCAACTAAAAAGAGAGCATGTCAAAAAGGGCTAATGCAACCATTTCATTACCATAAGTTCAATTTTCAAATTGAAGAGGATACGTGAGATTTGATCTGCTGTCTAAACCTTATGCACATAAAATCCGTAATGTTAACCCTCATACTATTTAAGTGTGTCAAATCCACTTGGTATACTATGATAAACATAACATAGATCCCATGAACACTAAGTTCATTGGTAGTTAGGCAGCTAGTTAAATCTTTTGTAACCATTTTTCAATAAAAGCATCACAGTTTATGAGCTTTTATAGTAGAGTTCAGGTTTGTTTAAGTTCACATTACAATATCATATTATGAAAGGATAATATATGTAATTAATATACTAAATATAACCTAGTTATTATGTTTTCTTTGCAATCAAAGATGACCAGCTATCAAGTTCCAACCATCCAAATCTCATTCTATGTTTTCAACCCTCATGCATTGCAAGATGTCAATGTATCCAAACTAATAGGCATTTGCAAGACACTATGTATACTTATGTTCACATTACCATAGTTTTCATGAGGACACTAAGGGATTCAATACATGAGTTCATATGGTGTACATATTTTTAATGTGACTTGAATTCACAAGACAATATCTTAAACCTTTTATTTTTATCGTGACTCAAATTTACATGACATCATCTTGAACATTTGATGGCTAACCTAGCTATCGGTCGATTCCCATGAGATTTGGTCAACATTCAAAACTCATGCATACATTTACCTTGTGCTACCAACCCTCATCCTCTTTAGGAGTGTCGGAGCATCCATCCCACTGAATGTCATGAAAAAATAATACTCACACCTATGTTGAAGATCAAAATCTTTCTTTGAATAGAAAGACAGTTGGGATTTGGACGGTCATACCATTCTCTTGGAAACATTTTTGATAGAAGCATCAAGCTTTATGAGACACTACTCGAGAGTTCACATTAGCTCGAGTGTAAAGGAACCTTGGTGCTAGCATATCTATTCTACAAGAAAGGTTGATCGGCTATCAAGTTCCATGAGATCTAGCCAACCATCCTGTTAAGTATGGAGCCTGATTTACCCTTGTAATTTTTTGTGGTAAAAGCGCACATTTGTAAGGCCCCCATTATGAGGAGAAGCCATCGTGCGTGAAGGAAAATCACTCACCGAAAACGAAAATTTTCACGGACAAGAATCAGGGGCAACTTTAAAGGCCTCGGGGGCGGAGGCCCCCGAGACTTTTTTTTTCGCCGGAATATTATGGCCGGACGGCAGTCGGAAAGTGGTCGGAAGACAACCGGTCGGTTGGCCGGTGGCCGATAGTCAATGGCCGATGGTCGGTGGTCGGAAGTCAATGGCCGGTGGCCGGTGGTCGGAAGTCAATGGCCAGTGGCCGGTGGCCGAATTCAATGGCCGGTGGCCGAATTCAAAAGCGGACTTGTCTTCTCAAGGGCGGCCACACATGGGCGGATTGGAGGGTCCGATTTGGACTTATTCGCACAAGGGCGGCTACACATGGCTGTCTCTCATAAGAGAGGGCAACCCTTTTGGCCTATAAAAGGAGGCCATTTCTACACACATTTCATAGTGTGAAGTTGATGCAACAAGGTGAGTGTGAGGTGGTGAGAGTGAAGCAAGGCGGGAGCTCCATTAAGGGTATAATCCCTTTGTAAACTACTTCTTGTTTTGAAGTACTAAAGCCATTGAGTGGCTGCTTTCCCGTGGACATAGCCCACATTGGGTGAACCACGTATATCGTGTGTACTCTCTCTCTCTCTCTCTACTCTATAATCTCGTGTATGTAAATCTGTCTCTCTCCATTAAGTAATCTGCTCAATTATCTATTTAGCTACGTCTTATTTCCTAACACATCCAAACCTCATGCATAGGGTTGGCTCTCTACTATCGATCATCATCCCTTGTAGAATGCCAATGTATCTAGATTAACTGACATTGAGAGTGCACTATGTATACTTAGGTTAAATGTACCATAGTTTCCATGAGCACATTAAGGGATTCAATACATGAGTTCATATCTCTTCTACTATATACATAAAGGGCTTCAACACATGAGCTCATATCACTTATATTGCCCACATCTATAAAGTGAATCGAACTTGAACAATAGCATCTTGAACCTTTAATGGCTAACCTAGCTATCAATCAAATCCCATGAGATTTGGACAACCATCTAAATCTTAAGCATAGACATTACCTTATGCTATAAACCCTCTTCCTTTTAGGAGTGTCAACACATCCATACGAGTGAATGTCATGGAAAACCAGTATGTACATTTACGCTAAAGATAAGAATATTTCTCCAAACAATAAGAAAATTGAGATTTGGAGGTCATCCGATTCTTGTGGAATCGTTTTTTATAGAAGCACCAAGCTTTATGAGTAGTTCACATGAGCTCAAGTGCAAAGGAAGATTGGTGCTATCATATCTAATCTATGAAAGTGAAGTCAACTAGCTATGAAGCTCCATGAGATTTGGCCAACGGTCCCAATCTCATACACATGACCTGACTTTGAGCTATCCACGCTCAACCTATGGAAGATGTCAATGTATCCATATTACTTGACATTGGATAGGCACCATATATACTTGTAATGAATTTACCATAGTTTCCATGAGCTACACATATCTGCAATGTGACTCAAACCCACGTGATAGCATCTTGAACCTTTGATGGCTAACCTAGCCATTATTGGACTCCCATGACATTTGGTGAGCTGTCTAATTCTCATAAATAGATATTATCGTGTACTATCAAATAATCATCCTTTTTGAAAGTGTGAAGGCATCCATACCAGTGAACATCATGGAAAACCAATATGCACAATTACCCTAAAGAAAAGAAGCTGAATAGCAAGATATTTTAATTTTGGCTGGTTGTCCAATTCTCTTGGAATCCTTTTTTGATAGAATTTTCAAGCTTTATGAGGCACTGCTCTAAAGTTCACATGAGTTTAAATGCATATATATTCCTTGCTGCAAGCAAAGTCAACTAGCTATCAAGTTCCATGAGCTTTTGCCAGCCATCCAAATCTCATGCATAGGGCTGACTCTCTGCTATTGCAAACAAGGTCTAAAAAAAGGATGTACCAGCCTTCTTAAGAGGGAAAACAAGGTCAAAAGAGGACGATGATAAGCTCTATTAAGAAACCACTAAAGAGAATGAGCTCACTTGAGACGTTGGAAGCTTAGCACCTAAATGCATCAGAGGCCTTGGATGTTAGGGACTATCCCATTCTATGACGTTGATGGATCTCGGCAATTTATTAGCACTAAAGCTTTGAAGAGGAGATTTAAATTGAGATCAATGATGATAAACTAGGTTTTTGGGATTATTCTCATAGAAAATGATGAAAATGGCTCTTCTAGGTGAACACTAAGGAGATCCCATTTTATGATGTTAAATTGAGATCAATGATGATAAATTAGGTTTTTGGGATTATTGTCACAGAGGATGATGAAAATGGCTCTTCTAGGTGATCACTAAGGAGATCCCATTTTATGATGATGGATTTGGGCAATTGTATTACCACTAAAGCTTTGAAGAGGAGCTTTAAATTGAGATCAACGAGGATAAACTAGGTTTTTGGGATTATCATCGTCACAGAGGATGATGAAAATGGCTCTTCTAGGTGATCACTAAGGAGAACGGGTTCACTTGAGAGGGGAGAAGCTTAGTAGCTAAATGCGTCAGAGGCCTTGACTGTGAGGTTTTTTCCATTTGTAGTACAAATAATGGAATCTTTCCCATTTAAAACTTGTTAATTTTTGCAAACAAGGTTCAAAACAAAGATGGACCAACCTTCTTAAGAGGGCAAACAAGGTCAAAAGAGGGGTTTCTGGGATTATCATCGTAGAGAGGATGATGAAAATGGCTCTACTAGGCAACCACCAAAGAGAATGAGTTCGCTTGAGAGGTGGGAAGCTTAGCAATTAAATGGGTCAGAGATCTTGGATGTGAGGGATTATCCCATTTATGATGTTGATGGATCTCAAAAAGTGTATTACGACTAAAGCTCTAAAGAGGAGCTTGAAATTGAGATCAACAAGGATAAAGTAGGGTTTTTGGACTATCATCACAGAGGATGATAAAAATGGCTCTTCTAGGCGACCACTAAAGAGAATGAGTTCACTTGAGAGGCGGGAAGCTTAGCAACTAAATGCATCAAAGGTCTTGGATGTTAGGGATTATCCAATTTATGTTGTTGATGGATTTGGGAAACTATATTACAACCAAATTTCTAGAAAGGGGCTTGAAATTGAGCTAAACATAGACAAACTAGAATTTTTGAGATTATCATCACAAAGGGTGATGAAAATTGCTCTTCTAGACGACCACTAAAGAGAATGAGTTCACTTGAGAGGTGGGAGGCTTAGCAGCTAAATGCATTACAAGTCTTGGTTGTGAGGTTTTTCCTGTTTTTAGTACAACTAACGGACTTTTTCCCATTTACTCTAAAACTTTTTTTTTTTTGCAAACAAGCTCTAAAACGAGGATGAACTAGCCTTCTTAAGAGGGAAAACAAAGTCAAAAGAGGGGTTACTGGGATCATCGTCACACAAATGGCTCTTCTAGGAAGCCACTAAAGAGAATGGCTCTTCTAGGCGACCACTAAAGAGAATAAGTTCACTTGAGAGGCAGGAAGCTTAGGTGAATGCATCAGAGGTCTTGGTTATGAGGAATTATCCCATTTATGATGTTGATGGACTTGGGCAATCAAATTACAACTAAAGCTTTGGAGAGGAGCTTAAAATTGAGATCAACATGGATAAAGTAGCTTTTTTGGATAATCATCACAGAGGATGATGAAATGGCTCTTCTACACGATTGCTAAAGAGAGAGAGTTCAATTGAGGGGTGGGAAGATTAGCAACTAAGTGCATTAGAGGTGCCTTCAAGAAAGGAAGCTTTGACGGATTATGGTGTGTATATAAGTTGAAGCTTTGATAGATTTACATTGTGTATAGCCACTATGCACTTTTGGAAATACAAAAAGATTTCGTTGAGCTTCCTCTTTCAAATTTGGTGTCTTGGAATGCATCAATTGCACGATATGTCCCACAATGGCAAGGCCTTTTAGTGAATTTGATGCAAAGGTTTCTCTTTTAATGCTTGGAATAAAAAGTTAACAACTCTTGGAGAAAACCACCACTCTTTTGATGTATGACGTATATTTAAATGCATGTTTTGTGAATTTTATGTTTGGGATGTGATCTCTTGAAATACAAGCGATATGCTCAACATTGTAGGGCAAGGAAGTGCTAGAGAAAAGGCAAAATGAGCATTTTTGTCATATGAAATCACGTGTACTTGGATCTTGAATGCATGGGACACCATGCAAGAACTTCACGTTGGAAAAAATCATGCAAGTGGTAGTCCAAAACCTCAAGAGGCAATGCCAGTAGCTACATGGCAAGGCTATGGGGTGATTAAGATGTTTTCTTGCTACATAGGGTGATTTGTGGGGTCAATAGTGACGATACTATGCACTCATTTTGTGGACAGGTACATAGAGGTATTAGGTGTTACTTATAGATCCATTGTTTGTGCCGCACCAGGGAGCTAATTGGTGATAACATACAGTCTCTACACAACATCAACAAGTACAAGTACAAGTAGCACCGGATGGCAAGCTAAATCTAGACTGCACAAGGCATTAGCCATTTCATGTGACCTTTGAAGAGTAAGAAGCAATGGGTACCAAGCTAGATACAAAAAGGATGGCAATTATGTTGGTTTCATCATATTCAAAGTGAGGGACCAACCCATAGTCCAACTGAAAACCACTCCCTAATTAAGGCCCTAAAAGAGGCACCCTAATACTTTTTGTAACATGGTGGAAATCGTATGCATTATTGAAAGACTCCATGCAGTGCTGATCTATAAGCATTAATCCGTGCCAACTATATCCAATGAATCTGATCTTTTTTTTTTGAAATAGGGATTGAAGCATATTATAAAAAATTGGCATTGAGCAGCCAGTGATGCTATTCAATAAGCTTAGGGGAGGAGAGAGAGAGAGAGAGAGAGAGAGAGAGAGAGAGAGAGAGAGAGAGAGAGAGAGAGAGAGAGAGAGAGAGAGAGAGAGAGAGAGAGAGGAGGAGGAGGAGGAGGAGGAGGAGGGGAGGGAGGGAGAGATAAATTTGAATTGGAATTTGCAAAAGAGAATAACAATTTGAATTTTGAGAAGGAGAGAGAGAGAGAGAGAGAGAGAGAGATTCGCGTCGAATCCGACGCGAATCTCTCTCTCTCTCTCTCTCTCTCTCTCTCTCTCTCTCTCTCTCTCTCTCTCTCTCTCTCTCTCTCTCTCAACCACACACGCCCCTCTCTATCTTTGCCTTGTTTCTATCTCTCCCTCTCAAAGTAAGTCCAAATTTCAATCTAAAAATGAGTTTTAATCTCAAAGCTAAACCGGGGAGAGAAACAGAGATTGACTAGTCATTTGAAAGCTATTAACTCAATGGCAAAGCTTGCTCACATACAGAGACACAAAGATTAAATCCTAATTTTAATTCTCTATATTTTATCTCTTTTTTGCATGCATGCTTGCGCACATAATACAATTAGAAACATCATCTTTTGAATGTTTCATATCAAGAATCTATTCAGGAGAGTGTTATCAAAGCCTCACCCAATGTTGACATACGACAGAAGATCGGTAAGAGTTTTGATGATAGAAGTCATATTGGGTTAACTGGTTATATATGAAAAGTATTATCCATTGGGACTTTTAATACCAAGGAAATCTCAGTTGCACTATGTGATTTGGCACTTGCTGATTACAAATGTCGACCATTGTCAAAGAATGCTTGAGCTAGTAGAAGAGTTTGGGCCAATGCCAAAGCCATTCTCTTTTGCAATAGACCTTATGCCATATGATTTGGAGAGAAAAGAACCAATTAAACTGAAAGAATTTGCTCAACAAATACATGTATTGGATTCTTGGGGATCAACACTCAATCAAGGGTGCAAAGATCTTCACAAACATAAAGGATCATGAGTATGCAATGAGATTATCAATTTATCAGACACGTTTGGCAAGATTTGTGGTTGATTTTCCACCACAATCTTGTGTTCAAATCTCTTTAATGGAAAATCTATGTGTGTTAAGGAAATAGTCAAGTCTAAAATAGTTAAAGCATGTAAGGATGAAGTGGGAGAGTTTTGGATCATTAGAGAAACCATCCCAAGGGACCACAAATCAAGCAGTCTGTGGCAATTGGGATCTAATACCTAACAATTTTTTCTTTCATACGGTGCATCTTAATTTTGTGATTTTTTGGATGTTTTGTTGCTTGTATGTACTATATGATAGATATTAATTGATAAGATACATTCTCATGCATACTCATAACCATTACTAAATCTCAATCCCAACAACATCCAAGCTTAAACACAAGATTTGGGTGATTGTTCATAATGATAGACTTGTCGTACACACAATTTAGTACTTTTGACATTAACAACTAGGAAAACCTAGGTGATGATGAGATTTGGACGATTGTTCTAATCTAATAAACTTGTCATACCCACATTTAAGCCTTTTAACATCTCTAACAACTACAAGAACCTAGGTGATGATGAGACTTGGACAACTGTCTAAATCAAATTTAGCAAATGTTCAAATTTCAAAACTAAGCTTCAAAGACAATCTTTCCCTGAATGCATGATCAATCCACAAAGGGGAGTAAGCCCAAAGCTTTGTGAAAAGCTTCTCACTTCTCAACAGGCAATGCCTTTGTGAACAGATCTACAAGGTTGTCCTATGTTGGCACATAAGACAAAAGCTGATCACTCATGCTGAGAGTCTCTCCCAAACATAGTGATAATGCACCTCAATGAGCTTTGTACGAGCATGAAAGACTGGGTTTCTTGCAGTTGCCAATGCACTCTGACTGTCAATGTAGATGATGTTGGCAGTGTCCTATCCAACACCCAAATCATCCATAAGGTGTTTGAGCCATACACACTCAACCGTAGCTGACTCAACCTCACAATTGGAAGTGACCACACTAGGTTGCTTCTTTCTCAACCATGATATGCATGAACCATCGAGCATGAACAAAAACCACTTGTGGACGCTAGCGTGTCAAAACAACTAGCCCAATCTAAGTCCAAAAAAGCATGTAAATTTGGCGGAAATGAATTACCCTTGGGATAAAACAAGCCAAGATGTAAAGTTCCACTCAAGTAGTGAAGAATCCTCTTGACAGCCTGCCAATGCTTAGACCCTGGGCTATGCATAAATCTGCTGACCTATGAGACTGCAAAGTGAATATAAGGCATCCAATAGCAGTTTGGTAAAGAGTGACATCTGCAAGATCATCAGCATCATGAAGACTCAACTTCAAACCTGTTTCCATGGGAGTAGCAACAGGTTTGCAGTCCTCAAGTCCAAAATTACATAGCAATGTCTTTATGTAACTTGTTCAACACAAGGACATACCACCATCACACTGCTTAATCTGTATACCCAAGTAATGATGCAACATCCCCAAGTCTTTCATCTTGAAAGTAACATTCAAATCAACCTAAAATTTAGCAATATGTGTCTCATTTAGGAAGAGTGTGTGTGCACGGATGCATGTGTGTGTGGTGAAGTGTGCGTGCGGGAAGGGAAGAAGGAGAGAGTAGACCATGTATGGGTGGAGCAAGGCTCAACTAATGAGCTACCCCTTATTCTTTGTATATGTACACAAGAATAAGGTGTTAGTGGGTGGGCGTCCATAAACAGGCAAGACACACATGCTTGTACCCCAACAATCTCCCACTTAAAGGCGAATATGTCGATAAGTGGGTCCTTCTAGCTAAACTACTAGTATGTACAAGGAAACAAGTGAGAAACTCTCTCAACCTACGTCCACTAGCTCGCTCAGTCGATCTACATGCAGTCGTATCGAGTCTGGTGGTAGGCAAGTGCGCGCACCTACGCTAGAGCTTGCATGTAAATCCCACAAACTACTTTGTATGGTATACAAAACTCCATTATGCATCATGCTAGTGTCAATCACCGTACGACTGACAATCCCTACTGCAAATGCTCCCACTGCAGCTGCTAAGTCAGGCCTCGATACTAACAAGTCGAACATGAGATTCCCGAACACTGATGAAATCTGCACAAACTTGGTTTTACTCGCCTCCCCTCTGCTATCTGCAATTGTTGCATCATCAAGACTACCCATCGTGTATGGATGTGTCAAATCCGACACTAGGATGGCTACTTCCCTCTCACCCATAGGCGAAATTGTGTGGGCCCCGGAACCAATGGTTTGTCCTTCAGTTAATGCCTCATGTGGGATGCCGATGAGATGTGTGCACTTGGAGTTGTAAACAATGCGCATAATGGCCCATGTCCCTGTAACATCTGGCTACCCGAATGATGCAGCGACTGCGTCTTGGGCGATGCACACTCTTTTTGGAAGTGACTCTACATCCAATGCCTTCATGCGCTTGCTCTTCACCTTTTGCTCATTCCATATTGCATCCCATAGCTATAGTCCACGTAACTTAGTAATACGCATCCATATCTTTCAAAAAAAAAACAAAAACAAAGTGTCTTATAGTAGTAACCAAATGACTAATTGTACATCTAGCAAAACATCACATTGCTATCCATTTACACTAAAAATGAGTGTGTGTGTGTGTGTGTGTGTGTGTGTGTGTGAGAGAGAGAGAGAGAGAGAGAGAGAGAGAGGATATTAGAAATCATTTAGAGTAGTTTCCTAAATTTTTAAAGATAAACAAAAGTAATGTTTCGAATGGTTTTATATTTCATAGAAGGAGATATAAAGAGTTGCTCTACATACCATTTTGAAATCTTAAAAATAGAGCGACAAAGAGTAGCTTTTAGAGGATTGTTAATTTGATTTATATTTTTAGAGATAGAGATAGAGATAGAGAGTGAGATCTAGGTAGTATAATGATTTATCTTTGTTACTTAATGTTGAAGGAACAAAGAATAATTTTTTGAGATTGAATTTATATTTTGAGAGAGAGAGAGAGAGAGAGAGAGAGATTGCATGGTGTGAATCTTTATTTTCTTGAAGATAGAGACAAAGAGAGATTATATGATATGTTATAAATTTTAGAGGTTCATCAAATTGAAGAGGAAGATAATATGAAGTAAACTATGATCCAAGAAATGCTTAGGCCGCGTTACCGACCCAGTATTGCATGAATCACGCACATAAAAAACAATACAAGCCATGTAACCGGCAAACCAAACAACTTTACAACATTTATTGACCACGTTACTGACCAAATGCTGCAATATGCAGTAAATACAATATGCACTAGCGAACGACGCCATTTTGCTGCGTTATCAACAAGGTGCTGCCTAAATCTAAGGGAATAGGAATTATTTCTGGACAAAACATAGCCTCGTTATTGACCATATGCTTGCATTTGATAAAGGGAAGGGAAGGTGACATCGTCATAAAGATACTATTATTGCCACGTTATCGACTAGTATCACTACGACGTGTCATACTATCATAGGACACTACTCAACAACACGATCTACTCTCTCCTTCTCCCCTTCCTGCACGCACATCGCACAATACATGCATGCATGCATGCATCCATGCACACACACTCTTCAATTGGTATCATCGCTTTGGTGGCGGCAACAACGGTTGATGCGCGCAACGGCTTCCCGAGGAGACGGAAGTGACGAAGCTTGGCTATGGCAACTTGAGCTTAACAACGTCGAATCAGAGCTTCTCTGTGAGCACTCGGAGGAGATCGGGCGAAATCTTGGCATACGCACGTGTGCAACCCATCTCGAAGAAGAGGGCATCTTGAGAGGCTTTAAGGAATCTTGAAGGGAAATGAGATCTGCAGGATAGGACTTGTGAGTAGAGCTTTTGAGCTTGAGTGCAGGTCCAATAACTTGTGATGGTATTACACACACACACACACACACACACACACACAAAATCAGGCTGAAGATCGAGTGCAAAAGCTTGAGGAAATAGAGCAGGTGAATGGTTCTCTGGAGAGCTTGGATAGCAAAGAGAACCGAGCTTGAAATTCATCAGCAAATCCAAGCATGGGAATTGGGAATTTCAATCGAGCTTGAATCTCTAGCAGGGAATCAAGCAAGAAGCAAAGCTGTAGAACCGAACTGAGCATGAGGAGTGAGCTTGTGAGTGTTTTTGAGCTAATCAAGCATTTGGAGATTCAAGGCAACGAGTGCAGAGCATAAGGGAGCATGGGAGTGTTGTGATTACACACACACACACTCACCCTCGAACAGCCGGTAGCTCAAAATTTCAGGCAGCATGCAGCTCGTCAAGCAAGCAAATTTATGCCTCGCAAAAGGGAAATCGGGCTTGCATAAGCAAATTGAAATAAATTAACAAGCAACAGAGCCATAATTGGCTGCAAAACAAGTAGGAACGGAGGAGCTTACAGGGGAAATTGCATGTTAATAAGTGTTTACTCTCACTTTGACAGGTTTTGTCAGTTTGGACATTATTTAGTGTTCTTGTACCCACTCTTGCAGGAGTGAGGATTGCGTATGCTTGTGTGGCTACAGACAGATAGTCATAGGTTTCATAGGTACTTTGTAGATTTTGCAGGCAGTTTCTATTGTGGGATGCGTTTTGAGCTAGTTTGCTCTCTACTTGCGTATGGTTATGCGCTTTACACTCAATTGAGCAGTTTGTCCCAGATTGCGTGCTTGCAAAGTTTGCAAATTGTGGAGCTGGTTTTATGCATATGTGAGCATTGGGTTTGATGCAGCTTGATCATGGTTTCTTGATTGTATAGTGGTTGATTTATTCCCACTTTGACAGTGATCGTGTTTACTCTCACTTTGACGCTTGGACACAGGTTTAGTGTTCTTGTACCCACTCTCACAGGAGTGTATTTATGGTATGCTCATAGTGGTTATAGGTTTTCCTTTCATTTTGCCTCATGTTCTCACATCGACGCATATTCGAGCGTGAGACTACAGCATGCAGGTTACATGTTTTCACAATTGAGCTACTGGTTGGTTTATGCTTGATTAGCGTAGTGATCGACTAATCTCCCACTTTTCACGCATATGCATTGACATGATGTGTGACACAGGTGAGTCTACAATGACGACTCATAAGAGACATAGGTCTTGACCTTCCCAACATATGAGATGTTGTATTGTGATCACACAAGGCACATTAGGGGCTGTTGTTTTAGGTGCATGAGACATTAGTGAAGACAGATGTGTGATGCACATATAGTTTTGACACATACTAGAGAGATGACTATATATGCCAGTGAGATGACACATACTAGAGAGATGACACATACTAGAGAGATGACACCTCTAGCCTCCACCCACGATACATGTATGACAAAGATGGCACGATGGTTGCTAGACAAGAGGTGAGACAAATGCAAAATATGTCCACATGGTGTAGCAATTAATGAAGGCCTATATACCATGCTTAGCATGGCCAATGAATACAAACCACTGGGGTCGCTAGTGGCAACTCCTAGTGTACTTTGAAATTTATTCCAAGGTGAAAACTAATAGTGATCTTTTACTAATATGACACTCTTTTACAAATTCAATGAAATTGTTGCTTAATCTTCATTGTCATCATTTTCCAAGATTCTTTCATCTATGTCTAGTTTGTTGCATGCTTGATTGAGCTCGTCTGAGTCAGTATCAAGATTTTCCTCTAGCTCAAGGCTTGTGCACATCACAAATCCAACGTCAAAATTTTCGTCTTCTACATCATCACAATTGTACATCCATCTGGACACATCTTCTTCATATTCTTTGCTTCCAATATGTTGCATAATTTTTTCATTGCAATACATGTAAACAAGTTTATATGCTTGATCTACAAGAAGTCGGTTGCGAAATAGTGTTGTGAATATATTTGTCCAATTTCTTTTTGAGCTTGAAATCGAAGAATACTCGCTTAAAACCTTCATCGCAAGGTTACACAACAAAGCATAGTGTTCTACACCATTCATCATCCACCATTTCCATGTAGACTACTCTTTTTGCCATTTGTTGAGCAACGGAGTTTGAAAACAGACCTTCTTTCAATCGAAAGGAGGAGATGCATATTACACGATCATCAACATTGGCATAGAAAGTGTTTACCACTATGTAAAAATCATGAACCACTTCAACATTGGACATCAAGTCCATATTCCAGTATTTGAGATCTAGCATGTAAGCAACATTGTGTAGTGGTGTATGCGTTCCAATCCATCTAGCATGAAAGTACTTCAAGAGGACTCTCCTTTCTCGATGAGAGAATGGAACACACCAATTCTTTCCACCATTGAATGCTCTTATTTTTTAGGACACTCCAAACTCCTTTGGACAGTCCATCATTGCATCCGTACTTTTTTGATATTGGGTGCCCTCTAGTCAAGATTGCATATGGCATACATAACATGCATCATTTTATGATACGCATCTATCACACTACACCACCAAGTTCTTTTTGTAAGCACTGTCCTTAAGACTTTTGATTTTCTCTTTCACTTTTTTGTTCTGAGTGCTCTCCCAATCATGGAATGACATAAATGTAGTTATGATTTCATCTTTGTTCGAAGAAGAGACTCGAAAGTGTAGAAGTGAGTGCAAAATCTAATCTCTGCAGGTAGTTTTAACATAACTGACATGCAAGGTCAAAAAATTATTAATACTCTGTGTCTTTTGAGCATAAATCTCACAAGCTGGCGAGCAGTATCGACAATAGAGGCAACCACTTGGTATAATCGATTTTATACCAATCTTTCAATACAAGATTCAAACCATGTGTATAGCAACGAGAAGAAAAACATGCGTGTACTGTCGCTTCTAGATTTTGGCGGTAGTCTTGCAGTTCTTTGCATTGTCCATCACAATTTGGACTACATGTTTAGCACCCACTTCCTCTATCACAGAGGCAATTACATCATCAATATAAATCCCATACTTAATTGAATCATGTGAATCCACAACACGAACGAATGTTTTGCCTCTAGGTGAAACAATCATTAAATTAATTAGTGGTTTTCTTTGTACATTGGATCAGCCGTCATTGACTATAGTACATCCAAAAAACTCTATATTGCTAATAATTACTCTTTGCACACGTTCTTTTGCTTGAGCAAAGCATTTCTCCAATAGATCATTTCGCATAACATGGTACTGGGCATTGAAAAACCTAGTCCAAACCCACAAATTTTCTTCCATGCTCTCTTCCAATGCTCATTGTTTACCACATCATAGCACTCCCTGGAAAGTAAATTGCTTTAGCAAAAGTGAGTTGTGCACCATCGAGTAGACCGTTACGTAAGCTTTCTTGCAATGAAGTTTGATGCATAGACACCTTTCCTAGGTCAAAATGATGCTTCGATGAAGATGCACTGGGTAGATTGCTTTCTAGCTGCATATTAGGATTCAGAGTGCAAGCCGGTGATGCTTCCGGAGTTTGTTGATTGGAAGCATGTTGTTCTGGCATCCATGTAATATTAGTGGTAGATGTGTAATTTTTCTTTGATTCTTTCTTTCTTTTGAATTTCTTTCCTCAAGCGTTTTGACCACTACAGTTGCATTGGGGTGGGTAATGTGCGACCTCATTTCTTGGGTCCACCTAGAAAATGTTCCCTTAGTCGAGGTGCCCCACCTGATTTTGTTGTATGGCATAGCTTACACTCCCAATCTATGAATCAATCAACAATGTTAATTGCATATCGCCACTCTATCCCAAGTGCCCTTTTTTTTTGCTATTTTGAATTTGAGTTCTACTTTCATCTCAAATAACCTATTCAAGAAAGCATGGAACAATGCATACATTACTAAAGTAACAACAAAGATACTCATGTATTACAAAAAAGTACATCTCTACACAAATATACACTAAATTTGATGATAAAATGTAGCCACACAATAATTTAAAACTATTTTAAAAATTCAAGTTTTGTATTTATTATGCTTTAACAAGAGATCGCCAAATATGTTGTTTATTGTATCTACTTTAACAAAGAATGACATCCATGACAACTCATGCTAACTCCAAAGTATTGCTCAAAGTTTTTAGATTAAGAAATATTTTTCTTTTGAACTTACTTTACATGCATAGTCGAATATATAGACCTACTTAATCGATAGTTTTTATGTTCTCTAAATGCCACAAATATTAATCTTTGTAGATGTACATATATCAATTTTTATTAAACCTCAAGCATAGCATGATAAATGCAAGTAATCTTTAAACCATATAAATGTCTGTTTTCAAATTAAGGTACATGAAATTGATAGCATACATGCAATGCACATTGCACACCTAATGAAGGATGTCTTTCGTACCCAATTAGGGATACTTTACACCAATCAAACCAAGGATCTATGTTTTCCCAATACTCTAATATAAGACAATAGACCCTTGTTTAACGTGGATCATATCAAATATCAAGAACCAATACTAGCCCCTAAGCATGATGTTGGAGGCTCGCCATAGCATAGGCAATCTCCCACAAAATCTATCAATCCGGAGAGAGAGAGAGCATGACCCGGCTAGGGCTTGGAGGCATCACACAAAGAATGTGTGAGAGCGTCATCGGATGTAAAGATTGAGAGGATTCAAGAGCGTGCATCCTCCAATGCAAATAGAAATCATCCCAAACAACTAATGCTAATCTCACATCAAGCATCAATTCAAGCAATCATCTACACACATCAAGCAACGAAGTGAAACACACTAATCTTGGAATCTCTCGAGCACAACTCTAATTACATGCATTGACAATTAAGCACACAAGATCGCATTCAAGTCGGCCATCCCAACCATGCCCATCATGGTGTCCAAATCAAGTCACACATAATCAAATTAAGCTCAAGGCTTCTTAAACCTACACACACACAAGCACACCATTAGAGGACAACTCTAATCCCTCAATCACTACTACACTCACTCCGCTTAATCGAGAGAGTTAAATAAGGACTCCACTAATCGGAGTAGCTTAGCATAAGTAAGAGTTAGATTAGAGAAGATCAACACTTCAAAACAATGAAGGAAAGTAGATAAACATGATTGACAACATGATGAAGACTAGATTAATTAAGAGAGGATTACACTAATTACATGAGATTAGCACTAGCCTTCTAATCATGGACATTAAGCTCAAAGGCTAGGCCATCAAGAACTCCTCTAAGGAGAGAGTTCTCAAAAGGACCACTCAAGAATGACCTCTCATTAAGCATAGGGCTCTTTTATAGTTTTGGGCCTCAAACTCTTCAACTATGGGATAAAGTGAGCTCTCTAGCTTAGACTCATACAACTTTGGAACTCCAAAATGAGCCCAAGCCCTATACAATGAACAGTAAATATTGTGCACTATGGCACATCCACAACTTGGTGCATTATTGGTGCAACTGTTAGCCGCTGCTAACACTCCCCCCTTCCTAATTTGGTGCACGTCCTCGTGTGCCGGTGAAGCAAGACACGGTGACATGTTAGAAAGCAAGTCCAAGGAAGAAATGTTGAGTTGCAAAACACAAGAACAAGTAATGAGCATCAAAGGCCACCAAAAATGAAATAAACATGAAGCATAAATGAACAATCATGCAAAGTGATTTTTTGCTTCTAAAAGATGGGTCAATCATAGTGAAAAACTAGACAACATAAAGCAAAAAAATACTCAAACTATTGTGAAGATTAAACCACTTGAAATTTCAATTTTATGCATGAAACACAAGTAATCAATTATGACCCTAGGCTAATGCAAGTTCATAAACCCTTTAGCCTAAAAACTATGTGAACAATCTTAATAAATCATTCAAGTCTATCATGTCTACGGGCTATAAAAAAGCTCATAATCTATTAGTACATTGTCAAAGATTTTTGAAGCTCATGGAAGTTTTGATTTAGTCATTTATTGAAAAATTAAAGCACAATCACAAGGCTACCACCCCAAGGCAAGTAAAGGTGCTACTCGCAGCTCCTTGAACCCTCAAGAAGGTGTTCCAAAAGCCTACTAGCTTACCAAGGCGACGGCTAACCCCTATCAACCCAGGGCATCGGTTTAGGGCCTTGACTAAGCGAGCCAAGGTGATTCCCCTCGCCTACCAAGTGCCAATAAGGTGCTAGGCCTCACATAGACACATCGTAACATAGAATTTTTATTTTCATGTGCCTTAGTAGCATTTTTGCTACTTTTTTGGACACTTATTTGCTTCATGATTCATTTTTTAGCACATTTTTTAATACTTCCTTTATGAGATACTAATGGCAATTGGACTAAAAAAGACTAAAGCCTATTCATAGCCCTAGGTCATGACAAAAATGAGTGGAGTATTAAGACTATCACTAAGATTGTAGGACTAATGAGAAATGAACCTACATTAACCTAAGGTCAAGGCTAATTACCTATGATTAACATTCATAAAACCTAATTTTTTGATGAGTTTAATTTTCACAAAGCAAAGTGTTGAAACTTTAGGATGCCTAGCTTTCAGCCATGAAAAAAAACATCGCTTAGAAGCAAACTTTCACTAAGCCAAGTAAGAGAATGAACAAAAGAGCAAAATCATGGAAGGATTACATCTATTCATGCTCTTTGAGTATCCTTGAGCAAGCATCTCCCTTTGTGTAGAGAAGTCTCTTGATCCTTTTATTTGCAAAAGAAGCTTTTTGAAGCTAAGTGTAAACACAAGCTACAAAAGCCAATTATTGAAAAGCCACACAAAAATCATTAATGAAAACCTAAAGCTAGAGTCTTGCATACCCGAATTTGCCAAAGGGAAAAAACCCAAGGGAAAAAAGTGCCTTTGGTTATGCACATGATGCTCTAAAGTAACAAATTTATGCATACATATCAACCATGAGAGATAAAATGAGCTTCTACATAAGCAAATTTTGCAATTTTTACAATCTCTCATGCATGGTTCAAAAGTTGACTAAGTGTTAGCTCACTTAAAATATGGGATTTAAAACAAGTCAAGAGCTAAAAAATAATGCAACTTTGAATGAAATGAAGTGGCTCTCAAAAGCCGAATTTTACAATTAAAATTGTTCTAGAGAGTTGGCTAACACTAGCTCATATGAAATTTTACATTTTTAGAGCAATCTATGATCTAGAGATGACTGCAACTCTTAAAGGAATGAAAGGGAATGGCTCTCAATAGCCAAATTATGTAATTGAAAGCTCAAAAACGTTGTTTAAACACTAGCTCAAAATGAAAAAAATTGCATTTTTAGACCAAGCTATGAGCTAGCATTACAACTTTAATCCTAACATTTGGAATGGCTCTAATTAGCCAAATTTTGCAATAGATTGCAATGGTGACCCCTTCTTGGATCATTTGGAACCACACATCTGCCACATCCCTTCAAAAAAGACTCAAACCATAGTGATCTTTAGCTTTTGAACATCCAATACAAGCACTAAAAAATGTACAAAGCCAAGTTCAAATTTTTACACACACTCTTGTCCATCAAAACAAGCTCAATGTTAATGCTTTCAAATAATTTCTCATTCAATTCAAGCATTCAAAAATGCACAAGCAATGTTAAGTTTTAGCACAAAGTTCGACCAAGCAATCACAACTCATCATTTAGTGCAACTCTCTCATGAAGCTCACATGCATGTCAAATAGAGCTTGCCATTTTAGTGTAAATGATAATTTCAATCAAGCCAAGCACTAGAAGAATGCTCAATCACAAGCCCAAAATTTTACTACCCTCTCATGGTCATTCAAGAAACCCAATTTAGTGCTATGCCATGATTTTTGCATACATCTTAAGCACTAAAAAAGTAACAAACAATGCCAAACCCAAACTTTCAATGCACACCCTTGATGATCACATCCAACTAGTTGCACTCATACGACATGCATAGCAAGGGAAAAAGAAGAGCATAAGATGAAGTGAATTGAAGCTCCCTTGAGGCATAAAGACCCTGTTTTGTATCATTGGTCACCATCCATGAAGAAAATGCATGGCTCTTGAATAGCCCAATTTTGCATTACATTTTCATTTTTTGCCCCTTAAGAGGCATTCTGATCCTCAATCTGCTCTCAACCTGCCAATCACCTTTCAGAAAAAACTCAATGATTAGTGCTTTTAAACATCTGTACATGCACATTAAGCACCAAAAATATCGAGCTCAATCATAAATTCACAATGGTATTCTTTGGTCTTTCAAAGCTCAATTTTAGTGTGTTCAATAATTTTACATTCGATCCAAGCACTAAAATTTAAAGCAGTGTCAAAATCAAGCAAAACTTTTAATCCAAGGTAGCTCTCAAAATCCGCAACCATATCACAAAGAAATTATCTTCTTCTTGCAAAGGGAGATCAAGCACAATTCCTATAATTAAATGCAATCCTTGCATCGCTACCAATGAGCCATCACAATGGACCTGCATACAATTGATGCTCCCATGTTTGCTCATTCATATAGTATGGTAGAAAGAAGAGAGCATTTAAACTCCATCAATTGATCTATAGTTGTTTAGACTTCCTTTGTCAAATTTTATAAGAAGTAATCGATAAAGATCCAACAATGAGCTTTCATACACAAGAGCCTAGCTGGGGTGATAGAGCTGCAGGGTGGTGAAGATGCAAGAGACGAACTCTTTTCCAAGCAAGACTTCGAGCGGAGTTGGGTGTAGTGCCAAGAGGTGGGAACGAGTGCTTACCCTTTTTTTTTAAATTATAATTTTTTATTTCCTTTGAAAAGCGATGGGCTGCAGCAACGGCATTTGAGTGCAGTACTGCAGGTCGCGAGAGAGAGAAAGAGAGAGAGAGAGAGAGAGAGAGAGAGAGAGAGAGTTCTAGAGAAGCGAATTATGTGTGTGTGTGTGTGTGTGTGTGTGTGTGTGTGTGTGTGTGTGAAGTTGTGTGCGGCCAGTGTGTGTTGTGGCAAACTAACTCCGGCCAAGGCGGGACCAGGGGCAGAAAACGACGCCCGGTTTTCTAGATTGCAAGCAAACAAGGCTGCTGACATCACAAGAGGAGAGAGGAGGAGACAGCAACGAATGCAAAAAGAGTTATCTTCAGCAACAGTGAGAACGCAGAAGGTGTCTCAGGTCTGTGTGTGTGTGTGTCTTGACGGAGCCAGCTTCGGCAGCCAGGCGGGGCGGGGTCGGTTCTGCGAGCGCGTGTGTGTGTTTATGGTGCTACCCGTTTTTGGGACTCTTAAAAAGTCATCGTGTGTGTGTGTTGATGCGCGCCATTCCAGCAATGCAGCTTGGGCATCTCCGAATTTGCAGCAGCGTTTTTCTGTGTGTGATTTTGTGAAATTCCAGTTATCAATAGCTACTACATGTTCAAATTCAAAGCGGGCCTACGTAAGATCCGGGAGCCTGAGGCAAGTGGATTGGTGACTTCGTCTCCGAACAAGGTTTGTTTGCTTTCCCGAATGAACGCGAGCCGGCCCATGAACTTATGTAGGCATTAATGCAGTAGTAGAAGGACTTGGGGTAGGTGGGCGAAAAGGGAGGGGTTGTGTATGTGAGGACTTAACTTGAAGGTATCAACAAAAGCGGACTCAAAACTGGCTGCAGTATGACGCTGGAGTCGGGATATAGTGTGTGTGCCAGCAGGTAGCTAAAGTCGCTTACAATCGTCAATTTAAATTTGGTGTTTATCAAAAACAGTCTCTGTGTGTGTTTGGCGTGTTGTGGAGTTACCTACACCAAGCCATTGAGCCACGCGGTGCAGTGTGCGATCATCCGCGATGATAGCGAGGGCAGTGTGCGAGGGCGATCATCCGAGATGATAGCGAGCGGGCATGTGTGTGTGTGGGCTCATGCTGACGGGAGCTTGGCATGTAGGCGACAAAACGAGCCAGGGAAAATAGCCTTGGTGTGTGTGTGTGGTCGATTAAAAAATGACCCACCTTGGGGTTGGTTCTCACGATCAAAGTGGGATTGAAGAGTATGAGTATGACCAAGGTTAAGTGGTGACAGAGTTGATTAGCGAGCAGCGGGACTAGAGGGTGAGTAGCTTCAAGGTGAAGGATTACTTGCCTGCAAAATCAAAATCGGTTGGTCGAGCTAGGCAAATAATCAAGGATGGGTTCCCACTAAAGACCCGACACATGATAGAGATTCGATGAGCTCCTCATAAGAGGTTGGCCGGCAATTGGTGGTTTCTAAACATGGCCGAGAAATTGCATGGTAGAGGTGTGTGTTTTGTCGTTTAGAAGCTAATCAAGCAATTCTTGCAAAGTATGTGCGAGTGTGTGTGGATTGGCGAGGAGCATAAAATCAAAATTCATACATGAGCTCCACATTATTGCTCATTTCATCTTCGAAAATTCCCAAATTCAATACCACATTGCCATGTTCATACAAATTTTCAATCATAACAATGGCATACAAACAATTTGTCCACAATTGTGCATCAATTGAGCAATCAGCTTCAACCGTTTGTCAAATTTGTGGTGCATCTACTAACCTTTTAGCCAATTTAATCATCATAATTGGTAAATTACCAATTAATCATTCACAATTTAGGCATAATTGGCCATTAATTAGGCACACACACCTAAATTTAGACCGTCGACTTGTGCAAAAAATTCATTAAACACTCATTGCATTTCATCAATTGCACACTTGATCACCCATACATGAGTATATACATGCTAAATTAACTCAATTTTAATCAAAATTTGATCAAATTTTAACTCAATTTAGCATTGCACACACACAAAAATTAGATGCACAACTCCATTTTTTTTTTGCTCAATTAGCAACGAAATTAGGCCAATTCCTAATGCTTACACACACATTTCTTGCAAAATTATCAATCTACAAGCATTTAGGTGTTCAATTTGACCATAAATCTTCTCATCAAAGTTATTTAAAATGGTCACACACATTCAAATCTTGCCCTAATTTTGGCAATTAGGCCTACTCCATGACTGGAATAGCCTCACATACACATCAATTTAGTGATTTGCACACACAATTTATGCAAAACTACCATTCCTCAAGCATCTAGGCATCCAATTTCATTCCAATTTCATCAAATTAGGCATAAATTCCATCAATTAGGCACACACACCTAATTTTAGCAATGATTTAGCAACTCAATGGGATCAACTTAATCAATCAAAAATTGAACGGAGTAGGTCAATCCACTTACAATTGATTACTTGCTCGCTTAATCCTTGCTCCTCGCGTAGACACTCCATTGCACACACATGTGTGCAACTCCGATTCGGTCCAAAATTGATCAAAAAATTGACCAAAATCAACACTCAATCACATGATTAGACATAGATTAGAGCAACTAAGAGTGATGAACCTCCTCAATTAAGGGGATTTAGCATACATTCCAAATCAAAATTAGTGGTTAGGTTAGCACAATTAGCATGAAATTAGCATGGAATTAGTACAATTAGCACAAAATTAGCATGAATGGGATGCAAAATTAGTGAAGGTTAGTGAAAAATTAGTAAAATCAAAAGAGAATTTAGGGGTTTTTTTGGGGTGAAATGACTCTATACACATCCAATTAAACCTAATTACACTACACACAAATCAAATCCTACCTCATTACAAGAAATCGGTAATCAAATTACTCTTATCTTTTGCAACCTCAACTCCACTAGCTTAGGCAACCCGTCCCCGATAGCGGCGCCAATGTTGGAGGCTCGCCATAGCATAGGCAATCTCCCACAAAATCTATCAATCCGGAGAGAGAGAGAGAGAGAGAGAGAGAGAGAGAGAGAGAGAGAGAGAGAGAGAGAGAGAGAGAGAGAGAGAGAAAGACCCGGCTAGGGCTTCGAGGCATCACACAAAGAATGTGCGAAAGCGTCATCGGATGCAAAGATTGAGAGGATTCAAGAGCGTGCATCCTCCAATGCAAATAGAAATCATCCCAAACAACTAATGCTAATCGCACATCAAGCATCAATTCAAGCAATCATCTACACACATCAAGCAACGAAGTGAAACACACTAATCTTGGAATCTCTCGAGCACAACTCTAATTACATGCATTGACGATTAAGCACACAAGATCGCATTCAAGTCGGCCACCCCAACCATGCCCATCATGGTGTCCAAATCAAGTCACACATAATCAAATTAAGCTCAAGGCTTCTTAAACCTACACACACACAAGCACACCATTAGAGGACAACTCTAATCCCTCAATCACGACTACACTCACTCCGCTTAATCGAGAGAGTTAGATAAGGACTCCACTAATCGGAGTAGCTTAGCATAAGTAAGAGTTAGATTAGAGAAGATCAACACTTCAAAACAATGAAGGAAAGTAGATAAACATGATTGACAACATGATGAAGACTAGATTAATTAAGAGAGGATTACACTAATTACATGAGATTAGCACTAGCCTTCTAAGCATGGGCATTAAGCTCAAAGGCTAGGCCATCAAGAACTCCTCTAGGGAGAGATTTCTCAAAAGGACCACTCAAGAATGACCTCTCATTAAGCATAGGGCTCTTTTATAGTTTTGGGCCTCAAACTCTTCAACTATGGGATAAAGTGAGCTCTCTAGCCTAGACTCATACAAATTTGGAACTCCAAAATGAGCCCAAGCCCTATACAATGAAAAGTAAATATTGTGCACTATGGCACATCCAGAGCTTAGTGCATAATTGGTGCAACTGTTAGCTGCTGCTAACACATGACTCTTGGCTTTATCAAATCATTTATAAAACCTCATAAGGGAGCAAGCAATATATAAATTAGCTAAGCTTCTCAAATGAAAACAAGCTCAAGTGACTCCAACTTTGTCCCTAAATCTCCACAGGTATTAGCGACAAATCACACTTTACCCACAATTCAAAGAACTGAGGACTAGTGGCTCAGTAGCCTTAGGCGAGCCTATAAGGAAAGATGACCGTCCCTAAAATAAGGACGTTCTTTCCAAAAGGACTCTCCTAACCAACCAAGAGTTCTAAACAAAATCAATCTTTCCCAAAAAGCTAAAAATGTGGCTAATCATCTGCTCTTTATGCTATGATATAGCCCATTGGGATCTAGATATGTTAACGTATACATGTGGTAGTGATGTGTGTGAACACACTAGGACGGCCGGGGCATTTTGTCCCTCTTTAGGAGGTTTTTTCTCCCAAGCATTGTATATACGTCCATCACTATAGGGCTATCTATCTTTCCATTGCACACTAAGTAACATACTCTCTATTGTGTGCCTTGAGCTTCCTTCGTCTTCTCCAAGCTGTGTGCGTTTCTCGAAAACCCTAATTCCAACAATTGGTATCAGAGCAGGTTACATCTTCCCAGGCTTAGTTGCCAGCTGCTCCAGCACACGCCTGCTCAGATTTTTTATTCGGGCTCATTTCGGTCTTCGTTTCCACTACAGGCAGTACTACACAGGCTATTTTGTCATTTTGTGCAGAATTTCTGTCAGTGTCGTTTTCTCTTAACAGGTGCCTCATAGTATTCTACGGTTTGTGCTATATAGCACGTGTTGTTCCCGCTCCATTTCTCCTATTTTCGGGCAGTTTTCACATCAGGTGCAGCATTTACCATGGCTGACAACAACACAGATGTGTCCAAGATAATTGTTGTTGAGGACAGGTTGGATGGGGATAACTACCCTATGTGGGCTTATATGATGCAACATGTTCTTGTGTCAAAGGGCGTCTGGAACATTGTGCAGGGCATTGATGTACGTCCTGGTTGTGAGAATGCAGGCAATGTTGAGGATGTTGCAGGTCTTGCTGCAAGGATTGCTGCTATTAGAGTTGTTTTGCCTACGGCAGAACAAGCTCGTTGGGATGTAAAGGATACGCAGGCTCATGCATTGATAGCGTTGTCTGTGAAGCGCACCATTTTTCCTCACATCCGTTCAACAAAATGTGCAAAACAGGCTTGGGATATTTTGGCTGGTCTTTATGCAAGTCGGAATGAGGCTAAAATTGCTTCGGTGCGTAAACAGTTGGAGTCGAAGATTATGCATGAGGAAGATGATATGGACACTTTCCTTGCTAGTGTCAAGGATATCAATGAGCAACTTATTTCTGTAGGTGAAGTCATTTTAGACAATTCCCTTGTGCAGACTGTTCTTGATGCCTTACCAGATTCTTACCAGACCTTTGCCAGTACTTGGAGACTTATGACCCATGGAAATCCAGAAGTTGTCAAGTTTGATGCATTATGCACATTGCTGTTGCAAGAGTCACTTTCCAAAAAAAACAGGACTAGGTAGCGTGCAGTTGTTGCTTCTCAAAGAAAGGGTGGTAACAGCAATGCAGCCACTTCTTATGGTTCTGCTGCGAGTGGCAAAAATACTATTCCTAATCTTGTGCTGGCAGCAATTCATTTGGAAACTCTGGTGATAAGGGCAAAAAGAAGATGCGTTGCCATTATTGTAAAGCTAATGATCACTTGATCAAGTAGTGTGCTAAGTTGAAGGCCAAAGACGCTAAGAAGAAAGAGGGTGGTTCCACTACAATTGCTGGTTCCACTACAAATACAGCCATTGTTGAGTCTTCTATGAAAGGAGACTGTGATGCTAATGTCGATGCAGAATGGTCTTTTAGCGCATAGTGCACTTACAATATGCTTTTCAGTTGCTACAGATTCACATGTGTGGTATTTCGACAGTGGTGCTACAAAGCACATTACCTCACATCGTGAATTGTTTACCTCCCTCGAGTCTGTCCCTCATGGAAATTCAGTCACTTGTGCCAACAATGCCTCTTATCCAGTTCAAGGAGTTGGAAAGATTGTGCTTACTGCTGCTAATGGCAGTAGTCAAATTTGTGGATGACAGATGTACAGTTCATGATCTCAGTTTTGGTGATGAAATTGTTGCATCTGGCCTTTTGTGCCGTGGGCTGTATAAGCTTACTTTGTATGACAAGTGTGGGAAAAATTTTGCAAATGCTGTTGTAGATTCAAGGGCTATTTCAGATGCAAAACTTTGGCATGCACGTTTTGGTCATCTGAATTTTGCCGGTTTGCTGCGTTTGCAAAAATCTGATATGTTTGCTTCTTTGCCGCCTCTTGAAGCACCTGTCAAACATGTTTGTGAACGTTGTATTTTGGGTAAGATGCAGTGTTCCAAGTTTCCAAAGCATGGTTCAGTTCGTGTCACATGGAGGTTGCAACTTGTGCATAGTGATGTTTGTGGGCCCATGCAAACTCCGTCCTTGGGCAATTACCTTTACTTCATGACTTTCATTGATGATTACTCCAGGCATGCATGGGTATTTCCGCTTACAGCGAAGTCCGAAGTTTTTATGTGCTTCAAACGATTTCAGGCTATGGCTGAAAATGTCTCGAAATGTACTATGGGCACCCTCCGTTCCGATCGAGGGGGGGAGTATATGTCTCATGAATTCAATGCATTTCTATCTAGTCGTGGGATAAAACACCAATGTACAATGCCTTATACACCTCAGTAAGATGGTGTTGCTGAGAGGAAAAACATGTCACTTACGGAAATGGCACGATGTATGGTCAAAAGTCAAGCTTTGCCGCATTCTTTTTGGCTTGAGGCCATCATGTGTGCCACTTATGTACTAAACAGGTGTCCTCCAAAAGCTTTGCAGTCTATTACTCCATATGAAGCATGGGATGATAGAAAGCCGTCTATTGAGCACATGCGTGTTTTTGGCTATTTGGCATATGCTTTAGTTCCAGAAACACAGCGCAAAAAATTGGTTGATAAGGCCGTGAAATGAATTTTTGTTGGTTATAGTGTTGAAAGCAAAGGTTACAAGTTATATCATCCGCAAACAAAGTGTATTCTGGTTTCACGGGATGTAGTGTTTGTGGAAGATTCTATTCAGTCCTTGCTGTCATGTACTAGAGACAGTAATGTAAGCTCACAGGACATTTATGACACTTTGTTGCCTCTTTTCAGTGGTGGAAATACAAATGTAATTTCCAATGAGGCAAATGTACAACCTATGGGGGTTTCTAAAAATGTTACAGATCACCCTATTACTGATGCAGATGTACATGATGTACTTGATGAGGAAAGGGCTGAAAATGAGCAGGCTAGAAGTATGCCAAAATGGCTGGTGCACACTTTGCGTGATAGTAAATTGGATGCACCTTTGTCTAGTCATACTCGTTCAGGCTCTCGCCATGCATCTTATGCATCAGATTGTTATGCTTTGGCTGTGTCTAGCTTACATGATGTTGAGGAGCT
This sequence comes from Adiantum capillus-veneris, assembly GCF_014529385.1. Taxonomy (NCBI): domain Eukaryota; kingdom Viridiplantae; phylum Streptophyta; class Polypodiopsida; order Polypodiales; family Pteridaceae; genus Adiantum; species Adiantum capillus-veneris. The sequence goes on from NC_140935.1 coordinate 171,229,106, forward strand.
TCTGTCTTTTGATGAAGCACAGAATTCAAAAAATTGGATGGCTGCCATGCAATCAGAATATGATGCACTTATAGAAAATGACACATGGACTTTATGTGATTTGCCTCCTGGAAAAAAGGCCATTGGTACAAAGTGGGTTTACAAGTTGAAACGCAAGCCGGATGGTGAGATCGATCGCCATAAGGCTCGACTTGTTGCAAAGAGTTATGGACGTGTTGTTCCCGCTCCGTTTCTCCTATGTTCGGGCGGTTTTCACATGAGGTGCATCATTTACCATGGCTAACAACAACAACACAGATGTGTTCAAGATGTTTGTTGCTGAGGACAGGTTGGATGGGGACAACTACCCTATGTGGGCTTATATGATGCAACATGTTCTTGTGTCAAAGGGCGTCTGGAGCATTGTGCAGGGCATTGATGTACTTCCTGGTTCTGAGGATGTAGGCGATGTTGAGGATGTTGCAGGTCTTGCTGCAAGGATTGTTGCTGTTAGAGTTGTTTTGCCTATGGCAGAACAAGCTCGTTGGGATGTAAAGGATGCGCATGCTCATGCATTGATTGTGTTGTCTGTGAAGCGCACCATTGTTCCTCACATCCGTTCAGCATAATCTGCAAAACAGGCTTGGGATATTCTAGCAGGTCTTTATGCAAGACGCAATGAGGCTAAAATTGCTTTGCTGCGTAAAGAGCTGGAGTCGAAGATTATGCATGAGGAAGATGATACAGACACTTTCCTTGCTAGTGTCAAGGATATCAATGAGCAACTTATTTCTTCAGGTGAAGTCATTTCAGACAGTTCCCTTGTGCAGACTGTTCTTGATGCCTTACCAGATTCCTACCAGACTTTTGCTAGTACTTGGAGACTTATGACCCAAGGAAATCCTGAAGTTGTCAAGTTTGATGCATTATGCACATTGTTGTTGCAAGAGTCACTTTCTAGAAAAAACAGGACTAGGCAACATGCAGTTGAACATGCTTTTATTGCTTCTCAAAGAAAGGGTGGTAACAGTAATGCAGCCACTTCTTATGGTTCTGCTGCGAGTGGCAAAAATTCTGTTCCTAATGCTTCTGCTGGCAGCAATTCATCTGGAAATTCTGGTGATAAGGGCAAAAAGAAGATGCGTTGCCATTATTGTAAAGCTAATGATCACTTGATCAAGTCGTGTCCTAAGTTGAAGGCCAAAGAGGCTAAGAAGAAAGAGGGTGGTTCCACTGCAAAATGTTGGTTCTAGTACAAATGCAGCCATTGTTGAGTCTTGTGTGAAAGGAGACTGTAATGCTGATGTTGATGCAGAATGGGCTTTTAGCGCAGAGTGCACTTTCAATCCTGATGTCCATGATGCATGCTTGTCAATTTGCTGCAGATTCACATGTGTGGTATTTTGACAGTGGTGCTACAAAGCACATTACCTCACATCGTGAATTGTTTACCTCTCTCAAGTCTGTCCCTCATGGGAATTTAGCCACTTGTGCCAACAATGCCTCTTATCCAGTTCAGGGAGTTGGAAAGATTGTGCTGACTGCTGCTAATGGTAGTTCTTTCACACTTGTTGATGCACTTTATGTACCTGGGATCAAGAAGAATCTCTTGTCTGTATCCGCACTTGCTAGACTTGGACTTGTAGTCACATTTGTGGATGAGAGATGTAAAGTTCATGATCTCAGTTTTGGTGATGAAATTGTTGCATCTGGCCTTTTGTGCCGTGGGCTGTATAATCTCACTTTGTATGACAAGTGTGGACAAAATTTTGCAAATGCTGTTGCAGATTCGAGGACTATTTCAGATGCAAAACTTTGGCATGCACGTTTTGGTCATCTGAATTTTGCCAATTTGCTGCGTTTGCAGAAATCTGATATGGTTACTTCTTTGCCGCCTCTTGAAGCACCTGTCAAACATGTTTGTGAAGGCTATCTTTTGGGTAAGATGCAGCGTTCTAAGTTTCCAAAGGATGGTTCAGTTCGGGCCACATGCAGATTGCAGCTTGCAGCTTGCAGCTTGTGCATAGTGATGTTTGTGGGCCCATGCAAACTCCCTCCTTGGGCAATTACCTGTACTTCGTGACTTTCAGTGATGATTACTCCAGGCATGCATGGGTATTTCCGCTTAAAGCGGTCCGAAGTTTTTATGTGCTTCAAACAATTTCTGGCTATGGCTGAAAATGTCTCGAAATGTACTATGGGCACCCTCCATTCCCATCGAGGGGGGGAGTATATGTCTCACGAATTTAATACATTTCTGGCTAGTCATGGGATAAAACACCAATGTACAGTGCCTTATACACCTCAACAAAATGGTGTTGCTGAGAGGAAAAAGAGGTCACGAAAATGGCACGATGTATGGTCAAAAGTCAAGCTTTGCCGCATTCTTTTTGGCTTGAGGCCATCATGTGTGCCACTTATGTACTAAATAGGTGTCCTCCAAAAGCTTTGCAGTCTATTACTCCATATGAAGCATGGGATGATAGAAAGCCGTCTATTGAGCACATGCTTATTTTTGGCTGTTTGGCATATGCTTTGGTTCCAGAAACACAGCGCAAAAAATTGGTTGATAAGGCCGTGAAATGAATTTTTGTTGGTTATAGTGTTGAAAGCAAAGGTTACAAGTTATATCATCCGCAAACAAAGTGTATTCTGGTTTCACGGGATGTAGTGTTTGTGGAAGATTCTATTCAGCCCTTGCTGTCATGTACTAGAGACAGTAATGTAAGCTCACAGGACATTTATGACACTTTGTTGCCTCTTTTCAGTGGTGGAAATACAAATGTAATTTCCAATGAGGCAAATGTACAACCTATGGGGGTTTCTAAAAATGTTACAGATCACCCTATTACTGATGCAGATGTACATGATGTACTTGATGAGGAAAGGGCTGAAAATGAGCAGGCTAGAAGTATGCCAAAATGGCTGGTGCACACTTTGCGTGATAGTAAATTGGATGCACCTTTGTCTAGTCATACTCGTTCAGGCTCTCGCCATGCATCTTATGCATCAGATTGTTATGCTTTGGCTGTGTCTAGCTTACATGATGTTGAGGAGCTTCTGTCTTTTGATGAAGCACAGAATTCAAAAAATTGGATGGCTGCCATGCAATCAGAATATGATGCACTTATAGAAAATGACACATGGACTTTATGTGATTTGCCTCCTAGAAAAAAGGCCATTGGTACAAAGTGGGTTTACAAGTTGAAACGCAAGCCGGATGGTGAGATCGATCGCCATAAGGCTCGACTTGTTGCAAAGGGTTATGCACAACAAAAAGGCATAGATTATCAAGAGACTTTTTCTCCCACTTGTTGTATGACTACTGTGCGTTTTCTATGTGCATTGGCAGCTCATTTTGGTTGGGATGTACATCAATCAGACGTTGTTACTACTTTCTTGAATGGTGACATATTTGAGGAAGTTTATGTAACACAACCTCGCGGTTTTGTCATAAAAGGGCAAGAGGACAAAGTGTGCAAATGTAAGAAGGCTTTGTATGGGTTGAAGCAATCTCCTCGTGCTTGGTATGAGAAAGCTGACACTCATTTGGTTAAACGAGGCTTTCGTAACAGTCCAACAGAAAGCACATTGTATGTAAAGCGTGAGGGTGATGTACTTCTCATTGTGGTTCTTTATGTTGATGATTTGTTGATCAACGGACCAAATGAGAGACATATTGCTGAATTTAAGACTGATTTGAATGCTACTTTCAAGATGAAATATTTGGGGATGTTGCATCATTACTTGGGTATACAGTTTAAGCAGCGTGATGGTGGTATTGCCTTGTGTCAGAAAAGTTACATAGAGACATTGCTATGTAAGTTTGGACTTGAGGATTGCAAACCTATTGCCACTCCCATGGAAGCAGGTTTGAAGTTGAGTCTACATGATGCTGGCGATTCTGCTGATGTCACTCTTTACCAAACTGCTGTTGGCTGCCTCATTTATGTATGCAACACGAGGCCATATATTCAATTTGCAGTCTCACAGGTCAGCAGATTCATGCATAGCCCAAGGTCTAAGCATTGGTAGGCTGTCAAGAGGATTTTTCGCTACCTTAGTGGCACTTTACACCTTGGCTTGTTTTATCCCAAGGGGGGATCATTGCTGCCAGACTTACATGCTTTTTCGGACTCACATTGGGCTGGTTGTTTTGACATGCGAGTGTCCACAAGTGGTTTTTGTTTCATGCTTGGCAGTTCATGTATATCATGGTTGAGCAAGAAGCAACCTACTATGGCCACTTCGAGTTGTGAGGCTTAGTACAGGGCAGTCTTCACAGCTACGGTTGAGGATGTATGGCTTAGACGCCTTATGGCTGATTCGGGTGTTGGACAGGACACTGCCAACACTATCTACACTGAGAGTTAGAGTGCATTGGTAGTTGCGAGGAACCCAGTTTTTCATGCTCGCACAAAGCACATTGAGGTGAATTACCACTATGTCAGGGAGAGGCTCTCAGCAGGAGAGATCAGTTGGGCTTATGTGCCAACACAGGACAACCTTGCAGATCTTTTCACAAAGGCATTGTCTCGTGAGAAGCTTGAAGCTTTCCGCAAAGCTTTGGGCTTACTCCCCTTTGTGGACTGATCATGTCCTCAGGGCATGGCACTTCCCTTTACTCATGTGCCTGCTCTCGTTCACCGCATCACTCCAGGGGGGATTTGTTAGCATATACATGTGGTAGTGATGTGTGTGAACACACTAGGACCGCTGGGGCATTTTTTCCCTCTTTAGGAGGTTTTCCCCCCCGTGCATTGTATATACGCCCATCACTCTAGGGCTATCAATCTTTCCATTGCACACTAAGTAATACACTCTCTATCGTGTGCCTTGAGTTTCCTTCATCTTTTCCAAGATGTGAGCGTTTCTCTACAACCCTAATTCCAACAATCAGCTTGGCTTATGTGCCAACACAGGACAACCTTGCAGATCTTTTCACAAAGGCATTGTCTCGTGAGAAGCTTGAAGCTTTCCACAAAGCTTTGGGCTTACTCCCCTTTGTGGAATGATCATGTCCTCAGGGCATGGCACTTCCCTTTACTCATGTGCCAGCTCTTGTTCACCGCATCACTCCAGGGGGGATTTGTTACTACATACATGTGGTAGTGATGTGTGTGAACACACTAGGACCGCCGGGGTATTTTTTCCCTGTTTAGGAGGTTTTTCCCCCCAAGCATTGTATATACGCCCATCACTCTAGGGCTATCTATCTGTCCATTGCACACTAAGTAACACACTCTCTATTGTGTGCCTTGAGCTTCCTTCGTCTTCTCCAAGCTGTGTGCATTTCTCTGCAACCCTTATTCCAACAAGATATTCTTGGTGGGCCCCACCGGGAATATCTAAATGCCGGAGGGTTTACAAGCAGACCAAGTATAAGCCGGTCATTGCAAAAGTTGTGTGCATATGTGATCACAACATAAATTATATTATTAACGCATGATATTAAGGTGTTCACTCATTTGTGAACACGTTAATGAAATCCCTGTTGATAAGAATCTCGCAAAGCATCAAGAACAATCTGCATAAGGGAACTGTCAGAAATGACTTCGCGTGCAGAAATGAGTTGCTATTTAATATCCTTGATACCAATAAGGAAAGTGTCCATGTCAGCTTCCTTATGCATACTCTTTGACTCCAACTCTTTACGCAGTGATGCAATTTTAGCCTCATTGTAACTTGCATAAAGACCATCTAGAATTTCCCAAGCCTGTTTAGCTGATTTAGCTGAGCAAATGTGAAAAGTAATAGTGAACTTCATATATGATGCAATCAATGCATGAGCCTACACATCTCCACCATCCCAATGAGCCTGCTCAAATGTAGGCAAAACAACTTTAGGAGTAACTTGACCGTGCCACCAAAACCTGCAACATCCTCAACAGTGCCTACATCCATAGAATCGGGACGTACATCAATGCCTTGTACAACATTCCAAACACCCTTTGACACAAGAACATGTTGCATCATGTAGGCCCACATTGGGTAATTGTCCCCGTCCAATTTATCCTCAGTAACCATCATCTTGAACACATCTGTGTTGTTGTCAGCCATGGCGAGTGCCTGCACCACCTGATGTGAAAACTGCACAAAAAGAGGGGAAACAGAGCGGGACTAACATGTGCTATATCACACAACCCAAAGAAGACTATAAGAGACCTGCTATATGAAGAAAATAGAATTGATAGAAGTTCTGCACACAAGGACAAAATTGCTTGTGCAGTATTGCTTTTAGTGGAAACGAAGGCCGAGGAGAGCTCGAATCAAAATTCTGAGCTCTCCAAGCTCTACAAGCTTATCCGAAAGTGTTTATCGACCTTCTGGCACTCACCAAAGCTCACCTGTGTTGGCGATGTTGGCAATTATGCTCGAAAGGATGCAACCTACTCTGATACAAATTGTTGGAAATAGGGTTGCAGAAATTGTTGCTTTCTCTCTCTCCCTTTCTCAACAATAAAAAGTTTTTGAGTTGTCAAGGAGATTTTGAGGTCTCTTGGGATTGTTCCATCGATGTTAAAGCTTCTCATCTTTACTACTTCTCCTCCTCCTCCTCCTCCTCTCTCTCTCTCTCTCTCACACACACACACACACACACACACACACACACACACACACACACACACACACACACACACACACACAACATGCACAAAGGGATTGTGCATGACTTAACGCCTAGGGTAGGAGGAAAGGGTGACGGTAAATTTTAATTTTCTTCACCCTTATTTCTAGGGCAGATAAAATGTTGGTATCCCAATCACTTTAGTGGGATTTGAGAGGTGTTTAATGTGTAGAAGAAGTAAGACCTTGCCTAAGAGAACCCAACTCACAACAACTTAAAGGTGGCACCATAGCCAAATTTTGCTCTTCTATGTGGACCTTTTGATAAACAAATCCTACTAAAGTAGTTAGTTTTTGCATGCTCACACATGTGTCCATGTGTGTCCACACATAGAGCCTATGCCCACTAAAGAAATCGAGAAGGGGCAACTAAAAAGGATGCTTTTTTTTTGGTAATGCTATTCTCTAGCCCGTCATAGAGTAGTCATGATGAATCCTGCTACTTTGGAAGAGCACTTGAGGAAGAAGAGGGACATGACAATAAGGGCAATGAAAACCACCAAGTGAATTGGACACCAACCATCCACGACATCGCGCAAAGTATAACAGAGATGACAGGTGGGGCTTTTGGACTTTGCGTCATATGCACCAAGAGATTTGGCACTTACCTCTAGCTAATTGGACAACTTAAGTAGTCCTTAGTGAAGGGTTGGATTTTGGGTGCATCTTTTGACCATTGGATAAAGCTTGCAAATTAGTGCCACATGACAAGTTACTTATAATAAACTTTTGTTTTATTATTTCTTTTAGGCCTTTGTTAGAGGGTGTTGACATTTGTGTACCTACGTTTTCAAAGAGGAGCATTGAGTATTGTGCCAAACATTATTTTTTATGATTTTAGAGTATATTGTAATTTAAATAGTTTATTGTTGCACTTTTTTTTCCAAAAAAACATGATATTTTAGTGTGATACCACATGTTTTAAAATACTAATGTCACTTTCAATTTTCCTCTCTCACAAAGAAACCTCTTATTACAGAAATCTTCCCAATAGCCTTTTGTAGGCCGTAGTGAATTTTCACCTTGTTTATTTCGATTTGGCATTGTGCAAAAGTTTCATAAACCGTTCCTTTATGGTGATCGATGGTGTGTGAAGAAAGGCTAAGTCACGATGATAGGTTAGTTATTGCAACAAATGTAACAAGTATAGTGACTGCTATCTTTACACAGCACAAAACAAATTCAAATGTCCAATTTTACTACTAGGGGCCGTGTTCGACAGCCAGAAAAAGAAACCTCCCTCTCGACCCTTTTCTCACCTCCGGTCCTCCACCATCCACAACAATAAAAGTATTCTTTCCTGTCGCGCAGAGGTGATCGAGCTTGCGAAGGCATCTCTCTCTCTCTCTCTCTCTCTCTCTCTCTCTCACACACACACACACACACACACGCATGCTCGCACGCATGACACCAGGTAAATTTCAACAGCTTCGGATCGAATTTTTTTTTTCTGCAAAGTGAAATTGAGCAGGTCGCGTGACACTACACTCGGTAAATTTCAACATTCAGCAGGTCGCATGACACTACACCTCGTAAATCACAACAGCTTGGCATCGAAAAGAAATTCTCTGCAAAATGAAATTCAGCAGGTCGTCGATCAGCTCCTTCTTTGCAAATGGGTATAACATGGGTACAAGTTCACGATGGTATCGGGTCATGTCATCCCCATGCAGAATCTTCAAACTGTGCATTGTTTGTTGAAAAATGTAAAGGTAAACAATAGTGGGGATTAGAGTCGGTACTAACATGGAAGCAGAATATCACAAGGCTGCATCTGAAACAGGGGAGGAGGCCGTAGAAGGTTTACTGCAGGAGGATGAAGTAAATATGAATACGGAGTGGTTGAGCTCTCGAACCACTTGTGTTAAAAGAAAGTTGGAGGAAATGGATATTTCTGCCACTGAGTTTCGCCCTAAACGAGAGCTTAGGGATGAGATACTTGAAGCTTGTGAGGAAGGCACTTTGACAACTTCTTCTGATCTCACATTGACTGCACAGCATGGAGGCTTTGTCATGGGTTTCAAGGGTGAAGAAGATAATACTTGCAGCTTGAATGCATCGCCAAGGCCAGCAAGCTCAAGAGTAAGTTGCATGGTTAAAGACACCCTTTTGAGTCAGGCACCTACTATGGATTGTTTACCTCTTGCTGATGCAGACAGGTCCTCAAAAATAGAGCGGCATTGCTTTGCGCTTTACTCTCATGGTGCGTATGCAGCTTCTAAAGTAGCAAACTCGTTTAGCAACTGCTTTGGATTTTCTCCACGTGATAGCCATGCAGACACATCGAATCCCATGCTTCAGTTCTTTGTCAGGACATTCAATGATGCTAGAACTCTCGTCGTACAGGCGCACGCAGAGGATACCATCGAGTTGGTTCATGAGTTCATTTACAAGAAAACAGGGCTCCCCATTTCAGAACAGCGGCTTATTTACTCTGGTAGGCAGCTGCAGCGGCATCAGACTCTTTCCGAGTGCCAAGTCAGCAATGATGCAACTTTACACCTTGTGGCCAGGATGCTTAGCACACATCTTCATCGGTCATGGCAGCTGGTGAACGATCTCGTAGCCACTATACATCGTGTCCTTTCAATGACAGATAATGGTAGGCGTTCCAGAGTGCTTTTGACACAGGCACAAGATAAGATTCGAGCCAATGTGAAGGAGTTTTTGAAGCTAGCTGCAGAAAATGTTCCTGTTTCAGAACACATGCAGGTCTTTCAACTTGCGGGAGCAACTTCTGCGCTGGTGGTCCTACTTCTTTCGCCCCTTGACACAAACCAGGACTGTGCAGAATGCTCTATCAAGCTCTTTGTTAGTGCAACTGACGATGGGTCTTCCCCAGACACTCACAGCTACTGTGCACCCATACTCTTGGACTTTTGCAAGCTGCTAAGAAAGGCTGCACCGCGCCATTATCTATATTTCACGTGTAGAAATGCTCTGGCTTGCATTCTTGATACTGTTTGCGAGGCCCATGGAAGTGTCTATTTCAATGATGCAAAAGCAGAAAATATTGTGCATGACTTTGCTCCATTTGTCACGGAACTTGCTGTAAAGCTATCTTTCAGTTTGTGCTTCACAGCCAAATTCTATGGAGCTTATGCGGCCAGTGGTTTGCCTTCCATTCTTCACCCTGATGCTAAGGAGGGGCATGACTTTACTGCCTTTATAGCACCTCTTTGTAAGGCAATGGTGGAGGCATGCACAAGTGCCAAGTCGTCAATAGTAATGGACAACTGCTTACAGAATACTTTTGCTGCCTTAAGGTACACAGAAGATGACAGTTTTGAAAATTTTGACAAGGCTGTTTCTAGCTTGGTTGATGCTCCAATGTTTGAGGTACTTGATGAGGTGGAGAAAGGAGGGGGCGAGACTGGTTCTTATGCATGGCTCTTTGCAGTCTTTAATAGATTGCTCCATGAGGTTGACAGTTGCCTAAAAAAGGTTGAAGAAACTTCACTCAGTCGGCCCTATAACTGGTCATCTGTTTTGACAGTGCTGAAGGGGCTGAATGTTATGGCTAAGATGTTTGGAGGGTTCATGGAAACCTTGCATACCATTCTTCATTCTAGGAGCAAAGCTTTGAATACAATAATTGAACAATTAGAGTGTCATAATGATCACATCTGGTTGTTGGAGCACAAGTCTCTACTCGAGTTTGAATCAAAGAAAAGGCTTGTGCTAGGCATGCTCCCTGAACCGCAAGAGGATTTTGAAGAAAGACATGATATTTTCATTCATCGGGATTATTTGCTTTCGGACTCTTTTCATGCATTTCAACATGTGAAAGCTGAGGTGCTACAGGGAGGGTTGTCTGTGGAGTTTGCCTCAGAAGAAGCAACAGGACCTGGTGTCTTACGCGAGTGGTTTTATCTTGTATGCAAAGAAATCTTTGATCCAGAGAATGCTCTTTTCCTATCGTGTCCAAATGATCCTCGAAGGGTTTTTCCAAATCCAGGTAATGATTGGACACTCTCATCATTTTGTTTTCACTTTATTTCTCTTTCCTTGCCTAGTCAAGCCTGACTTAACTTCAGATTAAAATAGCTTGTTCATCCAGCTGTTGTAAGTGTGATCGCATGCTAGTTTTATGCCTTCAAAATGTGCATGAGAGGTTATTTCGAATTATACATAGACAAGGATTGGGCTACTTAGCAATTGTAGCTCATATTTGATGGTGCGTGTGCTCTCATCTAAGATTCTGATTCATATTTGCCACCATGTTGAGTTAATATAGAGAGGTGAAATGCATTTTTGATTAAGGAGAGGGTGCGGGTGCTCTTCTATTCCATGCGATTGTGGCATATGATAATCTTCATTGTCATTCTTGTAATGATTCGATTGAGGCTCTTTAGACATGAAGAGCCACCGAACAAAGAATTTAACCTTCAAATCCGAGAATATTGTGATTTTTTGCTCACGGACGGCTGCCTCATCGTACTGCTCCTCCCCTGGCGCTGAGTCGTCCCCTCCAATCAGCTGCCTTCTGCTTGTTGCTGTACCTGCTTTTGACCACCTTCTTTGTGAGTTTGGCTGGGTTCCCCTTGTGCGCCGCGGTCCATCGTTGGGGTGAGCGTTATTACATGCCTGCCCCTTGCTCTTGCCCAACATTCTTCATCGATCTTTCTTGCACCAAGGTTTATTTATGCAGGTTGATGAGGCTCTCTCCTTAGGGTTTTTCCAGGTGTTTCTGGTGTTCAAGATCTTTACTATTGGTTGAGCTCCTTGGTGTGGATGATGGTCCAGCTTGCTGTTGACCTGGTGGTGTGTGGCAATGGTTAGTCAGGGAAGATATTAGAGCATGACATCTTGGTAGTGTTGTGTAACAGACTTGGACACTCCAAGTCGAGAATCTACCGCAACAGCACAAATAACCACTTCAAAATAGTTCACAGTTCACAATTGATCCGACACTGGCCTGGCGGAGTTCCGTGCCTAGAGATATTGGCCCCAAAGACTGGCCCCCCTTTCGGTATCTCTTTTTGTATTAATGTGAGTTCAAAGTACAAGAGTGCGGGCAAGCGCTCACACTCAGACTCTGCCTGCTTATTTAAAGAGTACAAGGGATGCCAAAAGCAGAGCCCAAAAGCTTCCTTAAAAACTTCCCTTAAAAGCTGCCTCTAAACTAAGCTTTAAAAAAATAAAGCAACATTAGTTTTTCTCTTTCTCAACTATTTGCGTAAATTAAAGCAAGGCTAAAAATCTGACGTAGAATATCAGCCAGCGTAGCAAAAAGCTGCTAGTAAAATTGTGTAGTTTTTTTTCTTTCCCAGCGTTGTGAAGCATTTTGCGGTACTGATTTCCGTACGCTGCCTTCAGACAGTCCAGCCAGCCACGTCAGCAATCTCAGGTCAGCCTTGTGTCAGTCCAGCCAGCCTGCAGCCGCAGTTTTTGGGAGTTGCCCCCCCCCCCCCCCCCGCACGAGAGTGTGTGTGTTAGGATGCCACGTCACAGAGTTGTGACTTACCCCCCTCTTGAAAGCATTGTAATCGCCCTCGATTACACCTGCAAAACAGACATAGGTACTAACAGAGGCCATAAAATACCTTAGTAGACACTGACTGTTAGTACCTATGCCATAGGAACACACATCTAGCACATGTACCAATCGACAGTGACATCACATGACAAATCACATTCAACATTCATTCGGATCTTAGACCATGATTTATCGGCAATGTAGTTAGCAATCTCATCTAGATCCACTCAGGACCTCATAGATGCCCGATTGACTAACCCCTATTGCAACCATGTCTATTCGAGATCATTCAGACCAAAATGTTGCAATCATTTCGTCTATCAATTCCTGCACTTTAAAACAAGTCAAGAACAAATTAGTTTCATATTCAGGAATTCCATTTTATAAAGTCATACAGCAGAATACTGTCAGCTCTTAGTATCCCTAAAGCTCAAAGAGACATCAGTGACTCTAGTATTCTAAAAATTCGAGGCATCTGTTGACAAAGGAGCAGAGTAACTCCCCTCTTGTGCATCCCACTGCACAAGATCTGCGGCCAAGCTGAATTCTGGGTTCCATTTGGAATAGACTATGCTAAACCAAAAGCTTCAAGGTAAAGGTTCACAATCTGAGGAGTATCAGGCAGTTTTAGTCGGAAGGAGACATCATTGATCTTTTCGGAGATTTGGAAAGGTCCGTAGTATTTCATACTAAGCTTTGGAAAAAGCCTCTCCTTTCCCTTCTTCTTTCTGAGGCGTGCCTTCTCAAAACGTAAGAGCACCCAATCATCCTACTTCAATTTCAAATCGCGACGATGGCGATCCACTGCCTTTTTTTGTCTTTCATGAGATTTCTGCAAAGCCTTGCGGACCTTGGCGAAAGCCGTGTCTAAGTCGTGCGTATACTCATCAGCTTCAAAAATCTTATCTTTCGTGCTTAGGAAGGGTGGAACCTTCGGAGCACCTTCAGTAATCTCAAATGGCGTCTTCCCCGTCGAAGAATGTAGCGTGTTGATGTAGGCAAATTCCACCAAAGGTAGATACTTTTCCCAATGAGTCTTCTGATCCGAGATATAACAGACTTCAGTAAATCTAAAACCACCGAAATGGCAATCTCAGATTGCCCGTTAGTCTGTGGATGGAAAGATGACGAGAACTGCAACCGCGTGCCAATGTTCTCCCAAATTGCCTTCCAAAACAAACTCGTAAATCTGGGGTCCCTGTCGGAGACAATCGTCTCAGGCATGCCATGTAATCTGAAAATCTGGGCCACAATTAGTCTCGCTAAGTGATCCGGCTTGACTGTTTTCTTTAGGAATGAAATGAGCCTGCTTGCTAAATCTGTCAATAACAGTCCAGATACCATCGTGACCACTCTGTGTTCTCGGGAGATCAAAAATAAAATCCATTGCAATACTTTCCCAGGGGCGGGTGGGTATGGGCAAAGGCTGTAACAATCCCTGTTTTTATACCTGTCAAACTTGACCTTCTGGCATACCAAGCACCTGCGCACAAACTCGTCCACATCCTTCTTGAGTCTCGGCCAAAAGAAGTATCTCTCTACCCCTCTCATGGTGGTAGCAATGCCGCGGTGACCCGTAAAAGGTGGACAATGGCATTCGGTCATAACCTTTTCCCTCAAGGGCTGAGTAACGCACAACATGGTTTTCCTCATCAAGTAGCCATCCCGAATGGAATATCCCGTCACTGTCTCCCCATCCCGTATCTGTGTGAAAACGTCTGCAAAATCCGGATCTGTGGCATACTGGTTGACCATATCCTCGAAGCTCCTATGATGTATCGTGGAAATAGCCAGAACCAACAGCTTTCGAGACAAAGTATGTGCCACCAAATTCTTCTGTCCCTGAACATGGACAATCTGGAAGTGAAACTGTGACAAGATGTTCGCCCACCGCATCTGCTTTTCCGATAGCTGCTTCCGTGACAAGAAGTAGCGTAAACTCTGATGGTCTGTAAAGGCAGTAAAATCCACTCTGAGTAGGTAGTGCCGCCACTGAGTAAGAGCATGGATAACCGCCAAGAGCTCTTTCTCATAAATCTGTGCTGTCAATTCCGACCTTGAGAACAATCGGCTCTTGTAAGAAATGACATGGCCTTCTTGCATAAGACCGCACCCAGACTACGACCACAAGCATCACAATATACTTCAAATGACTTCTGCAAGTCCGCCAAAGTCAAAACTGGTCCTGTAGTCAATTTCTCTTTCAAAGTCTAAAAGGTAGTCACCTCTGTGGGTCCCCACGAGAAAGGGACTCCTTTCTGTGTCAAGATATGCAAATGGGAAGCAACCTCTGCAAACTTTCGAATGAACCGCCTATAGTACGAACACAATCCCAAGAAGCTTCTAACTTCATGGACATTCTTCAAATCGGACGAATCACGGATAGTCTCTATCTTGGCCGGATCCATCTGCACTCTTGCTCTGCTGACACAATGTGTCCCAAAAAGTGTATCTCTGGTAGGAAAAATCTACTTCTCGTTGCATTAATCACTAACTTGTGATCTCGTAATGCCTGAAAGACCTGAAGTAGATGATCTCTATGTTCTACCTCATTCTTGGAGAAAACAATGATATTGTCAAAGAAAGTGCCAACAAATAGCTTGTACTCTCCAAAAATCCTGTCCATCATCCGGTTAAATGTCGCAGGAGCATTGGTTAGGCCAAAAGGCATCTCCAAAAACTCAAATAACCCAAAAGTTGTCCGAAAGGCTGTCTTGTAGACGTCTCCCGCGCGATTCGGATCTGATGATATCCACTCTTTAAATCAATCTTGCTAAAGCACGAGGATCCCTGTAATTTGTCGAGTATATCATCGATCCTAGGAATCGGAAATCTGTTCTTGATGGTGATTTTGTTGAGAGCTCTATAATCGTTGCACATTCTCCAAGATCCGTCTTTCTTCAAAACCAACAACGCTGGAGAGCAATATGGTGAAGTACTAGGCTGGACAAGACCCTTTTCCAAGAGGTCTTTCACTTGGTTCATAATCTCTTCGTTCTGGGCTCGGCTCACACGATAAGGTGGCCGGTCCGGTGGTGTGCTTCCAGGTATCAGATCAATGGTATGATCTTCAGGACGAGCGGGTGGTAACTCTCGCCTAGCAGGCCCTCTGAGAAGCAATCGGCATGAGAGTGGAGAAAATCTTGGCATTCTTTATCAAGTTCAGACATATTTGTTCTATCCTCATCACTCAACTCTTTCAAAAAAATTGAGTAAACAAACAGGCTGGATTTCATTAATTTAGAAATGGCCGAAGCCGATACAATAGGGACAAACTCACCCTTAAGTTTTATATCGAGTACAATGGTTCTGCCCTTCTTTGTTGTCAATGTCGCTTTCCTCGCCCGATAATCGACCACGGCGTTGTTCTTGTGGTACGAGGGAATTCCCAAGAGGACATCACAACCTTCCAAAGGTATTATGTAAAAGTCCTCATGCCCCAAATACCCCTGACAATGCAACCGCAGTTTGCCAATGACAGGTGTAATGGCTACGTCCCTGCCGGGTGCCGCTAGAATTGCCAATTCCGGTGAAATGAAGTTGGCCTTGGCTCCTCCATCGAAGAAAATCAGGGCTTCTTGGTCTTTCACTTTGCCTCAAGCTCGGCAAAGTTCTGTACTCTCGTCCAATGTGCTGGGATCGGTACCCATGCAATCTGGAACCAGTCCTGTTTTCATCTTGCCTTTTCTTCCACGTTCCTCAGCCGCTCTCGAACTTTCAGGCCTCTCATCGTCCTTGTCATTCTATCCTTTCTGTGCCGTTTTAAAGCACTTCGCGGAGATATGTCCAGTTTCTCCACAAGCACTTCCCTTCCCTAATGTAGCGAGCTCTCTCTTGAGGAGTGAGCTTGGGTTGTGCATCTTTCTTTTCTGGGTTGCTCTTCCTCTTTCTACTTTCATTTGTCGAAGTCTGTTCGGCTCTTCGCGTCATGATCTCATCTGTGGGTAGGTCAACCTGCCAGAGTGAATGGCAAAACCCCGTTTCGCATGACTCATCAACTCCTGAATGGAAGATGACTTTTGTTCCAAGGAGTGATCTCGGATCTCTGTAGGTAGACCCAAGGTAAACCGCTCAATCTGTTTCTTGAACGAGATCTTCTTAAATGAAGAGGCGGGTAGAAAAGGGCTCCAAAATCTCTCGCAATAAGCATCCACTGTATCCTTCTTGGTCATCCGAAGATGGTTCCAAGCAGTTCGTATATCACGTTCATACTCTCGAGTCAGCCAAGAAGAAATAAAAAGCCTCTTGAATTTCAGCCATTTAACTGGCGTTGTCTTGTTTAATAGAAGCGTGGACCACCAAGTTCGAGCATTTCTCTAAAAGTAAGAGGCAGCTTTCCGAATCTTAGAGTGCTCTGAGTAACGCCCTCCCGAGAAAGCGATGTCAAACTGCTGTACAAAAGACAAAGCCTTCAAAGCATCTCTATAACCAGAAAACGTGTCAAATTTAATTGACTGTCCACCTTCTTTAAACTCTCGGACTTTCCTGCTTTTGTCTTCCAGAAAGTCATACTGGTTGGCTTTGTAAAAATTCTTCATCTTTGCGTAAAAGTTTCTGTCATCAGAGTCCGAACTGTTTGTAGACGAGTCCTCAGTAGAACTGTCAATCACTAGGCGAGATTTAAACTTCTTTGCCTTGTTCTTGCCCTTTTCAAAGCGTTGCTTCTTGCTTCGCTTTTTGCCTTTTTCTGTCTTCTTCGCTCGAGTCAGATGAGCTAGAAGAATTGTCAGAAAAAGAAGAAGAAGAAGAAGAAGAACTGGGTACTCCTTCAAATCGACATGCTCTTCTGTTTCTTTGCCTTTTCAAATGTCGATTGACTACCCAAATAACCCGGGAAGTCAGTGCCTTTCTTCTGCTTTTTGCCGTGCTTTTTGGCTTTGTTCTGCGCGTCAAAAAGCTGAGCAATCCGTGCATCAACCACCTCTTCTAATTCCTTCTCTGTATACTTCTTGGGAGTAGGAGGTTTCTTGAGAGCGCGTTTTCGGGGTGGTTTTGTGGTTTTCTGCCACTGTGTGTGCACCTCTTTGAAAGAAGTCTTGCTCATATATTTAGCCAATTTCGGGTCCTTGGTAAAATTAAACATCATCTTTGTTGCATCGCCGGTCAATTGTTGACGCTCCATCTCTTGACGCTCCGCCGGAGTAGGCCGAGGCGGGCCATACTCATGTGAATCTTCGTTGTCATCCCTTCTCGCATCTCCGGATGCAGAGGGAGTCGATTGATCTTTGCCTGAAGCCATAGGTGCCGCGGAAAAAAAATATGGATCGGATTTCCGGTAGAAGAGAAATCGACCGTGCTTTGATACCACTGTAACAGACTTGGACACTCCAAGTCGAGAATCTACCGCGACAACACAAATAACCACTTCAAAATAGTTCACAGTTCACAATTGATTCGACACTGGCCTGGCGGAGCCGTGCCTAGAGATATTGGCTCCAAAGACCTTGCGCTCCTTTTGGTATTTCTTTTTGTATTAATCTGAGTTCAAAGTACAAGAGTGCGGGCAGGCGCTCACACTCAGACTCTGCGTCCAGATGCTTTGAGTTATGAGAGGCCATGCCTGCTTATTTAAAGAGTACAAGGGATGCCAAAAGCTTCGTTAAAAACTGCCCATAAAAACTGCCTCTAAACTAGGCTTTTAAAAAATGAAGCAACTTTAGTTTTTCTCTCTCTCAACTACTTGCGTAAACTAAAGCAAGGCCAACAACCGACGTAGAATTTCAGCCAGCGTAGCAAAAAGCTGCCAGTAAAATTGCGTAGTTTATTTTCTTTCCCAGCGCTGTGAAGCATTTTGCTGTACTGATTTCCGTATGCTGCCTTCAGACAGTCCAACCAGCCAAGTCAGCAATCTCAGGTCAGCCACGTGTCAGTCCAGCCAGCCTGTAGCCGCAGTTTCCGGGAGTTGCCCCCCCCCCCTCCCCCCCCCCCCCCCCCCCCCCCCCCCCCCCCCCGGCGTGCACGAGTGTGTGTGTGTTAGGATGCCACGTCACAGAGTTGTGACATGCTGTATCTCTTGGGGCTGTAGGAGCATTTGGGCAGATGTGTCGTGGAGTCTTATGCCTCCTTCGGTTCTGATTATCTGCTCATATCTGGATGCCTTGTGTGCTTTGTGGAGATCCTGCGGGGTTTTGTCACAATTTTTTCTATCATGTAATGTGGCTTTATGTTGTATTTGTAATTAGCAGACTTTGCCTTTTGTAATGTATGGTAATAAAGAGGGGACAAGCCGTTTTTTTATATTTATTTATAGAGAGAGAGAGAGAGAGAGAGAGAGAGAGAGAGAGAGAGAGAGAGAGAGAGAGCTTTTTAACGTCTATGTGAGGTCAAAGTTGGTCTATGCCCACCAAATAGACCTCCTTACCGAGTTAGTGCGGCCCAGTAGAAAGAGATTATGAGCCAAGTAGAGGAGCTGCTAGAAAAAGGGCTGATTTAAGTTCTTCACCCTTTTGCTCCCGAGTGCTTCTAGTGTAGAAGAAGGATGGCTCTTGCCGCATGTGTATTGATTACCGTGCATTGAATAAGAATACCGTTAAGAACAGGTTTCCCATTCCAAGGATTGATGATATTCTTGATCGCCTAGAGAGTGCGGCAACTTTCAGCAGGATAGATCTTAAGAGTGGATACCATCAGATTTGTATCAGCCAGAGGACGTACACAAGAGTGCATTTTGTCACAAAGTGATGACGTGGCGGACAACAAAAACCCTAATTTCTGCCAGAAACCCTAATTTCTGCCAGAAACCCTAATTTCCGAAAATTGCGGAGGCTGAAAATAAAAATAAAAATGATGAGCGACGCAAATTTTGCTTTTTCTCTACGCAATGAGAAAGAGAGAGAATGCTTTTGCTTTCAAGTTTGGACTCTCTGTGAGAGAGAGAGAGCAATTGCTTTTGATTTGAAGCTTTTGGGGCTCTGCTTTTGGGCATCCCTTGTAACCTTTAAATTAGTGGTGAGGGCCTCACTTCTCAGAGCATCTGGACGCAGAGTCTGAGAGTGAATCCCGACCCACTCTCTTGTACTTTGAACTGATTAATATAAAACGAAATACCGAAAGGGGCGCCAGTCTTTGGGGCCAATATCTCTAGGCACGGAACTCCGCCGGGCCAGTGCAAATCTATTGTAATCTGTGAATTGTTTTGAAGTGGTTATTTGGTGCTGTCGTGGTTGATTCTCGACTTGGAGTGTCCAAGTCTGTTACAGTGGTATCAGAGCACGACCGATTTCTCTTCTACGAGAAATCCGATCCCCAATTTTTTTCCGCGGCACCTATGGCTTCACGCAAGGATCAATAGACTCCCTCTGCATCTGGAGATGCGGGTAGGGATCACAACGAAGATTCCGGCAGAGAGTATGGCTCGCCTCGGCCTACTCAGCGGAGCGGCGAGAGATGGAGCGTCGCCAGTTGATCGGTGATGCAACGAAGATGATGCTCAATTTTGCGAAGGACCCAAAATTTGCAAAATATATGAGCGAGACTTCTTTTTAAGAAGTGCATGAGCAGTGACAGAAAACCACTACACCCACTCGCAAGAAACCTTCTGCTCACAAGAAATATTTAGAGAAGGAATTAGAAGAGGTGGTTGATGCACGGATTGATCAGCTTTTTGACGCGCAAAAGAAAGCCAAAAAGCACAACAAAAAGCAGAAGAAAAGCACCGACTTCCCGGGATATCTGGGTCGTCAGTCGACTTTTGACAAGGCAAAGAAACGGAAGAAGCGTGTTCGATTTAAAGGAGTACCCAAATCGTCTTCTTCTTCTTCTTCATCTTCATCTGACAGTTCTTCTAGCTCTTCAAATTCGAGCGAAGAAGACAGAAAAGGTAAAAAGTGAAGCAAGAAACAAAGCTTCGGAAAGGGCAAGAAAAAGGCAAAGAAGGCTACATCTCGCCCAGAGACTGACAGTTCTACTGAGGACTCGTCTATAGACAACTCAGATTCCAATGACGGAAACTTTTATGTGAACAAGAAAATTTTTTACAAAACTAAGCGTATGACTTTCTTGAAGATAAAAGCAAGAAAGTCCGAGAGTTTAAGGAAGGTGGCCACTCGATCAAGTTTGATAATTTTTCAGGATATTCAGATGCTTCGAAGGCTTTGTCTTTTATACAACAGTTTGACATGGCTTTCGCGGGAGGATGCTATTCGGAGCACTCCAAGATTCGGAGAGCTACCTCTTACCTTAAGGGGAATGCTCATACTTGGTGGTCCACGCTTCTTTTAAACAAGACTGCGCCAGTTAAATGGCTGAAATTTAAGAAGCTTTTTATTTCTTCTTGGTTGACGCAAGAATATGAACGAGATATACGAGCTGCTTGGAACCATCTTCGGATGACCAAGAAAGATACAATCAATGCTTACTGTGAAAGATTCTGGAGTTTTTTTCTACCCGCCTCTTCATTCAAGAAGATCTCGTTCAGAGAACAGATTGAGCGGTTTACCTTGGGTCTACCTACAGAGATCCGAGATCACTGCTTGGAACAGAAGTCAGCTTCTATTTAGGAGTTGATGAGTCATGCGAAGCGGGGCTTTGCCATTCACTTTGGCAGTCTGACCTACCCCACAGATGAGGCCATGACACAACGAGCCGAACAGACTTCTGGGAATGAAAGTAGAAAGAAAAAGAGCAACCCAGAGAAAAAGGATGCACGACCCAAGCTTACTCCTGAGGAGAGAGCTCGCTTCATCAGAGAGGGGAAGTGCTTTGGATGCGGGGAACATGGACATATCTTTGCGAAGTGCCCTAAGAAGGCACAGAAAGAACATAATGATAAAGACGACGACAGGCCTGAGAGTTCGAGAGCAGCTGACGAACGTGGTAGAAAAGGCAGATAGAAAAGCAGAACTGGTACCACACGGCGTGGGACCTGCACCGAATCTAATGAATGAAAGTACAAACTTTGCCGCTTTTGGGGCAAAGTGAAGGATCAGTAAGCTCTTTTGAAGGAGCCAAGGCCAACTTCTTTTCACTTGGAATTGGCGGCTCGATTTGGAATTACGCCCGACAGACTGACGCCGCAGGCGGAGGTAGTCCGACTGGCACCCGGATGGGATGTTGCCATTACACCGAGCATTGGCAAACTTCGTTTGCAATGACAGGGGTGTTCAGGGCACGCGAGTGACGTTCTACTCAGAATCCCTTGGTACCACAAGAACTACGCCGTGGTTGACTACCGGGCCGAGAAAGCGACTTCGATAAATGAAGGGCTTAGAGATTGTACTTGATGAACTTTAGTTTCTTACTCATTCTTTTGGGAGAGAATTGAACGATGGATAAAGGTTGTGAATATGTTTTGACCCGATCAAAAGAACGCCAAGATTTTTCTCCACACTTATGCCGATTGCTTTTCAGAGGGTCTGAAGATCAAACCATTGATCTGATACCTGGAAGCACGCCACCGAACCAGCCACCTTACCGTGTGAGCCGAGTACAGAATGAAAAGATTATGAACCCAGTGAAAGACCTCTTGGAAAAGGGTCTTGTCCAGTATAGTACTTCACCGTATTGCTCTCCACTGTTGTTGGATTTAAAGAAAGACGAATCTTGGAGAACGTGTATCGATTATAGCGCTCTCAAAGAAATCACCATCAAGAACAGATTTTCGATTCCTAGGATTGATGATATACTCGACAGGTTACAGGGATCCTCGTGCTTTAGCAGGATTGACTTGAAGAGTGGATATCATTAGATCCGAATCGCGCCGGGAGACGTCTACAAGACAGCCATTCGGACGACTTTTGGGTTATTTGAGTTTTTGGTGATGCCTTTTGGCTTAACCAATGCTCCTGGGACATTTAACCGGATGATGGACAGGATTTTTCAAGAGTATAGGCTATTTGTTGGCACTTTCTTTGATGATATCATTGTTTTCTTCAAGAATGAAGCAGACCACAAAGATCATATGCTTCAGAGATAACATTTTTTTGGAGACACTTTGTCTCAGTGATAGGAGTGCAAATGGATCCGGCCAAGATAGACACTATCTGTGATTGGCCCGATTTGAAGAATGTCCATGAAGTGGAAAGCTTCTTGGGACTGTGTTCGTACTACAGACGGTTCATTCGAAAGTTTGCAGAGGTTGCTTCCCCTTTGCATATCTTGATACAGAAAGGAGTCCCTTTCTCGTGGGGATCCACAGAGGTGATTGCCTTTCAGACATTGAAAGAGAAATTGACTATAGGACCAGATTTGACTTTGCCAGACTTGCAGAAGTCATTTGAAGTATTTTGTGATGCTTATGGTCATAGTCTGGGTGCGGTCTTGATGCAAGAAGGCCATGTCATTGCTTACGAGAGCCGATTGTTCTCTAGGCCGGAGATGACAGCACAGATTTATGCGAAAGAGCTTTTGGTGGTTATCCATGCTCTTACTCAGTGGTGGCATTACCTACTCGGAGCGGATTTTACCGTCTTTACAGACCATCAAAGTTTGCGCTACTTCTTGCCACAGAAGCAGCTTTTGGAAAAGCAGATGCGGTGGGCGAACATCTTGTCACAGTTTCAATTCCAGATTGTCCATGTGCAGGGACAGAAGAATGTGGTGGCAGACGCTTTGTCTCGGAAGCCGTTGGTTCTGGCTATTTCCGCGATACATCATAGGAGCTTCGAGGATATGGTCGATCAGTATGCCACAGATACAGATTTTGCAAATATTTTCACACAGATACGGGATGGGGAGACAGTAGCTGGATACTCCCTTCGGGAAGGCTACTTGCGTTACTCAGCCCTTGAGGGAAAAGGTTATGACCGAATGCCACTGTCCACCTTTTACGGGTCACAGCGGCATTGCTACCACCATGAAGGGGTAGAGAGATACTACTTTTGGTCGAGACTCAAAAAGGATGTGGAGAGTTTGTGCACAGTATGCCAGAAGGTCAAGTTTGACAGGCATAAGGCACAGGAATTGTTACAGCCTTTACCCATACCCACCCGCCCCTGGGAAAATATTGAAATGGATTTCATTTTTGATCTCCCGAGAACACAAAATGATCACGATGATTTTCCGATTACATGGCACATTTGAGACGATTGTCTCCGATAGAGACCCCAGATTTATGAGTTTGTTTTGGAAGGCAATTTGGGAGAACATTGGCACGCGGTTGCAGTTCTCGCCATCGTTCCACTTGCAGACTGACGGGCAATTTGAGATTGCCAATTCAGTGGTTTTATATTTATTAAAGTCTTGTATCTCGGATCAGAAGACTCAATGGGAAAAGAACTTACCTTTGGTGGAATTTGCCTACAATAACAAGATACACTCTTCGATGGGGAAGACGCCATTTGAGATTGTTGAAAGTGATGCGAAGGTCCCATCCTTCCTGAGCACGAAAGATTAGATATTTGAAGCGGATGAATATTTGCGAGATTTGGATACGGCTTTTGCCAAGGTTCGCGAGACTTTACAGAAGTCTCAAGAACGACAGAAAAAGGCAGCGGATCGCCATCGTCGCGACTTGAAATTGAAGGAGAATGATTGGGTGCTCTTACGTTTTGAGAAGGCACGCCTAAGAAAGAAAAAGGGAAAGGAGAGGCTCTTTCCAAAGCTTAGTATGTGATACTACGGATCTTTCCAGATTATTGAAAAGATAAATGATGTCTCCTTTCGATTGAAACTGCCTTTCCAGATTATTGAAAAGATAAATGATGTCTCCTTTCGATTGAAACTGCCAAATACTTGGAGGATTCACAATGCATTGCATGTGAGTCTCTTGAAACCTATTAAGGGTGATGTGCCTGATGAGCAACCCGCAGTGGAAGAAAATGAGGAGATGAACAGATTTTGGTACATACGGATACGAAGAAAGGTAATGTCCGAAGGCGGTTCTTGGTTAAGTTCAAGAACTTTCTTGCATTTGATGCGAAGTGGATGGAGGAGGAGGACCTAGCAGATACTCCTCGGATTGTGAAACTTTACCTTGATGTTTTGGTTTAGCATAGTCTACTCCAAACGGAACCCAGAAATTTAGCTTGGCCGAAGATCTGGTGCAATGGGATGCACAAGAGGGGAGTTACTCCGCTCCTTTGTCAACAGATGCCTTGATTTTGATACTAAAGTCACTGATGTCTCTTTGAGCTTCAGGGATACTGAGAGCTGATAGTATTCTGCTTGATGACTTTATGAAATGGAATTCTTGATAATGATACTGATTTGTTCTTGACTTCTTTTGAGTGCAGGAACTGATAGCCGAAATGACTGTAGCATTTTGATGTGATTGATCTCGAATAGACATGGTTGCAATAGGGGTTAGTCAATCGGACATCGATGAGGTCCCGATTGGACCTAGATGTGATTGCTAGCTACATTGCCGATAAATCATGGTCTAAGATCCGAATGAATGTTGAATGTCATGTGATGTCCTGTGATGTCGTGTGATGTGACTATCGATTTTGTACATGTGCTAGATGTGTGCTCCTAGTATGTAGGTACTAACAGTCAGTGTCTGGTAAGACGGTTTATGGCTTTTGTCGGTTTTGCAGGCGTAATCGCGGTCGATTACAATGCTTTCAAGAGGGGGGTATGTCACAAAGTGATGACGTGGCGGACAACAGAAACCCTAATTTATACCAGAAACCCTAAAATTCTTGCAAACCCTAATTTTTGCGAGAAACCCTAATTTCTGGAAATCGTGGAGGTTCAAAAAAGAAAAAAAAAATCTTTCTTTAAATGATGAGCGACGTTTTGCTTTTTCTCTACGCAATGAGAAAGAGAGAGAGAATGCTTTTGCTTTCAAGTTTTGACTCTCTGTGAGAGAGAGAGAGCAATTGCTTTTAATTTGAAGCTTTTGGGGCTCTGCTTTTGGGCGTCCCTTGTAACCTTTAAATTAGTGGTGAGGGCCTCACTTCTCAGAGCATCTGGACGCAGAGTGTGAGAGTGAATCCCGACACACTCTCTTGTAGTTTGAATTGATTAATATAAAAGGAAATATTGAAAGGGGCGCCAGTCTTTGGGGCCAATATCTCTAGGCACGGAACTCCGTTGGGCCAGTGCAAATCTATTGTGATCTGTGGATTGTTTTGAAGTGGTTATTTGGTGCTGTCGCGGTTGATTCTTGACTTGGAGTGTCTAAGTCTGTTACACGTTTAGGATGACATTTGGTCTATATGAGTTCTTAATGATGCCATTTGGTCTTACAAATGCTCCTGCTACGCCTAATAGGATGATGGATTGGATTTTCCGCCCACATCAATATTTTGTCGGCACATTCTTTGATGACATGATAGTCTATTGGAAGAATGAAGAGGAGCATAGGCGTCACATGACCATTGTGTTCAAAGAGTTACGCAATCACAAGTAACTCATCAACCCCCATAAAAGTGAATTCTTTTTGGAAGAGATTCACTGACTAGGCCACAGTGTCAAAGGATGGTGTTCGAATGGATCTTGCCAAGTTTGAAGTAATCAAGATGTGTCCTGCTTTGAAGACTGGGCATGATGTCCGTAGCTTCTTGGGACCGTGTTCCTATTACAGAAGATTCATTTGAAATTTTGCTGTGATTGCTTCACCCCTTCATGCTCTACAAAAGAAAGAGGTCACTTTTAAATGGACACAAAAAGAGATTTCAGCTTTTAATCTCTTGAAGGAGAAGATGACTTTGGATCCAGTAATCGTTTTACTAGATCTCAGGAAGTCGTTTGTGGTCCAGTGCGATGCCTGTGGCAATAGTATTGGTTCAATATTATGGCAAGATGGTCGGGTAATAGCCTACGAAAGCAGAATCTTGCAAGGGCTAGAAAAGATTATGCAAGTCTATGAGAAAGAGCTATTGGCTGTGATTCATGCGCTTTCAAGTTGGAAAGACTACCTTCTAGGTGTTGATTTTGTTGTCCAAAGAGATCATCAGACCTTGTGATACTTTTGACACGATCAAAGTTATCTGAAAAGCATATACAATGGGCAAACATTCTCTCTATGTTCCACTTTCAGATTGTACACGTGGAAGGCAAGAAGAATGTAAGGTGCAGCGGAAGTGAATGTTGAACTTTGCTCAAGATAAGGCTCCGAACTGTGCTCAAGGGTTCCTTTTACTTACGGAAGGGAGAGCCTTCCGTTCCTTTAGAGAGAGAGTGCAAATGATCACAAACAAAGTGAATGACACTGTGAATGAAGGTGCTGAGAGAGAGAGAGAGAGAGAGAGAGAGAGAGAGAGAGAGAGAGAGAGAGAGAGAGAGAGAGAAAAGAATATGACACCAGACGGTTCTCAAACCCTCCTCCAAGGGCCCCCCTCTCTATGGCGAGAGAGGTCTATGCTATTGATTGCACAAATCTGGTACAATGGTCTAGATGCAATGGACTTGCCGACGATGTCGATGACAATGATGACGACGACGAGGACGGACTGAAATCTGCAAAACGCTGACTTCTGCTGAATTCCGACACTATGTCGGCGAGGACGGCGATGGCGAGGACGCGACAACGATGCGCTGAAAACGCAGACAGCGGGCTGAAACTGAAAACGTTGGCTGATTTGACGGTACGGTGAGGATATGCTGCGGGTAGGTGAGATCAGCGAGGCTAAGGACTGATTCTGCAAGGATAATAGCTGAAAACTGAAAACCCTAATGATCTGGGGCTGATCTGACGCCGAAACTACAAAAGGCTAGACAAGTCTGCAAGATCAAAAACGCTAGGCCTGATATGCAATTTGCAAGTGCTTGAATCCGGTATCTGCTGAAAACGCTAGGCTGATCTGCAACCAAAACGCTATCTGCTTCTTGTTGGCTGGAAAATGCTAGGCCTCCTGCCCGTCTTGCTGAGAAGGTGCACTGCAAGTTGTTGGAACTTCTGCTACCTCTTTTGCCAAAAAGTGCTAGCGCTAGGTTTCTTTTATAGAACTTAGCAAATTTGGCCTACTCAGTTTCTCAATAAAGTCACTTATTAAAAAATATGTGAAAAATGGATAAATAGGGAAAATGGGTTCTTTGCACTCCAAAATGCTCTTAATGGGTACTGATTGTCATGCTGATGATCATGCTGTGTGCAACCAGAGGATATGCAACTAGACATGCACGGCCTACGCACAGGCTCACAAAGGTGCTAGAACACTTCCTAAGCTGACCTGAACCCTAGACCTGAAGTAGCTTGTCCACATGCACATTGAAACCGGCCCGTGAGGCGGTAGACTTTGGCTTTCACCCGAAATTCTTTACTTTACTTTAGACACACACACGGAGAGTACTTAGCAAAGGTAACCTGCGACGGGAATTAACACTTAAAGCACACACGGCTCGGAAACTAGAATGCTCCGAGCAGACGCCGACAACCCCTAGGCCCCAAAATTGGCGCCCCTTTCGGTATTTCTTAATGCTTTAAGTGGGTAGATTACAAAGAAGAGTCCTGGGAATTCTTTACCTGTATCTAGCTTGATACCACCTGTTTTGGCAAAATTTCGGCAGCATAACAGCCCCAAAACTTGCCCGAAACCAATGCCCATAAACCCTCTGATTTCTGCCCAAAAACAGTAAATTCAGCACGCTGTATTTACTGTTTTTTGCCCCGTTTTCAGCCCCAAACAGTCCCTGAACTGTCCTCTAACAGTGGGGCACTATTCCCCATGGTTCTGGTGTTCGTATGGCTGAAAAACAGTCAAAGTTCAGCGCATAACCACGCTGAAAACGCACCTGTACGGTGAGGTTATCACCCTCACCGGTGGCTGCTTTTTGGAGTAGCAGTTAGCTACTCCTCTTCCTGCTCAGGGAGGCTCTTGCCTCAGCAAAAACGCATGTAACCACACAGCTGTACATGAGTCAAATGAAGAGCCCTCTTGTGGAGCATCACATTACTGCACGTAGGGGGGAGAGAGAGCACTGTGAGATGTGCATGACATGACTTCTTGCACCACACTGTACATGAGAAGGAAAGCTTGCAGTCTGTAGCTCTTAACCTATGACAAAATCTCTCAAATGAGCTCTCTCAGCTTAAATTCAGCGCTACCTTCTTCTGCATGAGGAAAGTGCACCACAGTGTGCCAATTGGCACATTCATAAGCAATTTCCCGTTTCGGGGTTGTCGCTGAAAAATCTCCTGAATGGTTGCCTGACTTTGCAGTAGAGTTCTAAAATGTTCCCCTAGTCATTCCGGAGGTAATGAAATGTTCCCCTTGTCATTCTGGAGGTAATGATGCGAACAGATTTTGTGGCCCAAAATAGCTTTTTCCTAATTTTTAGGAGAAGCTTCCGTTGGGCTCCCACTGGTCTTCTGACCATCTATCCCCATTGGGACCGCATCCAAAAATGCAATGTAGCCCAACTGTTGGGTACTTTCCCTTGTTGTACCGAGTCCCACAGTCGAAGGATTTGATGCCTTGTAGGGGACGGTCCCACAGTCAAAAGTCTGAGTGTCCCACTACAGAGAGTGCCATAATGCCCAAGGTCTCAACTCAATCTCAACGAGCCTCAGCCATACAACCCGTGGATGATATGTCCACCTTTGGCACGCCGGCATTTTGCCCACGGAGTTTCCTTGCTGCGGCTGTCGTCCCCTAGAAGGATACCTCCGCCCGCCAAGAATCAAGAATCTCCGCCCTCGAGGCTCAGGTCCAAGTCCTCATAGAGGAGAACGCAACTCTCAAGCAACGGGTACACAAGCTCGAGAGCTTGCAAGAAGCAGGGAGTCAAACCATTCTCGCAAAGGCATGCGAGGTTGAAGCCTCCCTCGCCGAAGTCACAATTGCTCAAGAGACAGTCCACGAGGTAACGCATGAAATCACAAAGAAGATCGACACCGAAATACATGCGGCCTTTCAAGAACGCAAACTACGAGAATCTCTCAGTCTCAAAGTGAGAATTGGGGACTTCCATCACCTTGGTGCACTAACGAGGACACACTAGAGGATGTGATCGCCAAGCTCAACGACATCCTCCAAGGAATCACCATTGAGCCCAACACAGTCAACGACACAAATAGTCGCGTGCCACTTGAGCACTGCGTCGTCACCTTCAAGACAAAGGAGGAACGGATGAAGCTATTGCGCCAATCCCGCCTCCTCAAGGGAACCAAGTTCTAGATAGCAAAGGAATTGACTACCAACCAACTGAAACTCAAAGCAGATGAGCTCAAGAAGATACATGAAGCCCGCAAACAAGGTAAATGGGCGGTCTACCGAGATGGTAAAGCGGTCATCCAAGAGTTTCGGACTCCCAAACGGACACCTCATCCCTTAACCCTCCTTAGTTTTAGTTCTAGTTGTGTTTGTCTTTTTCATCTTCTTTTACCCTATCGATGGTCCCTCAGACCTTAGCTGATATGTATCCCATACCTTCGCTTGAAAGGTATCGATGTACTATTTTTGCTTTGGTCCCATAGGTCATATCTGACCTTCGTGGACGATAAATCTCTCTCTCTCTCTCTCTCTCTCTCTCTCTCTCTCTCTCTCGTGCTCACTCCCCTTGGTCTCTACGCTTCCGCATCGTCGACTTTGACAGTTACAACCACTGCCTATTCCAGATAAGGCATGGAAAGTATTGCTATGGATTTTATCTTTGATCTTCCGAGAACGTGGACAGGGAATGATGGCATATGGACGATTATTTGCAGGTTTAGCAGAGAGGCCTACTTTATTCCTATCAGGAAGAAGATAAAATCTGATCAGATGTCACAATTGTTCATGTACAACGTGTTTAAGTACCATGGTATGCCACAATCAATTGTCAACGATCGTGATCCTTGTGTGACAAGCCTATTCTGGAGAGGCTTGTTTGAAAACATGGGCACTACGCTCAAGTTTTACACTCATTTCATCCACAAACTGATGGACAATCAAAAGAGGCTAATTCTATTGTCTTCGATTTGCTTAAATGCTATGTGTCAGACGATAAGGGCAAGTGGGTGTTAGAGTTCAGACATCTCTCCGGATTTGTCTAGTCAATCCTAGTTTCTCCCTGGGACAGGTGCTAGGGAGTGGGCTGTTTTGTGGCTGTGCCAGAGCAGTGTGAGGTAGGTCTCTCATGTCGGATCGTGTCTAGCCATGTTTAGCTCAAGTTTTGTCTTGGTTCCATGGTCTCCAGTTGTCTTGCAGGTTGGGAATAGCATTCCTCAGCCTTGGCATATTTTTTCCCCCTTGAGCCTATTGGCATCCGGTGCCCCCTTTCTACTCTCTCCCTATTTTCCACTATTCACCAGGTCGTGGGGCTGGAGGTGTGGGTCGGGCAGGCTGAGGACAGCCGTATATAGGCAGGCAGGGGGGGGGTCACTTCCATTCACTGCAGATCAACCCTAGTTGGGGGGCACCCTCCCATGGGTGCCCCAGTGGGAAGTCCTTTGAGGCCAGCAGCCGGTAGACAGTAGGTTGGCAACCTAGCGTTTTTGGGCAGCACCCACACCAGCTTTTTTGGTGCAGCCGGCAGCCTGCAGAGGAGGATGAGCCCAACGTTTTTCATGGGCAGCAGGAGCAGTGCTTGGGGTTCATCTCTACATTGCAGTTACATCTCAGGGCAGCCTTTTACAGCCCTTGTGATCATGTAGTGGCAGGTTTCCTCGACCAAGATCTAGATCCACATCTAGATCTAGCCAGGAGGAGATGCACCAGCTCTATGCTCTCAGAGCATGTTGGAGGTGATGCACATGCCGAGGCCATGTCAATGGTCTCGTGTGCAGGAGGAGTTGGCAGTGTCAGTAGCAGCCGTTGTCGTGTGCACCTCGGGTCTATCCCTTGGGCATGTCAGTTCTATGCCGGACCACCCTTGGTCACTTGTATGAGCAGATTGTTATCAACATGGAGAGCCTTTCCGAGACCTCTCTCTCTCTCTCTCTCTCTCTCTCTCTCTCTCTCTCTCTCTCTCTCTCTCATTCTCAAATGTCCCGTCTCGCTCTACCTCGGCGTGCCTTGTTCATGTGTTCGGCATTGCAGGTGTTCTAGATCTGAGTTGAGGTGCCCACCGGATCATGAACCAGTTCTTGTCTTCATTGCATCTTCCGCTCCCACCTTTGACAGTGGGAAAAGTATTTACTCATGCTTTGAGTATGCATACAACAGTCAGAAGAGGCTAAATCTATTGTCTTAGATCTGCTTAAATGCTATGTGTCAGACAATAAGGGCAAGTGGGAACAATATATACCCATGCTCGAGTATGCATACAACAATACGGTGCACTCGTCAACAGGCAAGGCACCTTTGAAATTGTTGAAGGTAACAATCTTCCTCCCATTTTGCACACAAAGGATAAGATTTTTGATGCAGATCCATATGTAGAAAATATGGATGAAATGTATAAGAAAATTAAGCTTGCCTTGGAGAAGACTCAAGCAAAGCAAAAAAGGGGCTGATCGTCACCGATGTGAACTCTTGTTTTCACATGGTGATTAGGTTCTTTTGCTGTTTATTAAAGAAGATGAAGGGCAAGGAAAGGTTGTTTCCAAAGCTCAACATGCATTACTATGGGCCTTTCTAAGTACTTGACAAGGTCAGCGATGTTGCTTATAGGCTGAAATTGCATGACAGTTGGAAGTTTCATAATGTATTTCATGTAAGTCTTCTAAGACATTTTGTGGGTGATGTACCAGAAGATATGCCAGGTGAAGATCAACCTAAAGTTGAGGAACTGATGAGATCTTGGTACCTGAGCAGATTTTGGCACCTAAAGAAAGAAAAGTTAAGGGGAAGTTGCAAGACGTCATTTGGTGACGTTCAAAACCTATCCACCTATGGATGCAAAGTGGATGGAAGAGGATGAATTGCTAGTATCACCAAATGTAATCACTTTCGGCGAGGGATCGGACGGAAACACAGAGATAACTGGAAACTTCACACTTAAAACACTTCAAATATCTGTGGAGAGAGAGAGAGAGAGAGAGAGAGAGAGAGAGAGAGAGCAGCGGAGTTCCAAGCCGAGACGTGTTGGCCCCAAAGACTGGTGCCCCTTTCAGTATTTCTTTATTGTTGCTTTAAGACTGTACAACTCCCGATGGGTCCATCTCTTCAAGCTCTATGCCCAGATGCCCCAAAGGTTGGCCCATGGGGCACTTGTAAAGATTACAAGGGATGCTAAAAACAGACCCCCAAAAGCATAAGTTCTAAAAGCATTTAAACTCAAAAGAAACTGCTCCAAAAAGCTAGCGCTAGAAGTTGTTCAAAACAACTAGCGTAATTTGCAGAATTTCATACAACTTGCCACGTCATCGGCAACAACGCAGAATGTGGAAATCCGTACAGCAGTGCCATGTCATCAAGTCAGCGCGATTTACAGAAACTTGCTCCAGAATTCAAGATTTTGATAATTGGGTTTATGCCCCTCAACGGGTGCTCCATGAGTTGGTATTACTAGTGTTTGCTACGTCACTGACTTGTCACATACCCCTCTCTTAAAGTCCTTAATTACACCTGCAAAACAGCTATAGGACATAAACCTTCTTCAGTAGACATTGACTCTATGTACCTATGTACTAGAGTCCACAAGATCGTACATTCACTGAACATGCAACTCACAAATCACACACTTAATTCACACTGAATACTGTGTTTCAATCATTCAGTCTAGTCATCTCAACGTCCAAAAGTCTAGATGCACCTAGATCCCTGTGTAGCTATCTTATCCCTTCGAAACTCTTGATGCGCTCACCACAGTGTCCAGTCATCTTATTCATATGGGATCTTGACGCTAGAAAACCTCCGAACGACACAGACGAGATGTCTAGGGAGCATTTGGTTGTATGCTTGAACCTCCAAGTGACGCAGGCTGTGGTTTGGGGAGCGTTTGGTTGTACGAGTCTTCTGAACTCATGGCCCGAACCTTTTTAGATTATTTATAGGGAAGGTGACGAGGTAGTCGTTGAGTAGCTTCATACTGCAGACCGTTTGTCTCAGGGGAGTGCTCAACGGTGCTGTTTGTTGTGTCTTGTAACATGCATATGTGAGCATTTGTGTTGCATTGTGATGTGCCAACCACTAAATACTCCTTATTGGGTGAGATTTTTCTGGGGAGCCAACAACCTAGAATATTAAGAGCTCCGATTTGGAATGAGACTCCTTAATGGATGATATTTTTTTGGGAAGCCAACGACCGAGGATATCAAGAGCTCCAATCTGGATTGAGAAAACTGATTGTCTCTCCGATTGTCGCTTGAATGTCTCTCAGAAACGACCCTCAAAATTTTTTGAGCTAACTTGAGTTGTTTTGCAGATATGCTGTAATCGCGGACGATTACTTTCTTTCAAGAAGGGGGGATGTCACAAACTGCTAACGTGTCAAGCCACTGAAGAACGGAGCCAACTTGCAGATCTTGGCCGAGAGGCCTAAACCCCAAGAAGCAATAGCAGAAGAAGAAGGAACCCCCCCCCCCCCCCCCCACACACACACACACACACACACGCGCGCGCGAAAAGCGTAGAAGATGATGGTGTGGCAAGCTGTACGGACAGCCCGCAAAACGTGTTGACATGCTAACGTGGCACCTGTACGGATTTTCGCGTTTTATGTTGATGCCGTGGCAATTGTATTGAATTCCGTAAATTATGCTGGGTTGCTTTTGGGACCAGATGCTTTTGAGTTTGAAGCTTTTCATGTAACTGCTTTTCATGGCCAAGGGCCTTTAAATATGAGCCAAGGGCTCATTCTCTGGCACGCTTCTACGTGAAGGTGCAGAGCTTGGAGTACCGGCATTGTACCGAGTTCAAGCAATATAAAGAAATACCGAAAGAGGTGCCAAGGTTTGGGGCTAGTGCTCTCTTGGGGTGGAACTCCACCACTCCCCGTCTCGTGTTGTGTATCTCTTTCAGTTCAGTTGTTATTTGAAGTGCTTAAAGTTGCTTAGTCTATTTTTTTTTGTTGGCACGTGGTGCCCGTCCCCGTGATAGCCCTCCCCTATAGCTCGGTTGAATACATGTGCAATCAAGGGGGCTATCGTGGCAGCGAGGTGCTCACTCTGAATCTGTATGATCTGATGACCGATGGCCTTCTTGACCATCTCTGCTTTGAAGAAAGAAGAGCTCGTGGGTCGAGGTTCAGGTGGTTGTGGAATCGGAGGCTGGCTTGGCACCTCATAGGGTCTTTTGGCATAGTCGTGCCATACCTGTGGATCCTCAATAGTAGTAGTCGAATCATTGTATTTGGGTGGAGGTGGAGGAGGTGATGGCAACGACGGTGGAGGAGACGGTTGCACTGGGTACACTTTAGGAGGTTGAACCATATTCCGGAAAACTCCCTAGATGGGAATTGAAGATTGAGTAGATTGTCGATTAGAAGCCCTTGTGCTTTCTGGTGCCGGAGGAGGAACAATCTGAGGCGATAGAGGTGGCAACGTGTAATTCAAGTACTGTTGAAAGCTCCTTTTAGTGCTAGGCTTCATTATGGATGAGTTTGCCCTTGATCTCCGGAGCCATGACAGAAACTCAGTACGCTGAACTTTGTGTTGATGTATGGTTGTGTGTGTGCGCGTGTGGCGTGTGTTGTGTTTGGGAGCATATGTTAGTACATAGTTTTACACCCACCATTGGGTACTGAAGACGTTAGTGGGGATATGTCTTGGTATTTAGTCAATTCTATGCATGATGGAGCTGATGGTTATTTTGTCTTGAGGGTGACTACCATGGGTCTATAGCTTGCACTTTCCTGTAAGGATGAATCTGGGCTTATCCTGTATTCATCTAGGTATATAAGCTCTTTGCCATGATGTCAAAAGTTGTGACTTAATCTAATCTTTAAACCTTCGTCATTTGTTTAAGACTGCTGCCAATGTAACGTCTTTTGTTAGTCAACTCGTCATGTATTCTCTCAAATGTATGGAACAAATTACAATTTGCTGTTACAACTCTGCTTTTTTGTCTTGGTCGGTAGGTCACGTATCGTGAAAGTCTATCCTAAGGCACATGCTAGAATTTCATTCAAGGTTTGTGTGTTGTACAATCTCCTATTGTGTATAGCTTAGATCAGGATTCAAGGATTTTCTCTTTTGTATTAGTCTGTGTTGTTGCACAAGTTTGGAATCTAAGAATGGAGTCCTTGCACACGACCTTAAAGTCAAGGTGCACGACCTTAAAGTCAAGGTCTTGTTCAAAATTTCATCAAGTAATCCCCCCTCCCCCAAACACGCACACACGCGCGCGCGCGCACACACACACACATACACACACACACACACACACACACACACACACACACACACACCGCCTCAATTGTCGATTTAATTTCCCTCTTTTATTACAAGCAACAAGTAAATAAGGGTACAAGATGTTATCATTAGTTTATTGTTTGTTTGCTCAGCATTGTACTTTACTTGCCTACTTCTTTGTTGACCTCTGCTAATTTTTCTTTTGCAGCTTCTAATATGAATCCAGAACATCTCAATTTATTTCGGTTTTCTGGACAAGTAATAGCATTGGCATTGATGCACAAGGTTCAGGTTAATGTTGTATTTTCCTCAATTTTCTTTAAGCAGTTGGCTGGACTTTCAATGTCTTGGGAGGATGTGAAGGATGCTGACCCTGTCCTGTACCAAAGCTGCAAGAAAATTTTGGAATTAGATCCTGAGCTAGTTGATATGGATATTCTTGGATTGACATTTGTACATGAATTTGAGGAGCTAGGAATGCTGAAAACAGTAGAGCTTTGTGATGGGGGAAAGGATATGGTTGTAGATAGTGGAAACAGGATTCTGTATGTGGAGCTTTTGGTTAAGCATCGCTTTGTTACGTGTGTGCAAAAGCAGGTGAAGTGCTTTTGCCAAGGTTTCTCAGACCTACTTCTAAATGGCAGTGTGCAGCAATTCTTGCAAGCTATGGAGCCAAGTGATTTGGAGTTAATGTTGTTTGGTAAGGATGCAAACATTTGTATGGAAGATTGGAAAGGACACACAGAGTACCATGGCTATGAGAGCTCAGATTGCCACATTATTTGGTTTTGGGAGGTAAAATTTTTCTGCATTCTTTTATTTGTCACCTACGTGTAATTTTCTCTTCCTCGCATTTGTTTATAAATGTGTCTTGATTTTTATTATGTAAGTTCAAAGAAGTTACTGAGCGATTACAGTCTGCTACATCTTGTGATTTGGACACATGTTTGATACTCCACTCAGTTTTAGAAATGATAGAAAATCAGCCTTGTGAAATTTGAGCCTCTGAAACCTGCAAGTTACCTGACAAGGGGGTAAAAACACTGCAACAACTCTGAACTGAACAGAAAACAGCAAACTGTAACTTGAAATTCACTGTAGGAAGGAGACATAGAGTGGCGAAGTTCCACTCTCAGAAGCATACGCCCTCAATTAGGACCCCTTTATTTTATTGGTGAACTGTTGCGGTCACAACTGTTTTGTGTGCATCCGCACACTCTGTGATGCGATCACATGGTCACACACTAAGAACTAGTGGTACCTTGGTCTTTCCTTTATAGGCATTTGGCCCGAAAACCTCCAATAACGACTTGAAAATTATTAATTATTTTTACTGCCCAAAAGCACATAAATCATCTGATATCTTTAATTGACGTCCAGAAGCAGTTCAAAGTCATTTGCTCTCAATAATTGGTACCCAAAAGCACAAATCATCCATGTCAGTCCTATCTGTATGCTCCCACGTGAGCACATGTTTGTACAGTCTTGGGATTGTTCCGGGTCGGCCTCTCATGTGTCCAATCTGGTTTGGTGATGCCATGTCTGTCACCAGCGTGTGACTACTATCTATCCTTTTTGTTGATTTCTTTCCTATTATTTATTTATTTCCACTTTTTGGAAAACGCCCCTCGGGAAATCTAACTGCTCTGCATTGCATAGCTAGTGTGGAACTGTTCAGAGGGAGTCCAGGCCTGAGGGCAAGAGAGCACTAAGGTTGGACAAGGACTGGGGTCATTGACTAGCCAAAGTGGAATCCTTTGCTACAAAGGCTACATTTCAATTTTGGGTGTGGCTGCAGTGTACAAAGGGGGTCAGATGACCTAGAAAGATACAATGGCAGCATCTCCTAAAATTTAGGGAACTTCTATTTTGGGACCTGAAAATGTGTTTGCGTCATTACCTCCGGAATGACAAGGAGAACATTTTCTTACTCTGCCGTGAAGTCAACTAGGCAACCGGTTGGGAGATTTTTAGGCGGCAACCCCGAAACGGGAAAATGCTTGTAAATGCGCCAAGTGGCACATTCTAGTGCACTTTCCTCATGCAAGAGAAGGTGGCGCTGAATTTGAAGCTGGGAGAGGCTCATTTTCAGATTTTGTCACAGGTTAAGAGCTATGGAGTGCTTGCTTTCCCTCCTATGTACAGTGCGGTGCCAGGAGTGATGCCCTGCACACTACGCACTGCCCTCTCTCTCCCCTATGGCAGTATGTTATGCCACTCTAGTGGGCTTTTCATTTGACCAATGTACAGTTGTGTGGGTTCATGCGCGATTGCCGAGGCAAGAGCCTCTTGCACAGGTACTGGATTAGCTAGCGGCTAATCCCCTGCAGGTTCAGGTGAATTCGGAGAGGTTTCACGCCAGAAATCTCGCCCGATTCAAAGGGCAAGTAGCCCTACAGGTGCGGGAACTCGAGGACTTGCTACAGATGCGACCGGCACGCGAAACGGAGCCCGAAACAGTAAATTACATCCTACTGTGTATTTTGCAGGTTTAGGGTTTTGGCCCTAAACGGTCCCTAATACCCCCAGGAGGTTCGAGGATGCGAGGGGACCGCTGTACAGGTGATCTGGCGCATTTTCGGGGCTGAAAACAGAGAATTCAGCGTGCTGTAGATTCTCGCCAGGTTTTGCAAAGTGCCCGTATGCGTCGGGAAAGTCATTCAATGCGTGGGAATACTGACTGTGAAGGTCCTAGTACAGCTATGTTGCCGAAATCGGGCCGGAACAGTTGAAATTCAGCAAAGCTTGTGCAGGGCAGCTTGTAGGGAACCATAACGTTTATTTCCTCTTTTAAACAATAAAAGAAATACCGAAAGGGGTGCCTAAGTTAGGGGCCAATCTGGTGTCGGTCTTCTCATACAGGTGCATTCTAGCAGCCTGTATCCCTTTCCCCCGTGTTGTGTCTTGAAAGTACAGGTAGAATAGACGACTAATAATGGGTGAAAGCT
This sequence comes from Adiantum capillus-veneris, assembly GCF_014529385.1. Lineage (NCBI taxonomy): Eukaryota > Viridiplantae > Streptophyta > Polypodiopsida > Polypodiales > Pteridaceae > Adiantum > Adiantum capillus-veneris. The sequence goes on from NC_140935.1 coordinate 171,267,177, forward strand.
AAATCAAGGTTTGAAGTAAAGTCTACCGTCCTTTTTGGATTGAACAGGCCGGTTTCATGGTTCCATCGACGGGATTAAATCACTTTTTCCCATAGAAGTGAGCCTTGGTCAGGTTGGGCTTGAAGACACATGCGATCATAGACCAGACACAGGGAATTGCAATTATGGCTGTCAGACCAGATGATGTGACTGAAGAGGTTTCCTCTTCACAGGGTCAGCAGACACATGAAGTGGGTGAGTCTTCAAGACCACCACAGACGGATGATGATATATTCGGGACCCAGTTGGCTACTGCTGTGGTTATGTTCACACAAGTAATGCAGAACCCGAGGTTTTTAGGTTTTTAGCCTTTCTGCAACCTTCTCTTCCGTCTCAGCAAGTTGGGTCACTGGATCATATTCAAAAGCCTGTTAAGGCTCGAGCACAGGTGATTCATACTGCACAGTCAATGGAAACACCTGTACACTTGACGGAGAACATGCAGTCTCCACAACCTGTGCCTAAGGTGCAAGAACAGGTGGCTGAGATGCTAGTCTTTCAAGCTGTACCAGTTCAGCCAGCCACTTTTCAGCAGCCTATAGCTGGTTCTAATGGGAAGGGAAGCAACCTACAGGCTATGCAACAGGTCTTCCCAGCATCTTCAGTACACCCTGGCTATTTTGGAGGTGGATCGGTGTTCCAGAGCATGGCTGGTCATGCACCTGGAAATCAGTATTACACGCCAAGAATAGTGTTCGGGGGTGCTCAAACAATGATGCCTAACCCCATGTATGGTGTCACAGGCATGCTACCAGGGTTTCAAAGCACTCAGGGCCAATTTGGGATGCCACAGACAAATTTTGGTATGGCTGGAATTACAAATCAGCAGCCAAATATGGCATTTCCAAGTCAACTTAACTGCGGTCAGGGAACACAAATGAACCCTAATAGTGTTCCCATGTTTCAGTCACTTCCATATGACAATTTAACGCCGCTGGAGAGGCCAACTCCGTACAAAGAAGGTGGCAAAGGTGTGACATTCACGACCTTTACAGGGTTTGATGACAGGAAGAAGGCTCTCTCATTCCTCCAGCAGTTTGACAAGCCCTATGCAGGAGGAAACTTTACATAGGCTTCAAAGGTCCGCAAGGCAGCCACTTTCTTGACAGGGAATGTGGGACAATGGTGGACAACTTTATTGCTGCAAGGGCAAGCTCCGTCCACATGGATTTACTTCAAGCAGATTTTGCAGCAGCATGGTTATCTGATGACTTTGAAGCAGATGTCATGACAGAATGGCACCAGCTTAATGCTGCCACTTGCAAGAATCTGGATGACTACAATCGAAAGTTTTGGAAAGCTCTACTTCCAGTAACTTCCTATAGGTTTGTGCCATTGACAAAACAGATTGAAAAATGCTGTTGTGGCCTATCCAAAGGATTGAGAAAGTACTGCACGAAGACCAAAGTCACTACTTTGACGCAGCTCATCGAGGTAGCAAACACTGGCAATGGTTTGCTCAAGGGAGAAGATTGTGAATTCAATACTGGCGTCAAGGAAGGATCAGCCAAGAAAAATTAAGTGACTCAGGAGCCGGCCAACGCAGGGAAAGACAAAGCTACAGCTGAATCAGAAAAGGGACCAGCGAAGAAATGGAAAAGACGTTTCTCTCGCAAGTCGGAAGAACAAAAGAAGGTCCTGAGGTCAGAGAACAAATGCTTCATCTGCGAGCAGCCTGGCCACATTGCTTACAATTGTCCTACAAAGAAAAGGCCAGCTGATTCTGAAGACAAGACAAGAAAGGAAAGAAGTCCATTTTTGTTCTAGTGCCAGATATGGTGGGAGACAAGCCAAATTCAGATGCAAGTGAGCTTTGCAGAGCATGGGGAAAGGTCAGGGATCAAACAGTGCTTATCTTCTTTGATCCAGGTGCCAAAGCCAATTTTATTTCCCCAGAATTGGCTTCAAAGTTGGGAATCAGACCTGAAGAGATGGGGTATACAGTAGAGGCAGGTTTGGCATGTCCTGGCCATACAGAGGCTGTGACACCCATCATTGGAAAGTTGCGCCTACATATCCAGTCCTATGTAGATGCTGAGGAATTTTACATCATGCCACTGGACGGATGTGATGTGTTGTTAGGTATTCCTTGGTTATTTCGTGTACAGGGAATCATGGATGCCTACAACAAAAAGATCACTGTACAGAGCAGGGGAAAGACTCACATTCTGGATGTAAAGCTTAAAGGGGAGTCTATTCCCACTGTATCAGCTTCTGCTGTTACTTCTGTAATGAAAAAGCATCTTTCTGCGTACTTGGTTTTTGCACGTGAAGTGTCAGATTGTGATGAATCAAATTTATCTGTGCTAGATAAAGAAAGGTCAATGTTTTTACAACAGTATAGTGACTGTTTTTCCGATTCATTACCGTCTCAATTACCGCCAGAGAGACCCGAGGACCATGCGATAGATTTGGTGCCAGGCAGTAGCCCACCAAATAAGCCTCCGTACAGGGTTAGTGCGGCTCAGCAGAAAGAGATAATGGGCTAAGTACAGGAGCTGTTAGAAAAGAGGCTGATTCAGCCCAGTTCATCTCCATTCTGTTCTCCAGTGTTGTTGGTGCAGAAAAAGGATGGCTCATGACGTATGTGCATCGACTACCGTGCACTGAACAAGAATACCATCAAGAATAGGTTCCCTATACCTAGAATTGATGATATTCTGGACAATTTAGAAGCAGCAGCTATGTTTAGCAGGATAGATCTAAAAAGTGGGTACCATCAGATCCGCATTAGATCAGAGGATGTGCACAAGACTGCTTTTAGAACAACGTTTGGCCTTTACGAATTTTTAGTGATGCCCTTTGGTCTCACAAATGCTCCTGCTACGTTCAATAGGATGATGGACATAATTTTCTGTCCACACCAGCAGTTTGTTGGTACATTCTTTGATGACATGATAGTCTACTCAAAGAATGAAGAGGAGCATAGGCATCACTTGGCCATTGTGTTCAAAGAGCTACGCAGTCATAGGTTGCTCATCAATGCAAAGAAAAGTGAATTTTTTCTGGAAGAGATCCACTTTCTGGGACACATTGTCTCAAAGGATGGTGTCAGAATGAATCTTGCTAAAGTTGAAGTGATCAAGTCATGGCCAGATTTGAAGACGGTGCACGATGTCCGAAGTTTCTTGGGACTATACTCCTATTACAGAAGGTTTATCCGAAATTTCGCTGAGATTGCTTCACCTTTACATGCTCTTCAAAAGAAGGCAGTCACCTTTAGATGGACATAGAAAGAGATTTCAGCTTTTAATCTCTTAAAGGAAAAGATGACTTCAGATCCAGTCATTGTGTTGCTAGATCTTAGGAAGTCATTTGTGGTCCAGTGTGACGCCTGTGGTAGTAGCATTGGTGCAGTGCTAATGCAAGATGGTAGGGTAGTAGCCTATGAGAGTAGAATCTTGCAAGGGCCAGAGATGACCATGCAGGTCTATGAGAAAGAGTTACTGGCTGTGATTCATGCGCTCTTAAATTGGAAACACTACCTGCTAGGTGCAGACTTTGTTGTCCAAACGGACCATCAGACCTTGCGATACTTCTTGACACAGGCAAAGTTATCTGAGAAGCATATGCGATGGGCAAATATCTTGTCCATGTTCCACTTTCAGATTGTGCATGTGGAAGGCAAGAAGAACGTTGTGGCTGATGCCTTGTCAAGGAAGCCACAAATTTCAGTTGTGTCAATTCCTTATCATCATGAACTTGATGATATGAGAGAACAGTATGCAAATGATGAAGATTTTGCAAGGGTCTTCGAGCAGCTAATGGATGGACAATGTCATAAACACTATCTTCTCAAAGATGGGTTCATGATGATGCATGGCAGATTGTGTGTCACAAAGCCATTGCGACGCAAAGTTATGGAAGAGAGTCATGTCCCACCGTATGCAGGGCATCGTGGTATCGATGCTACATTTAAAGCGGTTGAGACATTCTTCTACTGGCCTACATTGAGAAGGGATGTGGATGCCTTTGTGCGAGAATGCCTAATTTGCCAGAAGGTCAAGTTTGACAGGCAAAAGGCACCAGGGTTATTGCAACCACTACCTATTCCAGATAAACCATGGGAAAGTATTGCTATGGATTTTATCTTTGATCTTCCGAGAACGCAGACAGGAAACGATGGTATGGCCCATCATTTGCAGATTTAGCAAACAGACTCATTTTATTCCTGTCAGGAAGAAGATAAAGCCAGATCAGATGGCACGCTTGTTTATGAGCAATATATTCAAGTATCATGGCATCCCACAGTCGATTGTTAGCGACCGTGATCCACGCAGGACAAGTTTGTTCTGGAGAGGCTTGTTTGAGAATATGGGCACAACGCTCAAATTCTCTTCGTCATTTCATCCTCAAACAGATGGGCAGTCAGAAGAGGCAAATTCTACTGTCCTAGATCTGCTGAAGTGCTATGTGTCAGAGCATAAAGGAAAGTGGGAGCAATATTTGCCATTGGTGGAGTATGCATACAATAATATAGTGCATTCATCCACTGGCAAGGCACCTTTTGAGATAGTTGAAGGTGGCAATAAAGTTCCCCCCATACTGCATACAAAGGACAAGATATTTGAAGCAGATAAGTATGTTCAGGACATGGATGAAATGTACAAGAGGGTCAAAGTGGCCTTAGAAAAGACTCCGGCAAAGCAAAAGAAAGCAGCTGATCGTCACCGTCGTGAAGTGGTATATTCACTTGGTAATTGGGTGCTTTTATGCTTTGAAAAGGCAAGGTTAAAGAAGATGAAGGGCAAGGAAAGACTGTTTCCAAAGCTCATCATGCGTTACTATGGGCCTTTTCAAGTGTGCGACATAATCAGTGATGTTGCATATAGGCTGAAATTGCCTGACAGTTGGAAGATTCACAATACGTTTCATGTGAGTCTTCTCAGACCCTATGTGGGTGATGTGCCAGAAGATATGCTAGCTGAAGATCAGCCAGAAGTCGAGGAACTTGACGAGATCTTGGTCCCGGAACAGATTTTGGCACATAAGGAAAGAAAAGTGAAAGGCAAGGTTGCTAGGCGTTACTTGGTAAAGTTCAGAAACTATCCACCAATGGATGCTAAGTGGATGGAAGAAGGTGAACTTGCAGAGTCACCAACTGTGTTATCACTTTACCTTGAAGCCTTCGATTTGCAACCTACATTGACCTATTGAGTTTCAAAGCTACATGGATTGTCAGTGTGACAATGGCTTTTGAAACAAATGATGTACATGGTATTTAAAGTGAGCTCAAATGAAATACCTGTTACATGAATGTTAGAGCTGTACAGATTGTCAGTTTGGCAATTGCTCTTATGGAATGTCCAAAAGATGGTTAGTGCTATAGAAGTGAGTATTTCTTGTCAGTTTGTCAAGGATACAGTAATTGCTTCTATTAAAGGGTACATGTGTAACTGTATTCTTAAACTGTCGGTTTGGGTATGCTCGAAAGTGTTACTGGGCCCAACGTGTACTATAAGACAGTGGCAAAATATTTGGCTACCATTTTGTCATTGGAAAGTTAGTGACTCAAAGCAATGGCAGAGTGCGAAGCTACCACTATGTCATTGGAACAGGGTTCACACGCAGGCAATACATGTGTCGACGAGGTGTTGAATACACCAGGGTTGACAATGAGCATGTATGTGTCGTACATGTGTTGACAGGTGTTGAATACATCAGTGTTGAGTGTGAGCATGTACGACATAGATGCAAACGAGGACGTTTGAGATTTCAAGAGGGGGGTATGTCACCAGCGTGTGACTACTATCTATCCTTTTTTATGATTTCTTTCCTATTATTTATTTATTTCCACTTTTTGAAAAACGCCCCTCGGGAAATCTAACTGCCCTGCATTGCATAGCTAGTGTGGAACTGTTCAGAGGGAGTCCAGGCCTGAGGGCAAGAGAGCACTAAGGTTGGACAAGGACTATGGTTAGCCAAGTGGGGTCATTGACTAGCCAAAGTGGAATCCTTTGCTACAGAGGCTACATTTCAGTTTTGGGTGTGGCTGCAGTGTACCAAGGGGGTCAGATGACCTAGAAAGATACAATGGCAGCATCTCCTAAAATTTAGGGAACTGCTATTTTGAGACCTGAAAATGTGTTTGCGTCATTACCTCCGGAATGACAAGGAGAACATTTTCTTACTCTGCCGTGAAGTGAACTGGGCAACCGGTTGGGAGATTTTTAGGCGGCAACCCCGAAACGGGAAAATGCTTGTAAATGCGCCAAGTGGCACATTCTAGTGCACTTTCCTCATGCAAGAGAAGGTGGCGCTGAATTTGAAGCTGGGAGAGGCTCATTTTCAGATTTTGTCACAGGTTAAGAGCTATGGAGTGCTTGCTTTCCCTCCTATGTACAGTGCGGTGCCAGGAGTGATGCCCTGCACGCTACGCACTGCCCTCTCTCTCCCCTATGGCAGTATGTTATGCCCCTCTAGTGGGCTTTTCATTTGACCAATGTACAGTTGTGTGGGTTCATGCGTGATTGCCGAGGCAAGAGCCTCTTGCACAGGTACTGGATCAGCTAGCGGCTAATCCCCCGCAGGTACATGTGAATTCGGAGAGGTTTCACGCCAGAAATCTCGTCTGATTCAAAGGGCAAGTAGCCCTACAGGTGCGGGAACTCGAGGACTTGCTACGGATGCGACCGGCACGCGAAACGGAGCCCGAAACAGTAAATTACATCCTATTGTGTATTTTGCAGGTTTAGGGTTTTGGCCCTAAACGGTCCCTAATACCCCCAGGAGGTTCGAGGATGCGAGGGGACCGCTGTACAGGTGATCTGGCGCATTTTCGGGGCTGAAAACAGAGAATTCAGCGTGCTGCAGATTCTCGCCAGGTTTTGCAAAGTGCCCGTATGCGTCGGGAAAGTCATTCAATGCGTGGGAATACTGACTGTGAAGGGTCCTAGTATAGTTATGCTGCCGAAATTGGGCCGGAACAGTTGAAATTCAGCAAAGCTTGTGCGGGGCAGCTTGTAGGGAACCACAGCGTTTATTCCCTCTTTTAAACAATAAAGAAATACCGAAAGGGTCGCCTAAGTTAGGGACCAATCTGGTGTCGGTCTTCTCATACAGGTGCATTCTAGCAGCCTGTATCCCTTTCCCCCGTGTTGTGTCTTGAAAGTACAGGTAGAATAGACGACTAATAATGGGTGAAAGCTAAATCAAGGTTTGAAGTAAAGTCTACCGCCCTTTTTGGATTGAATAGGCCGGTTTCAATGTCTCTACTCTGTGGCATTCCAAAAAATCCACCTCGCCCCCACCCCCCCCCCGCCCCCCCTATCTGGGGTGCCCCCGTGAAAAAGGCCTTTAAAAGGAATTGCAAGGGCCTCTCTCCCTCACGTTTGCTTGGGAGCATTGAGCAGAGAGAGAGGGCCCTTGGACATTGTACTTTACCAAGCATTAATATAAAAAGAAGTATCAAAAGGGGCGCCAAACTTTACGCCGGGCTGTGTCGTCTCTCTTAGTTGTGATTAAGTTTATGAAGTTGTTTTTAGTTTCTCTCACGTGTTGTGCCAGATTCTCGACTTGGGATGTCCAAGTTAGGTACAACCACTATATGGATTTCCGTGATTTGCGCTACTGATTTTGACAGTTTTTGTATAAGGCATTTGGGTGTAAGTGCTTTTGGATCAGATGCTTTTGGGCTCTGGTTTTGGGCATCCCTTGTAAGTTTATCAGTGTTGTCACTAACTGTTGACGTTTCAAGCCATTGAAGACCCGGCGGATTGGGGTTTCCCAGACCCAACCCTAGCTGACCTACAGATCTCGGCCGAGGGGCCTAAACCCAACTTACAAAGTCTTGCCGAGTGGCCTAATTTTTAAAAGAAGTTCCCACCAACTTATGGGACCCCGTCTAATGGGGGCCCAAGTGCCTAGGGGCTTAAAATAAAGTAGGACCCACACATACACACAAAAAAACCCTGTGTAGCTGTTTGATGACGTGGCTGGTCTGTACGGATGCCCCTGCGTTTTACGTTGACAGGCTGTACGGACACGGTGAATCGCGTTGATAGCCATTGACTTGGCAATGTACGGATTTCCTGCTTGTTGGCTGATTTCGACTGAGCTTTTGGAGGCCAGTTGCTTTTAGAATCAATGCTTTTCATTGTACTGCTTTTAGATGGCCTAAGGGGCTTTTAAATACAAGTTATGGGCTTGTTCTTTGGCACTCTACCGTGTGTAAGTGCAGAGCAGAGCCACTATTGATGTATTGGGTTGAAGCAATATAAAGAAATACCGAAAGGGGCGCCAGGGTTTGGGGCGAGTGCTCTCTTGGGATGGAACTCCGCCACTCCTTGTCTCGTGTGTCGTATACTCTCTCTCTCTCTCAATTCAATTGTTTTGAAGTACTAAAAGTTGTTTTATCTGTTTTTTGCCGTTGGCACGTGGTGCCCTTCCGTTATAGTGGTATTAGAGCTCTAGTTATGCGCTTTTCTAAAAGCACACCGGTCCTAGCCAAAACAGACGGAGCACAATGGCGTTCATGGATTCGGCAAAGTACATGCAGTTTCTTCTCGACGAGATTTGCAACATACTTTCGTAGCATCCTCAGCAAAATCTTCCGATACTGGAGGGTTTTCAACAGTTTCTGACTATATGCTACCCCCTCTGATGCCCCAGGTGGTACCTCCTCCTCCGGCACCAAAAAGTACGAGAGCTTCTAATCGGCCACCTTCCTAGCCGTCTGTTCCGATCGGGGGAGTGTTCAAGAATATGGGGCAGCCGTTTGACCCTGATTGAGTGTAACCGCCTTTGCCACTGGCATTGCCACCGCTTCCTCCACCACCACCGCCACTAGGGTACAATGGTTGGAGCCTGTATGAATATCCTTATTATTGTACCCAAGGTATGCACCTAACCAGCTGAAGGATATCAAAGATGGAAGCACGACACTAAAATTTTTCACTTTTTCTGGGGTGAAATATTGAAAGAAAGCATTGCAGTTCCTATAGCAATTCGACAACATCTATGCTTTGGGGAACTATACAGAAGAATCCAAGATTTCTTGAGCAATGGGATTTCTTAAAGATCATGCTATGCAATGGTGGAGTTCAATCGTGACACAACCGCATGCTCCAAGGACATGGCAAGCTTTTAAGACAAATTTTGCACGTAGTTACATGACTTCCCTCTTTGAAGTCCAGATCTTATTAGAATGGGCAACTTGAAAATTCTTGCGACAGAGACCATGGATGACTATAACCAACTGTTTCTCGACCTCTACCTTCGGGTGTCTTTCTTTAAGTTCATTCCCTTGGAGGACCATTGTGAGCGATACACCATCACGATACACCATCGGACTGCCATCACCGTTGTGGTAATATTATATGTCCAAGCAAGTTTCAACCATGCAAGAGCCTATGGACCACGCCGCGGTCGGCTACAAACTTATGAAAGGAAAGCTGGCGTTCACCATAGAAGCAATTGCGGCAAGCAATTAGAATTCCCGGCAACAACGAACCAATCTGCGGGAATTGTGTGACAGTCAACCTCAAAGGCCTCGTCTGACATAGCGTCAACGAGAAACCCTCTTACAAGAAGGCCGATACTTCGAATGTTTTCAAATAGGGTATACATTCAATACATGTCCTCAACGAGCCTGGACGTCTATAGAGCAACCTTCCCCTCCGACGTCAGAAAGATGCCTAGGGCCACCTTCGCCTAAGAGAGCTCGATCCACTATTGGACTAGTACTTGATATTTGTGGCTTAAATCCAGAGAGAATTGTGCAAAGCATATGACAAAATCAACGGCTTGAAAGCGTGATTTTCTTTGATCCTGGAGCTACCGAAAATTTCATCCACCTAGAATTCCTGAAGCAAATGGACTTTGATTATGATTCACAAGGACGCGAAATTGAAGCCGAGTTAGCTATGGACAAACTCACAAAATGGTCCCGCTAATTGGGGCTCTTTAAGTGACTATACATGGATACCATGGAAAAGCCGATTTCCACATCATTAAGTTGGGCAATTGCGACGTTCTCTTGGGCATGCCTTAGCACAACAAGAATGATGTGACACTCCAAATCCAGAACCGCACCATTATCTTGATGGAGAAGGACAAGAAAGTTGTCCTCAAAGTTCGGCTCTCCGAAAAAAAACCTGAATGAATTTTCTTGATGTTTTGTATTCAGATACTTTTAAACTTTGTCTGAGAAAGTACTGTTTGAAATTTGTTTGAAATGGATTGAAACTGTTTTAAACCTTTCTTGGTGCCAATTTGATTTGTTTGATTCAGGTTTCAAATACTGGTTTCAATGATTGGTGATTCACTCCCAGATGGAGTAGTGAGAAATGTTGTTTGATAATATCTGAACCTCGGAATGACGTAGGCAAGATATCTAGGGAGCGTTTTGTTGTACGTTGGAAAGCCTCTGAACGACGCAGACGGGATTAGGGGAGCGTTTAGTTGCATGCTTGAAACCTCCAAGCGATGCAGGTTGCGGTCTGGGGAGTGTTTGATTGTTTCAGTCCTCTTAACTCATGGCACGTAACTTTTTAGGTTATTTGTGGGGGGAGTGATGAGGTAGTCATTGAGTAGCTTCATACCGCAAACCGTTTGTCTCAGTGGAGTGCATAGAGGCGGCGTTCGTTATGTCTTGTGACATGTATATGTGAGCATTTGTGTTGCATTGTGATGTGCCAGCCACTGAATATTCCTAATTGGGTGAGATTGCCTGGGTATGTAATTTTCGTGCATCAAGACACCGTTATAGATCAGTGTCTGGGTGTGATAGCTAATTTTACTACGTTAGAATATCAAGAGCTCCGATCTGGAATGAGAAAATTGATTGTCCCCCGCAATGTCCCTCGAAATGACCCTCAGAAGTTATAGAGCTAACTTCAATTGTTTTTGCAGATATATTGTAATCGCTGACGATTACTCTTCTTTCAAGAAGGGGGGATGTCACAAATTGTTGACGTGTCAAGCCAGTGGCATAGTCTTGGAGAGAGTCGGACCTGCCTGATCATACCGATCTGCCTAGAGGCTCACAAAGTGCCTGGCTAGATCCTAAGCTATACTAACTAAGACTAACGTTGACCTGTAGCAGTAGCTTGTCCACGTGGCTCAAGTGCACTGCGCACGTCACTTTATATAAGGTTGCCTTGAGGTGGGAACTGCAGTATAGAGGGGTTGCAACATTGCTTCTGCTGCTCAACAAAATGCCAAGACAGATCTGTCACTAAATTTCTCTTTTGGTCCACTAAGCCGATTTTCTCTCTTTAGAATTGGCCATTCTAGTGAGAGAAAATAAAAAGAAAGTAAAAGGGCTAATAATGTAAAATGGGTAGTACAATGTATTCTAGGACTGAGAGTTCCATAAGGTAAATGCATTTTATAAAAGTGGCAACAGATTTCGATAAGGATTCAACTGGTATTTTACGAGACGAAAATGGGATACTTAGGAGTCCAAAAGAGTCAGAAATGGATTCGATAAGCCTTTGAAAGTAAGCAGTATGGCTTACCAAAAGGTGGGAATGGGAGCCAAGGTGTTATTGTCCACACATGCAAAGCTAAAGGTATGGAGATAAGGGACATGGTGCAAGAGAGAAGGTAAAAAGAGTAGTTTTAAAAATAGAAAACTGCTAAAGGCCTAGTTTGATTATTTTCAAAATAACTTAAAAAAGAAGACGTTTCTTAAAAATTGGGATGACTTGGTGGAAATGGCGAGATGAACAACTTTTCATGTTTAGCGTTTTTTAATTTGAGGACCGCAAAAGGGAGATTTTATTGTTTTCTTGTGGGATTGCACTAGAGAGAGTAGGGGTCTTATGTCTTCCTGGCTCTTGAAGCTTCATGCAGTCCTCAATCTAAAGAAAGGTCGCCATGCTCTTCTCAAGGTTAATCCTCTCTCTCTCTCTCTCTCGTCTCCATGGCTAAGTATATTGCTTATGCTAATTAGCAATAGAACAGGTTATTATTTCTTATTCCTCTTTTGCAACCTGAGTTCTTACTTGATCTCTGTAGATCTCATCACCCACGAGGTGTTTAAGGCCTTGAGATTGAGTCCTACCTGAGTCAATTGCAGATCTAGTCTATTCACAAGATGCTGTCGAATTTTAGAGTCTCCGTTCGATTAGCGGGAATTGTGATTAGCATCGTAAGTAATCAAATGCTCCTTAATTGAAGAAAACAGTCAATACAAAGTCCTTTCCGGGGGGGGGGGAGGTCGCTTCCAAAAAGTCCGGCCCTCAACTAGTGTCGAATTCTCTCTCTCTCTGTAATTTTGTTTTAGTTCATGTATGCATGCGTGATTGAATCTTGATGAAATTATGCATGTCTTTGCAAATGTTATACTACAACGTGCTTAAGCCTTAGGTATGCACAAAGTGATTGATCTACAAATTAATCTCCATATTTCCGTTGTTATATTTCCAATATTGTGAGAAGATTTGGGAAAACGCCAGAGAGGGAGCAAAAGTGCCAGGAATCATTTTCTTGGTTGACTGTCTTTGCCTACCCAATGAGGGTGCCTCACAAAGGGTTCTGCAAATCTGTGTCCAAGAGAGAGCCCCCCACTCCCTATATAAAAATGCCTGACCAACACCTCTAGCCCACGACCTATAAAAATAGGGGCAAATAATAGGAAAAGAGGAGAAAGGGCAAGAAGCCGTTAGGGCTCAGGGGAAAAAGTGCTAAGGCTGGGGAGAAATACTCCCAGCCTGTAGGGGAAAATCCCGACATGATCACTCTGGTGGGGCACAACCTCAACACAGCCCTCACTCCCTACTACCTGTCCCCGAGAGATACCCGGATCGACTAGACGAATCTAGAGGGATGCCTAAGGTATTAAGGAGAAGATCTTTTCTCAAGGACTTACCGTGAAGTCGTCCCGCTCCAATGATATAGTCCAAACTTCTAGGAGCCTTCTGGCCATTTTCAAATAGAATTCTAAAATATCCCTCTCTGAACATGTCAAATCAAGTAGCTCACTACATGAATCATCTTTCACTTGCACTTGTTGCTCACGTCACGAGACGTTTTGTATCCATGCCTAATATGTACCTTGTTCATAAAGTATTCACAAACCATCCAACTCTTCTACTTGCACAAATCAAAGTCTGAATCCTTCCAAAACCTTCGTCAACTGAAAAGAAAGTTACAAGAGATTGTGCAAATTTTTGAAACCATGTCTTTGTTTGCACCTATTCTGGTCGTGCCTTACCTTCTTGGCTTTTCTTTCTTCAGCAGTCTTGTCTTCCTCCTAGGAGGGACACCATGTCGGAAGTATGCCCTTGTTCCTCACAAGTGAAACGCTTCCCTTGCTTGAACCATTCCTCTCTCTCTCTCTCTCTCTCTCTCTCTCTCTCTCTCTCTCTCTCTCTCTCTCTCTCTCTCTCTCTCTCTCTCGACTTTGTATCAGATACACCGCATTGTAACTTTCTGGTCTCATACGTCACTTTGGCCTTTTGAAGACGTTAATATAACATTTCATTTCATTTCTCCAGAAAGTTTGGTCTTCTTTTGTGTCTGATTGGATGTTGGATGCCATCTGGGAACATACTTGGTATCATACCATACATAGTTCCCTGTGGATATCTCTGAAAACCTGGGATCATGCCACATCTATTGAAAACACCTCATCAAAATTCAAATCCATGTTGTTTAAAAACAAATTGGAAAGGATTTATTTGTGCAACTTCTCTACTAGATGATATTTTCTGTCAAAAAATAGAAGCGGAACTGAATTTTGATACTAAAGAATACAGAAAAAGCTTTTAGAAGCCAGAATGGATGGGAAGAGAGAATTAAACTAACGTAAAAACTTATCGGTTAGGCATGGATGCGATGCTGACATGCAGAAAAACGCTTGCTTTCTTGGAAAGCAATTGTAGAGAAACTTGCTTTTTCAGAAAGCAACTGCTTGTCGGAAAGGCTTTTTGAGAACCCATCTTCATTCATCTACCTGGTCCTTAGTCCATATTCCACTAAGACCGTGAAGCCTTTCTGTACTAGTGATCCATCCTGTGACGTATCAGAAATGGCCATTCCGGATGGTTGGAAATTGTACAGAAATAGCCTGTTTAGCAACATCCCTTGGCTCATCCATTGAGCTTTTAAAGGGGGCTTAAACTTTGCCCAAACCTTACGGGTTACTGTACCATTCTTTAGTTGGGGATCTTGATGGTGATCAATCTGCTTTCTGTTTTTTGTTTGTATTGCTGTCTTTTGTTGTCCGTGCCTTTTGCTGCTTGTGTGTGTTCTTGTGGGGTCCTTGATGGCGTCTGCTTTCTGCTCTCTGGAGTCTTCATCAAGACTGGATGTCATTTGGCTGGCCCCATCATTTTCCGTGTTTGTCTTTGGTTGCTGTGTGTGTGTTCTTGCGGGATCCTTCATGGTGTCTGCTTTCTACTCTTTCGAGTCTCTATCACGTCTTCTGCGACTGGATATTGTCAATACTATGCATGATGGAGCTGATGATTATATTGTATTGTGGGTGACTACCATGGGTCTATACCTTGCAATTTCCCTTCGGGTGAATTTGGGCTTATCTTGGATTCATTTTTAGTTGTATAGCGGACATGCAGACTTCACATTTGTGAAGTTTTCAACCGAGTTACAACCAGTTGTTATTGTGCTAATTCTTTCTATCTTTTTTGGTGCGTATGCCCTATCCACTACCTCACTTTTGTGCTAATTTTTTCAAATTAATGTTTCTTTTTAGTGCTAGGCTTCATTATGGCCGAGTCTGCCCTTGATCTCCAGAGTATAACGGAAACTCAGTACGCTGAACTTCGCGTTGATGTATGCTCATGTGCGTGTGGTGTGTTGTGTTTGGGAGCATATATTAGTACCTAGTTCTACACCCACTATTGGGCACTGGCAACGTTAGTGGAGATGTCGTGGTATTTAGTCAATACTGTACATGATGGAGCTGATGGTTATATTGTCTTGTGGGTGACTACCATGCATACCTTGCACTTTTCTTTTAAGGGTGAATTTGGGCTTATCCTGGATTCATCTAGGTATATCTTCTGCAGATGTCATTCAGCTGGCCCAAGAGTCTTTTATTGTCTCCTTGGCACCTTATGGGCATTGTGAGGGTTTTTTTTCAAGTTATATATACATAGAGAGAGAGAGAGAGAGAGAGAGAGAGAGAGAGAGAGAGAGAGAGAGAGAGAGAGAGAGAGAGAGAGAGGTCTTTGCGACTTTTGACTGCAAGGTGTCATCTAGCCCCTGCCTCTTTGGGAATGTATCCATTCTCGTGTCATTTGGCACTCTTTTGTATTGATGTTATTTGGATGAATTGCAAAGTTGCCTCGTCTCAAAATTGTATCACTGAACTGCAGGCAGTCACCAGCATGAATGTGGAACAGCGTAGACGACTACTTTTCTTCTCAAGCTCTATTGCCCATCTTCCAGCTGAAGGTTTTGAGGGCCTTCCCTCAAAATTTCACATACATAGAGCGCACACCGACATAACATGGTTGCCCACTGCACACACTTGTTTTTTCCAGCTTGTTCTTCCACCTTATCCAACCTACGAATTGATGCATGCGAAATTGTATGCAGTTGTTGAAGGGCATATTTACGAAGGTTTTGGGTTTGCGTAATGTAAGGTGTAAAGGTGAGCTCATTCTGGCATTTTAACCCATCTGTAGATTTACTCAATGTAGGGCTGGATATGTATTATGCCTAGTTTTTGCAAGGTTTGCAACCTCTGTAAGATATTCGCTATATAATTCAGAGAATGATGTCAATGTGAAGGATTTCAAAACTGTCTTATTAGATTGAATCCCTTTGGATACAAGTACAGAGAGGAAATTGACCGAAGATATGTATGAAAATTGATAATGGCCAATGTGATGAGTTAAATTTATAAATAACGGAAGAGGTCTGGATTGGCATAGAAACTTGTAGGAACTAATGCACACCTCTCTTAGATCCAAATTAGATGTCTGTAGTTGCCGCAATGGAGATTCTGAAAGCCTAATTTACTGTGCACCAAATGCTCTCTCTCTCTCTCTCTCTCTCTCTCTCTCTCTCTCTCTCTGTGTGTCATTTTTGCTTACTTTGACCAGGCTCTTAATAGCTGAATTGAAGAACATGGGAGCATGTTACTTGCTTGGGAGTTGATTTGTGGCACGGTAAGTTAACTCATACTACTGTTGTGAAGGAGCATGGTGAGTACTTAAACACTCGATCATTTTTTAGTAAAAACAAACGAGGAAGATTAGGCTGACATTGCTTGTTATAATGACTTTAGCTCAACTGCCTTAATGGGTTGACCTAAGAGTCTAACTGGATCGACCAAAGAACTATAGCCTCTTAAGGAACTAGTTTAGTAGCGTCATGCTTGGCATGTTCGGTAAAGGTAAAACACTATCATGAAGGAATAAAGCTTAAGGGTCTCGACCTGAGAGGTAATGGTGGCACTTGAGAACGCATTCCAATATTGTATTTTACTAAGGGACTCTTCTCATGGTCATTCTTAGGGGGAGGGTAACAAGGTTATAGAACTGGTTTGATTAGTTCGTTCATCTATACGATAAAAGGAGGTGGGACATCTCTTGTCAAGTGTCTTGCTCAGTCCATTGTTTGGGTGTCTCGGGGTTGTAAGATACCTCCTTGTACCTAATTGTCTGAGAGGCAAAGACACCGTGAATGTGGAGGAGCATTGCTTGGCGTGATATTGTCAATGTTAAGGTAAAGGCAAGCAACTTCGCGGAGAACCATTATGTGAAAGTATAGCATTCCCCCCTTCAAATAAATCAATGTCAATGGCCCTTCTTCAGTTTTATGTAGTGGAATCTTTGTAGACTCCCCTTGTTCCTAAGTTTCCAAGAGTAAAACTCTTATCCAATGCTCGAACGTGAGCAGGGCTGTGAATGCCTCTGTTCCACATTGCATAGCCACTCACGCTCGCACTTGAAGTTGTTTCCAAAGGCTTTTTTTCCAATGAAAAAAATGAGGGACACCTCGCTTGGCTTCACGTGCTCACTGCCAATGTCTCATGCTCCTGTTTTTGCTGCCGTTCTCATACACTTGCTCCGATCACACAACAACTGCTCCTCAAGCTTCCCTTGCACTGTAATTCATCGTTTACATAAAGAAAAGCACGCATCTCCTTGGGTCCACCTTGCCATGCCACCTAGTTCTTTCCACATAATGTGATATTCTACTTCAAGGAGAGAGAAATGAGGTAATGAATTTTCTTATACTACCACAATGTCTCATATGTATAAGTCATTGTACCCAAAGCTCCTTAGGATGTTGGATGCTTACTGTTGTACTGTAAACCACCATTAACATAAAGGAAACCACGCATCTCCTTGGGTTCACCTTGCCATGCCACCTCCTTTCCAGGAGAGAAAAATGAGGCATGAATTTTCCTAAACTACCACGATGTCTCACATGTATAAGTCATTGTACGTAAAGCTCCTTAGGATGTCTTATTTCTAGATGCCTTAGCAGAAATTGTTTAACCTTTTTGTAATGCATACATTTAGGAGGCTTTATCACAAGTAAGAAATAATTTGAAAGTTCATTCAAATTTAAATCTCATCTTAATATACAAAAAATAAAACCCTCAATTGGATGGTAAAATTGAGTTGTTAGCACTATCATAAACACAATCCAATCATCACCTTCCCACATTCGTACAATCATCTCACATGAAAAGGTTATGAGGCAATAATCAAAGCACAACACAAATAATCACACCCCTCAATTGATTATTGGTTCACTTGACTTACCCTCAGTGGACCATGTTATGTCCTCACACCCTTCAATTGACTAGTCTAGTTGAGTTACGATCGATGCACCAAGTTTTCCTCTATGGGGACATACACCATCCTTGCTTGGCAACTCATATTGCAAAGAAGCATCCTCTCATAGTTCAACTCCGCCCGCTAGTAAGCCCCTTGCTCAGGCGTGCATTCTCACAAAGGGAGCGAATCCCTACTTAGAATTTGGGTCCAATCCATAGTGTGTTACCCTAATACAATCCCCTAATCAACATTGGTTACCCTACAAGGTTAGGAAATCTTGGTACTCACCTAAGGTACTATGTGACATTGGTTACCCCTTCTTGCTCTGCTACCAAGAGGTTCCTTGGTGGTGCCAAGTTATTACTGTAATTTTTGAACATAAAATTTTTGCAATGAAAGTTATGAACGTTTTGGTTCATTTATAGATTATACCATGTGATTGTTACATGGACCAAACATGCAAGTATCCAAAGATACTCCACCAATGTGAGAAGTTTGTCCATGATTGTGGGGAGCGTGAGTGAGAGCGATGTGTGAGTGCGTGCGTGCGAGGGTGATAAAGACACAATATGGATGGAGCACAACGTGGGTGAAGATAACCTCTCACAACTCCTTATTCTTTAATTTATATCAAAGAATAGGGTTAGGGCAGATGATAGGTTAGTAAGTGGTCTGGCCAGGTGGCCTGAACCTTAACAATCTCCCACTTGAAGTCCAACGTGGCCTAAGTGGCTATATGTGTACGTATGTACATTTGTACAACCGTGAAGCAATCCTATGGCTTCACCCTACACCCATCATCTCCATGCAATGTGCAAACTGCTTATAGGGTAGGCTCTTCGCAAGACCTTTGCACAGTTTTCATCCGTATGAACCTTGACTAGCTCAATGTGCTTGCTAGCCAATATATCGAGCAGCACATGATAACGAACTCCTATGTGTTTTGACTTGGAGTGAAATACGGGGTTCTTTGCTAATGCGATCACACTCTCACTATCACAATGCAACACTGGAGTTTGAGTAATGCCAAGATCTCTCACTAGGCGAGCTAACCACAACTTTCTTGCTAGCATCAAAAACTGCCACATACTCTGTCTCTATGGTGGAAGATGACGCACAATGTTACATACATGATCTCCATGACACGATTGCTCCAACAAATAGGATTACAAAGCCAAATGTGAATCTTCTAGTGTCAACACAACCTGCATAGTCCGTACCTGTATAACCCACAATGGATGTATCACTATTCTCAAAGCATATCACTTGTCTGTCGTATCTTTTAGATATCTCAAGATGTGCTTGTAACGGAATATGGCTAATGACATGGATTGTAGCGAAATTAAAGTAACAATAGTGAGCATTTCCTTAAGAGGATTCTTAATGAACATAAGGAGAGTACTTGATTGAAGGTAGCAAAATAAACATTATACCTTGCTAGCTTGGCATGAACAATACTTGCAAAAGAGAGAGAGAGAATTAGAGAAATTGACAACTGGTGAGGACCGAATTTACTTGGAGCTGGTCCCCCCTCCAAAAGGCTTTTGTATTATAGATTCTCCCTTGAAGAGAGACTTGGTATAATACATGCTTTGTGTTCCTTGAGACCTTGTTGATGCCATGAAGATGGTAAGCTTCATGCACCAATATTATGCCCGTAACCAACTTGCAAAAATATTAACTTGTCCCTGGCTTCAATCCCAAGACCTCAAACACCTTCAAAGGTGGAGAGAGCTAGCAGGGAGGGAGGAAGATGAAGAGAAGAAGATGTATCTCGACAAGAAAGGGGTAGTCTCCTTACATATAATCACTCTTAGAGCATAGCTTATCATAGTGATAATGAAGATGGAGAGATTGATAAGCATTGCTTTGAGCATAACTCTTGGTTGGATAAGCATTCCATACCCAAGGGGTGTTGGTGTAGGCTCTCCACTTCTCAATCTTGGAGAAGGAGATGACTTGTGTGCACAACACACAATGGGGGAGTGTGTGTGTGGCTTGTGGAGTATGAGAGAGAGAGACACGGAGAGAGAGAGAGAGAGAGAGAGAGAGAGAGTTAGATTTTGCTACTTTAGTCTTGCTACAAGCCTATTGGCTCAAGCCTTAGGCCAATGAATGGCTCTAGTCATAACAAGCAAGGGGTGTAGCATTTGGTCAAGTGTCCTCCTTTCCCCCTTTGAGAGAGATCGTAATTATTTAATTGTAGTATTTGGACAAGTGTCCTCCTTCCCCCCTTTAAGAGAAATATGTTAATTATTTAATTGAATCTAAATTCTCATTGGACCTTCCTATAGGTCATCCAATATGATTCATGCACCTTATGAGGGCAATATTGCTAGGGGCCTGACATGTGGCCTTAATGTCTCTTGAGCCTTGGGCTTGCCTTGAGAGAGAGAGAGAGTGTGTGTGTGTGTGTGTGCGTGTGCGTGTGCGCTCTCTCATGCCCCTACCTTTAGGGCTCATCTTTGACTTGAACACCTCAAGCACCTTGGTCATCAAGCACGACAAGTACCTTAGTCATTAAGCATGATAAACACCTTCAGCACCTAAGTCATCAAGCACATGCTTAGCTTACCTTAAGGTCTAAAGTACCTAAAGGTCCTAGGTCTAAGGACTATTAACACTAACCTTTGGAGGTATTTAATGAAGCTAACCTTAAGGTCTTTTAAGTTCCATTATCTGTTCATTGCTCTTTGGTAGACCATCTCCTTTTTGGACCCTCACTGAGATGTAGATTTATGTCCCTTTGGTCCCATGTTGAGATAAGTCTAAAAGCACATATATATAGCCTAACTCTTTTCCCATTCATTTTCCCACATTAAATGATCACTTCAATATGAGAAATTCATTTGGGATAGGTAGATATTAGATTTTATGACATTACCTCTCTCTTGAAAAACCATAGTCGTCCTCGACTATGAGGTAGAGAATATATAACTTTAGTCATTAGTTTATGTTTCTTAGCGGGTAGAGGATCCCTTTTTACCCTATGACATCATTCCACAATGGATGACTAGTCCATTTGGTGCTTGGGAGACTTAGCTTCCGCAAGCATTCTGCCCTTTAGTCCATTTTATCCCAAAGTAGAGTGAAAATTTATACTTGGTGTTTGGGAGACGTAATCATCACAAACATGATTCTAAGCATGCATACTACTTAAATTTGTGCACAATAAAAAGAGAACTTATAAGACAAAAGCATTGTACATTTAAAAAGCATTTATATTTGCTTACTCTAGTGTAGCATTGTAAACATTGACAAGGTTCATACTATCTTTAAGCTATGTTCCTTTCATCCATCTAGCATCTTCAAAAGGATAATTTTTGAATTTAATATGATATCGTCGAATAATCTTACTATTTCTTAATACCTTGTATTCATGTCGTAGAATGGACTCAGATTGAAGTAGCTCTTCTTGATCTTCAATTTGTGGAGGGTTTGCAACTATTGCTTCTTTTGGTGGCGCTCTTTTGTAAGGCTTTAGGCTCCCATGGAAAGCATTGTGTATGAGCCAATGGTTGGGCAACAGTAATTGTTAAGTCATCTCATTGATTGGCTTAAGAATTTAAAAAGGACCATAGTATCTTTTTGCTAGTTTAGTATAATACTCTTGGTGGCCTGTAGGATTGTTGTCCGTAGTATGCCTTAGGCGAGCCTTGAGAAACTTTAGCAAGACCCAGTCATTTTCCTTAAAGTCTAAGGCTCATTAGCAACATCCCTTTTCCCCTTTGTTGTGAGAAGGATATAACCTCTTTAATCTTTGGAAAAGATTCTTGTAAGTCTCGGCTATATTCATCAGCAGTGAAGATCTTCCCATGTAATTTAAGTAGTAAGGGACTTTTGGATCTTCCCTCTTTAACCTCAAAAGGTGCTTTCCCCATAGAAGTATGTACAATGTCATTGTACGCATACTCTATAAGAGGTAGGTACTTCTCTCCTTGAGAACGTTGATCTACTTCCATGACATAGGCTTTTAGTAGATAAGGATTGTTAGATTATTTATTTCACTTTGGTCATCTGTTTGTGGATGATAGGTCAAAAGAGAAATTTAATCTAATTCCTAGATTCTCAAAGAGACCCTTCCAGAAATTACTGGTCATTTTAGGATCTATGTCCAACACTATGGATGTTGGCAAGCCATGATACTTGAAAATCTGAGATCTGAAGAGGGTTGTCATTTGATGAGCCTTAATAGCCTTTTTGACAGGCATAGAGTGTGTTTTCTTGCTAAGCCTCTCGACTGAAACAATCCAAGTTGCTCCCTTCGATCAAATTTTGACTTTTGGCACACCATATATTTTGAAACATACTCTTTTATGTTTACTTTTCATGGTAGGCTATCAGAAATACATTTCTACTCATCAAAGAGTAGATTATGGAATCCCTCTTTTCCCCGCATGAGGAGAAGCATGGGATTCATACATGACCTTCTTATTGTATGGATGAGTACCACATAGCCTATTGCCATCTAGAAAATAACCATCCTCCAAGGTGAATGGTTCTTCTTTCTTCCCTAATGTAATTAAATACTTAAAGTCTTGGTCAGTAGCATACTCATCTATCATAAAAGATAGATCATTGTGAGTTGCTATTGACACCACATTTACCCTTGGCCATCATGAAGGTGCATTGACCACTTGATTGTGCTTGCCAGCAAAGTGAGAAATATGAAATTTAAATTGCAAAAGAAAATTTTCCCACCTCATGTGTTTGTCAGAGAGCTTGGTTTGCGTCATGAAGATCTTGAGGCTTTTGTGATCCGTTTGTAGGATGAATGGAGTCCCCAAGAGATAATGTTTCCACGTGTCTAGGACATATAGAACAGCTAGTAGCTCTTTTTCATATTTGCCCAATACTCGCTTATCGAAGTTGAGTCTTCAACTCTCATATGCTATGGCATGCCCTTCTTGAAGCAAAACAGCTCCAAGACAATCACCACAAGCATCAATTGGACCTCAAATGGCTTTGAGAGATCTAGTAGTGTGAGCACAAGTTGAGAGATAAGCTTCTCAAAAGCTTCTTGCTCTTTTGCAGTCCATACATACTTAACAATCTTTTTTGTTAAGTCATGTAATGGGCCTGCTATTAGTGAGAATTTTTCTATGAAGCGTCTATAGTATGCACACATACCTATAAAGCTTTGTAGCTCCTGTAGATTCCTCGGATTAGGCCATCCTTTTATTACCTCTAACTTTGTTGGATTCATACGGGTGCCATCTTTATAGATAATGTGACCTAAATATTGAATCTCTTATAGGAAAAAATCACTTTTCTTTTGATTGATAAAAAACTTGTTCTCTCTCACAACTTGAAAGATTACATGGAGGTGTCGCTTGTACTCCTCAAGAGCAGTTGAGCGGCTTGAAGATTTTTGTCCATCATGAGTTTGAATGCGGCTAAAGCATTTGTCAGGCCAAAACTTGTAACTTATCAAATAGATCCTCTACCCGCAGCACGAGAAATCTTTTTTTTAATAGTGATCCTATTTAGTGCTCTATAGTCGACACACATGTGATATGTGCAGTCTTTCTTTTGCACTAAAAGTACTGGTGAACAAAATGGAGAGACGCTAGGCTTCACCATCCCTTTTTCACCAATTCATGCACTAGCCTCATGATCGCCTCTTGTTGAGCTTGTGAAACTCCATAAGGAGGTTTATTAGGCGGTGAGATTCTTGGTAGAAGCTCTATTCTATAGTCTTGATCCCCTCATATTGGAGGTCGCACACTAGGGATGTCATCAATGAAAACATCTTAGAATCCATTTAGGAAATTAAACAACTATAATTCCTCTTGATACCCTTTATTGCTACTTGTGAAAACATAAGAATCATTTATAGATTCTCTAACAAAAATCATATATGCAGAGCTTTTCATTGACTTATCAAAATCAAACATATTAGCACCTATGTACATGGATTTTTCGTTGTAATTGAAATAAATTCTCCTTTCAGGGAACTTCATAGTGGCAGCCATGCGAGTGAACCATGGTGCCCCAAGGATAACATCCTCATGTTTGAGAGGGGAGATGAAGAAATCCTCTTTGTCCACATAGCTTTGGACATGAAGCCTCAATTATACAATTAAGGGAGACATCTTGTCCCTTAAAAGATCCATTGGCTTTCAATGCATCCCATCCCGTGGGTTTGTATGCCTAGCTTGGTGGCCAACGCGATGGATATGAAGAAGTGAGTTGAACTAGGTTCAAACAAAATAAAGGCATCATGCTCTCTTACCTTTCCCCAAGCATAGGAAAGGAGAAATCCATCCTCTTTTGGAGCTTCGACCATAGAGGCTCTAGGCGGCTCATTGAGCACATTTCTTTGGGGGCAAGCATGATAGGCATGCCCTTGCTCCCCGCACTTGAAGCACCGGTTATCTTTGCGATAACACTGTAGCTCCTCGGGAGAAAGTCGATTCTTGCCTTTGTAGACTCCTTTCACCTTAGATTTATTGTTGTTGCTAGAGTTTCCTTTGGAAGAATTTTGAGCATTATTCTTCCCTCTAGGTTCATTTCAATCTCTAGTTTCCATGGGCTTAAATTTTCTTTTAGCCCCTTGTTGGAAATTGATTCGTGAAGCAACCATAGTATGGTGAATCACTTTAGTGATAGTCCTAGGCCTTTGAGAGTTGACATACTCGCCATATCTTCAGGTAGTCCGCACAAAATCATAGCTTTTGTTCAGCAAAGTCTATCATTTGATAGATTGTAGCTTTGAGATGTAAATCCCAAAACTTGTCCACATACTTCTGGATAGACTCATTAGGAGATAGCTAAATTAGGAGGAGTGGCCGCTATAGGACCAGTCTTTGTGTCACTATTGGCCCTACTTTTCCTTAACATTTTTGCAGTACGGAGTTTAAGTTTTTGACCAATTTACTAAAGAATGTTTTGTTGTCTTTTACTTGATCGCTTACTTTTAGGTTGGATTGGATGTTAACTAGTGGAGGCACTATACGTTATTACTGGAGTCCCCTGCTCTCAGCAGCTCGCTCTACTCATCAAAATCCTCCTCTCCTTCATGTCCTCTGTCCCTGTTGTTGATGCCCCTTGTCTCTGCTTTCCGCCGCCCTCCCCGCTCGACGGCGTCAACCCCCACCAACTCTTTCTCCTGGAGCGTCCCCCCCCCCCCCCCCCTCTCAATAGCGCTGCTTTTTTGACTGCGCTACCCCAATATTATTATCAAGCCTTGCTTACTTTATTGATAGCTCCATACCCTAAGCGGTCATTCACACGAAGCCCCTGCACGGCCTTGCCTTTTAAAGCATGCAAACTTCGTCATTCAGTAAGTACTTTGTCTTTGGCATCACTTGCAAGAAACTCCTTCATTATGGAAACTCGTAGAGTTTTCCATGTCTTTGGAGCTTCGCCATTACCTCGTAGACTGGTCCACCATTGTCTGGCAGACTTTTTGGAAATGCATAGCTACATGGCGTAGCATAGGACTTCGTGGAGCCCTCATCTCCAAAGGGCCGCATCAAATTGTTGGCAAAACTTTGTCCACAGCACCAAAGGTTCCATCATAGGTGAGAACAGAGATGCTCTTTCCTCCCTCCTTGAACTTCTTAAGCATGTAGGACCTTTCCCAAGAATCTCTCCTCTTGTACTCCCTAGGAGAAAAACCACTGCTTTCATTGGAAGAGGAGGAAGATGGAGAAGAGGGTGACCTCTTTCTTGCTTTTTTCTTCTTTTGATTCCTCTTTTCCTTCTCAAAAGGACGAGGAGAAGGACTATATGACAATCTTTTCCTCTTGGGAGGAGTTGGGGATCCTCTCCTCTTGTACTCCCTAGGAGAAAAACCACTGCTTTCATCGGAAGAGGAGGAAGATGGAGAAGAGAGTGACCTATTTCTTGCCTTTTTCTTTTTTTGATTCCTCTTTTCCTTCTCAAAAGGACGAGGAGAAGGACTATATGACGACCTTTTCCTCTTGGGAGGAGTTGGGGATTGTCTTGACCGGAGATTCACTTCTTTCTCATTCATAGGATTCCTCATCTTCTCTCACCGGAGAGAGTCTTCTTTTGGAAATGTCTACAAGAGGCTTCCTAGGCTCTCTCTCTTCTTGGGGAGTTTGGAGAATCCTATGGGTGCGAAGTTGTTGAGCAACTTTGGCTTGTAAAGCAGGGTTGCCCATGGCTTGTTGCAACCTAGTAATAAGATAGTTCACAAACACGGGGCATCATTAGTGCACCTTCATGTGCAAAATCAAAGTCGTCAATATTCATTCTACTCTCTTTATTATTGTCGATCATGCTAACTAAGTTTATATATATGCTACTTTGTGCTTTGGCAACTTCAAAACTTTAGTTGCTACTCTTCTTAACTTTTGAAAATTAGGTCTCAAGCAGCCAAACCCATGGTTTTAGAGATTGTTGAATATAAAGAGTATTGGAGAGGGTCTAACAGTGCTCGGTTGATTATGGTTCTTGTTGAGCTTGCTAGTAGCTCAATAATGGTTAATCCAAAGGTAAAGCCCCAAAAGACTCCATTATTAAGTCTATAGTTCCTAACGGTGTACCTAACTTAGCTAATTCCAACCGGGATAATAAATCCATGTCCCACTTACTGTCTTGCAATGAACAACTCCAACCTTTCATGAATGACTTAAGGACCTCTCTTCTTATGCAAGAAAAGAAACCAATATCTCTGATACCAATGTAACGGAATATGGCTAATAACATGGATTGTAGCAAACTTAAAGTAACAATACTGAGCATTTCCTTAAGAGGATTCTTAATGAACATAAGGACAATACTTGATTGAAGGTAGCAAAATAAACATTATACCTAGCTAGCTTGGCATGAACGAAAGAGAGAAAGAATTAGAGAAATTGACAAGGCTTGAGGACCGGATTTGCTTGGAGCCGGTCCCCCCTCCAAAAGGCTTTTGTATTAGAGATTCTCCCTTGAAGAGAGACTTGGTATAATACATGCTTTGTGTTCCTTGAGACCTTGTTGATGCCATGAAGATGGTAACCTTCATGCACCAATCTTATGCCCATAACTAACTTGCAAAAACATTAACTTGTCCACGGCCTCAATCCCAAGACCTCAAACACCTTCAAAGGTGGAGAGAGCTAGCACGGAGTGAGGAAGACGAAGAGAAGAAGATGTATCTCTACGAGAAATAAGTAGTCTCCTCACATATAATCACTCTTAGAGCATAGCTTAGCATAGTGATCCCTCGGCCCAAGGATCATGCACGTGTATCATGCAGCCTCTTGCCTCATGACGCCCACTATCGTTTGCCAGCAGGAAAGCCCACCCAAAAAAATGACATCTCCTTTTAGTTTTTTTTTTGAGTGCTTAGCATGTAATTTGTCACCAAACACCTCGCAAAAGAAGGCAAGCATGTCTAAACATAAATAATGAAGCATATCATTTCTAGTTTAAGCATCTTGTATGATATACAATAAGTCTTCTTATGAAAAGCTACAAATTTTTTTATTTTTGGAGAAATTCTCACAACCAGGGGTATTTTGGAAATTTCCACAAATTACAAGGGTATTTTGGTAATTTGCCTTTAAAAATAATGGGTCCTCTCCTACTCACAAACATGCACGCGGACGGCTTCCTGCTTTCCTTTTCGAACTAAAACGCCTAGCTTACTGTTGCATCCCTTGAAACAAAGGCATCTCCCTAGATTCTAGCAAAACTAATGCTTGCAGAATTGGAGGAACATACCGTATCCGGTCAACCTTTCTAGTTTTGATCTTGTGTTTGGATATTGAGCCAATGCTTAGTCCAAAAATTTGAAGTTTGCCAGTGTCCCATGAGGCCATGGAATTCAAAGATCTCCTCAGGAAGTCCTTACTACTTCTACTCCTAATGAAAAGCTCTGTTAAATAATAGAGATTCAGGCACTTTGCATAGCATGCTCATTACCACCACAATTGAGTCATATTCATCGTGAGTTATAGATAGGATTTGATGAGATACGAGGAGGTAGTATATTCTCATTTTCTTTGTGAGATCCAAAGTATTTGTAATTTTTTAGGTAGGGTCCACTTTTAACACCTTTAGTGACCTGATAAGAATTGTGAGTCCACGAGATGGTGTGGTTGGGATGAGTTTTGTGCCGTCGGATCCTGCGTTCAAACTTTGCTAATGAATTTTTCCTTATCTGGCCCCCGGTTTAGGGTTCCCTCTCACGCCCAATTTTTTTACACACAGATTTTTGTTTGTTGTCGATCTTCGTCATCCGACCCCCCAGAATGCTGAAGATGCCTAGTGCACAAGCCTTTTGAATGCGCTTTTCCACTCCAAATTTGATTCAACAGATCGCTGAAAATTGATCGCCCAAGTTGGGTGCCTCTAAATTGTCTCCTCTCCTCTACTGTAGTTTCACCTAAAGCCACTTCCATTTAAGTTTTCAAGCAGTTTAGTTTTTATTGTTTTCTTTTGGAAGAAGGACACAACTATCAAGGCCAATTTTATTTTTACAAAGGATTGAGTTTTATTTTCTCCGCAACCCAACTTGGCATTCTTTCTCGAATCTTGGTTAGAGTTGTTGTAATCTTGGCCTGTCCTTGCTATGTTAAAGGTATTGGTGTGTAAAGTATAAGTTGTTTCTTTTGTAGGAACCTAAGGATGATGTATCATGGATCCAAGGATATTGGGCCATTTCAAGGTTGTTAAGCATACCGCTTTGGGCTTGGTCCATTGATATGTTTAGAAGTCTAAGGTTCTTCTAAGCAATCATGGCATGGTTGTCTATAGAGCTATGTAAGTCCACTACTCAGATTTATAAGGAGAGTGGTCAATGTTTAGTTGCAAGCATCTAGATATATTCATTTTCCACCTCCCTTATTTTTTTTTTCTTTTTGTCACTCCGGCAACATCCTCAAGTATAGAGGACTTTCTTGACAATAAGTTTTGGTTCATCTTCGCAATGTTTCTCCTCTAATGGCTCATCCTCGGCTCAAACGCAAGCTGGCATGCCAGTATGCCTTTTCCCCCTTGCCTTTGTGGTACAAGATTAGTCACTCAAACAAATTTAGTTCATTTTTTAAACAATTCAATAGATTGTACGATCTAAAGGTTGCTTCATTTTGTTGGAGTTTGAAGGTTACAATAGGATATGGGATCCATGGATGACATCTTAGTATACCCCTTTCCTAATTTTCCTCCAAACCTCCTTTGACATTAATCTATTAATGAGAGGACTCTCCTACGTACAATTTTCCTGGAGTCTAGAAGATGCACGACAAAGAAACTGCATCTCCATATAAATATCTATAACACTTTCAACTTATGTTATTAAATAAACACCTTGTCTTACCTTTATAAAGGGGTTATTTAGTCCCTATTTATTTGTTTTATGGATTAATTAATGAATACATTATTCTTAGAATCTCAAGCTGCTCAAGTATATCACATCTTGAGGGTGCCTACGATCTCTCAAAGAACCTTATGCTTGGATACCATCTATAAGATACCTTCCTGTACAGCATTGCTTGAGGCAGAGAAGGGATACCAGTTGATAGTCATTTCTCTCGCACAGGAGGGTATGTCTATTCCTCAATCTCTCATAGACACAAGGAAATGCAAAAACTCTCGTGTGTAGAATAAAATATAATTCTAATGACAAGTTGTGTTGATTGCCATTTATTTGCCTTTTCAAGCTTCCCCAAGATAGTCAACCATTGTGCTACATAATGGGTGAACCAAAGAATAAACCACCATGAGGTGAGAGTTAGAATCGTTGTTGGACCAAAGAATAAACCGCCATGAGGTGAGAGTTAGAATGATTGTTTGTAGTAAACAAATCAATCGAATTTTTTTTGTCTTGGCCATCTCCTTCACATTGGGAGTTGCCATTGCTTCCAGTTGCCTATGATGTCCTTGGTTTTTCCATGCCTACATCTTTGTGCCAATTGTTTATCATGTGGACAAGAGAGCATTTGTAGGGATGTGCTTCTAGTCAATCACAAAATATGTAAGGTGGAAGTTGTGTAGTCACAAGGAGTGCAAGGTGATGGAAGAGTGTGCACTACCTAGCAGATTAACGGAGGCCGCACCAGCCCGGGGGGGGGGGGGGAGTTGATGTGTAAGAGGTCTAAATTTTGAGCTAAACTAAGTTGAAATAGAATGAGAAAGACTAGTTCTGATTTCCCATGTCATTCGAGATGGTAGGTAGTATCAAAGTTTAACTTCCTTCCAACTGCATTTCATGTCCGAATCACTTACAAAAAATATTTGGGCAATCCATACAATTTGAATATCTCCTTAACAAACAGCCATGCAATGTCAGGTGCGATAAAGGTTTGCTTTACTAGAATGAAATAAGCAGCCTTACTGAGTAGGTCGACCACCACCATAAGTGAATTATATCTTCCTTGGACCGTAGGTAATCCAGTGAAAAAGTCCATATGCGCTCCCACTTAATTTGGGGAATATCAAGTGGTTGAAGTTTACTAGGGAGTTTGATTCTTGAGCAGCCTTGATCCTTTTGCATGTCAAGCATTGGCGAAGATAGTGTAGAATATCTGCCTTTTGCACAATCCAATAGAAGATTTTGCGCACAACATTGAGGTTCTTTGCATAGCATGGGTTTCCTGAAGTAGGACTATGATGAGCCTCAAACAAGATAGCCTTCATGAGGTTAGCATCCTTTGGTACACTTAGTCTATCTCTATAATAGAGAGAAAATCCATCATATGTGAAGTGCTCCGTTGATGGTATATTCTTTGATTCCCCAATCTAAGAAAGATAAGGTGATTTTGATCTGATAATGCAAAACCTTGATACTTTCAATGATAGGGATGTTGGGTATAGATATGAGACTCAAAATGCGGTTTTGATTGTGTGAATCCACACAACTTAGTTTTACTTTCTGGGGTGATAGATAATGCCAAAGTCATATTGTTGCAAAAGTTCCACCCAATATCTTTGTCACATATTCAAAGTCGGTTGTGTGAAGATACACTTTAAGCTCTTATGGCCGGCTATAAGTCAGAATTTCCTTCTCAATAAGTAATGCCTCCAAGCTTTACAACATGCATAACTACCTATAGTTTGAGGTCATGGGTTGGAAAGTCATTTTCATGAATCTTAAGCTTGTACGAGGTGAAAGCTTTTGGTCTATCTTCTTGAACTAATACTCCTCCAATTTCTATGCCACGAGCATTAGTGGCAACATCAAAGGTTTGGTTGAAATTGGGTAGCTTTAGACAATGGTGAAAGGAAACATGGTGCTCACTAGTTGAAACAGCAAGAAGAGGGTTGGTGGGGAAGAGTTTGAGAAAACTCGAGAGCTCTAAGCATCCTCAAAGTTTTAGAATGCAAGATCTTTCATAGGAGAAGGGGGTAGGTACAAATTTTTGCACATGTAAAAAAGTGTGAATAAAAAACTCGTCTCCCCGTCTCGCCCCCCCCCCCCCAAAAAAATGGGAGAGAGTGAATAGAAATGTTTTCTTTCACATGTGAGAAGTGGGAGGTTTAACGAAGGATGAGAGAGATGAGAGAGACTCTGAGAGAGATGTTGGGTTTCAACCCCGTGGCCCGGTTGTGGCTGGGCGCCCGCCCTCTCACTTCATTCTTTGTCCATAAAGACAATAAGGAGAGTGAGACTACTCTCACTAAGCTCCACTAAACACTTGTGCATGTTCTCCATCCCGATCCTTCAATTGGTATCAGAGCTCACGGCACTCGACCTCGAGCCCCGGCGAACCGCGCACGCAGCGACCCCATGAGAGCTTTGAAGCTTTGAAATTTTCTGAAAGCAAAAATCGGGCAAACAAAAGGCTTGAAGCCTTGTAGCAGGAATCGCACGGACAGCGAGTGCAATAGAGCATGTGCAGCACCTCCTTGGGAGCAATCGGGCAATCTGTGGAGGACCGAGCAAGAGGCTAGGGAAGCTCTGCACAGCAGGAGTGTATAGACCCGAACTCTGCATTAAGGTGGTGTTGTCATCATTTCGATGATTCAATTGCACCGCCCTCCACCTATCATCAGGTACGTACGCAGAGAGAACTGACCATCATCCGCAATATTACGTGTGTTGAGGTGGCAACACCTCATCCCATTCCAGCTGTTGACCTGCCATATTCCCAACGCTGAGGTGGAGAGACCTGGTTGAGCTGTTCATAGATCGCTGACATTCTGCATGCTGAGTTGGAGAATCCTGATTGGTGTGCAAACTGAACATAGCTTCTAGCAATCCGATTGCTGAGTTCTCCATCATCTGACGGTCACATCCAATTTTCTGAGCAGGAAAGGCAACGGGATGGAGGGCGCAGATCTGCTGCCCCCCGACTCCCGACCTTGGCACCAAGGTTGAAGAGTAGAAATCTTTCCAATGGCCACTATTGTTGCCCTTGCAAAATTCGGCTAGAAACACATACGCACAGACTTCCATATTGCCTAGTCGCTCGGAGTGTTATTCCTAACACCAAGACACTGGTTATATTTGGCTGCAACAATTGTGGGACAAATGATCAAGCAAAGAATGTACTTTCTACTTCATCTTTGGTGTTCACTTACGTTTGGTTTGATCTTATCAAACAAAGTTTGTAAAAGAGAGCACCTATGCTCATGAGAATGAAGAGATTCTTTTGCAAAATGGACAGAGTGATGCGCCCCTACCCTTCAAATTTTGACAGCTATAACTTTTTGGGTAGTTTAGTGTAAGATTTGAGAAGTGGCTATTATCCTCGGCGACGGCCACTTCATTGTCGCTAGCAATGGTAGAGGCAGCAGTTTAGATAAAGAATCATCCAGTTTAGTCTCCCTCACAAAACTACCCAGAGCTACCTCATCTTTACTGACAGCGCCAATCTCATAGTAGGTCCAAGGAGGACCACACATGCAACTTTGCCATGTACATTAGACAACAAGTTTGCCAGGAGCTACCACTATTTCTTCAAAGTGATCACTAATTCGCCCCAAGAAAGGATGTTGTTGCTACAAAGAAATCTATTTATCATAACTCCTCACCTAAACATTTTACAACATACCTTTTTAATCGTAGCTTGTATATTGTTTGCTTCAATTGCCTCTACTAGCTCCGTCTCCAAACTAACAATTTTCTCTAATAGAAAGGATTCTTGCTGTTTCAACAAACTTCTACAAGCAAGCTTACAAAAGATCGTTTGCCCCAAACAGCAAGCTAATATCAACATGAGACTTTCCAAAGGTTTGCTAGCAGTTCACAAAAAACTTAAAACCATAGAATGGGTAAACTAGGGACTCCAGGTGCAGCATTCTTTGTTATACCCAACAATTTGGTGAAGAACTTGCTTATGTTGGAGGTCACCTCTTGCTGCTTCATATTTGGGCAATTTCCTCTCTGTCCATTTGTCAATACCTAGCACGATTGTGAATGACACCTTTACTCATTTTTTAATCTTGTGTGGTCTATATTTGCTTTTCTTCACAAGCTCCCTCAAAATCAGAGGTTTACAGTCTCCCAAGACTGTATGGGGGAAGGAAGAGAGAGAGAGGTTCTTTGATTTTTTGGTAGTGTTCATGTACCTTTTTTTTCTTTGGGGGGGAGGGGGGGGAGGGGGGGCGCATACAACAAGTCCATGCAACAGATTCTTATACTCGATTTTAATTTACAAGAACACAACGGTAGCATGCTTGCAGCTTCATGTATGGCGGTGAGGTACAGTTTTTCTATAGAGAGACATGGAATCAATATGTTTGCATATATTCGTAGGCCACAGTTGTGTCCATACCTCTTTAAGTAGGCCATGTTGCCTACTTATTGCCTCCACTTATCCCTGGTTTGATCTTATCAAACAAAGTTTGAAAAAGAGAGAGATGTGACAGCACCTATGCTCAAAAGAATGAAATGAGATTCTTTTACAAAATGGACAGAGTGAGAAAAGCTCCACCCACTAGTAGAGCTCATTAAAAAGCGCTCTTATCCTTCAATTTCGACCGCTTTATATATTTTTGAGTAGTTAAGCGTATGTTTTGACAGGCAGATATTATCCTCAACGATGGCCACTTGCCTGTCTCTAGCAATGGTAGAGATAAGGTACTAATGGTAGAGGCTAGTACCTTATCTATACCTTGGATTACTAGCCATGTCCACACCCATTTACACAAAATGACAATGAAACCATGAGAGGGGAAGTTACACGTGTTGTTAGTCACAAAAAAAAAAGGAAGAAGCGGATTACTCCTCTTCTCAGAACCTTGGTACAACTAAGTATACAGATGAATGTGCCCAACTCTATGAGGAACTCCCTTCCAGAATTCCCTTCTATGGTACAAAAGCTTATATACACACCAGAGGTAAAGCCTTCAGGCTAAACAACATCCCAGTCCAGAGTGAAAGAATAAAGAATCATCCAATTTAGTCTCCCTCACAAAACTGCCCAGAGCTACCTCATCTTTATTGAGCGCATCAATTTCATACTAGGTCCAATGAGACCACGCACCCAAATTTGCTATGTACATTCAACATGTTTGACAAGAGCTGCCACTATTTCTTGTTGATACCCTTCAAGTTCTTTAAAGTGATCACTAATTCGCCCCGTTCTGCCTCAGCTTCAGCAAGCTTAAGGCTTATAAGCGTGTACCGTTCGTGCATATTGTCTAGCTCATCTTGAAGCTGTGTAGCTCTTTTCTTATGCTGGCAAAGATCCTCAATGGCTTGATCAAGGTCACCAAGCTGTTGTTTGTCTATAACACTGTCGGAGGAAGAGCAATTAGAAATTCTGATTGAAAAGAACCGATGTTGCTGCTACAAAAAAAAATCCCTTTATCATCACTCCTCAGCTAAATAATTTTATAACATACCTTTTTAGCTGTAGCTTGTATATATTGTTTGCTTCAATAGCCTCTGCTAGCTCCGTCTCCAAACTAACAATTTTCTCTAATAGAAAAGGATTCTTTGCTGTTTCAACAAACTTCGACAAGCGAGCTTCCAAAAGATCGTTTGCCTGCAAACAATATCAACATGAGAGTTTCCAAAACTGTGCTAGCAGACTTAAAACCACATAGTGGGTAGAACAGGGATTCCACGTGCAACATTCTTTGTTATACCAATATAAATAAATAGCACAAGCCAGAATCACTATTCATTAGCACAATTTGCTGAAGGACTTGCTTATGTTGGAGGTCACCTCTTGCTGCTTCAGATTTGGGCAATTTCCTCTCAGCCCATTTGTCAATAACTACTGTGATTTGACCCCTTTAACTCATTTTTTAATTTTCACGGAGTCTATATTTGCTTTTCTTCACACAAAGGTCCTCAAAATCATAGGTTTACAGTCTCCCTTTGGTGCTACCCAGGATGCTTTCAATGTGAAGTATGCGGATGACACCTTATTCAGTGCTCTCTTTGCAGCTGCTCAGTGGGACGGCATGGCAGACTCTTAGAGAGCCCTGCCCGACCACACCCATTGAGGACCCACAGGCATGGCATGATTATGCAGAGAGGTTGTATGAGGTCCCTGGGCAGCATTCGATCCCAGAACCACTCAAGCCACGACCCACCATCTCCACTTTCTTCACCACAACTACAGCACCACAGCTCTTCTAACCACCCAGGATTACAGTGTGAGCACCTCGTTTACACAGCCGACACAATAGCTCCGATGATTGCACACATCTTCAACATGGCTACATTGGAGGGCTTCCCAGTGGAGTGGACTTGTAACAAGAAGACACCACGTGCCAGCGCAAAAGAACAAACGAGACAACTTTAAACACTGCACAGAAAGAGATGCACGACACACGAGATGCGGAGTAGCGGAGTTCCACCCCAAGAGAGTACTGGCCCCAACCCTAGCACTGTCACAAGACGGGCACCACGTGCCAATAGAAAAGAATAGACTAAACAGACTTTTAACACTTCAATAACAACTGAAAAGAGAGAGAGAGAGAGAGAGAGAGAGAGAGAGAGAGACGACACGCGACACGGAGTGGCGGAATTCCACCCAGAGAGTATTGGCCCCAAACCTTGGCGCCCCTTTCGGTATTTCTTTATATTGCATCAACACAGTACAAGCCGGTACTCCAGACTCTGCACCTTCTCTAAGAAGCATGCCAAAGAATGAGCCCATGGCCTAATATTTAAAGGCCCTAGGCCCAAAAGCAATTTACATGAAAAGCCTTCAAACTCAAAAGCATCTGGTCCAAAAGCGATGCCCAAAAGCTGCCAGCGTAAATCACGGAAATCCGTATAGCTGCCACGTCAGCAGTCAGCGCAAAACACGGAAATCCGTATAGTTTGCCACGTCAACAATCCAACACGAAATCTGGGTTTTCCGTACAGCCTGTCAGTGTGAATTCAGGAAATCCGTACGGCTGCTAGGTCTCCGTGCCATGTGTGTGTGGGCTTTCTGTATTTTAATGCCTTTATGTCATTGGGGCCCCATCAGACAGGGTCCCATAAGTTGGTAGGACTTCTTCTGTTGTTACTTGTTCTTCTTAGGGTTTAGGCCCCTCGGCCAGTGATCTGCACAGTGGCTCCATTCTTCAATGGCTTGACACGTCAGCAGTTTGTGACATCCCCCCTTCTTGAAAGAGAGTAATCGTCCGCAATTATAGCATATCTGCAAAACAACTCAAGTTAGCTCAAAAATTTCCGAGGGTCCTTCCGAGGGACATTCCTCAATGTCCCTCGGAAGGACGAGTAGTTTGCTCTTTTTTTTGTTAAGGAGTTGGCTTCTCCTTTTGGCTCTTTTGATCAAGGAGTTGGCTTCTTCTTTCGGCTCTTTTGATCAAGGAGTTGACTTCTCCTTTCGTCCAGATCAGAACTCTTGATATTCCGACGTAGTAAAATTAGCCATCACACCCAGACCGCACTGATCTTCCACAGGTGTCTTGATGCACTAAAATTACATACCGAGGCAATCTCATCCAATTAAGAATATTCAATGGTTGGCACATCACAATGCAACACAAATGCTCACATATGCATGTTACAAGACATAGAAACATAAAGCCGCCGATGAACAACCCCCGCCTCCCCCCCCGGCAAATAACCATACAGGTCCGGGCCATGAGCTGTTCAACGACTCCCTCATCACTCCTCCCGCAAATAACCTAAAAAGGTAGGGGCCATGAGATATAGAGGTCTTTTACAACCAAACGCCCCCCAGGCCGCAACCTGCATCGTTTGGAGGTGCTGAGAGTAATCACTGCTCAGACTTCTTAATACACCCCGCAAATAACCATTCAGGTCCGGGCCATGAGTAACAACAACAATACTCTCCCGTAAACAACCAGAAGGGTTCGGGCCATGAGTAAAAACAACACTTTTCAAACATTTCAATACTCCCCCCGCAAATAACCACAAGGGTCCGGGCCATGAGTATGAACAAGCATTCTCAAACATCATTTCTTTTTTTTCCGACACACCATAGGGCCCACAGGGGGAGGTGCCTATCCCTTCCAAATATTAGCCATGTTACATGGTCGGGCAAGGGCCACGTACCATCGGGCAAGAGCCACGCGTAGGCATCACCATGGCCACCTAATTGATGCACCACATGCTGGGAACGACGGAGAGAACTCGTAGCAACCAACTAGGAACCTCCTCCTCGGGTGACCCACCCCAGGAGGAGGATGCACTCGAGTGTCCAAGGGCAAGAGCCCTAGCAACGTGAACACCAGGTGAGCACAAGGTGTCCCTCTAGAGTGTGACCCAATGGGGGATTTGAACTCACAACCCATAGATTGAGAGGCCAAAGCCTTACCGTTAGACCAACTCTTTGGGGACAACATCATTTCTTAGTACTCCACCCGGGAGTAAAATCACGAATCAATGAAACCAATATGAAAACCAAGAGTCAAACAATTCAAATCGCCACCAAGACAAGTTCAAAACAAATACCACCCATTTCAAACAGATTTCAAACAAGATCACTAAACAAGTTCTCAAACAGATTTCAAACTTAAAAAGCAATCTCGACAACCTGCACCAAAAATTAGGGTTAGGTTCCTTCCATAAGGTCGTAGCCGACCACAACATGGTCAAAAAAAATTTATTGAAAGCTTGCGGAGTCCTTGGAGTGTGCGGCTTGGTAGCTATAGACATCAAGCTCTGTATGACACTGTATCTGAGAAAAATAGCAGCTTGAAACAAATCTTGGATCCTTCTATTTCAAGTGATCTTTGGGAGCGCGTCCGATGCGCGATGAAGTAAGGGTGGGAGTGGCTAATAAGTCCGGGGTCAGGACCCGAAGATACTTCAAATAAAATTCCAGTAGTCTTCTAATAAGTTCGGGGTCGGGACCCGAAGATACTTCAAATAAAATTCCAATAGTCTTTGGAAGCGCCAGTTTGCTCTGTCTGCTCCTTTGTAGGACCAGTATGCTTTCAGAAAAGCATACGCCTGATGCTCTGATACCACTGTCAGAAGATGGGCACCACCTGCCAATAGAAAAGAACAGACTAAACAGACATTTAGCACTTCAATAACAACTCCACTGAGAGAGAGAGAGAGAGAGAGAGAGAGAGAGAGAGAGAGAGAGAGAGAGACGACATGCGACACGTAGTGGCGGAATTCCACCCCAGAGAGTATTGGCCCCAAACCTTGGCACCCCTTTCGGTATTTCTTTATATTGCATCAACACAGTACAAGCCAGTACTCCAAAATTTGCACCTTCTCCAAAAAGCATGCCAAAGAATGAGCCCATGGCCTCATATTTAAAGGCCCTAGGCCCAAAAGCAATTGACATGAAAAGCCTGCAAACTCAAAAGCATCTGGTCCAAAAGCGATACCCAAAAGCTGCCATCGTAAATCACAGAAATCCATACAACTGCCACGTCAACAATCAGCGCAAAATGCGGAAATCCGTACAATTTTCCATGTCAGTAGTCCAGCGCGAAATCTGGATTCTCCGTACAGCCTGTCAACGTGAATTCCGGGAATCCGTACAGCTACCAAGTCATTCCTCCGCGCATGTGTGTGTGTAGGCTTTTTGTATTTTAATGCCTTTATGTCACTGGGGCCCCATCGGACGAGGTCCCATAAGTTGGTAGGACTTCTTCTTCTGCTGTTACTTGTTCTTCTTAGGGTTTAGGCCCCTCGGCCAGTGATCTGCATGGTGGCTCCGTTCTTCAGTGGCTTGACACGTCAGCAGTTTGTGACAGGCGCCCCTTTCGGTATTTCTTCATATTGCTTCAACTCAGTACAACTCCCAGGGCTCTACTCTGCATCTCCCGTGGGTAGACTACCAGAGAGAGAGAGCCTATGGATCTTATTTAAATTTTAAAGGCCCTTGGCCTACGAAAAGCATCAAACTAAAAAGCATATGGTCTTCAAAAGCTGCTAGTGCATAAAACACGGAAACCCATACAGCTGCCACATCACTTGCTGTCAGCATAAAACGCGAACTACCGTACAGTGCCACGTGGCATGTCGACGCAATTCATGGAGCGTCCATATAGCTGTTGCCACGTCACCAGCTTCATACGCAATGATTTGTGAGTGTGTTTGTGAGTCCTACTTTATTTTATTTTGAACCCTAGGAACTTGGGCCCCATTAGTCGGATAAATTGGTAAAAACCCCTTTTAATAATTTGTCCCACTCGGCGAGAATCTGTAAGTTGGTGAGAACTTCTGCTTCTTTTACTACTTCTAGGGTTTTAGGTGCCTTATAATGGAAAATGTAAGTTGATTCAGGTCTTCAGTGGCCTAATACATCAGCAGTTTGTGACTGCCCCCCTTCTTGAAAGAAGAGTAATTGGGGAGTAATCATCCCCGATTACAGTATATCTACAAAACAACTGAAGTTAGCTCAAAAAATTTGGAGGGTCGTTCAGTTTTCTCATTCCATATCGAAGCTCTTCATATTCCCCCGTAGCAAAATTAGCCATCACACTTAGACCGTGTTGATCTGTAACGGGTGTCTCAATGCACTAAAATTACATACCCCGGCAATCGCACCCAATTCGGAATATTCAGTGGTTGGCACATCACAATGCAACACAAATGCTCACACATCCATGACAACGAACAACGCCGTTAAGATCTCCTCCAACACAGACGGTCTGCGGTATGAAGCTACTCAACGGCTACCTCATCACTCCCTCCCAAATAACCTAAAAAGGTTCAGGCCTTGAGCTCAGAGGACTAATACAACCAAACGCTCCCTAGATCGTAGCCTGCATCGCTTTGAGGTTCAAGCATACAACTAAACACTCCCCAAACACCCGGTCTCCGTCGTTCCAAGGTTCAAACTTTATCAAACAACATTTCTCACCACTCCACCCTCGAGTAAATCACCAATCATTGAAACCATTATAAAACCCGGAGTCAAACGATTCTCAAATCGGCACCAAGACACGTTTAAAATAGACACCATCCATTTCAAACAAATTTCAAACAATATCTCCAAACAATTTCTTAAACAGATTCTCAAACAAAATTCAAACAGTGTCTTTAATCAAACTCAAAAAGCATTCTCGATGTTGATCGAACTCGAATGACGACTGGCTTTCCATCTTAGGATTAGATTCCTTCTATACGGTTGTAGCCGACGGTAGCAAGGTCCATAAGCTTTGGAATGGTCGAAACTCGCTTGGACAGACATTGTGCCCGTAGTGGTGATGGCAGTCTACTGATATAGCGATCGCATTGGGTCTCCAAGGTTATCAACTTGAGGAGAGACACCTGATGAGAGATGTCGGGACATTTCACGTTGTAGTTTCTATGGCAAGCAGTTTAAGATAAACCCCTCTGCCAGAAGTTGCACACCAAAGGACGATGTCGAATGTCATGTAACTTTGGGCAAAAAATTCTTGAAAGGCTGCCAAGTCCTTGGAGTGTGTGGCTTGGTAGCTATAGACATCCACCACTGCATGGCACTGCCTCTGAGAAAAGTGGTGCCTCAAAAGATCTAAGTAATTTTCCATGGCAAAGATAGTGTCAAAACTGTTGCAGAAACAGTAAAGCTTTCCTTGGATCTTTCTCTCCCGAAAAGCGAGGAAAAAAATTCTTGTGATATCTGGAAGCAATATCTTGCTCTGTCTGCTCTTTGGAAGGAATGGTATGCTTTCAAGAAAGCCCACGATTGGAGTTATGATACCACTATAACGAGAAGGCACCACGTCCCAACGGAAAAGAACAGAGGAGACAACTTTAAGCACTTAAAAACAACTGAATGGAAAGAGATGCACGACACACGAGATACGGAGTGGCGGAGTTCCACCCCAAGAGAGTATTGGCCCCAAACACTAGCGCCCCTTTTGGTATTTCTTTATATTGCTTCAACTCTATACAACTCCCATGGATCTGCGATGTATCTAGCACGGGTAGACTACCAGAGAGAAAGCAGTATATGAAAAGCATCAAACTAAAAAGCATATGGTTTCAAAAGTTGATTGTAAAGCTTTCCTTCGATCTCTCTCCCACAAAGCAAGAAAAAAATTCTGGAGCGCCATCTTGCTCTGTCTGCTCTTTGGAAGGACCGATATGCTTTATAAAATCACACAACTGGAGCTCTGATACCACTGCAACAGGAAGGCACCATGTCCCAATGGAAAAGAACAGACGAGATGAGACAACTTCAAGCACTTCAAAACAACAAAATGGAAAGAGATGCATGACACACGAGACACTGAGTGGCGAAGTTCCATCCCAAGAGAGCACTTGCCCCAAACCTTGGCGTCCCTTTCGGTATTTCTTTATATTGCTTTAACTCAGTACAACTCCCATGGCTCTGCTTTGCATCTCCCG
Source organism: Adiantum capillus-veneris (assembly GCF_014529385.1). NCBI lineage: Eukaryota > Viridiplantae > Streptophyta > Polypodiopsida > Polypodiales > Pteridaceae > Adiantum > Adiantum capillus-veneris. The sequence continues at coordinate 171,308,562 of NC_140935.1, forward strand.
CGGGTAGACTGCCAGAGAGAAAGCAGTACATGAAAAGCATCAAACTAAAAGCATCTCGTCTTCAAAAGCTGCCAGCGTGTAAAATGCGGAACCGTATAGTTGCCACGTCACCTGTCGTACAATGCCACATGGCATGTCATTGATTCACGGAGTATCCGTACAACTATTGCCACGTAATCAGCTTCATACACAATGATTTGTGTGTGTGTTTGTGGGTCATGTTTTATTTTAATATAAACCCTAGGAACTTGGGTCCCATCGGACAAGTTCCCATAGATTGGTAATGTAACAAACTTGGACACTCCAAGTTAAGATTCTACCGTGACATAGCAGAGATTCACTTCAAAACAGTTCATAATTCACACTTGAGTCGAAACGGCCCGCCGGCGTAGTTCCGTGCCTAGAGATATTGGCCCCAAAGACTGGCGCCCCTTTCGGTATTTCTTTTTGTATTAATCTGAGTTCAAAGTACAAGAGAGTGGGTCTAATGGAAATGGCCTATGAACTTTTGAGAATAGCGGAATTAAGAGAATTAGAGTGAGCATTTTTGTGAGATTACTTTGAGAACATAGAGGGTGAACTTAATTGATGGTAGCAATATGAACATAGTACTTAATTAACTTGGCATAAACAATACTTTTGCAAGAGAGAGAGTATTAGAGAACATGACAATAGTTGAGGACCGGATTTACTTGGAGCCGGTCCTCCCTTCAAAAGGCGTTTGTATTATAAATTCTCCCATCAAGAGAGACTTAGTACAATACAATCTTTGTGTTCCTTGTGACCTTGGTGATGCTATGAAGATGGAAAAGCTTCATGCATCACGAGAATAACATAAACTTTGCAAAAAGCATTAACTATCCCAAGCCTCAGTCCCAAGGTCTCAAACACCTTCGAAGGTGGAGAGAGCTAGCAAGGAATGAGGGTAGGGAAGAGGAAGAAGAATCATTCTTAGGAGAAAGAAATAGTTCCCCACTTATCATTACTCTTCTTTCTTAGCATAGCATAATAGCATAGTAATGAAGATGAAGAAGATGGCAAGCTTAAGCATTGAAGCATGGCTCTTGGTTGGATTTGCATTCCATAGCCAAGAGTATTGGTGTAGGCTCTCCACTTCTGTACAAGCTTTGAGAAGGAGATGGAGCTCTTGCACTTTGCACTCCACACAATGAGAGAATGTGTGTGTGTGTGTGGGAGAGTATACCCCCCCTCTCATGCTTGGTCCATCTCTCTCTCTCTCTCTCTCTCTCTCTCTCTCTCTCTCTCTCTCTCTCTCTCGTATTGTTTAATTATTTCATTTGGACATGTGTCCTCTTTTTCCTCTTTGAGAGGAAGAACTTAATTATTTATTTTTATGCATCTAAATTCTCATTACCGGAGGGCTTAGAACGACACCTCGAGGGTCTTGACGACTTTTGTACACAAAAAGGGCTAGCAGTGAACCTTGGGAAAACCAAGGCATGATCTTTCATACTTCCAGGGTAATTAGGAGTGCGGCAATCTTTATGCCTGCAGGTGGATAGATGAGGTGGTGGAGTCTTATGTATACTTGGGAGTTACCTTTGCTAGCCCACCTAGGCGCTTCCCCACATCAAGCCAGCTACAGACAAACTCACGAGAGGATATGTGGCTTTGGCCATGCCAGAAAGGAGATGTCATCATGCACACTTTTAGGAGCCCCGTACCAAGAGGTGGCTCTTTGACACTTTGATCACCCCAGCTTTGATGTATGTTGCAATAGTATGGGCTCCTTGACTATCATTGGCCTCATGGACACCGATTGAGAGACCATAGCAAGCCCTTAGTACCACACGGCATTAATCAAGTAGAGAGTTAGCTACACCACCCACGTTGGTCAAGACTATTTTCCAGACAGTTTGCCTCATTGAGAGGATGAGAGAGATGCCATCACATAACTCACACACAGAGCCTTCGAGGCCTTCAGACAGATTTCAGAGTCATGTGAGCAGGATTTTGGTACTCGCAGGTGAAAGAATGGTTTGGAGCACATATACTAGACATGGATTAGATAACCACCCTTCTAGTACGAGCCTGACTCACTCTTCAACTAACTCTCACGCAGCCTGAGGAACACGTTCCTCAGACAAGATTTATGGCAGCTCTACATCAGAGAAACATGGATTGCACCTAACCTCTTCCCCCGAAGATGCTCTATTACAGTGAGCACTTCTTGACCATGCTAGACGAGGGGTTCATTCAAAGACCACGCTACATGGACACATACATGCCACGAGTGGTGATTGGTTAGCTTTGGTTATCTTCGCACCGGCTAGAGATAGAGACAGAAAGAGCTACATGGACACATACATGCCACATAGCTTACAAGTGGTGATTGGTTAGCTTTGATTATCTTCACACCGGCTAGAGTAGAGACAGGAAGAGCTACCCATACTCCCCGAGTTGAGAGGTTCTGCCCACTTTGCATAGAGAGGGTGATTGAGGATGAGGAGCACTTTGTCTGCAAATGCATATGAGAGAATGAGAGACAGATATTAGGCTCTTTTCATAGGACAGCCCACCCTACAAGTCACAACAAAAAATCATGGAGTCTAGAGATCATTGCCAATTTGGCCGCTTTCTAGTGGAGATACATAGGCATACGGAGACACTGCTGGCACCTGTAGCGGCAACAGAGGGTGGCAGACAGTCACAACTTATGGACTTCTTCCAAATGACCACAACCCTTCCGCTGCCGGTCACATTGGCACAGAGAAGGGTCACCCTACAGCAGGCTGAGATGGTAAGGAGAAGCCCCCAACCTCCAAGATACAGAGCTCCGAGACTCAATCGCATACAGATCCAAAAGATCCAAGTTGGCGCAAGCAGGCAGCCAAGGAGAGATTTGCTCAAATGCTGGTAGACCCAGCTGCAATCATACGAGCAGTCCTTAACACCACACCCACCCACATACCACATCTTACACCCCCACTTTGACATAGGATGGAGCTAGTCAGTTTGCACTTCATGATTGTACTTCCCTCAGCATATAGATGTGCACCCATACCCCCTAGAGATAGAGTTTCCACAACCCCCCCCCCCATATACCATGTATCTTGTATCCTGGCCTCCCATAAATCATTCTCTCCCCCTACCAAAAGACCACATTTTGTTACTTCGTACTTTTGTCCTTTCCTGATAGATGGAGGACACACACATGTATGTATACACACACACACACACACACACACCACCATCTCTCTAACTCTTTCAGATCTACATCTCTATGTGTAGATCATAATAGGCTTGGACACTCCAAGTCAAAGATCTACTGCAACACACATGAGAAACTGCAAATAACTGAGCAAAAACTTGGGGGGAGAGAGAGAGAGAGAGAGAGAGAGAGAGAGAGAAGAGTCGACACGGCACGATAGAGTTCCGCACCCAAATGCATTGGTCCCAAAGACTGGCCCCTTTTCGTTTTCTCGTTAGTATTATGCTTCTCAAGGTACAATGTCCGAGGGTCCTCTTTCTCTCTCAGTCCCAAGCTGATCTGAGGAGGAGTAGGCCGTGGGCACACTTGTAAAGGCCCTTGGCCTATACCAAAAGCAATTACATAAAAAGCTGCACTTCTAAAAGCAATAAGACCAAAATCTCATGCCACCAAAAGCTCCACGTGAATGCAGAAATTCGTACATCTGCTACGTCATCAACGCGAATCACGGGCCAATCTGTACATCCTGCCACGTCAGCACTTTTTATGCAACTGTGGTCCCTTTTTTTAAAAAAAAGTTTTGGCTCCTCGGCCGGGTTTTGGTAAGTTGGTAAGGTTCGGTTTTTAAACCTAACCCTCTATGGGCCACTCGGCCAAAACTTCCAAGTTGGTAATAACTTTACTTCTGCTTCTTTTCAAAAGGGTTTAGGCTCCTCGGCCAGGTCCTACCCATTAGGTCATGCCACCATCATCACTTTGTGACATACCCCCCTCTTGAAAGAATTGTAATCGCAAAATAGACATAGGACAAAAATTTGTTCCGTAGACACTGACTCTAAGTACCGACATACTAGAGAACGGGAATGACGATATCCTAAGTAAGGCTCAATCCTTGAAAGCTCGCCATTGCTCCCCCCCCCCCCCCCCTTCCACCCTCACGTAGCCCCTTTGCCCTTACCTCCTGCGCCCAGCCCCCTTGCCCGCCCCCTTGCCCTGTCCACTTGCCGGCCCACTGCCCCGCCGGCCTGCTTGCACATTGCCATTAGTCCACTGCCCCGCTTGCCTACACTTTACCGTTAGCCATTCTTGCTTGTCGGGCCTCGCCAGCACCCTCAACGTGCTCGGTCCAGCAGGAGTTTCCCCTTTCGTCGACACTTCCCCGCCTTTTCTTCACAGCAGCAGACACAGATGGAGGCTCAAGCTCCGCCACAGAGGAACTCCAATGAAGTCCCCTCGCCCAACCCCGCTGAGCCCACCATTCGACTTGCTCTCTCACCGACAGAGCCAGCGAGCCTAGCCGCAGAGGTGGAACACCTACAGGCGACCTCCGTTATCTGCAAGATTCTCGGCACCAGACCCAGCACAGGAAAGCTACGTGATCTTCTCCAAGCCCGCCTTCTCGCAGAGGTGGACAAGATCTTGGACATTCAGTTCCTCCGACGCGGCTACTATCAGATAGAGTTTGAGACCTCCGAGATGGCATCCAAGGTCATCGCGATGAGACCCTTGACCATCCAAGCAATTCGAGCCCACTTTCGACAGTGGAGACATGGTTTTGACCCAACTTCAGATGTTCTGGTAGAGGAGCCAGACCTTCCCATCTCTGTCTGCTTTCCTTGTTTGAGGAGGGAGAACTTAATCACTTTTGTCCAGGATAGGCTTAGAGATTGGGACTGTCCTCGAGACATGTCACGTGACACATCCAACCCTATGTGTCTGTGGACAAGCTACAGCACGACAAGGGTTTAGTTCAGTCAAGTCCGTCTAGAATAGGAAGTGATATGGCACTTTTGTGAGTCTGTTCGCAGACCGTGCATGACCAGTCACTTAGGTTAGATACATATCCTCCGGTTGCACACAGCATGATCATCAGATTTCCGTCAAAACCCATCAAGAGCATTTTTATAGTGCATAGACCTATTTTCCCTATTTTTGACATTTTTCACTTATTATTTTTAAGTGACTTTTGTTGGAAAGTAGGTAGGGCAATTTTGCTAAGTTTGTATATAAGCAAACCAAAGCTAGCACTTTCTGGCAGAAGAGGCAGCAGGAGCACCTTGCTCAACAGGCAACTTCTCAGCAAGACCAACACCCGTAGTAGCCCCAGCGTTTTCAGCCATCTGAGGACCTAGCATTTTTGCCATCAGATCAGCCTTTGTGTTTTGTGCACAGCAGGTCAGCCCCGGCGTCATCACGACACAGCAAATCAGCCTAGCGTTTTGCATTTGCAGAACAACCGACGACAGAAGAACCAAATTCAGCCCTAGCGTTTTTGGGACAGCAGAGCACCTAGCGTTTTCCAGTTCCTCCGCGACGGAATCAGTAGAAGCATCAGCGTTTTCAGTTTTCAGCCCTTAGACACTGCAGATCAAGTCCCGAACCCCACAGATCTCACCTTCCGGCAGCAGTCCCTTGCCGCACGGTCAAATCCATCGAAGTTTACAGATTCAGCCCGGAAAACGCAGATTTCAGCATCTGCGTTTTTAGCGCGTCGTCGTCGACATCGTCACCGACATAGAGTCAGAATTCAGCAGATACAAGATCTGCATGCAAGGTGCAGCGGAATGAATGTTGTTCTCTCTCAAGATGAGTGATCCATGTTTGCTCAAGGTTCCTTTTAGTTCTTATGGAAGAGAGGGCCTTCCGTTCTTAATGGAAAGTGCTATGATCATGAACAAAGTGAGTGGACACTGTGCGTGCAAGTGTATGAGACTGAGAGATAGAGAGAAGAGAGATACGACACCAGAGACGTTGTAAAACCCTCCTCCGAAGGCCCCACTCTCGTTGGCGAGAGTGGTCTACGATTGATTGCACAAACGGGTACAATGATGATGCATAAAACTTACGCAAATCTAAGCTATGTCGACGACGGCAACCGGGATGGCGATGACGACAATAGGGCTGAAAAAGGAATGCTTCTAACTGCTGTCCAAAAACGCTAACTGCTGAAATCTGCTATGGGTGATTTGCTGATTTTTTGGGGCTGTTTTGGGCTGCTGAAAAATGTTGTTCTGCTGCTGTCGTTAGGGCTGAAAACGCTGCTTGACTTGATGCGAATGAAGGCTGAAAACGCAGCCTGTTATGATGCTAAAAACGCTGGATATTCAGCCCTCTAGCGATGTAGAAAAACGCTAGCTTCTGCAGCTTGATGGCGATCTTGAAAACGCTGGCTTCTAGGGTGTGAACCCGCAAGGTAAGTGCTGAAAAACGCCAAGGAAATGGTTGGCGAGGGTGCACAAAAAACGGTAGGCTATGGTAAGGGAAAAACGCCAAGGCTATTGGGTTCTTGATGGTTCTTGCTGAGAGAGGGGCGGACCTGTTGCCAAAGGCCTGCTGTACTCCTGGCTCATCTGCCATTTAGTGCTAACTTTGGTTTGCTTACATATTTTCTTACCCAAATTGCCCTACCTACTTTTGTTGGAAAGTCACTTAAATTAATAAGTGAAAATGCCAAAAATAGGTAAAATAGGCTAAATGCACTGGAAAAATCCCCTAACGGATTCTAATGGATTCTGATGGGAATGCTTATGATCATGCTGTGTGCAACCAGAGGATATGCATCTATACTAAGTAACTGGGCATGCACGGTCTACGAATAGACTTACAAAAGTGCCAGATCACTTCTAATCTAGACTGACTGGACTGACGGAAACCCTGTTATGGTGTAGCTTGTCCACGGACACATAGGGTTGGATGTGTCGCGAATCATCATGTTGCTCACAATCATGCAAATCCTGTGTGTCATGCTTTGGAGAAAAAGAGACAAAGAGAGTCTCCTTCTCATGAATCCGTTCAATCTTGTTCTGCATATTAGCAATGAGAGATGGAGAATGAACAATGTCCTCTCCGTGAATGACAATGGGAGAATCACTTTTGGCATCGAGAGTGAAAGTGTTAGCCTCCCAATCAATAAGAGGGTTAGCATCACGAAACCATCGAATGCCCAAAATCATATCACATCCTAAGAGAGGAGAGACAACAATCTTCTAGTGAAGGCAATTGCAAACAACACATCAAGGCACTCCTCCGTGATGAGAGCGTCCATACCGGGAACAAAGCCAGAGACCTCAATAGGAGATCTCTGACTAACTTCTAGGCGGGCTCTCTCAACAAGAGAGGGACTGATCACATCATGCATACTACCTGGGTCAAACAATATGACAAAACGCTGCTCTGTCATACGACCATAACATTTAATGAGAGAATCATCAATGGGAGGGTCATGAGAAACTTGGGGCACACTCGTGTTATCATTCATTGCATTGACAGAGGAAGTGTGTTCTGTGGATTCTTTAGATTCATTCGATTCAAGCTTAGGACATGTTCTTTTTATGTGACCCTTAATGTGACAATGAAAACAACATCTTTTCTTAGAATAAGTGCTTTGCTCTTCCAACGTGATGTATCCTCCTACAATTCCTTGTGCTACCTTTTCATCTGGAGTAAGCTTAGGTTTAGCAATTGTGTTAGCCTTACCCTTAGATTCATTGGAAGAATTCTTTTCTGAGAGACTGTTGGAAGATTGGTTAGAAGAGCTACCATTCTTACCATTCTGACCGTTCTTACCGTTCTGAGGGTTCCGAGAAGTCTGCGAGGTACTTGTGGACGTCTTGTTCTCCTTAGGCTTTCCCTTGTTGTGCTTCATCTCCTGTGCGAGAGCAATCGCTACCGCCTTGTTGAGATCGATTGGGTCGAAGACTTCTACATCAAACTTGATATAGTCGTCTAACCCAAAAAGGAATGCCTCTTTGCGTTCATCATCCGACTTGCGTAATTGGGTACCTAGCTGCAAAACACGATTAGAAAAAGACATACCATTTTGCTTGAGAGCGCGCCAATCGTCCTTCAATCGTGCGAGGTACTGAGGTTGCATAAACCGTACCTTGAGCTTGTCTTGGAAATCAGCCCAATTGAAAGAAAGGGGTGTGAGTTCGTCGGCTTCCTCTAGGTGCGCGGCTAGCTGTGCCTCTTGCCATGCGTGGTACCAATTGATGGCATCACCGGCAAGGTACATAGCTACCGTCAAAACTTTGCTATTTCCTGTCTTCTTAGTTGTCGCAAAATAAGCATTAAATTGATGCAACCAAGAATGAATAACTGTAGCATCCATCTTACCATCATACTTACTGAAAGTCAACTTCTCTGTGACTGGGTTGTTGGAATCCGCATCGTGGCTTGCGCCACTTAAGGAACTCCCACGATCTTTGGCTGGTTCGGATTTCGAGGCAAGTACTTGTCGAATCAACTCTTGAGTGCGTAGTTCTCTTTGAGCCTCCCGCTCAATCTCCAAGGCCACTCTTTGAGCTTCACGCTTTGCCTCCTAGGCCACCTTTTGAGCTTCACGCTCGGCCTCCAAGGCTGCGCTTCGTGCTACCGCTTCCTCCCTTCTTTGTTATTTTCTTTCTTTTCGTTCGTCGCGTTCGCGTTCCAAAGTAATGCGAGTCTCTTCTTGTTTGGCCATCATGTTCATGCGATTTGCTTCTTGTTGTGCAGCAATTCCTTCGTTTCTTTCGTAACGCTCGCGGTCCTTGGCTTCCTGTTGTTCTGCTTTGCTTGCTAGTTGTGCCAACGCAACTCGATTCGTTCCTTGTTGTTGTGCCATCATGTCCAACATCGACTTGACCATCGCCTCCATAGAAGTTGGTACAACTCGTGGCATAGATGGCGAAGGGGGAGGGTCGGAAAAATCTCTTGGTGGGGAGAACTCTTCGTCGCCTCTCTCATGCTCATCACCTGTATGCGAAGTATCCATTCCGCTTCGGGTGACGACGATGCACTATGATCTTTGGTTCTTAAGTTCACGAGGAACTTGGGTTCTTGAGGGTCTTGAGTTTCTTGAGATTCTTGAGGTTTTCTTTCGCTTGCAAACCGTGTTTGAGAAGGATCTTCTCTTCACCCAAGTTCTACTCCTTTCTGCGGACGCACCCCTTGGCGGCCTTGAACTCACACCAAGGTTGCTTTTTCCTACGTCACGTCGATTGGCCGGCGGCCAAGTGCACAGTCCGCTCTCAATGAGTGAAAAGAGACACAAGGGGAGGCTAGACAAGCCCTTCTTTCTTGGGATTCCTGTCACTCTTCAAAAAACACGACTAGGAATCGACACGCCCAAGCGAACTTGGGTTCCTGCGACCGCAACAAGCAAAAAAAATTCTTGTGATTCTTGTGGTTCTTTCCTTGAGTGATACAGAACACTGCCAAAGCTCTGATACCAATGTAAGGTGCAGCAGAATGAATGTTGTTCTTCTCAAGATGAGTGATCCATATTTGCTCAAGGTTCCTTTTAGTTCTTATGGAAGGAAGAGCCTTCCGTTCTTAATGGAAAGTGCTATGATGATCACGAACACAGTGAGTGGACACTGTGCGTGCAAGTGTATAAGACTGAGAGATAGAGAGAAGAGAGATACGACACCAAAGACGTAAAACCCTCCTCCGAAGGCCCCACTCTCATTGGCGAGAGTGGTCTACGATTGATTGCACCAACGGGTACAATGATGATGCATAAACTTGATGCAGATCTAGGCTATGTCGACGACGGCAACCGGGATGGCGATGATGACAATAGGGCTGAAAAAGGAATGCTTCTAACTGCTGTCCAAAAACGCTAACTGCTGAAATCTGCTACGGGTGATTTGCTGATTTTTCGGGGCTGTTTTGGGCTGCTGAAAAACGCTGTTCTGCTGCTGTCGTTAGGGCTGAAAACGCTGCTTGACTTGATGCGAATGAAGGCTGAAAACGCAGCCTGTTATGATGCTAAAAACGCTGGATATTCAGCCCTCTAGTGATGTAGAAAAACGCTAGCTTCTGCAGCTTGATGGCGATCTTTAAAACGTTGGCTTCTAGGGTGTGAACCCGCAAGGTAAGTGCTGAAAAATGCCAAGGAAATGGTTGGCGAGGGTGCACAGAAAACGCTAGGCTATGGTAAGGGAAAAACGCCAAGGCTAGTGGGTTCTTGATGGTTCTTGCTGAGAGAGGGGAGGACCTGTTGCCAAAGGCCTGCTGTACTCCCGGCTCATCTGCCATTTAGTGTTAACTCTGGTTTGCTTGTATATTTTCTTACCCAAATTGCCCTACCTACTTTTGTTGGAAAGTCACTTAAATTAATAAGTGAAAATGCCAAAAATAGGTAAAATAGGCTAAATGCATTGGAAAAATCCCCTAACTGATTCTAATGGATTCTGATGGGAATGTTATGATCATGCTATGTGCAACCAAAGGATATGCATCTATACTAAGTGACTGGGCATGCATGGTCTACGAATAGACTCACAAAAGTGCCATATCACTTCTAATCTAGACTGACTGGACTGACGGAAACCCTGTTATGGTGTAGCTTGTCCACGGACACATAGGGTTGGATGTGTCATGTGACATTGCAGATTTCAGTCCTTAGCGTTTTCAGATTTCAGCCCATCTCATCGTCGTCGACATCGTCGGCAAGTCCAAGCATTGTAGAGATTTGTGCAATCATAAGTAGACAGCTCTCGCCATAGAGACTGGGGCCTTCGGAGGAGGGTTTTACAACGTCTCTGGTGTCGTATTCTCTTCTCTATCTCTCAGTCTCATTCACTTTCACGCACAGTGTCCATTCACTTTGTTTGTGTCCATTGCACTCTCTCATTAAGAACGGAAGGCTCTCCCTTCCATAAGAACAAAAGGAACCTTGAGCACAGATCAGAGCACTCATCTTGAGCAAAGTTCAAACATTTCATTCCGCTGCACTTTACATTCGTATCAAAGCTTTGGCAGTGTTCTGTATCACTCAAGCAAAGAACCACATAATTTTTTTTGCTTGTTGCGATCGCACGAACCCAAGTTCGCTTAGGCGTGTCGATCCTAATCGTGTTTTTGAAGAGTGACAGGAATCCCAGGAAAGAAGGGCTTGTTCCAACCTCCCCTTGTGCCTCTTTTCACTCATTGAGAGCGGACCGTGCACTTAGCGGCCGGCCAATCGACATGAGGTGGAAAAAAGCAACCTTGGTGTGAGCGCAAGGCCGCCAAGGGGTGCGCCCGCGGAAAAGAGCATAACTCAGGTGAAGAGAAGATCCTTCTCTAACACAGATTGCAAGCAAAAAAAGAACCTCAAGACCCTCAAGAACTCAAGACCCTCAAAAAGTTCCTCGTGAACTTAAGAACCCAAGACCACAAGAACCCACGACTTCAGTGGATGGTCATCACTTGAAGCGGAATGGATACATTGCTTAGAGGTGGTGAGCATGAGAGAGGCGAAGAAGAATTTTCCCCACCATGAGGTTTTTCCAACCCTTCCCCATCTACGACAAGGATTGCCCTAACTCCTATGGACGTTTTTGACAAGAGGATGATGGACAAGGAGTTTGCAGAAAGAATGGCAACCATAGATCGTGACTACGAAGAAAGAGTGGCAGCCATAGAGCGTAAGTACGACTTGGAAGCCAAAGAAAGTCAAGCCAAATTGGATCGGGAGAACAAAGAAAAACAAGCCAAATTGGATCGCGAGAACAAAGAAAGAGAAGCAGAATTTGATCGCGAGAACAAAGCAAGACAAGAACAGAGCGACCAACACATGAAAGAGTTCTTGCGACTCTTTTCTATTGTGCAGGCACAGTTTGCACAGAATCAGGAAAAGGAGACTCTCTCAGTCTCTACTTCTCCAAAGCATGACACACATGATTTGCATGATGATGATTTGAATGACAATGATAAGCATGATGATTTGGATGATAATGATGAGCATGATGATTTGCATGATCAAGATGTGATTTCTCACAAACATGATGATTTGCATGATGATCAAGATGTGATTTCTCACGAGCATGATGATTTGCATGAAGATGATGTGATTGTTCACAAGGATGATGTGTTAGTTGATACTTTTTCTAGTGAAGCTAACCTTATTTCAGATTATATCAATCACGAAGAACCGATCTTGGCTCTCGAACCTAGGTCCAAAGAACTCCCTCGGGAAGAACCGATCTTGGCTCTCGAGCCTAGGTCCAAAGAACCCTTACAGGAAGTACTATGTGTTCGAATGATTCGTCAGCACGCATTGTTCGAGTGTTTCATTCGTGATCGTTTCCTGTATTTTATTTAGCGTTTTTATGTGATCTCTTTTTCTAGGCATGACATATTGTACGTTGAGCACGTTTCACTCATGAATGAGCACGGATGAATGCGGATTATTCATGAAAAGCTGAAAAGTATACATCCAAGGAAATCACATTCCATGTCTCTTCCTTGGCACGACACAGTTGTAGAAAGAGCTTATGAGAGTATGAGCACCAAGCATGGGCATTTCCGTTGTAAATTGCCACAGTTGATTGTTTTACATCAGAAGAGAAAGATTCGATCTCATTGTTTGCATGTGTGTGGTCAACGATTTGGCACTCAGTCTTTTTGTTCATCTACATTGCATGCACAGTCTTTGAGGAAGACAAGATTTTTTCCAGTCACTTTACATGGAATAGGTATGTTCATGGTTTTGTGTTGGAAATGGTTTCAGGAATTTTCAGCCATGGAGATTCTTGAAGGAGAAAGAAGCATGACTCTAGATGAAGTTGAAGCATCAAAGGAGCCACAAAAGACTTTGTGTCGCTTTCGGCGCGGCCCAAAGAAGCAAGCGTTCCAGACCTTTATGAAGTTCAAGTACCGCACGACCCACACATCAGATTGGGCCAGCGAAGAGTCCCTTCAAGGATTCCGGATGCTATTGGCGATCTCCCTCGACACCATACAGTTTGGTACCACTACCTCACTTTAAAAAGGAGGGGATGTCACGTGACACATCCAACCCTATGTGTCCGTGGACAAGCTCCAGCATGACAAGGGTTTAGTTCAGTCAAGTCAGTCTAGAATAGGAAGTGATCTAGCACTTTTGTGAGTCTATTCGCAGACCGTGCATGACCAGTCACTTAGGTTAGATGCATATCCTCCGGTTGCACACAGCATGATCATCAGATTTCCATCAGAACCCATCAAGAGCATTTTTATAGTGCATAGACCTATTTTCCCTATTTTTGACATTTTTCACTTATTATTTTTAAGTGACTTTTGTTGGAAAGTAGGTAGGGCAATTTTGCTAAGTTTGTATATAAGCAAACCAAAGCTAGCACTTTCTGGCTTAAGAGGCAGCAGGAGCACCTTGCTCAACAGGCAACTTCTCAGCAAGACCAACACCCGCAGTAGCCCTAGCGTTTTCAGCCATCTGAGGACCTAGCGTTTTTGCATCAGATCAGCCTTGGCGCTTTGTGCACAGCAGGTCAGCCCCGGCGTCATCACGACACAGTAAATCAACCTAGCGTTTTGCATTTGCAGAACAACCGACGATAGCAGAACCAAATTCAGCCCTAGCGTTTTTGGGACAACAGAGCACCTAGCGTTTTCCAGTTCCTCCGCGGCGGAATCAGCAGAAGCATCAGCGTTTTCAGTTTTCAGCCCTTAGACACCGCAAATCAAGTCCCGAACCTCGCAGATCTCACCTTCCCGCAGCAGTCCCTCGCCGCACGGTCAGATCCATCTAAGTTTACAGATTCGGCCCGGAAAACGCAGATTTCAGCATCTGCGTTTTCAGCGCGTTGTCGTCGTACCGTCATCATCGACATCGTCACCGACATAGAGTCAGAATTCAGCAGATACAAGCTTTGCAGATTTCAGCCCTTAGCGTTTTCAGATTTCAGCCCGTCTCGTCGTCATCAACATCGTCGGCAAGTCCAAGCATTGTAGAGATTTGTGCAATCATAAGTAGACCACTCTCGCCATAGAGAGTGGGCCTTCGGAGGAGGGTTTTACAACGTCTCTGATGTCGTATTCTCTTCTCTATCTCTCAGTCTCATACACTTTCACGCACAGTGTCCATTCACTGTGTTTGTGTCCACTGCACTCTCTCATTAAGAACGGAAGGCTTTCCCTTCCATAAGAACAAAAGGAACCTTGAGCACAGATCGGAGCACTCATCTTGAGCAAAGTTCAAACATTTCATTCCGCTGCACCTTACAAGACACCTCGCACGGCAACCTCAGTAGCTGCCAAGGCGGCCGGCATTCCCTCAGTACGTGTTCTAGTTAGGGACACCCACACTCTCCCGAAGGTCATCCTACTTCCTCGGGTGAATGGGGGTTGGTTCTGACAGAGCGTGGAGTATTCGGGCCTCCCGAATCAGTGTTTCATTTGTCGACAGATGGGCCATCTTGCGAATGCCTGTCCACGGAGGAGACCTCGACCTACACCACAAGCCCAGCCCCAGCCCTCAAGGGCTAGCCAGCAGCAGGCAGAGTCACAGAGTACGCAGGCAGAGCCACCCTTCGAGCCTGGGGCTCAAGCGGAGCAGGGCTGGCAGCAGGCTCGTGGTCGACGTCGCGGCAGGGGCCACCGCGCCAGCTTGGCACTCAGAGTGGTCCTCAGGCTCCTGCCCAACAGCAGTGGGTTTCCACGGGGAACCGATTCGACCCTCTTCAGCAGGACGAGTTCCCCCTCCCCTCAAGTTCCCCCCCTCTTCCGCGCCCCCCCCCCCCCCCCCCCCCCCCTTTGCCTCTCCACTTGCGTAGAAATCAGCCCACGCAGAAAGCTTCTTTTCCATATGTAACTGCCACGTCGTCGTTCCATGATTTCCGTCGTGAAATGTCGGGGATCCGTACGGCAGTGCCACGTCATCCCTGTAGCGCGTTTTCCGGGTGTCCTGCCAGGGTGTGTGTGTACTGCTGTACTGCTGGGCATGCCACGTCACTGGATTGTGACATACCACCCTCTTGAAAGCATTGATCCTCCTCGATTACGCCTGCAAAACAGATAGAAGCCATAAACTATCTTAGCAGACACTGACTATTAGTACCGACGTACTAGGAACACACATCTAGCACATGTACGAATCGACAGTCACATCACAGGACATCACTTGACATCACAGGACATCACATGACAAATCACATTCAAAAATTCATTCGGATCTCAGACCATGATTAATTGGCAACGTATTTAGCAATCGCATCTAAATCCACTTGGGACCTCATAGATGCCCCATTAACTAATTCTTATTGCAACCATGTCTATCGAGATCTTTCAGACCAAAATGCTACAGTCATTTCGTCTATCAGTTCCTGCACTTAGTGTCACATGGACGTGGCAACTACTAACTTTAGTTGTTGGTTTCTTTCCAATGATTTTTGTTTTATTTTTGAGACCCTCTTTTTGAAGTTGCAAATGGTCGGACATTGTATGGCCACTGTGAACGATAGTTTCACCCGCAGACGAGAAGTTGGTCGGCACTGGAACTAGTAAAGTAAAAGGATGTCTAGGCTCAGTTCAAGATCATGTACGACCCCCATCGCACTTAGCAAGTTGGTGGATACTAGGAAGTGAACTCAATAAAGGCATAAAGTCAAGGTGGGATCACCAAAAGGAAAGTATCCGACAGTTGGACCACATTGCACTTTTGGATATGGTCCCAATGAGGATAGATGGTCAGAAGACCAGTGGGAGCCCAACCAAAGCATCTCCTAAAATTTAGGAATTGCTATTTTGGGCCACGAAATCTATTCGTGTCATTAGCTTCAGCATGACAATGGAAACATTTTATTACTCTGCTGCAAAGTCAATTGATGCACCAATTGAGAGATTTTTAAGCAGGAAGCCCAATGTGGGGAAATTGCATGCATGAGTGCCAAGTGGCACTTTTTGGCCAATTTACCGAGTCTGGGAGAACAGAACTCGTAACTGAATTTTTGGAGGAGGCTGATAACTCTGATTTTCAGCCATTTCTCTCCATTATTGAGCTTCCCATGACTTTACCTAAGACCAAGGAGCTCATTTTCAGCATTGGAAGGCATCAGATGTGTGTTTACAGGGCTGTTTTGCTGCATTTTCAGCGATACGCAGGTTTTGGCACCCATGGAAATCTTCCCCTTTTTGCATCTATTTGTTCACAAATGCATTACAGGTCAAGCGCAGAAGAGGGGGCGCTGATTTTTAAGCTGGGAGAGGCCTCATTTTGCAATTTGTGTCAAGTTAAGAGCTATGGAGTGCTTTCTTTCCACTCTATGTACAGTGTAGTGCTAGGAGTGATGCCCTGCACACTACACACTGCTCTCTCTCTCTCCCCTACGTGCAGTTATGTGATGCCCCATAAGAGGGCTCTTCATTTGACTGATGTGCAGTTGTGTGGTTGCATGCTTTTGTGCTGAGGCAAGAGCCTCCTTGAGCAGGAACAGAAGGTAGCTAACTGCTACTCCAAAAGCAGACACCGGTGAGGGTGATAACCTCACCGTACAGGTGTGTTTTCAGCGCTGATTATGCACTGTGTTTTGACTGTTTTTCAGCCATATGGACGCCAGAACCATTGGGAACAGTGCCCCACTGACAGAGAACAGTTCGGGGACTGTTTAAGGCTGAAAACAGGGCAAAAACCAGTAAATACAGCAAGCTGAATTTAATGTTTTTGGGCAGGAATCAAAGGGTTTATGTGAGTGGAAGTGAGTTCCAATAGGGGAATTTATTTTGTGCAAGTTTTGGGGTTGTTATGCTGCCGAAATTTGGCCAAAATAGGTCGTATCTAGCTGGATACAGGTAAAGAATTCCCAGGACTCTACTTTGTAATTTACCCTCTCAGAGTATAAAGAAATACCGAAAGGGGCGCCAATTTTGGGGCCTACATGTTGTCGGTGTACGCCCAGAGCATTCTAGCTTCCGAGCCATGTGTGTGCTTAAGTGTTAATTCCCGTCACACGTTACCTTTCTAAAGTGCTCTCTCTGTGTGTCTAAAGTAAAGAATTTCGGGTGAAAGCCAAAGCCTACCACCCCACGGGTCGGTTTCACTTAGACAAGTCAAGAACGAATCAGTATCATATTATCGGGAATTACTTCGCTTTGTGATTTGTTTGCCTCTCTCGAGCCTACCCCTCACGAGAATACGGTCACTTGTGCCAACAATGCCTCTTATCTGATCAAGGGAGTTTGAAAGATTGTGCTGACTGTTGCGAATGGCAGTTCTGTCACACTTGTTGATGCACTTTATGAACCAGAGATCAAAAAAAACCTTGTGTCTATATCCGCACTTGCAAGACTTCGTCTTGTTGTCAAATTTGTGAATGACAGATGTACAACTTTGGTGATGAAATTGTTCCATCTGGCACATTGTATTGTGGGTTGTATAAGCTCACTTTGAATGACGAGTGTGGGCATAATTTGCAAATGCAGTTGTGGATTCAAAAGCTATTTCAAATGCCCAACTTTGGCATGCACATTTTGGACATCTGAAATTTGTCAGTTTGCTGCGTTTACAAAAATCTAACATGATCGCTTCTTTGCCCCCTCTTGAAGCACCTTCTAAGCATGTTTGTGAAGGCTATGTTTAAGATGCAGAGTTCAAAGTTTCCAAAGGATGGTTCAGTAAGAGCTATATGCGCGTTACAACGTGTGCATAGTGATGTTTGTGGGCCTGTGCAAACTCCATCCTTAGGTAATTACCTGTACTTCATGAATTTCATTGATGATTACTCCAGGCATGCATGGGTGTATCCGCTTAAAGCTAAGTCTGAAGTGTTCTTGTGCTTCAAGCAATTTCTTGTTGTAACTGAAAATGTCTCGGATGTGCTATGGACACACTCAGTTCAGAGGGAGGGGTGGCAAAAAGGCCATTCATACGAAGTGGGTTTACAAGTTGAAACATAAGCCGGACGGTGAGATTGATCACTACAAGGCTAGAGATTAATCGTTACAAGGCTAGACTTGTTGCAAAAGGTTATGCACAACATAAAGGCATTCACTATGCCGAGACTTTTGCTCCCACTTGTCGTACTACTATCTGTTTTCAAAGTGCATTGGCAGCTTACTTTTGATGAAATGTACATCAATCAAACGTTGTTACTACTTTCTTGAATGGTGATCACTGATATATTTGAGGAAGTATATGTAACGCAACCCCACGACTTTGTCAATAAAGGATAAGAAAAGAAAATGTGCAAATGTAAGAAAGCTTTATATGGGTTGAAGCAGTCTCCTCGTGCTCGGTATGAGAAAGCTAACACTCATTTGGTTAAACTAACGCAGCCCCACGACTTCGTCAATAAAGGATAAGAAAAGAAAGTGTGCAAATGTAAGAAAGCTTTATATGGGTTGAAGCACTCTCCTCATGCTCGGTATGAGAAAGCTAACATTCATTTGGTTAAACAAGGCTTTTGTGACACTCCAATTGAAAGCACTTTGTATCTCAAACGTGAGGATAATCTATATCTCATTGTCGTTCTATATGTAGATAATTTGTTGATTACTAGTCCGAATGAGACGCACATTGTTGAATTCAAGACTGAATTGAATGCTTCTTTCAAGATGAAAGACTTGGGGGCCATACAGTTTAAGCAGTGTGATGGAGGTATTGCTTTGTGTCAAGCAAGATACATAGAGACATTAGTATGTAAGTTTGGACTTAAGGACTGCAAACCTATTGCTACTCCAATGGAAACAAATTTAAAATTGAGTCTTCATGATGCTAGGGATCTTGAGGATGTCACTCTTTACCAGATAGTTGTCAGATGCCTTATTTACGTAAGCAATATGAGGGAAGATATTTAATTTACAGTGTCCACACATCAGTAGATTTATGCACAGCCTAGGGTCTAAGCATTGGCAAGCTATTAAAAGGATCTTTCGCTACTTGAGTAGCACTTTACATCTTGGGTTGTTTTATCCCAAGGGGGGAATCATTGCCACCAGATTTGCATGCTTTTTTGGACTTAGATTGGTTGTTATGACACACGAGTGTCCACAAGTTTTTGTTTCATGCTCCGCAATTCATGCATATCATGTTTGATAAAAGTAGATCACACAAAGAGAAAACATCAGATTTGAACCTTCCCAATTTGCTACAACCATCTCTGATCTGGACTAGTGATGGCCTCTATGGTGGACCTATTGATCAGCAACTAAATTGTGTTGTTACTTGCCACCATCCAGCATAAACATCCCCATGGCTGCACTGCAATAGACCAAACCCCAATCTTGAGAGGCTACCCTGGATCAGCTGCTTGCCTCAATAATAGCAGCTTCTTGACGTGTTGATGATGCTCAAATCTCAGGATATCTTATAAACCTTAACAAGAATTGAGATGTTTTGAAAAGAGCAACAAAAAAATATGTTGTTGTAAATAGCATCACTATTAAAACTCATAGAAAATCTCTTGGAGGACGATGCGACAGACTGTAAAACTCAGGTTTGCTGTCATGGCGTCAAATTGCTACACTTCCTTAGGGAAATTGCATGTTAGCAGCTGCCCTAGAAGAGCCCAAAAGCATGGTTATCACATAGAAAACTGAGGTTTGTATCATTGCCACGAATACTGGGTGCTTTCAGAAAGGTCCAATTTGCAGCATACACACACGACCAGCGTGATCCTCAGAATACCAGCTACCTACAGGAATTAAATGTGCCATTGTACACATGAAGATCATTGTGAAATAATCCCACCCAAGGAATGGCTCAAAAACAAAAGAAAATTTTACATAAGCCAGTATGAAGGCAAGCTGGCATGAGAGTCAGGATGGTTCTCTGTTGGTAAAAAACATGGAGGGCTCAACACTTGATGCAAAAAATATTCACCACAGACCCAGGATGGGTCTCTGTTGGTAAAAAACAGGGAGGGCTCAACGCTTGATACAAAAAATATTCACCAGACCCAGGATAGTTTCCTAGAGGCTCCACCCTGCCACCTTCAGACAATACAGAAGGATCAACGAAAACCATCTGCACCTCACAGCCCACGACTTGAAACCCCAACCGACCCAATGAGAGAAGTAAACCCACAAAAACAACCAATGTGGCTTTGAAATACAAGCTCATAAAATGAATCCATGACAAAGGAGCTTTATTTATCCCTTATAACATTGGTCCAAATTGTACTCAGACTCCAACCACTCGCAAGGGGATCCTCTCTCAAGCTATATAGCTCTCTATGTAGCTCTTATAAAAGCCTCTGCCATTGGCGTAAACCAGTTATCCTTAAAGAATCGACCGTATCACAGTCCACCAGTGCGAACGGATTTACTAGGCTTCAATTTCCACACAATCATGTAATACCAAAACTCTCAATTCTCACCCAACAACCTTTTACACAAATGCCAGAATATGGGTTCAAGATGAGCATATGTCACCAGATCTCCGTAAAAGTAATAGAAGCCCACCCAATCAGCCCCAACCTGAAGGAAAGCTGTGCCTTTAAAACAGAAGCATAAAAAATGCAAAAAACAGAAAGCAAAGCATCCATAATTATTCACAAGGAGGCAAGGTAACATTGTTTGCTTCTTAAATAAAAGTCCATGAAGGTGACATTAACAGGCAAAGGTCAGGAACGCACAAGCAGCGAGACAACTTCAACATTGTTTGCCAAGATTCAGTGGGATCAGATGGGCTAACCTCTTGCAAACGCTTCACTTCTTCCTGAAGCACTTCCTGTGTATGCATTTGAGATAGAAGTTCTTGCTCTTTTCTTGAGAGGAAAGAGTTCTGATTTTGTAGTCGAATCAGCTGAATTTGCACCAAACAACAAGTCAATGTACCAAAATGATGATCCACACATATGGAAAAGTACAAAACCCCATGTACCATTGATCAACCTCAGAAAGAATACAACCCACCTCTTTTTGTAATTGGTCTGCTCCTGAATCAATCAGACCAGCTGTTAGCTGTTCATTAAAGAGCTCCAAATACTCGATCTTACTCATCAGCTCAGTCTCCCTTTGAAGAAAATCCTTCTTGCATGCAATCAATCCTTCTTCACTAGCCTTGATCTCGCCCTAGCAATCATATTTAAACCACATCTTTTGTATAATCAAGAAAAGCATGGAATTAGTGCAGATTTTTAGAACACAGTATCTCACTTGTAAGCAGTGTAGCCTCTCTTGCAATTCTAAGACAGCATTTAGTTCCCCCCTGTCATTGTTCTCCTTCAAGATAGCTTCGTCCTCACAAATCACTAAATGCATATTATCCTTCTCCAACGACGACGACTCCAACAATAAATTCTTCTTCTGGAAATCTTTTTCTTGTTTTTCTTGATGTATTAGCTGCTCATGCAACACACACTCCTTCTCTTGCAGCTTTTGTGTCAAATCATTACACAAAAAATTCGACGCATCAAGTTCTATCAAGGCATCCCTCAACTTTATATCCAGGCCTGTCAGTGACATTGACAACTGTTCCAGATTTTTAACTTTCTCTTCCATTATTCCAAGAGAGTTTTGGAGATCCGCCTTCTCTGCTTGAAGATCCTCAATTCTAGCCATTGCCTGTGATGCAGCATTCTCTTTCTTATCAACGATCAAAGATAATTGCTCAAGCCTTCTTTGCAGAAATTCCAAGGATGTAGACTTGTCCTGTTCGGCTGCAATCAGTGCTTCCTCTCCATTCTTTGCAGCTTGCTCAAGGCTCTTCTTGCAGCTCAGTATAGAATCTATTTCCAACCTTAAGGAATGTTCTCTATTGTTACTATCCTGTCGCTGCTGTTGCATCTGAGTCTCCAAAGAAGCTAACTTGTCTTGCATCGTTGCACACATATCAGTTGCATCTTGCAGCTCTTGCTCAAGACGTGTTTGATGAGTTTGAAGTCTATTGATTTGATTTTCATTAGCAAGACTCTCATCTTTAGAAGTTTCAATGATATGCCTAAGGTGGGCTTCGTCTTCTGATGTACTTGACAGCTGCCTTTCTAGGCTTGATAGCTTTTCAAATAATCCCGCATTGGCTTCCTCCAAATCACAAATCCTTGCTTGTAGTTCCCCCTGAATAACTAAAAGCTCAGTTCTTTTGCTCTCTAACATTCTATTTTCGGATGCACAGGAATCTAGGACATTTCTTAACCTTTCTAGCTCTGCCACCAGCTCTTCAAGTCTCTGTGTGTGTCTGCTGTTTTCAAAATGAGCTTCTTCCAGTTTCTCCAATACAGATGCCTTCTCTGCATCCCTGACGGAGCTGAAAATCTGTCTTTCTTCCAGTAAACTCTGAAGCCTTCCATCCAAAGCAGCTCTTTCAGCTTCGAGTTCAGCCAACTGACAATTTAAATTTTCAATGCTTGTGTCACGAGCTACAATGTCAAGGACAAGCTTGTCAATTTCCATGCCAAGCTGTACAACTTCTGCTTCTAATTGCGACCTGAGATCTGTTTCGTTCTCAATTTTCTGTAGCAATACCTCTCTGTCCTTTTCAAGAGCATGCACAGTGTCTTCTGACTCATCAATTCTGGGCATAAATAGAGAATCCAAGTTATTTGACTCTTCCAGTACTGCCTCAAATTTGATGGCTCTCTCATCTTTGGCATTAAGCTGTCGTGCTGACTGTAATTCTTCAACTTGAGATCCGAACCACTTAGTTTTTTGCTCTTTCTTCCCTGCCATGGCCTCCAACGTGCTTGAACTGTGCTTCCACTCCCCATGTTCCATTCCTTGCACCTCGGCATCACCAGATGTTTTGATAATCTCTAGTTTTCTGTGTGCATCAGAAAGGTCCTTTTCTAGCTTTTTGTTTGCTTCTGTAAGTTTCTCCACGACCTTGTTACTCGCCTCTAAAATCTCTTCAAGCTCTGTCAGTGTACTAAGTAGGTTCGCATTCGAGTCCTGTGTCTTATTGAGCTGCATCTGCAAGTTGGCATTGACCTCCTTCTCATACTGGATTTCTTCTTGTAGCAATTTAATCATCCTTCTAGAATCCTCCATTCTGCTAAAGTTATCATGACCACCACGTGTCTTGGGTGTCACCTTCGAAGCCTTCACCTGCTCTACCTCTGATTTTAGACTATCACATTCTGCTTCAGCTGCAGATAATTTCATCTTCAGTTCTGACCCAATCTTCGACTCATAAGCAAGCTTTTGCCTAAAAGTCTCCACTTCCACGGCAAGTTTCCGAGCCTGCCTCTCCCAGACCAAACTCTCTTCACGCAACTCTTGAATAGTCGCCTCAGCAGCTTCTAGTTTCTGCGGTAGGCCTGCCGCAACCCACGCTCCATAATCCTTAACTGGTGGGCTCAATTTGGCATTCATGAACTCGGCTTGTAAAAAATAAAGACAAGAAAGTTAGAATCCCTGCCTTGATACTTTGTGGGAAAAATTTGTTGCTTTCATGCCTGTTACATGAATCTTTACCTGCGGTGGAAAAGGGCCGAAAAAGTACATGGTTCTCCGGGCCAAAAGATTGCATTTCAGCACTTACATAACCTTTAAAAAATGCAGGACTGGCACTTTTGTCACTAGAATGATCAATCACGTCATAAGCGGGCTGTGAAGCAGCTATAGATGGAAGTCCATCCTGCAGAACAGACATACAGAACAAATGCAATCAGAGGTTTCAAAAGAATTACAATAAGTCTACAGGCTGAGCTGACATATACTTACATTATGGTGGGTACCTAAAAGCACACCATTATTCTGCCATACAAATTTGACGATATGAATAATAAACAACCGCAGTTACCCTTTAAAATGATTTCTTTCTTAATTCCAAGCAAAAACCTGTCTAAAAGTCAATGATGCTTCCCGAGCTGTAGAGCAGAAATGGAGAAACAGTTTACCCTGTGATGCCCCTGGGAAGCTGGCACGAACAATAAAGCAGCAACATTCTGACTTGCTGAAGACCCTACACTGCCAGATGTTGGATTTTCCGACATATCTGAGCTGCTACTATTGTCTTCAGAAACAGAGCCTGGGCATTCTTGGTCCAGCATGCTAATCCTTTGCCCTTCAAGATCCCTGGTATAAAACCATACAATACTCGGGAACTCACAATATTGAGATTTAAGCCAAGACTTCAAAATGACTCTAGGGGATAATCAGGTGATACCTGATGCTAGTTGTTGGTGTCAAGCACTGAATTTTTACCTACAAAATACAAAACAAATTATTCGATATCGCATAATGGCAACCTTGAATATCTATATCTCCTAATGGCTGAAATGTAAAATATCCTAGACCTATGAAATGAAATACTTGAGAGAGAGAGACAGAGAGAGAGAAGAAGAAGAAGAAGAAGAAGAGAATTTTAACGTCGTAGGAAACTATCCCACGAGACCTTAAAGATCTATCCGACGAGGAGAGTTGAACCCAAGAGAGAGAATGTTATATTAAACGTCTTCAAAAGGCCAAAATGACCTTTGAGACCCAAAAAGTTACAAATCCGGGGAATCTGATAAAGTGTCTGGAAGGAACTAATAGAAACTGAAAGCAAAAATGTTAAAATAGAACTGTAGGGCACTGAGGGGGTGACTAGGAGCTCTTTAGCAAAATAAAGATACAATCTCATGAGGGATCAGGAGGGTACAAACATCATCCTCGTCGTTGATGTCCAAGGATGTCCACCATCTGTCGCTGGTAGATCTCATCGATGTCCTCCATGGTTAAGTACTCTGACTAGGCGTCTCCCGTGCTGTAGTAGTGGTCCTAATCTTATGCGGTAATCTCCGTCGATGTCCTGATGCCCCTCGTAGTCGTGGGTGTCTGGATCTCCTGAGCTCAAGGGCTCAGTCAATCAATGTACCTACGGTATGGGTGGACTCTGAAATCCACCGTGGTGGCTGCTCCGCTGGCTGCATAGTAGCCAGTCTGAAGAAGTCTGCGATCCGTCTCTGGGACTGTCTCTCTCTCTCCGCCTAACCCCCTCAGCAAACCCTCTCTGTTGTCTACGCGGCTCTAAGAGATACAAACCAAGGCATCTCTGATCCTGGTATCTCATAACTCTAGACAATGATCCAAAACCCTCTCTGAAAAGACTGAAAACGGTCCCGTACATTGGACAATGGCATATGTAATGCCATTGTCCAATGATCCAAAACCCTCTCTAAAAAGACTGAAAACGGTCCCGTATCTCGTAGTACATTGGACAATGGCATATGTAATGCAGCTCTCTCTGGCTCCATATGACATAACTAACATGTCCTAGCCTCCGCTAGCACTCTTCTCAATCTACCAGTCTCCATCTCAAGCTGATGTGAAGATGTGCGCATCTGACCAATAGCACATCGTATCCCATGAGATAAATGAGTGTCCATGTAGCCAGGTCTTGTCACAAACCCATCCTCCGTAAACTGGAGGAGATGCTTTCTATAAAAAGCCATCTTCGTGCCCAACTCATGTATCGGCTATATCCATGTCAGTCTAACTGAATCAAGTCCTGCCTAATGAATTTGGTGATCTTTGTCCATGTGAGAGACAAGGAGGGTATATCAATGAGTTACAGAAGAGGGGAAGTCTGTCCATACTGAAGCAACCAAAACCAAGATGTCATTTGTGCGTACCAACAAGATGTATCTCCCTGTGACGCTAGCTGACGGGAGGACTCCAAGGCTAGTTGGACATATTTGTCTCTAGGAAGATCCCAGATACTATGCATGAAGGAGGCTGATCTAGATTAGTGCCTCCACCACTAATGGCCCGGGGGGGGGGGGCAGCTAGCTTTGCGCGAATTATCTCATGTGACACCACCTTCCCATCTCTCTAAAAAGCAATCTTCCCCTTTTCGCTTGCCACTCTGATATCTGGCATTGCTTCCTTCATATGGGCAATTTACAAGAGTGTGAGGTCGTCTCCAAGAAAAATACCCATCTTATTAAGAGTGGGTCTTCTCTTCAAAAACTCCTCCTCCGCTTCCCCTAAGTGCTCTTTCCTTTGAAGTTTCCCCCTTGCTTTCACTTTTCTTATTACCCACTTGCCAAGCCCTCGTATGCGTCGGCTTAACCACCCCCATCATAAACATGAAGTTCTTTTACCTCTTCGTCAGCATTATTTTGGTCTTTGAGTCCTCACATGTAAGAAACACATATGTCTCTTTTGCTCCTCTGCCAGTGTCAAGTTAATGATGGTGGGTGTGGGGTTAATTTTTTTCCTTCTGCCTTTTTTGACAACCTCGGTCCATTTCTCGGCCTCCTTTGCTTTCTTTTGGGTATTTGTAATTACATCCACCCAAGAGGTCGTCATTTCTTTGTTTTGCTCCCTCCCTTCTTTGATGGCCCATACTTGTTCTTTTATGGTGTTGAGCTCTTCCACTACCAAAGGTTGAAGTTCTCCCTCTTCAAGTGTACTTTGTGAGTGCACCTCTTCGAGCTCCTCCTTGAATCGTGCAATCTCCTAATCCTGGGCCGTCACTCGATTCTCGAGTGTCTTTATCGTGCCAAGGAGGTTGAGTTTGATTTAGTTGATAGTCTCTCGCATTTCATCTTTGCATTTTTGGGTGACAGCTTCAAGGGGGTCGTCCATGCGTCTAAGAGTGGAGACACCACTCTCTCTACAAACAATGAGCACAAGGGGCTCCTCGAGCCCAAACACAAACAAGGGCCGGGTCTATAGTGGCCGGCTGCACCTCAAAAACACTAGATAACGGGGAGCTCTCTAGCTCTACCCTCACAAATCACAACTAGCACACATCAAGGACCAAAAGAAGGCCTCCAATCCTCCATGAGCAATCACGCAAAACGACCAAAGCAGGGTTGTCCCTACTGGGATCAGCCGCCATACAAAACAGCCCACTACGGGGCGCTCACAACAGCCCTCTTGAAGGGTTTCCTGCACGCGAACAAGCCTGTGTGATTAGAGTTTCCTGCGCACGAACAGGCCTGAGTATTAAGGTTTCCTACCCGCGAATAGGCCTGCGCTGTCATGTGCACATCTAACCCTATGTGCATGTGAACAAGCTACTTCATGACAAGGGTTTAGTCAGTCTAGCCTAGGAAGTGTTCTGGCACCTTTGTGAGTCTGTTTGCAGACCGTGCATGTCCAGACACTTAGAGTAGATGCATATCCTCTGGTTGCACACAGCATAATCATCAACATTACCATCAGATTCCATCAGGAGCATTTTACAATGCAGAAAACCTATTTTCCCTATTTAAGCCATTTTTCACTTATTATTAATAAGTGACTTTGTTGGGAAACTGGGTAGGGCAATTTGGCCAAGTCAATATATAAGGAAACCTAGCGCTAGCACTTACTGGCAGAAGAGGCAGGAGACCACAGTTGAAGTACACCTTCTCAGCAAGACCGGCAAGGAGACCTAAAGTTTTCAGCCATCAAGACCAGCCAGCGTTTTCATCTATAGCAAAAGGAGCCTAGCATTTTCAGCAGTAGCAGACCACCCTAGCGAAGCAGTTCCAGTAGCGTTTTTGCATCAGATACAGATTCAGCCCTAGCGTTTTTGCACCAGAATTTCAGCCTAGCGTTTTTGCAGATCTCCGGCGTGATAACGTTTTTTGCATCAGCGTTTTCAGTTTTCAGTGTGTAGACTCCGTACCGCAGCCCCCAAACCCCGCAGATCTCACCTTCCCGCAGCAGATCCTCGCCACACGGTTTGATCAACCAGCGTTTGCAAATTCAGCCCGGAAAACGTAGATTTCAGCATCTGCGTTTTCAGCGCGTCGTCGTCGCAACGTCGTCATCAACATAGAGTCAAAATTCAGCAGATACAAGATTCGCAGATTTCAGCCATTAGCGTTTTCAGATTTCAGCCCGTCTAGTCGTCATCCTCATCGTCGTCGACATCATCGGCAAGTCCATTGCATTGTAGAGATTTGTGCAATCAATAGTAGACTGCTCTCGCCATAAAGAGTGGGGCCTTCGGAGGAGGGTTTGACAACATTCTGGTGTCGTATTCTTCTCTTTCTATCTCTCAGTCTCAACACCTTCATTCACAGTGTTTGCCACTTTGTTTGTGATCATTTGCACTCTCTCACTAAAGGAACGGAAGGCTCTCCCTTCCGTAAGTAAAAGGAACCTTGAGCACAGTTCGGAGCACTCATCTTGAGCAAAGTTCATCATTCACATCCATTGCGCCTTACATACGCTATAGGGTTTCCTGCAAATTACGCGAACCCTATGGCACAATACACAAACCCTAATGTAGATTACACAAACCCTAATTGCAGAGGTCGTGGGATACGAACCGTGATTTTGTCGACTCTGCCCAGCGCCAGCTTCTCCACCTCTTTCCCGCCTTTTCCTAGCCAGCACCTCAGATCTGAGAGAGAAACTATCGTGCGTGACCTTAAGCCTCTGTTGAAACCTACACGAACTGTTGTTTCTTGGAGCACGTTACCTACTACCTCTGTTGAACCCTGCGCGGACTGTTGTTCCCTGCAGCGCCTCCCTCTGCTACAACCCTGTGCGTCGTTGTAGCCCTGTGCAACTAGATGCTAAAGATCTCTCTTAGTTTCTGCCACCTGTCCGCTGCTGCATCTGACCCATTAAGATTTGAAGACTATCTTCTAGAAGACACGGTCTTTTAACCACAGCAGTTTCGGCTCACTAACACTTTTTTCAATAGCGGAGCCAAGACTACTTTCCTTTCGACGAAGTTGATAGCTAGATTGGGGGTGAAGCCTGAGGAGATGGGTCCCCATATGGATGCTTCGATGGCAACCCCTGACAAAGAAGTGACAGTTACCCCTTTAATAGGCAAGCTTCGGTTGCACGTCCGAGTATGTTGGGTAGGACTTTTCATTATGCCCCTTGTGAGATGTGATGTCCTATTGGCAATGCCATGGCACTACAAGAGTAGTGCAATGATTGATACCAAAGCAAAGACGATTTTACTTCGGCACAAAGGAAAGGATCTCACTCTGGATGTAAAACTCAAGGACGAGTATATCCCAGTTGTATCTGCTGTGGCAGTTTCTAAGTTAAAAAATCTCATAATTCTACTTACTTGACTTTTGTCCGAGATAGGTCTCAAGATAAAGATGATTCAAATTTATCTTCTTTGGAGACGGAAAGACTTGATTTGTTGAAACGATATAAAGATTGTTTCTCAGAGAGCCTATCGAGGGAGTTGCCCCCTAAGTGTCCTGAATATCATACTGTTGATCTGATTCTAGGGAGCTCACCTCCTAACCAACCCCCTTACAAAGTAAACCCGACACAACAAGTGGAGATCATGAGTCAAGTCAATGATCGTCTCGAGAAAAGATTGATTCAACCCAGTTCTTCACCCTTCTGTTCACCAGTTTTGCTTGTTCAGAATAAGGATGGATCTTGGCAAATGTGCATCGATTATCGTGCACTCAACAAGATTACAATCAAGAGCAAGTTTCCTATGCCCAAGATTGATGACATCCTTGATCTACTTCAAGGATCAAGTCATTTTAGCAAGATTGACCTTAAAAGTGGCTATCATTAGATCCAGATTGCTCGGAGGATGTTCACAAGACAATGTTACGTACCACTTTTTGGACTCTGAGTTTTCAACGATGTCACTAATGCTCCAGGTCCATTTAACCATATGATGGGCCGAATCTTTCGAAAGCACCGACAATTTGAGGGGACATTCTTCGATGATATCATTATCT
The DNA here is from genome assembly GCF_014529385.1 of Adiantum capillus-veneris. NCBI lineage: Eukaryota > Viridiplantae > Streptophyta > Polypodiopsida > Polypodiales > Pteridaceae > Adiantum > Adiantum capillus-veneris. The sequence continues at coordinate 171,338,010 of NC_140935.1, forward strand.
TCTCCAAGTCGGAAACTGAACATCAAGAGCATCTTGCAAAGGTCTTTAAAACTTTGCAAGATCATAAGTTGATTATTAATGGCAAGAAGAGCGAGTTCTTCATGCACGAGACACACTTTCTTGCACGTATTATTTCTCCAGAAAGTGTCAGGATGGATCCAGCCAAGGTCGCAGCTATTCAAAACTGGCCACCTCTTAGGAACGTGCATAACGTGAGCACTTTCTTGGGACTATTTCTCACTACACAAGGTTCATTTACAGATTTGCAGAAAATGCAAACACTTTGCATGATTTGACAAAGAAAGGTGTTCCCTGTTCTTGGAAACAGACAAATCACAGCTTTTGAGCCTCTGAAAGAAAAGCTTATGACTTCCATGTGCTTCCCAATACGCATAAACCTTTTCAAGTACATTGTGATGCATGTGGCAGCAATTTAAAAGCAATTTGCAACAAGATGGTCATGTGATAGCCTATGACAGCAGATAATTCTCTAAGGCTGAGAGAGTTGCACACATTTATGAGAAGGAACTTCTTGCAATAATTCATGGATTATCTACTTGGAAACTTTGCCTTCTTGGAGCTGATTTCACAATTTATACCAATCATCAGAGTTTGTAATACTTCTTGCCACAACCGAAGCTATCAAAAAAACAGATAATATGGGCAAATCTTTTGTCTCGCTTTCTTTTCAGATTGTTTATGTAGAGGGGAAGAAGATTGTGGTTGAAGATGTTTTATCTCGCACCACTATTTTTCATCATACATGCGACAACAGTACACTACAAATCTCCATTTTCAAAGCGTTTATGAAAGCTTATAGAATGGTGAGGCTGTTCAAGATATGCTCTTAAAGAAGGATTTTTTATGAAGACGACTAAGTTGTGTGTCACACGCCAACTTAGACAAAAAGTGTTGATTGCATGTCATAATTCACCTTTTTCAGGGCATTGTGGGATTGAGGCTACATTAAAAGCAATAGATACTTACTTCTTTTCACCTCACCTCAATGTAGATGTGGCCACTTTTGTGCGTATATGCTTGGTATGCCAAAAAGTGAAGTATGACTGACATAAAACACCATGACTATTGTTACCTTTGCCGATTCCAAGTCAACCACGGGAGAGTATTGCTATAGGTCAACCATGGGAGAGTATTGCTATGGACTTTATTTTTATCTTCCGAAGACACAAGGTGGGCATGTTTGCATATGGAATGCTTCAATTCTTCCCAATGACTTTGATGCCTTTTTATCAAATAAACGATGAGGTAAATAGCACTCCTCCATTGATGCAAGAACTCTTTTCTTAATGATTCAATAGCATTCAGCAGTCTAGACAAACACAGAATTTATGTTTCTACCCAAACACAGGTCTCTATGCCCCCACACAAACATTGTGACCTCTACAGCAAATCACTTGTCTGCCTCAATCTAGGTCTGCCTTCATGCATTGCACTCTTAACCAATCCTTGTTGAAGAGCTTGAATAAGAGTATGTAAAGCATATTAAAAATCCATCTCTAAACGATTCGCATCACTACAATGAGTAGGATCACAAATGGAGAAAGACACTTCCTCTTTTGTTTTAATCTGTTTCGTTTTGATTATCTTTCATAACACTCTCATTACAATGCATCTGCAAAACTCTCAACCTTATTCAAGTCCACTTTGAACATGTTCGAATTGCAATTGAGTAGATGGAATGAGCTGACTTACATGCAAAATAGTGCCAGAGCTACAATTTCTCAATGGGAGAGAGACAGCCTCAGGTGACTCTGCAGCCACATACTCTGCAAAATTGATAGTTGCCTCTCCCAATATGCCAGCGCGAAGCGAGCCCTGTAACATTATAGCTTGTTGAGTAATGCAGGCCCTGACCAAAAATGCTACCAAAACATCACCCAGTGCTCACCATCTGAACATAAAGCTTGTACACTTTGTCATTGCATTCTCCTGTTGAAGGGTTTTGGAATAGCTTGGTGGACTCCACGACAGGGTCAGGCCATTGACAAGAGCCATTGCGAACAACTCCTCTCGACGTCTTGACCGTGATTCGTCCTGTCTCAATGGATAGCACTGAAACCACTAATTTGTCCCATCCAGACGTTGGCACCTGCGCAATCATCACCATCAGAATGCCCAGTAAACACAATGTCTATATGAAGTCAATGCAATCATGCTAGCTGACACTGGGTCATGAGCCTCCAGGCTGCATGCATATTGATGAGAGCTTACACGACTAGCATGAAAGTGGAGCCGAAAGTCGAACTTGGTTCCCTCTTCTGCTTTCCGCCTAAGAGGACGTTCCATCAAATTAGAGATATGATGCGGACTTTCATCATACTAGAGAAGCCAATGAGAGAGAACAGAAAAAGGATTCTCTTCTGTGAGCTTGAGCTGCTACAGGCGTAAACCCACTCCCTGAAGAGAGTCGATGAGTGAATATCTCGGGGCTGTGTGTGTGGGCAATGCGGCCAAGATCCTGCGCGAGAAAATTCGGACGAGCGTTTACGAGGCATCGTCACTTACAATACAAATTTTTATAATATTCCTGACGGAGACGGCCATGGTGTAATAGTCTATGCAAACTTCAAAGGCCAACAAGCTATAGCAAACTAACAAGCTATAGCAAACTAGAGTGCTTCATTAGTTGCATGTGTGTTGAATTGAAGTGAGGGCAATGGCAGATTTGGATGTGCTAATTTTTTTATTCAATCTCACTAGTGCATGCATAGCCGTCATACATACAAGATTATATTTACCATTTTGTTGTCTTCCAAACATTCCAAGAGTATAAGAGCTTGTGCTTTGTTTTTCACAAATCATTCTATCTTAATTGGACATGGTTTTGTTTTTAGTACACTACTATCTTCATGTCTCAATTTTGAGATGTCTAAATATTTCCTTGATTATTAGATTGTATTAATTATTTCGTTCAATCTCGTTTTATTGTGTACATTCTTGTCATTTGTGTAAGTGTGGCTGTGTCATTTGAAGATTCAACAAGAGCATACATCTTTGGAGAAGAAAATGGAGAGAGAGAGAGAGAGAGAGAGAGAGAGAGAGAGAGAGAGAGAGAAACTTGTCACCTCTCAACAAAGCATGATTCCTTGTTTTTTAAATGGTACCGTATCTAATATGTTACGATCATAAGTCCCAATTTTAATCCGGGTACCTCGCAAAAGAACCATAAGAAGGGTTAGAATTTATATAAATTGATGATACGGATCATTTCAAATATGTCCACTTCTAGATGTTGTTCTCTTTTTATGCTTGGAAAAAAAAAACCATGGAAGTCTCTTTGCATGGGGGAGTTTGCACAGTCCTCCCCAATTTTTATAATACGAGGGAACGTGCCATTCCCACGGTAGCATGAAATTTTCAATGCGTTCGTTTCATTGCGTCATTAGTAATGAGTAGGGAGTTTAGAGTATCTTATTATTTTGTTTCGGCATTCATTTGTCGATTGTCGTAACCAACATGATGTTGTCGGCTAAAGCTTTGTGAATGAGCTTGCCGACATACTTCCTACCTGCACCCATTGGTATATCTTGCAATCTCATTGTGGATCCTCACTCGTGTGAAGGTCTTGCGTAAGGCCACGAGCTTTCAAAGAGTTGACGAAACTAGAGGATGATATGATCAGATGATGGCATCGTCTTGATTACTCGCATTGTCTTGATTATGAGCATTTGGAGAAAATCCCTCTTGCATGTGTTTAAATCATCCCAAAGGACTACCAAGCACGATATATTTCCTCGATGGCTTGTGACCAATAATCTCATCCTAAATTCTCACACACATGTGAAGGTGTTGCTTCTTTGTCACGTGCATGTTGGGCATATCCTGCAAGCAACGCATTCAAAGTGACGACATACCAAAGAAGATGTCTATCAAGAACATTTTATGCTTTTATTACGGCACAAATTTGGCATACATATTGAACAAGATAGTTCCAAGCACACCTATCTACGACCAGCCTCTAAGTCGCAACAACATCTCATGCAAATCAAGGTGCAAGCATAAGTGCTTGGAGAGAGGCCTTCCCTTAAAGCGGCCCAAAACTTTGTCACAACAAATACGATGGAGTAGATTTTGTTTGGAGTGAGGCCTTCTCTTAAACCATCCCAGATCTTCCTCGCCACAGCCATGCTAGGCACCACTTTTGGCCTACATATGACCAAAGAATTGCCAAGTGAAACATGTTTTTACCAGTATCATGAATTATCTGATCCTTGTGAATGTCTTGCATACGGCCACATGCCTTCATGGTGCAAGCATAGGTCATTGCAATTGAAGAGAGACCTTTCTTTTGCATCTGGTTAAATAGCCTAAAGCTTCCTTCAATCATGGAGACAAGCTAGAGGAGGTGTCCTCATGTTGCATCCAGCAAAAATAGTTCAGGGCTTCCCTTGATGCGCATATCTTCTTATGAGAGCACTCCAAGAGAGAAATCCAAGAGACTTTGTATGGCAACCCTCACTTGTGATCTGATTAAAATTCACTAAGCTTTCCTGCCACAACCATGTTGGGCATATCTTGTAATCAACACAGGGAGGATTCCCATCAAGAACTTATGTGATGCAAATTCTTTCTCTGTTGATTGGGTGTACTCTGCGATCAATGCATTCCAAGTGAGATACTTTCCCAATAGGCAGCCCATCAAGACTCCTCGTGCTTTCATGAGCGTAAGTTGTTGATGCTATGAAGTTGTGAGCTTTTCCTATGCTACGAGGCGTGAAGATACGAAGCTATTGATTGATGCACGTTGATTTATTGATGCTTTTTGTCTATAAAAATAATGATGGTGCCATTTGAGAAGGCAAGACACGTGGATGAACGGCGTGAGAGAGAGATTTGAATCTGGGTCTATCGTTGACGAAGTAAAGAAATTAACAAAAGAGAAGTCTTGGTTGCCGCCTTGAGAGGAGCCTGTAATATATGAGATAGAGGCAGAGAGCTTGGAAGGTGGAACTTGAAAGCACTCCAAAGCAATTTAATTAGGGAGAGAGAGAACTTGGGAGCACTCAAAAGCCAACAAATTGGTCACTTGGGGTTTTTATTACATCTTGATTTTAAAAATAAAACATACACATAGAGTACTAATGCACCACCAAAAGTCACACCACACTGCACATGCATGCATCGCATTCCTACATAATCACACTCGCCATGTTTGCACGCTCGCTCATCCACTATGGGAGTCACTACATGGAAACACCCCACATAAGGGTATGAGAATGGAGAGAGCTTTTGGAGGGAGCTTTTTCTAAGCCTTTTACTGGTATAGTGTTTGCAGGGAGAAAGCTTTTCATGCCTATTTGGAGAGAGCTTTTTGGAGGAAGCTTTTTTTGTTATTTCACAATCCAATAGAATATTCAAAGTAACATGTGCATTGGAAAAAATTATGCTTCGAACATAGGAGAAGGACAAGAAGACACAAGCCACCATCTCAAATTATAAATTTCAACAAAAAGAATACAATATTAAATCAGTTGTTGCAGTTTGTGCCATACAATTACATATGGGCACTAGGAGATGTAAGTGAATTAATTTAATTACAATATTTTTTTATGTTGTACAATGACGGTTGAACACAGGATGTAGATCCTCATTTGTTAGCTTGCTTTGATGGATCAACATATTGTGGTTTAGGTCCAAGCCAAAGTAGCGAAGGAAGATGAAGTAAATATGCTTGCAGGTCATGTATGGTTGCTTTGTGACACTCATTCTGCGAAGTCACCACATGTACACATCGGGCTACTTGCAATACGAACTTCATACCTCTCGCCCCGCACTTGTGAAGAAGATGTCTCCAACATGAATTTTTCATGAAGGCCTGCCCTCACGAGAGTGTGCATCTTTCACCTAAGTCTAAATGTCGCGATCCGTAGTGGAAATGATGGCAAATATCTCGTTGTTCTACAACCCCCATAATCTACAAGATTGACCATGGCAAATCTTGTAGGGCAATCCAGCAACAAAGGTTCCCCGCTAACATTATTAAAACAAAAAACTCACCTTCCATGATGAAGAGGAAGCCATCACTGGTAGAACTTTCTAGAGCTTAGTGGCTGTCTTCTCTCACTCTCTCTCTCTCTCTCTCCCTCTTTTTTCCTCTCTCGGCATTCCACTTTTTCTCTCTCCTTTCTCTCACTCTCTACAACTCTCTATCTTTCTCTCTCTCTCTCTCTCTCTCTCTCTCTCTCTCTCTCTCTCTCTCTCTCTCATGTCTCTAACTCTCCCTCTAGTTCTCTTTCTCACTATCACTCTTCCTCCATTTCTCTTTCTCCCTCGTTCCCTCCAAGTCAATCTCTCTCTCTCTCCCTCTCCCTCTCTCTCTCTCTCTCTCTCTCTCTCTCTCTCTCTCTCTCTCTCTCTCTCTCTCTCTCTCTCTCTCTCTCTCTCTCTCTCTTTGTGTGTGTGTGTGTGTGTGTGTGTGCGCGCGCGCTTCTCTCTTCTCAATCCCCCTCTCTCTCTCTCTTCGTATCTCTCTCCCACCGACCCTCCATCCCTCCCCCTCTCTCTCTCTCTCTCTCTCTCTCTCTCTCTTGGTTCATATAAAGAGGTTGCCATGCATGATATCAGAACGATGGCTTAATTGTTGTTTTTCTTAACTGCCATATTTGATAAATAGGGGTTTTATTTTAGGCGCAAGAAAAGTGAAGGGAGATTACTAGCACCGTTGTCAGGTGTGCAAGGCATGTGGATGAGAAGTCGCCAAGGTTTGCATGAAAAGAGGGTGCATGAAAGAAGAGCGTTGTCTAGCAAGTAAACAAGAGGTGCCTCCAATGAGATTGGTATGCATGAGGAAGTGGATCAGCATTGCATGATGTGTGGAGTGGCGACCACGGAGAGTTAAGGCCAAGAAATGTTGTTGATGTTGAAGACGGCCTGCAACACCTCATACAGAATCTAAGCTTTTCGAGGGATCATCACTACCTACTTATTAGGACGATGGGGAGGGAGGGACCATGCTACTACGCAGAGTTGATTTTTTTTGCATGATGTGGGTTGGGAGAGCAGCAGAGCATGTGAAGGGGTAAGTCAATTGAAAATTTAATTTGAGTGCATCGTTTTTTTTCAAGTTGAGACTATCTCTTTCTCTCTCTTCCTCTCTCGTTCAATCTCAATGGGCGCTAGCGCTCGCATTGGCAAGGAGCTCTCTGTCTTCCTCTCCGAACATTACGTAAGGGGTAACTCTCTCTCTCTCTCTCTCTCTCTCTCTCTCTCTCTCTCTCTCTCTCTCTCTCTCTCTCTCTCTCTCTCTCTCTCTCTCTCAAAAACGCAGCCGTTTTTTGACCTAGTAGACAACAATTCACTCTTTTGATCATAACTTCATTATCCTAACTCCGATTTGGGTGATCTATAGCCTCAATCGAAGAGCACAACGCCCTCTACGCATTGATGTAAAGAACAAAATTTTTATAGTTATGGAAGGAGTTTTTGTAGTAGCATTTTCAAAGTGAACATGTTCAAAAAAGTTGAATCTCATCTCTTATTTTACATACGATGTCTTCCGGCGCTCGCAAGGGTTCTTCTTCTTCAACAAGGTTCACAACCATTGTAGAAAATGATACAAAATCTCCTAAGTGTGGAGATAGCAACACAACCACCCAACCAATGATATCGAAAACCATGATCATGGCATACTTGGTATCCTTGCAAGAGATCGTAAACAAACAAGGCGGAGACTTATGGAGAATGGCACGCTAAGGGTACTTGTGATTGAGAATGAGAATCTCAAGAGGACACTTGAGACGCAAACAACATAGTTGATGCAACTTGAAGATGAAGTCAAGGAATGTAAACGCTCTCTTGTGAACTTGAATGCTTTGAAGGAGTGCATGAGCAAAGTAGAGCATGACCATGTATTGAAAGAGGAGAAATTTGACACCATGAGCCGGAATGTATGCGACATGAAAAATGTATACACAAACAAGTCTTGGACTGATGTATGTGGTAACAATGTGGTTCCTAGTTCCTCACTCATGCAAGCTATGGTTCAAACAAAGAATGTTGAGAAGGTGGATATGGAGGAGTTGAAGGAACGGAAGCGACGTTCCAAGAACATTGTTATTCGTGGAATTCCCAAAGAGAAGTTAGAGACACCTCAAAACCCACTTTGGCATGTCCGGAGTTATGGTCTATGGAGCACATAGAGTGGGGAAGCAAGGAGCTCCTCGCTCGGGAGAACGGCCAATTGTATGCACCATGTCGGATGAGACCAAACGAAAGATTATCCTTGATAATAGTTGGATCTATTTGAGAGATACAAAATGTTTTGTATGTGAAGATGACACTATTAAGCAACAAAATATGCGCTACAAGGCATATGATGAAAAGATTAAGAAAAACAAGGAGATCTCTCACGAAGAAAATGTGTCCAAGGAGGAGGCAAGTCCCTCGAGCAAATAGGGATGCATGCCTATGAGACCGAGTTACAATTGAAAATATGATTTTGGAATTATAACGGATACCCATGGAATGCGAGGGTTGGCATTGATAAACTAACAAGCAAAGCCGATGTTGTAGTTCTTGTTGAAACTTGGGAGCATGATACACAAAGGATTAACGGCTTGGAGGATTACAATGTACATTCATTGATGTGGTCAAATAATCTCAAGCAACGAAGAGGGTAAGGAGGGGTGGTATGTATGGTTAAGAAAGGACTGGAAGATTTTATATCAATTGTGAAAGATGACAAGTACAAACGTTATGTATGGCTGAAAATTATGACACCAAAAAGAGCACCCATTTTTGTAGCCGGTTGCTACATTCCTCATCATGATTTCCTCTTCTATGCTTGCATGGATAGAGATCATCCATTTTTTGATTTAGAAGAGGGCATTGCTTATTTCAAAGGCGAAGGTGATGTTACTGTATTTGGGGATATGAATGCTCTCACAAAAACATTGCAACATTATAACAATTTGATATGCCATACATTTCAAAGGAGTTGGAGGAGGTTCACTTGTATGATCGTACTTCAATGGATGAGAAAGAGCCGGATCACTATGGAAAGTTACTTTTACACATGTGTAATAGCACGGGTATGCTCATTGCCATTGGTGTATCTTTATGGAGTGTAACCAATGGATTTACATGTAGGAAACATAGGGGACAGTGTGATTGAGTATTTGCTACTCTCCGAAGCCATCATTTATTGCATAAAGTGTTTAATCTTTGGCCAATGGACCCCGAAATCCGAGCATCGGACCTTATCTATTAACCTTTCATGTGGAGAATCAACTAAGCATAATAATCTCAGCCAAAGGAAAGAGAAATTATCACTATGTATGGATTGCAAACGGACACCAATGTACATTGAAATGGTTGAGCAAAAGTTATAAGAATGCTTTGCCATAAAGTATCTCCATGGTATCAACAAAGATAGATCACGCAAAAGGTGGCTTGATAAAGAATGTCAAGATGCTCGAAAGTCCTTGATAAAGCTTGATGCAACTATGGATAAAGACAACTGTTAAAGTCGTTTGCATACATACAAGGCATTAATTCAAAAGAAGAGGCGAAGATGGGAAGTAAAGCAACAACTTTTTCAAGTCCAAGAAAAGGCACGTGCATGTGGAAGATTTTGGAGAAACTCGAGGGACAAGTGGTTGAGAATTTTGGTAACTTGAGTCTTGTGAATATGTACACACATTGTAAGCAATTATATGAGCAAGCAAATGCTGAAAAAATGCCGTTTTATGGTTCACTCCCATGTATGCCCTCTTTTTTTACTATTGAGGATGTATACGGTGGGCTTGAAAAGTTGGCCACTCCCAAAGCGGGGGAACTTCAAGGTTATTAAGCCGGAGATAATCAAATGGACGGGAGATTTTACCCATGAGTGGATGTGTGATATGTTCAACATTGCACTTCAACATGGTATGCCTTATGATTGGAATACTAATTGGGTTAAGCCTTTGCATAAAGGAGGGGATGTAAAGAATGTAAACAACTACCAGACTATAATGATTGGGTCTCTTATAGCAAAGTTGTTTGGGTGCATAATGGAGATAAAATTGAGTGATTGGGCTGAAAAGGATGACAAGTGTGCAAAAGGACAAGCGGGTTTTTGTCGATGCCATAGCACCATTGATCATCTTGTCACACTCTTCGTGTTTTCATGGAGGAAAGTCGGTTGAAAGACAAGCGATTGTTGTTTTGTGGACTTTAAGAAAGCCTTTGATATGATTCCACATAACAATTTGTGGAGAAGGATGAAAGAACTCCAAGTGCCAAGCGAGTTTATGCTTGCGGTTTCTCGAATCTATGAGAAGGTGATTTGTCAATTGCGCATGGAAAGAGAAATTTCAAAAAAAAAATTGTAAGCACTATTGAGGTTAAACAAGGATGTTCATTGTCACCAGCTCTCTTTGGTCTATGCAAAGATCAATTGGAACAAATGGTACTTTACTTTATGAAAGAAGAAGGCATTGAAGAGGTCACTATTTGCACTGCGGTAATCGTGCTTTTGTTGTATGCGGATGATGTAGTGCTTCTAGCACACACTTTAGAAGATGCACAAAAGCTTATGGTTGTCCTTGAGAACTTTTGCTCGCATAGTGGGCTGAGTGTGAATGAATCCAAAACAAAGGTTATGCTTGTGAAAACCAACCATAAGGAGAAGCCATGCATTGTGTACAACAATGAGACACTTAAAGTTGTTGAGAGCTTTAAGTACCATGGCCTTGAGGTTCCGTCCAATCACAAGTGGTATGAATGTGCTATGCGTCGTTTGGAAGCGGGAAAGAGAGCATATTATGCACTTGAGAACATGTATAATGTGGAAAACATCAAGTGTTGGGTTCTCAAGAAGTATCTTTTTGATGCATTGGTGACACCGGTTCTTCTTTATGGAGTTGAAGTGTGGGGCGGGAGCATCTCAAAGTCTACTTGGAAAGAGTTTGAGAAGGTCCAAAAGCGTTTTCTTTCAAATTTGCTCCAAGTTAAGACACAAACTCCATATACACTCCTACTTCTTGAGTCAGGGTCTCTTCCAATTGAGGTTATGGGCATGGAAAGGGTTGTGGAGTACATGATAAAGATGCGTCAAAACCCCTCACATCGACTTCCTACAATTGCATGGGAAGCAAGAAAAAAAGTTCAAAAGATGCATAAAAACAAGATCTTGAACACGGGATGGATGTAAGACTTAAAGAAGTGGTTTGGGAGATGGGATGCATTACACTTGCTACATGATGCTTCAATTGACTCCCAAGTGAATGAAGCTTTTCTACAACGCCAATGTATTACGGCTTGGGAGAAATCCGGTGGGTCACGCTTCATACATTACACCACCCATATTGCCCCCAACTACAAAACCATGTTCTTTGCTGAAAGAGGAAACTGTACTCACACTTACATGCTTGAGCCTATGCCCCTGTCGGCGAAACGCACTATCGCAGCCATTCGGCTTAGCTCCCATTTCCTTCAATGCGAGACAGGGCGTTGAGGAAATGGATAAGAGTCAAATCGAATGTGCACATTATGCTCATTGCAAGTTCGAGAATCTGAGTACCACACACTACTAGAGTGCTTAGCTTTTGGTCACATCCGAACTTGTTCTCTCACATTTTCAGCCATGACTTAGACCTCCACACTTTCCTCTCCCAGCCACAATGGTCTCTCCATTGCGACTCTCATCACCTCAATTTTGCAGCATCGAGAGTCATTCATCAGCCATACACATACTACATCACATGTAGCTTTGGTTCCATAAGTCATATTTGACCTCCGAGGACGATAATAAAATCTCTCTCTCTCTCTCTCTCTCTCTCTCTCTCTCTCTCTCTCTCTCTCTCTCTCTCTCTCTCTCTCTCTCTCTCTCTCTCTCTCTCTCTCTCTCTTACACACTTTCAATTGGTGGGCACTAGCGCTTGGCTGGGGGAAACACAAGAGAGAGAGAAGAGCAGTTGTAGAGGCACAATTTTTTGAAGGCGAGTATCTCTCTCTCTCTCTCTCTCTCTCTCTCTCTCTCTCTCTCTCTCTCTCTCTCTCTCTCTCTCTCTCTCTCTCTCTCTCTCTCTCTCTCTCTCTCTCTTCTTCAAGTGCTAGCGTGCACAAATATCATTCGAGTGTGTGTGTGGATTGTGAGTGCTAGCGCTCATTAAGGTTGAACGATCGACGAAGAGAGAGAGAGAGAGAGAGAGAGAGAGAGAGAGAGAGAGAGAAGAGAGAGAGAGAGAGAGAGAGAGAGAGAGAGAGAGAGATCTCTTGTTTCTTATTCCCAAGTGCTAGCGCGCACAAATATCATTTATGTGTATGTGTGTGTGTGTGTGTGTGTGTGGATTGCGAGTGCTAGCGCTCATTAAGGTTGAAGAATCGAGAGAGAGAGAGAGAGAGAGAGAGAGAGAGAGAGAGAGAGAGAGAGAGAGAGAGAGAGAGAGAGAGAGAGAGAGAGAAGAGGAAGAGAGAGAGGATGGGACTCATTTCCAAGTTACAGACGCACGCACAAGGCAAATGGACAAAGAACAGTTTCTGCGTGTGCGCGACCTCTTCCCTCAACCTGCAAACGGGAACACTGCGGCAATAGTGGATAGGGCAATAGTAGAAGGCGGGCTACGGCAGGTAGTGAGAGAGAGTTTTAGGACAACGTTTTTTTATAGAACAAAGGTAGTGTTGGATTAGAAATGTGCTATATGAAGCTTTTTCGCCAAAGAAGTACAACTCAGCTTGCCCTTGTCCTTAATGTTCTAGTAATTGACATCCCAAGTGTTGATCATTCTTCCTCCCCCATAGTTTCCCTACACTCTGGGGTCCACCTCAACTCACTAGTAGTGAGAAGTGGACTCTCCTCCTACTTCTCCTCCTCCTCATGTGCACGTCCTGGCATACCCTCTCCAGGGCCACATTACGTCCCTCATGTAGCTCTCCAAGCTCCTTCCACGTACTCTTTCTTTGCAGATTCGTTCAAATTTACATTCATACCTTAGAGCATATGCATACCGAATTGGCACCCTCCGTCTGGAGTCTAGGATTCTCTCTCTCTCTCTCTCTCTCTCTCTCTCTCTCTCTCTCTCTCTCTCTCTCTCTCTCTCTCTCTCTCTCTCTCTCTCTCTCTCTCTCTCTCTCTCTCTCTCTCTCTCTCACACACACACACACACACACACACACACACTCACAAACTCCTTATGCATCGTACTGTGAAGAAGATGATATCGGTAATTCTAGCAAGCACAAGGAGGCCCAGGGTCTGCCAGTCTCCAGAGCTAATGACCTCAAAACTGCTCAGCTACACGACTCATAAACATTATATGAGAATCTCGGCAATGATGATGTTTTGGCCTTGTCTTTGAGAAGCGGTTCAAAAATAGGGCTAGAAAAATACAATTTCCGTTACCCGTGAAAAATAAGGAAAACTTGAAATTCTTCTGGTTTTAGGGCATAATTTGAAGCTTTTGCCAATAATTACATTACAAATTGTGTGAATTTCTCGGTTTTCTTAAAGGCAACCTCAAAATTTAACAAAGATTTTATAATTTTAGTGGGTTGAAATACATTGGACCCCAATTTTTTTCTAACACTGGTTCAAAAGAAGTTAAGTCTTGAGGATACATCACAATTCTGTGACTCTTCCAGACAGTCCAGCTCTTAATTCCAAAACAGTCCACAAGGCTTTGAAGACTTGGGAGCAAAGATGATTCCAGAGGTTACCTTGCAATCCTCTGGGTGTAAACAAGAGAATCTTCTCCTCTCTATCACATATCCAAACACTTCCTGATCAAAGATAACTCCTATATTTTGTACGGATGTAACTCTCAATCGGTAGCACTTCACAACAGGATTGGTTGTCATGTGTATACAAGCTTTAATGGAAACTTCATTAGCTATATTCAAAGAGAGAGAGAGAGAGAGAGAGAGAGAGAGAGAGAGAGAGAGAGAGAGAGAGAGAGAGACAGAATTAGCGAGGGTTTGCCTATATAAGGCATATAAAAGCTATGTTTTTTACTCAATTTAAAATTATCATCAAAGTGTGTCTTTATTCAATGTCAGTTTCTCTCTCTCTGAGAGAGAGAGAGAATTAGCGAGGGTTTGCTTTTTACTCAATTTAAAATTATCATCAAAAGTGTGTCTTTTTATTCAATGTCAGTTTCTCTCTCTCTCTCTCTCTCTCTCTCTCTCACACACACACACACACACACACACACACACATAGATGTATTCATCCACACACACACACACACACACACACACACACACAAATGGAGGGAGGATAGGATGGATAGAGATGTTAGGGAATAGGGCATAGCTAAGTAGATAATTGAGTAGTTAACTTAATGGAGAGAGATAATTTTCACACACGAGAGATTATAGAGGGGGGAGAGAGAGAGAGAGAGTACACACGATATACGTGGTTCACCTAATGTGGGCTATGTCCACGAGAAAGCAGCCACTCAATGGCTGTAGTACTTCAAAACAAGAAGTAGATTACAAGAGGGATTATACCCTTTTGGAGCTCCCCCCTTGCTTCACTCTCACCACCTCACGTCAACTTCACAATGCACCACAATGCTTCACAATCCATTTTTGTGTGTAGAAGAGGCCTCCTTTTATAGACCAAAAGGGCTGCCCTCTCATATGAGAGGCAGTCGTGTGTAGCCACCCTTGTCTTGACAATTATGACTTGGACTCTCCAATGCGCCCATGTGTGGCCGCCCTTGAGAGACAAGTCTGCCTTTGAAAGCGGCCACCGGCCATTGACTACCGGCCATTTCTGACCACTTTTCGATCATCATCTGGCCATAATATTCCATCGAAAAGGAATATTCCGGCGAATGATTTTTCTTCACGCACGATGGCTTCTCCTCATAACGGGGGGCTTACAAATGTGCGTTTTTAATACAAAAAAATTACAAGGGGTCAATCAGGCTCCATACTTGATAGGAGAGAGAGAAAGAGATAGAGGGAGAAAGGGGGTTGTAGGTTAGAGAGTATGCCAATATAAGCGCATTTCAAACAATATTTTTTATTTAAATTACAATTGAGCGCGCAACATTTATTCAAGGTAGATCTTTAAAGAGTTAAGGATAGAAGAAGGGAGAGAAATAGAATTTAAAAAAAAAAAAGAGGAGGGAAAGGATAGAGAGAGAGAGAGAGAGAGTGGGGTTGAAGATGGCAGGAGTCAGAGCAACGGTGAGAGAGAGAGAGAGAGAGAGAGAGAGAGAGAGAGAGAGAGAGAGAGAAAATAACATATGAAAATTCTATTTCTTTTTTGTATATTAACAAGAACATTTGTGCATTACTTTCAGACTAAAGATGGCCAAGAAATTTGATGATGCCGCTCGAGTTCGTTCACAATGGAGAGGTGGTTAGTGTTGGTCAAATAGAAAAGACTTCCAACTTGGCTAAGCTTCATTGGAGCAGATTGCCACCTGGATCTTGCAGTGTTATAAGTATATGATGGGAAGGATGCTCCTCTACCTCATGTTCCATCCACGAACGAAGAAATGACTACTCTAAAGAAGGCAGAAAAAAGTCTTCTTCCATGGCCTGAACGCGATCTTGTAATTTTTGGGTTCATGTCAATAAAGGCTTCGAATAGGTTGCTCTTTGAGTGTAAACTCTTAAATGCTAAAAGCTTACTTGTTGAATGATCATTGCTATATTGTTTGTTTATTAAAGAGTTACCAAGACAGCAAGGAAAGAACCACAAGAAATGTCTTTATCTGCTAGTGTATACAAATGAGAACGACATCGTTGTTTAGTACGGAGGAGACTGTGGAGCATTGGCTTTGTTGGAGCTAGATGGGCCGTATGATGACAATATTTGAGAGCAATGGGGAGCTCTCCACCAAACTACACACTGTTTTGGAAATGCAAGCTCGTCGACTGAGAGAGATGCAAGAGCGCAACAAGAGACATGTAGATGAGGTGGAGTGTGCCTTGAAGGCAGCATCTCTGATAGGAACTGCATCCAAACATTGTGAAGTTAGATCCACCGGCCCATGACTTAGAGTATATATTTCAAACAGCACCCGCATTGTGTAAACATTGATCTTTTTTGTAAACCATTATAAACAATCACTTTTAACATTGTCTTGAACAAAGAGATATGCTTATTCTCAAGTAGTCTGATCTTGTAAATTAGTGGTTTTTTTCTATTCTTGTATCCCTATCGGTGAACTGTGAGAGAGATATGTGGACTTGTCTGATCTTGTGATTAAGTGGAATTTTCATGTTCCTTTAACTCTTTTCATGAACTTGTGGTCACTGTGGTTGTCCTTTCTTGGTAGTTGGGCTTATCACTCGCAAGCTCTCAACTTTCACATTGTGATTCGTGTGCCACTCTATAGCGATGCATGTTGATGTGACTTCAAATTTTTGGGTGACGTACTCCAACATTTACCCAAATTCCATGAAAAGAAGCGCAATGTTTGTCATTTACCTAAGCTCAACAACAGCAACCTTGCTTTACACGCTACTCACCATTAGATCACTGCTCTTTCATGCGTTTGACATGTTATTAACCTAACTTGCTATTAACTTTAATGATGAAGGTAAAACCTCACGAAATAGAAATCGGTTGCTCTAGTTGGATAGCAGTAAAGCAGGGTTACATCACCTTGCCCTAAGTCATCCTGGAGAATTGATATTAGAGAAATTAATTAAAAAAACAATTGCAAATGGATCATGTATAGTATTATTGACACTCACACCTACTGCAACCAGCCAATTGAGGTGTGTTTTTCTTGCTTGAATTGTTAATTGCATCCCCCCCCCCCCCCCCCCCCCCCCCCAAAACCGCGTGCATTGCATCCTTTAATAATTAAAACATGCACACATGCATTGTCTTTGGAAGTTACTAATTTTTTATATATATTTTTAAAAAACCATCTCTCTCTCACTCTTTCCTTAGTCATCACGTTTCTCTCTTCACTTCATTTCAATATTCTTCTTTCCCTCTCCCTATTCCTCCATCTCTCTCTCTCTCTCTCTCTCTCTCTCTCTCTCTCTCTCTCTCTCTCTCTCTCTCTCGCTCGTGTCCTCCGTCGCTTTCTCTACCCTCCTCCCACCCCATCTCTCTCTATCCCCTCCCTAGTGTAATGTCTTTACCACCCCCCACCCTCTCCCTCTATCCCACCTCTCTCTCTCTCTCTCTCTCTCTCTCTCTCTCTCTCTCTCTCTCTCTCTCTCTCTCTCCAATCCATTCTCTCTTCTTCATTCCGTTCCTCACTAATCTCCTATCCCCTCTCTCTCCCCCACTCCCTCGTTCCCCACTTTTCTCTTTGTCTCACTACCCCCTCTCTCACTTATCCCCCCTCAAGAACATTGTTATTCGTGGAATTCCCGAAGAGAAGTTAGAGACACCTCCTTCTCTTGCCATTGTTATTGAAGGATTCTTCAAAACCCACTTTGGCATGTCCGGAGTTATGGTCTATGGAGCACATAGAGTGGGGAAGCAAGGAGCTCCTCGCTCAAGAGAACGGCCAATTGTATGCACCATGCTGGATGAGACCAAGCGAAAGATTATCCTTGATAATAGTTGGATCTATTTGAGGGATACAAAATGTTTTGTATGTGAAGACCACACTATTAAGCAACAAAATATGCATCGCAAGGCATATGAGGAAAAGAATAATAAAAACAAGGAGATCTCTCATGAAGAAAATGTGCCCAAGGAGGAGGCAAGTCTCTCAAGCAAATAGGGATGCGTGACCTATGAGACCGAGTTACAATTGAAAATATGCTTTTGGAATTGTAATGGAT
The DNA here is from genome assembly GCF_014529385.1 of Adiantum capillus-veneris. Classification (NCBI taxonomy): domain Eukaryota; kingdom Viridiplantae; phylum Streptophyta; class Polypodiopsida; order Polypodiales; family Pteridaceae; genus Adiantum; species Adiantum capillus-veneris. The sequence continues at coordinate 171,355,722 of NC_140935.1, forward strand.
ACCCATGGAATGCGGGGGTTGGCATTGATGAACCAACAAGCAAAGCCGATGTTGTACTTCCTGTTGAAACTTGGGAGCATGATACACAAAGGATTAATGGCTTGAAGGATTACAATGTACATTCATTGATGTGGTCAAAGAATCTCAAGCAACGAAGAGGACAAGGAGGGTTAGCATGTATGGTTAAGAAAGGATTGGAAAATTTTGTATCAATTGTGAAAGATGACAAGTACAAACGTTATGTATGGCTGAAAATTATGACACCAAAAAGAGCACCCATTTTTGTAGCCGGTTGCTACATTCCTCATCATGATTCTCCCTTTTATGCTTGCATGGATAGAGATCAACCATTTTCTGATTTGGAAGAGGACATTGCTTATTTCAAAGGTGAAGGTGATGTTATTGTATTTGGGGATATGAATGCTCGCACAAAAACATTGCAACATGATACTGAACAATTTGATATGCCATACATTTCAAGGGAGTTGGAGGAAGTTCACTTGTATGATCGTACTTCAATGGATGAGAAAGAGCCGGATCACTATGGAAAGTTACTTTTACACATGTGTAATAGCACGGGTATGCTCATTGCCAATGGCGTATCTTTGTGGAGTGGAACCAATGGATTTACATGTAGGACACATAATGGGGATAGTGTGATTGACTATATGCTACTCTCTGAAGCCATCATGTATCGCATAAAGAGTTTTATGTTTGGTCAATGGACCCCGGAATCCGACCATCGCACCTTATGTATTGACCTTTCATGTGGAGAAGCAACTAAGCATGATAATCTCAGCCAAAGGAAAGAGAAGTTATCACTATGTATGGATTTCAAACGGGCACCAATGTACATTGAAATGGTTGAGCAAAAATTATGGATGAGAAAGCTTCAATGTGATGCACCATTGGAAACTAAATGGGAAGCTTTCAAGAAAGCTATTTGTTCTTGTGCGGAAGAATGCTTTGCCATAAAGCATCTCCATGGTATCAACAAAGATAGATCACGCAAAAGGTGGTTTGATAAAGAATGTCAAGATGCTCGAAAGTCCTTGATAAAGCTTGATGCAACTATGGACAAAGACAACTATCAAAGTCATTTGCATACATACAAGGCATTGATTCAAAAGAAGAGAAGAAGATGGGAAGTAAAGCAACAAGAATTTCAAGTCCAAGAAAAGACACATGCATGTGGAAGATTTTGGAGAAACTTGAGAGGCAAGCGGGTTGAGAATTTTGGTAACTTGAGTCTAGTGGATATGTACACACATTGTAGGCAATTATATGAGCAAGCAAATACTGAAAAAATGCCATTTTATGGTTCACTCCCAAGTATGCCGTCTTTTTTTACTATTGAGGATGTATGCGGTGGGCTTGAAAAGTTGGCCACTCGCAAAGCGGGAGATCTTCAAGGTATCAAGCCGGAGATGATCAAATGGACGGGAGATTTTACCCATGAGTGGATGTGTGATATGTTCAACCTTGCACTTCAACATGGTATGCCTTATGATTGGAGTACTAATTGGGTTAAGCCTTTGCATAAAGGAGGGGATGTAAAGAATGTAAGCAACTACAGGACTATAATGATTGGGTCTCTTATGGCAAAGTTGTTTGGGTGCATAATGGAGATGAAATTGAGTGATTGGGCTGAAGAGAATGACAAGCGTGCAAAGGGACAAGCGGGTTTTTGTCGATGCCATAGCACCATTGATCATCTTGTCACTCTTCGTGTTCTCATGGAGGAAAGTCGGTTGAAAGGCAAGCGATTGTATTGTTGTTTTGTGGACTTTAAGAAAGCCTTTGATATGATTCCACGTAACAATTTGTGGAGAAGGATGGAAGAACTCCAAGTGCCAAGTGAGTTTATGCTTGCGGTTTCTCGAATCTATGAGAAGGTGATTTGTCAATTGCGCATGGGAAGAGAAATTTCAAAAAAATTTGTAAGCACTATTGGGGTTAAACAAGGATGTCCATTGTCACCAACTCTCTTTGGTCTATGCATCGATCAATTGGAACAAATGGTACTTGACTTTATACAAGAAGAAGGCATTGAAGAGGTCACTATTTGCAATGCAGTAATCATGCTTTTGTTGTATGCGGATGATGTAGTGCTTCTAGCACACACTTTAGAAGATGCACAAAAGCTTATGGTTGTCCTTGAGAACTTTTGCTTGCATAGTGGGCTGATTGTAAATGAATCCAAAACAAAGGCTATGCTTGTGAAAACCAACCATAAGGAGAGGCCATGCATTGTGTACAACAACGAGACACTTGAAGTTGTTGAGAGCTTTAAGTACCTTGGCCTTGAGGTTCCATCCAATCACAAGTGGCATGAATGTGCTATGCGTCGTTTGGAAGCGGGAAAGAGAGCATATTATGCATTTGAGAACATGTGTAATGCGGGAAACATCAAGTGTTGGGTTCTCAAAAAGTATCTTTTTGATGCATTGGTGACACCGGTTCTTCTTTATGGAGTTGAAGTGTGGGGTGGGAGCATCTCAAAGTCTACTTGGAAAGAGTTTGAGAATGTCCAAAAGCGTTTTCTTACAAACTTTCTCCAAGTTAAGACACAAACACCATATATGCTCCTACTTCTTGAGTCGGGATCTCTTCCAATTGAGGTTATGGGCATGGAAAGGGTTGTGGAGTACATGATAAAGATGCGTCAAAACCCCTCACATCGACTTCCTACAATTGCATGGGAAGCAAGCAAAAAAGTTCAAAAGACGCATAAAAGCAAGATCTTGAGCACGGGATGGATGCAAGACATAAAGAAGTGGTTTGGGAGATGGGATGCAATACACTTGCTACATGATGCTTCAATTGACTCTCAAGTGAATGAAGCTTTTCTACAACGCCAATGTATTACGGCTTGGGAGAAATCCGGTGGGTCACGCTTCATACATTACACCACCTATATTGCCCCCAACTACAAAACCATGTTCTTCGCTGAGAGAGGAAACCGTACTCACACTTACATGCTTGAGCCTATTCCCTTGTCCGCGATACGCACTATCGCAGCAATTCGGCTTAGCTCCCATTTCCTTCGATGCGAGACAGGGCGTTGGGGCAATGGAGAAGAGTCAAATCGATTGTGCACATTATGCTCACTGCAAGTTCGAGAGTCTGAGTACCACACACTACTAGAGTGCTCAGCTTTTGATCACATCCGAACTTGCTTCTCTCACATTTTCAGCCATAACTTAGACCTACACACTTTCCTCTCCCAGGCAAAGTGTGGGCTCTCCATTGCGACTCTCATCACTACAATTTTGGAGCATCGAGAGTCACTCATCAGCCATACACATACTACATCACATGTAACTTTGGTCCCATAGGTCATATTTGACCTCCGAGGACAATAATAAAATCTATCTATCTATCTCTCTCTCTCTCTCTCTCTCTCTCTCTCTCTCTCTCTGTCTCTCTCTCTCTCTCTCTCTCTCTCTCTCTCTCTCCACTTCTCTCTCTCCCCCTCTTGACACACGTGGCATGGCACGTGAACGGCCACACACCATAGGGGCAGCTTGTGTCAACATTGCAGAACACGTGGGCACCTTGTGCCCACGTGGCATGCCATGTTGGCACAAGATGCTCCCGTGAACTGTAGGTTGCTTGCAGTCCATGTGGATTACCTTATTGGACTCACGTGGACTACTTCGATGGCAGTCAACAATCAAATGACTGTTAGGGGGCCACATCCCCCCTAATAAAAGGGGTTGCAGGCCCCCTTATAAAAGGGGACTTCCTCCCTTTTTCTCACACTCTCTCTCTAACTCTTTCACTCTCTCAAGCGGCGATCTCTCTCACTCTCACACGCTTTCTCTCACTCATTCTTTGTAACCCACTCTCATGTTGTTAACGGGTAAACCTAAACTCAAGGTTTGGGCATAAACCAAAAACCCCTTGTGTTGGTAGCTCATTAGTAGCACTAGGTTGTGAGAAAACCTAAAACTCAGGGTTGGTGAGTATACCAAAAACTCCTTGTGTCATGAGAGTAAAAACCTTTGTTCAAGGGCCATGTGATTATGACAAGTTTGGTTGAAGGGGACGAATCTTCGGGTCAGCCCAACTTGGGCAACCACATATCAAGTGAACAAGATGTAAGAGACTTTATAAGGCCTAAAAACCTAATGATTATCCCTTCCTTTTTGTGTTGATTTGTGAGCTTATCCTCTCCTCTCTCTCGTCTGCTCTCTCTCCCTCCTAGCTATGTCTCTCTGTGATGCACTGGCTTCCTAGCAAATTCAACACTCTTGGCCTTTGGAGAGTTGCCCCTTGATCGTTGGGAAAAGCTACTTGTGACCCTTGAGAGGTGCATCTAGCCATATGAGCTACTAAATAAGTAGAAAAATTTTGTATAGACGTTCACCCTTAGCCTAATCAACCATTCTATGCATCTTGTTAGTTTATGATTGATCAAGTTATCATGTTTTGAGTCTACTCTCTCTCTCTCTCTCTCTCTCTCTCTCTCTCTCTCTCTCTCTCTCTAATCACAAGTGTAATTATCAATGCTACCACGATGAATGCTAATCTCATCCATCTACCCTAGCCCAACAAGTGGTATTAGATCTTATGGTATGATTAGCATTCTCTAATCATTTTTTCCTTGATTGCACATATCCAATTAGCACATCTCCATTCCATAGAGCCACTACCCGTCTTGACGAATTTGGCATGATTAGTGCATAATTGCACTCAAATAGTGTGTACTTTGCATTTGCATTCTAGACCGCATTTGTGTTGATTTTTTAGTAACTTGCATCTTCAATTAGTTTTCTTGACTTCGTGTTCACCAAGCTTTGCTCACTTCGCTTTAAAGCTTGCAAGCTCTCTGATGAGCCTTCAAGCACTCCATTCTAAGGCCAGGAGCTCCCCCATACTGCATCCCAAGTTACTTCCATAATTAGGTGTGTGTGTGTGTGAGAGAGAGAGAGAGAGTTCTATTGTGTGTGCATCCTCTACAATGCTTGGCATATAATTTGATCTTTTGGGAGCACTGACATCCAAGGGCATGGGCCTTGTTGGCGAGCCCAAATTGGATTCCCTAAAGTTTCCTTTTAGGGCGTGGGTACATGATCATGAAGTTCCACCCTAAGGAGATGGCGGAGATTCAGTTAGTGCTCGGCATGATCAACAAGTAGGTTCTTTACATTATCTTTAATGCACTTGAATTTTCAATTGTTGCTATATTGTTACCAAAAAAATTAAGGTCACATGAGTCCATATGCCTCACACCACTGGCCACGACATTTTCATGATTCATAAGTTGGCAAGACGGCTTAGACTACTGATGTCTTTGTTAGCACGACTATTCTGGAAGGTGAGTGTACTTTATAATGCACACACCTTTACTATATTTTGTTAAAAAATCAATTTGTCTTTTATGTTGCATACTATAGGAGGAGTTCAATGTAATGTATCGACACAAAATGCAGAATTTTCTTGCTAAGGACAATAGAGAGTACCTCTCAAGAGAAGGGGAGTACAAAGCAAGCTTAGACATTGCTCTAAGGGAGACAAGAACTTCTTCGTTCGAAAGGGGTTGGAGATAGCTATCATTGCCAATCCAGAGAATGACACATACTTCTTTCAAAAGTGTATTTCATTTCTGGGTTGGGAGAGAAGGGATGCAAAATAACCACCTCCTTCAGAGTGGCCAAGGTTGCACGTGCACGCATCAACCCTATGGAGTGAGGCTTCTTTGCTTTTGAATGTATTGGTTTTTTAATGATTATCTAACATTATATCAAATGAAACATTAGTAAATTTTGTTTGGTGGACATATTGGCCAAGGGTAAGGTTTTCATTATCGAGGCATCTTTTCCAACACAGGAGAAGCCATTCTCGCAATGGCTGAGAATGCATGTCTACTAGTGCCAGTTGGAAAGGTGGGTATAGTCACATTAGAGAACGAGATCATATATATGGATGCAATGTTGTTAATGCTTGAAGTGTAGGGGTGTATTGAGCTTGGTAGAGAAGATGGAGGACAAGAACGCAATTGTGAAGAAGCTCCACACGATTGTTGTACGCAATTATGGCCTCTCTTGGAGAGGCAATGCAAGCTTTCCAACAAGACCACTTTGACAAAGCATTTGTGTGGTAGAGGATAGAGATACGAGCCACACATAACGGATTGGAGTAGCCGCTTCTTGTAGTCCCTGCTGATATAGACCATCTACATAGGGCGCTTTTTATGGACCCAAAGAGTAGCCTTGAGTGAGTTTATGATGCTTTAATATCTAATTTCTATACCAAAATTCCTTGGACACTCATTCCATCTTCTTACGGATGGTATTATGCATTGCAAGACCCTTCGAGTGACCCTTCGGGTCCCTCTCTGGTAGTACCGACCAAATGGATCTTGATCAGCGGCTTGGAGGGGTGCGACTTGCATGGACGGACTTACCGGCACACTGCAAACTTGGCACTCACATTGGCCACGTACCCCGTTTTGGAATGTACTCTTTGTTGAGGTTAGTGCCAGTGTGTTCACCTTAGGTACAGAGTTCTTGTTGCCAAATGGTGTAGTAATGGTGGCGTGCGGAGTGGATCACTTGGCACTCGTAGCCAAGGAGGCTTGCATGTGCGATTTTCACCATCTCCGTACCATTTTCCTTTCGATGTTCTCATCATACCTTGTTATCGACAATTTCATAGATTCAGTAAGTCCTAAACCATTCCTCAATTAGTTTCATGATAATCTAATCGTAAACCATGTTGTAGGTTGAGACATTGGTGATGCTTGCCATGCTTACATGTAGATTTAACAGGCTTTCAGTTGTTCCATTGTACGATCGCTAGGCAAAAGATGTGGTAGCTGATGGTGATGGTTTTGATGCTGATAGTGATATGAATTGAGAACTATTTCAAGAGGCGCCATGGACTCTAAACAAAATTGGAGCACCCTTTTGGCCGGGTGTAGAGGCGGAAAGTGAGTTCTTTGGTCGGTAAGGGGAGTCAGAGGGAGGGATGGTTGAAGTTACAACTTGTAGTTGTCATTGTAGTGTCTAATAATGTACATGATATTCTGCAGGTGGTTGTTGGGTACATTCACGAAGGTTGGCCACACAGTTTTGGATTGTCTTGCTGGATACAGTGGTTTGACGACCGAGTGTGAGTGTCTCCGACATCATTGCATCAGCATTGAACAAGATTGCAATGTGTTTATGACATGTGTCTTACCAAAATAGAGGCTTCCAAATGGGCTAGGGTTGACTCTTCATTTTGGCGATGTTTCATGATCAGCAAAGACACAACCACCTACATCGCACCCATCGCGATCTATTCCACCCCCAAGTAGATGTCCATCTATAGTACTTGGTTAGCTATACTAGGGCCAACTGCTCCCCACACGCCACTCTTTCCCTTGCTATTCATGAGGCCTCCACCAGCATGGCTGCCATCAACACAACCACCATTAGGATTGTCGCCACAAGGAATCTGAAACAAAATTCGTATTTTTTCTTTCATGTGAACTCATTTTGTATGTAATGTCACCTTCAAACTTTGTATTGTTTCTTCTCACTATACTTAAGTTTTGCAAAGGATCGCTTTCTATTTCTTGATAAGTGAGATTAATGCATTTGTGATTTAAGCAATGGTGTTTAATCTTGAAGTGACATCCTATTTAATGTCATATTTTATCCAAAAAGTAGTCAAAAGACATGGTGTGAATGCCCTTAAAAAATAAAGTGACTTTGATTTCTAAAAAAGGCCAAAAATTCACACGTATCATTCATTCACAATTTTTTCTCTTCACAAGCTTCTCTTTTAGTATTCCCGCATCCACACATTCACTATGCCAAGGGGTAATCATGGACAACGCAATGTGCGTGGGCAAGGCGCTCAATGTGGGCATGGGTCTCAACGTGGTTCACCGATTCCCCATGGCAACCCCCTTAACAATGTGCATATTTTGAACATTGTGTATGCAATGGGTAACTTATATGAAACACAAAGTGCACGTAGCAACACAAAGGATTTTTGTGCAACCGAAGCCACAAAGTTCTCATTCAATGCCATGTATGTGCTGGATGGTAATGCACACCCAACCAAACAGAATGTTGAGCAAGTTGTTGTTATTGCCCACAATGCAATAATGAACTTGTGATATCTTGGATATCGCACCCCACAAGGGTGTGCAGCCTTCATGAGGTATGCAAAGGCCCGGGTAGAAGTGTGGACGACATACATTACTTCACAGGGGACAAGCCAGTGGAGCTAACAATGGAAACAATGAGGATAATGACAACGACAACGACAACGACACTAGCAACGATGACAACTAGATTTTCCCACTCTAAGCTAGTGTTAGAACAATAAACCCGTAAACCTTGTAGCCATCTGGCAATATTATACTATTTTGTTTCACTCCATATTTATCATTTTTCCATTGTTGTTCCCATTGAGATGTTTACTTTAAATCCTTTCAATATAAGTATATAGGTATGTTTCACCCATCACTTAATGTTATTCATGCATTTTGTCATGCATTGAAGGTTGTTAAAGATATTTTTAACAAGGATTGTCCTTGATTATTAGAGCATATATGTGTTGCATAGTGGATAGTATCCCTCTTTGACAAAAGGGATCCTTGGAATCTACTAGCCAAATTCCAAAAAAGCGCTCGTCATGAAATGCTTGTCAAAAAAACGCATCCCTTAGAATGCATTTCATGGATGCAAGCTAGAATGCTAGATAGAAGGTCAAAATGTAGATATCAGTTGAAGCAAATACAAAGAATCACATTCTATTGGTATTTTGGTGTATATTTTGCAATGGGCATTCTATCATGTTAATTGGGTTGTCGACGTGTTCCAAAGTTTTTAAGAAATGTAGTAGTGAATCCCACATGATTAGAATGATGATTAAGGTGCTGGTAAGCTTTTAGGTACAATGAGAACCCCTAGATATAAAAGTAACTTCGTATAGTATGTAGTCCTCTTTTGGATAAAAAACAAGGTTTGTATTTGGATATGGTATCTCTCTCCTTCTTGTTCACAACTAATCTCTTTCCTACATACTAACCATGCTAGCAACCTAGGTCCATCACCACACATGAGGATAAGCTGCTATATAATCGTAACAAACTCCTCACGTATCTAGTAAAATTTAAAATGTATCCTCTTGGGGATGCATGATGGAACTAAAACTAATAGATTCCATGCTTCTAGTCAATGCCTATGATGATCAATGTGGCTTTGAGTTTTGAAAAATCACATTGATATACATCTTTTATTGAACAAAATCCTCGCTTTCATCTCTACTTTCCATTCCATTTATGTTTAGGTAATTGTATGTACAAAATGTACTAAAGTGCCATAGATAATGTCTCTCAAGCACTAAACATACTAGTAGCTAATGGCAGAACAATGTTGACTACATGCTAATAACATTCTTATGGTGAATGGTATCCCTCAAGAATTGGGTAGACTAGCCATCTATTGTGAAAACGTGTCTCAATTACAAATTAGATCGAGAGAAAAACATGTTAAAGCATTATATTCACCTTCCCTATGCTTTTCCTCCTACTTACAAGCTTTCTTATCTCACATGCAGTAGCCCTTGGTAGATCTTAGGCGAACTTAGGGCTTACAATTGCACTTTGCCATATTTTCAAGATGAGGGTTTAATTTTTTGGTTGTGGTATTCGATAGAGCGATTTGCATGACCTTATGTTTGCTCACTATATACATGGCCTAAGGGGCTCTCTATCCTTTGTCTTTTATCATTCTCAGAGTTTTCCATTATAATTTATTGGGCTTTCTAGCCTTTCATCCATTTATGTAATGGGAATGGCCTATGAACTTTGAGAATAGAGAAATTCAGAGAATTAGAGTGAGCATTTTTGTTAGTTACTTTGAGAACATAGAGGGTGAACTTAATTGATGGTAGCAACATGAACATAGTACTCAATTAACTTGGCATGAACAATACTTTTGCAAGAGAGAGAGTATTAGAGAACATGACAATAGTTGAGGACCAGATTTACTTGGAGCCGGTCCCCCCTCCAAAAGGCATTTGTATTATAGTTTCTCCCATCAAGAGAGACTTGGTACAATACAATCTTTGTGTTCCTTGTGACCTTGGTGATGCTATGAAGATGGACAGCTTCATGCATCATGAGCATAACATAAACTTTGCAAAAAACATAAACTATCCCAAGCCTCAGTCCCAACGCCTCAAAACACCTTAGAAGGTGGAGAGAGCTAGCGGGGAATGAGAGTAGGGAAGAGGAAGAAGAATCATTCATAGGAGAAAGAAATAGTTCCTCACTTATCATCACTCTTCTTGCTTAGCATGGCATAATAGCATAGTAATGAAGATGAAGAAGATGATAAGCTTAATCATTGAAGCATGGCTCTTTGTTAGATTTGCATTCCATAGTCAAGAGTGTTGGTGTAGGCTCTCCACTTCTCAACAAGCTTGGAGAAGGAGATGGAGCTCTTGCACTTTGCACTCCACACAATGACAGAATGTGTGTGTGTGTGGGAGAGTATACCCCCCTCTCATGCTTGGTCCACACCTCTCTCTTTTTCTTGTATTATTTAATTATTTCATTTGGACACGTGTCCTCTTTTTCCTCTTTGAGAGAAACAACTTAATTATTTATTTTTATGCATCTAAATTCTCATTGGACCCCTTTAAAACCTATCCAATAGGATTCAAGCACATCATGAGGGCCACATGTGGAGGATCATTTGAACATGTGTCTTTTATGCTTCTTAAGTCATTTGGTTTGTATTGAATACTTCAAGCACTTAGTGGAGGATCATTTGAACATGTGTCTTTTATGCTTCTTAAGTCATTTGGTTTGAATTAAATACTTCAAGCACTTAGTCAATCAAGCATAAAAATCACCTCAAGCTTGAATACGTCAAGCACTTAGTAAATCAAGCATAAAAATCACCTCAAGCTTTGGGGCAAGGTTCTCGCAAACATTTTAAGAACTTTAGTTAGCAAGCCGACAAAAGCACCTCATGCTTTTGTAGGGTTCCCACCTCAAGGTCAGCCCTAGCTTGTTGCCTAAGGTCAAAGGACTTTTTAACACTAACTTTTGGAGGTCTTTAATGAAGCTAACCCTAAGGTCTTTTTAAGCTCCATTAGATGCACATTGCTCTTTAGACTACCTCCTTTTGGACCCCTATTGAGATGTAACCATCTCTCCTCTTGGTCCCTTGCTGAGGTAAATCTAGAAGCACTTATTGCACATTGCTCTTTGGTAGACCGTCTCCTTTTGGACCCCTATTGAGATTCAACCATTTCTTCTTTTGGTCCCCTGTTGAGATAGGTCTAAAAGCACATATCCTTTTATGTTCCCATATTAAATGATCAATTTAATATGAGAAAATCATTTGGTAAAGTTAGATGTTATATTTTATAACAATTTATCTCTCTTATCTCTATGTATCTCATGTGCCATCATCTCTCCCTTCCTTTACACCATCCAACAAGGTAGTAGAGCATCATGTTGTCATATATGTGGTAGTGTGAACACGCTTAGGACAGCTGGGGTATTTTTTCCCTCACTAGGAGGTTTTTTCCCCAGGTGCATTGTATGTATGTCCATCACTCTAGAGATAACATACTTCTATTTGTGCAATAAGCAATACACTCTCTGTTGTGTGCCTTGAGCTTCATCATCTTTTCCAAGTTGTGTATGCATCCATGTAGCCCTAATTCCAACAATTGATAGTAGAGTAGGTTGTGTCCTCCTTGGCATAGTTGCAAGCACCCCTCTGCACACTTTCTCTAGATTTGGTAAGCTTTGGTGAGCGTCAGTAGGTCAAGTAATACTTCGTGATAGCTCATGGAGCTAGGTGTGCTTAGAATTTTGATTTAGGCTCATTTCGGCCTCCATTTCCACTGCAACCAATAATGTGCATGCAATTTTGTCCTTTTTTGTATAATTTTTATAAGTGCAATCTTTTGTAGATTAGATCCTTACAGTCCTCTTGGGTTGTGCTATATGGCACATGTTAGTCCTACTTTGTTTTTACTCTTTTGTATCAATTTTCACATTGCGTGCAATAACTCACCATGATTGATAACAACACGGATGTTTTCAAGATGTTTTGCATTGATGTACATCCATGTAGGCTTTGTTGAGTATGTTTCAAGTTCTCATAGATATATTGTTGGTCGAGTTGTTTTGTCTACAATTGAGCAATCAAAATTGCATTGCCGTATAAAGAGCTAGAGCAAGAGGAAGATGATATGGAAATTTTTCTTGCTCATATCAAGGATATCAATGAGCAAATCATTTTTGTAGGTGAAGTTATTTCTATTAGTTCACTTGTGTAGACTATCTCTTACCAGACTTTTGCTAGTACTTGGAGACTTGTGACCAAGGAAACCATATGTGATTTGCCTCGTGGCAAAAAGGCCATTGGTGCAAAGTGGATTTATAACTTGAAAAGTAAGCTAGATGGTGAGATTAATCACTACAAGGCTAGACTTGTTGCAAAAGGTTATGCTCAGCAGCATTGACTGTGAAGAGACTTTTGCTCCCACTTGTTGTATGACTAATTTCATTTTCTATATGCATTGGCAACTTACTTTGGATGGAATGTACATCAATCAAACATTGTTACTGCTTTATTGAACGGTGATATATTTTGAAAGCATATGTAACACAACCTCACGGTTTTGTCAAGAAAGGACACGAAAAAAAAGCGTGTAAATGCAAGAAAGCTTTACATAGGTTGAAGCAATCTCTGTGTGCTAGGTATGAGAAAGCTGACTCATTTGGTTAAACAAGACTTTCGTAACAGTTCAATTGAAAGAACTTTGTATGTCAAACGTGAGGGTGGCGTATGTCTCATCGTCGTCTTATATAGCTCTTAATTGTGGTTAGAAGAGTTTAGGCCTTTGATATTAATCCTAGTAGTTATTAGTTTTATTTAATAAATTTTTGAAATCCAAATTCAATTAATTGCTTTAAAATTGCATTCACTCTCTCTCTCTCTCTCTCTCTCTCTCTCTCTCTCTCTCTCTCTCTCTTCCCCCCCCCCCCCCCCCCCCCCCCCACCTCCCTCCCCTTCCCTCGTGGGAAGACCCCCCCCCCCCCTCACCTCCCCCCCTTGCCTCGTGGGAAGAACCCCCCCCCCCCCCCCCCCCCCCCCCCCTCTCTCTCTCTCTCTCTCTCTCTCTCTCTCTCTCTCTCTCTCTCTCTCTCTCTCTCTCTCTCTCTCTCTCTCTCGCCACATGGACTGCGAGTTTCTAAAATTTTCAAAGGTTCGATATGGAAGCTTTGCCTCAAACTCCACTTACCACCTTCCTTCAATTGTGTGGGGTTTGCACCACGCTTGCGAGGAGGTGAGGGAGTTGTGCCATGGGCACACTCCCTTAGGGGTCTCTAGTGCAATGGAGAACAAAACACTCACCATGCTCTGTAGTGAGCTAGAGAGAGAGAGAGAGAGAGAGAGAGAGTCAAAAAATGGTCCCCTTCCCGATGCAAACACAATGAGCCCGGCCCCTCGTTTTTTTGTAGCGGTCGATCCGGTGCCTCCTTCCTCGTTAAGTGGCCTTACCTATGCGCCCTTCTTCCTTGTCACACACACACAGAGAGAGAGAGAGAGAGAGAGAGAGAGAGAGAGAGAGAGAGAGAGAGAGAGAGAGTTCTGTTATCGTCCTCGGAGGTAAAATATGACCTATGGGACCAAATGAACATGTCACGTGGTGTGAGTGGAGGTCATAAGTGACTCTCGATGCTCAAAAATGGTTGAAATGAGCGTCGCAATAGAGAGTCCACATCGTGGTTGGGAGAGGAAGGTATGTAGGGAGAGCTCATGGCTGAATATATGGGGAAAAGAGGACCTAATGTGGTCAAAAGCTGAGGACTCAAGTAGTGTGTGGTACTCACTCTCTCGCACTTGACAAGGGCATAAGGTGCAAAGTCAATGAGACTGCTCGCCAGTGCCCCAACGTCCTATCTTGCAACGTAGAGAATGGGAGCTAAGACGAATGGAGGCAATGGTGCGGATCGCACTCAACGGGATGGGCTCAAGGATGTAGAGATGGGTTCAGAGAAGAAGAGAGATTTGTAGTTTGGGGAAACATGTCTGGTGTAATGGCTGAAGCGAGAACCTCCGGATTTCTCCCAAGCCGTGATATAGTAAGAAGGCCTCATTAACTTGGGAGTCGATCGACGCATCCTTGACCAAGTGACATGCATCCCATCTTCCAAAAAGCATCCACCCCGAACTTAGTATTTTGCTCTTGCATGTCTTTTGGAACTTTTGACTTGCTTCATATGCGATTCTAGGAAATCGATACAAAGGGCTACGTTGTGTCTTAAGCTTGCACTCCACAAACCTTTGCATGCCCAAGACCTCAATGGGAAGCGATCTGACTCAAGAAGTAAGAGCATGTAGGGTTGTGTCTTGGCTTGGATAAAGTTGGTGAGAAAACGCTTTTGAACATTCTCAAACTCTTTCCAAGTAAACTTCCCGATGCTTCCACCCCACACCTCCACACGATAAAGAAGCACTGGTGTCACCGAGAGAGAGAGAGAGAGAGAGAGAGAGAGAGAGAGAGAGAGAGAGCTCATGCATGCCTTTTTCCTAGAATAGCTTGTGCCTTGCTTTGCTAAACTTAGCTTTGATACCACTATGAGACCAGAGTGTCTGAAACCCTACTCTCCACCTAGCCTCTGTCCCTTCATATAGGCAACCCCTGAGCTCGGTTGAGACTAGCCCTTGGCCTTTGGCCCTTGGCCTTTGGCCCTTGGCTTGACAATTACTATGTAAGTTAGGACTTGACTACAAACCTACTGCTACTCCTATGAAAACAAGCTGGATATTACCTTTGTATGCAACATGAGGCCGAATATTCAATTTGTAGTCTGAGTGGTCAACAAATTTATGCATAGCCCAAGGTATAAGAATTGGTAGGCTATTAAAAGGATCTTTTGGTGCTTAAGTGACACTTTACATCTTGGGTTGTTTTATCCCAAGGGGGGATCATTGCCACTAGATTTTCATGCTATTTTAGACTCAAATTGGGTTGGTTGTTATGACACACGAACTTCATGCATATCATGGTTGAGCAAGAAGCAACCTCATGTGGTTACTTCTAGTTGTGAAGCTAAGTACAGGGCAATCTTCACAGCTACAGTTGAGTGTGATACCTTATGGCTGATTTGGGTGTTGGATGGGACACTGCCAACATAATCTACATTGACAATCATATCACATTGGTAGTTGCAAGGAACCCAGTTTTTCATGCTGGCACAAAGCACATTGAGGTGCATTATCATTATGTTAAGGAGAGACTTTCAGCAGGTGAGATCAGCCTGGCTTATATGCCAGCACAGGACAACCTTGCAGATCTGTTCATAAAGACATTGCCTCAAGAGAAGTTTGAAGCTTTTTGCAAAGCTTTGAGCTTGCTGCCTTTATGGAGTGATCATGCCCTTAGGGTGTGGCGCTTCCCTATACACTATGTGTCGGCTCTCATTCACCGCATTACTCCCAGGGGGGATTTGCTACCATATATCTGGTAGTGATGTGTGTGAACACAATTACAACCGTCGAGGCAATTTTTCCCTCACTAGGAGATTTTGCCCCCCATGCATTATAGATATGCCCATCACTTTAGAGATAACTTATCTTTCTATTTGTGCACTAAGCAATACACTCTCTGTTGTGTGCCTTGAGCTTCTTCATCTTCTCCAAGTTTTGTGTGCATCCTTGCAACCCTAATTCCAACACATCATGCCTTTGCATCATCTATTGTTGCCCTCAATGTCCTCTCTTGTGATCATATGAGTTCCAATATATTAAACACATCAGAACTTCCAACATTTTTTCATGTAGCATTTTAAAAAGATTAAAATCTACATGAATTTTTTTGAGATGTTTGGGACAGGTTTTTAAAAGTTTTGGACATGTAATTTTTTTAAAAATTTCAAAGGCTCTCTTAGTGGAAAGCTATAGCATAATTTCTAGGTTTGCTTTAGATTTGGAGCCACCACTCCTCTTGCCGGCTCTATCCCTTTTGAGTTTGACTATTGCTCTTCATTCCAATAACCTTGCCATCACTTCTAGATTTGTGCATTCACATATTCCTTTGTGCTCCACTTTTCCTTTCTCTTTCATCACCCATGCTCACATCAAACATGGGTTTGTTGTTGCCACAAGCTTCTACCATGCTAGCAACCCCTCTCCTACTACATTTCAATCTCTAGGAGAATTTACCCTTTCTACAACTTCCTAACATTGTGGTTGGTTTTTGGTCACTCTCCTACTTTTAGATTGGTTTTTGTGCTTCCTTGGGTGCAACTTTTAGATCACATTCTCCTCTTCCTTCTTTGATGACTTAAGGCATGAGATTTTTGGACTTTGATTTTGGCATAATCAACAAATCTCCCTCTCAATCTCATAGAGCTTATCTTTGTGTGGTGGCTTCACCCTTAAGGGATGTGGGTTAGTGTGCCTCCTATCGCTACTACTCCCTCAATGATTCTTGCTCACTCTTTATTGATTGCTACCTCTCCACTTAGGACTGCATTGTTTGACTCCTTTGTCAGTGTTTTTTCCTTGCACACATGGAAGTCTTTATTATTGGGGGGGAAATCACGCCTTCTCAAGAAATGATGTATGTGGCCCGCTGCTTGTTGTTAATTGCATGCTTTCTATTGAGGAAGAGTTGTGAGTCAACATTTGTAATAATGAGGATCTTGATATTTATGTGTTGTGGAAATGTTGCAGCTGCATTGGCAAAGCAACTTCTTGGAACCTCAAATCTTAGGTAGCACCCTTGAGATTGATGGGGTTGGTTTCATTCATAAATTGGACATCAACTCTGGTGCATCAAAGAAGTGTTTTTTCTCCAAAATTATGATCAAGACTCATATGGCACATGAGGAGGAATAACTCTAGATGTCAATGCATAATTCCAAGTATCAGTTAGTCGAACACCATGTTGATTTCCTATGCTACTTGCACATAAGCCTGTAAGATCACCATGATCAACCAAAGGCACTCCAGAATGCCTTGATTGCAATGGAAGGAGAAGAGGACTATGTAGAGACATCCACCAACCTCACTTAGCCTGAGGTGATGTCAATATAGAGATGCATAGAAGGAAAAGTGTATAGGTTGATAAGAGTGCACAATTGCCTGAAGGACCTCTATCCACCTATGTTCTTCCTATGTTTTCAAATAGTGACTTGAGTTACGTGTTTTTTAACAATTTCATGGAGCTTTTTAACCTACAAAAGCATTGCTGCTCTGGCATTATTGCTAAGAACCTAAGGGAAAATGATGTCATCTCACTCACCTATTGACAACAACAAGTCATGTTAGATCTCCACTCACAAAAGGCAAGTTTGGTGGTCTACTGCAAGGTCTTGAAATGATGTACAATGATCTACCTAGGTATGAAGCCACAATCCCTAGCAAGGGAGGAGTTTCATGCATTGCAGCAACACATGGGAAGAAGGTCACACCTCAACATCCTGCATGTTGGTTGTTATCGATGACATGTTGATTGACATATGGAAGGAGGCACTAGTTGAGGAAGACAAAAATCAAAAGGTAATTTTCCCTCTCTCTCTCTCTCTCTCTCTCTCTCTCTCTCCCCTCATAGTCGCACCACAACACAAAAAAACAAGGAGGAGGGCTCTCTTCTTCCCTTACTCTCATTGTACTACTACAAGCATAATACATTCTGGTTACAATTGATATTCTTTTTGGCACATAAATTTTAACACTTTCTACCAAGAATTGACATTCATCTTTTCATGTTATAAGCTCGGGTGTAATTTATGTTGCTTGTTGTGTGGGATGATGGCTTTCTTGGACATGCTTGTTGGGGGCACAAGGGAGACTTGGGCAAAGATTCCTCCTTTGAAAAAAAAATTGAGAACAAACTTTCCTTCTTTCAGTATCTTCCATTCCACATTCCTCTATGGGCATTTAAGGCCCTGTCAAGATATTTAGGAGGCACTCGAGTTAGATGGAATGCATACAAAATTATGGTGCTATAAAAGCAAGCAACAATAATTGGCATTTTTGGTCAAGCTATAAGGTGTACGGTTGGTTTGGCATGTGAAGTGAGAGAATCTCGACAACTACTAGTAACAAGCACCACTTGGTCCATTTTAGCCATCCATCCTGAAGTCATAGTTGCAAATCAAGTAGAAGTGCGCCTAGATGAGGAAATAAAGGTGGGAGGTGAATGATTGACGATGTCATGATGGCAAAAAAATAAAGGGTAGCCTTCTGCCAAAAGGGCAAGGGAAGATAAAGGGGATCCTTTGCTTAAGGACAATAGGACAGCAAGAAGATTCTGGCCAGTTCATTCCCCACTATTTATTCTGGGGAGCTTTACCAACTAAGGTGAAGGCTCTTGCTAGGGGGATTGGCCAAGAGACATGTTGTCAATGCAAAACGGCCAGGGAAGACCTCTCTCATCGCTTCAAGGAATGCCCAACGATCAGTGGTTTGGCGGGAAAGATTTGCAAATGGGTCCAAAGGACTTGGAAGGTAGGTTTCTTTAAAAAATGATCTTTTTCTAGGAGGGAAGGCTCTGAAGAGCAAAGAGCTAATCATTGCAACACAAATTGTTAGATTCTGCTACTTCAGGCAGATTTGGAAGACCAGGAACATTCGGGTATTCAATAACACCATGGAAACAGCCAGTTTCAGGGAGATTATACAAGAAAGCAAGGGGGTGATCTTAGCTCTCAGAAAATGGAAGAACTCAAACGAGTGGAACATGGTTATTAACACCCTAGTAACCGGCCCGCAAGGATAAGGACATGGCCCCTCTGGGGTGGATCCTCTCTCAATCAATGTATCTATAGTCTTTTGGATATGTCATGGCTGGTCACGAGCATAGCAAGAATTTGTAATTTTTTAGGTTTGTTAATATAATCCACTCACCATTGTGAGTTTCCCCCCCCCCCCCCCCCCAAAAAAAAAAAAAAAAGGGACAACAAGAAGATAAAGAGGAGCCTTTTGCCAAAAGGGTAAGCGAAGATAAAGGGGATCCTTTGCCCAAGGAAAACAGGTATGAAGAAATCGTGATAGTTCTAGATGATTGAAGCTAGTTTACCAATTTATAATCTAAGTGCAATACCAAACTATGTTTTTTTCCATAGTACCATCCAATTCCAACACAACTATGTGTTTTCATTTGTTGTAGTATTTATGTGTAGATTGTTACCATATACATGTGGTAGTGATGTGTGTGAACACACTAGGACCGCTGGGGCATTTTTTCCCTCTTTAGGAGGTTTTTCCCCCCGAGCATTGTATATACGCCCATCACTCTAGGGCTATCAATCTTTCCATTGCACACTAAGTACACACTTTCTATTGTGTGCCTTGAGCTTCCTTCGTCTTCTCCAAGCTGTGTGCGTTTCTCTACAACCCTAATTCCAACAATTGGTATCAGAGCAGGTTGCATCCTCCCGGGCTTAGTCGCCAGCTGCTCTAGCACACGCCTGCTCACTTTCTACAATTTCAGTGAGCTTTGGAAAGCGTTCGCAGGTCGACAAAAATTTTGGGAGCGCTCGTAGAGCCTAATTTGCTCAGATCTTTTATTCGGGCTCATTTCGGCCTCCGAGTACTACAAAGGCTATTTCGTCATTTTGTGCAGAATTTTTGTCACTGCCATTTTCTGCATAATAGGTGCCTCATAGTCTTCTACGGTTTGTGCTATATAGCACATGTTGTTCCCGCTCTGTTTCTCCTATTTTCGAGCAGTTTTCACATCAGGTGCAACATTTACCATGGCTGACAACAACACAGATGTGTTCAAGATGTTTGCTGCTGAGGACAGGTTGGATGGGGACAATTACCCTATGTGGGCTTATATGATGCAACACGTTCTTGTGTCAAAGGGCGTCTGGAATATTGTGCAGGGCATTGATGTACGTCCTGGTTATGAGGATGTAGGCGATGTTGAGGATGTTGCAGGTCTTGCTGCAAGGATTGCAGCTATTAGAGTTGTTTTGCCTACGGCAGAACAAGCTCGTTGCGATGTAAAGGATGCGCAGGCTCATGCATTGATTGCGTTGTCTGTGAAGCGCACCATTGTTTCTCACATCCGTTCAACAAAATCTGCAAAACAGGCTTGGGATATTCTAGCAGGTCTTTATGCAAGCCGCAATGAGGCTAAAATTGCTTTGCTACGTAAAGAGATGGAGTCGAAGATTATGCATGAGGAAGATGATATGGACACTTTCCTTGCTGGTGTCAAGGATATCAATGAGCAACTTATTTCTGCAGGTGAAGTCATTTCAGACAGTTCCCTTGTGCAGACTGTTCTTGATGCTTTACCAGATTCCTACCAAACTTTTGCTAGTACTTGGAGACTGATGACCCAAGGAAATCCTGAAGTTGTCAAGTTTGATGCATTATGCACATTGCTGTTGCAAGAGTCACTTTCCAGAAAAAACAGAACTAGGCAGCATGTAGTTGAACAGGCTTTTATTGCTTCTCAAAGAAAGGGTGGTAACAACAATGCCGCCACTTCTTATGGTTCTGCTGCGAGTGGCAAAACTTCTGTTCCTAATGCTTCTACTGGCAGCAATTCGTCTGGAAATTCTGATGATAAGGGCAAAAAGAAGATGCGTTGCCATCATTGTAAAGCTAATGATCACTTGATCACGTCGTGTCCTAAGTTGAAGGCCAAAGACGCTAAGAAGAAAGAGGGTGGTTCCACTGCAAATGCTGGTTCCACTACAAATGCAGCCATTGTTGAGTCTTCTATAAAAGGAGACTGTAATGCTGATGTTGATGCAGAATGGGCTTTTAGTGCATAGTGCACTTACAATCCTGTTGTCCATGATGCATGCTTGTCAGTTGCTACAGATTCACATGTGTGGTATTTCGATAATGGTGCTACAAAGCACATTACCTCACATCGTGAATTGTTTACCTCTCTCGAGTTTGTCCCTCATGGGAATTTAGTCACTTGTGCCAAAAATACCTCTTATCTAGTTCAGGGAGTTGGAAAGATTGTGCTTACTGCTACAAATGGCAGTTCCTTTACACTTGTTGATGCACTTTATGTACCTGGGATCAAGAAGAATCTCTTGTCTGTATCCGCACTTGTTAGACTTGGACTTGTAGTCAAATTTGTGGATGACAAATGTACAGTTCATGATCTCAGTTTTGGTGATGAAATTGTTGCATTTGGCATTTTGTGTCGTGGGTTGTATAAGCTCACTTTGTATGACAAGTGTGGAAATTTTTTTGCAAATCCTGTTGCAGATTCAAGGGCTATTTCAGATGCAAAACTTTGGCATGCACATTTTGGTCATCTGAATTTTGCTAGTTTGCAGAAATCTGATATGGTTGCTTCTTTGCCACCTCTTGAAGCACCTATCAAACATGTTTGTGAAGGCTGTATTTTGGGTAAGATGCAGTGTTCTAAGTTTCCAAAGGATGGTTCAGTTCGGGCCACATGCAGGTTGCAGCTGGTGCATAGTGATGTTTGTGGGCCCATGCAAACTCCGTCCTTGGGCAATTACCCTTACTTCGTGACTTTCATTGATGATTACTCCAGGCATGCATGGGTATTTCCGCTTAAAGCAAAGTCCGAAGTTTTCATGTGCTTCAAACAATTTCTCTCTATGGCTAAAACTGTCTCGAAATGTACTATGGGCACCCTCCGATCCGATTGAGGGAGGGAGTATATGTCTCATGAATTTAATGCATTTTGGGCTAGTCGTGGGATAAAACACCAATGTACAGTGCCTTATACACCTCAACAAAATGGTGTTGCTGAGAGGAAAAAAAGGTCACTGACAGAAATGGCACGATGTATGGTCAAAAGTCAAGCTTTGCGGCATTCTTTTTGGCTTGAGGCCATCATGTGTGCCACTTATGTCCTTAACAGGTGTCCTACGAAAGCTTTGCAGTCTATTACTCCATATTAAGCATGGCATGATAGAAAGCCTTCTATTGAGCACATGCGTGTTTTTGGTTGTTTGGCATATGCTTTGGTGCCACAAACACAACGCAAAAAATTGGATGATAAGGCTGTCAAATGTATTTTTATTGGTTATAGTGCTGAAAGCAAAGGATACAGGTTATATCATCCGCAAACAAAGCGTATTCTGGTTTCACGGGATGTAGTGTTTGTGGAAGATTTTGTTCAACCCTTGCTGTCATGTACTAGAGACAGTAATGTAAGCTCACAGGACATTTATGACACTTGTTTGCCTCTTTTCAATGGTGGAAATACAAATGTAATTTCCAATGAGGCAAATGTACAGCCTATGGGGGTTTTTGAAAATGTTACAGATCAGCCTATTACTGATGCGGATGTACATGATGTACTTGATGAGGAAAGGGCTGAAAATGAGCAGGCTAGAGGTATGCCAAAATGGATGGTGCACACTTTGCGTGACAGTAAATTGGATGCACCTTTGTCTAGTCGTACTCGTTCAGGCTCTCGCCATGCATCTTATGCATCAGATTGTTATGCTTTGGCTGTGTCTAGCTTACATGATGTTGAGGAGCCTCTGTCTTTTGATGAAGCACAGAATTCAAAAAATTGGATGGCTGCCATGCAATCAAAATACGATGCACTTATAGAAAATGACACATGGACTTTATGTGATTTGCCTCCTGGAAAAAGGCCATTGGTACAAAGTAGGTTTACAAGTTGAAATGCAAGCCGGATGGTGAGATCGATCGCCATAAGGCTCGAGTTGTTGCAAAGGGTTATGCATAGCAAAAAGGCATAGATTATGAAGAGACTTTTGCTCGCACTTGTCGTATGACTACTGTGCGTTTTCTATGTGCATTTGCATCTCATTTTGGTTGGGATGTACATCAATCAGACATTGTTACTGCTTTCTTGAATGGTGACATATTTGAGGAGGTTTATGTAATGCAGCCTCGCGGTTTTGTCATAAAAGGACAAGAGGACAAAGTGTACAGATGTAAGAAGTCTTTGTATGGGTTGAAGCAATCTCCTCGTGCTTGGTATGGGAAAGCTGACACTCATTTGGTTAAACAAGGCTTTCGTAACAGTCCAACAGAAAGCACATTGTATGTAAAGCGTGAGGGTGATGTACTTCTCATTGTGGTTCTTTATGTCGATGATTTGATGATCACTGGACCAAATGAGAGACATATTGTTGAATTTAAGGCTGATTTGAATGCTACTTTCAAGATGAAAGATTTGGGACTGTTGCATCATTACTTGGGTATACAGTTTAAGCAGTGTGATGGTAGTATTGCCTTGTGTCAGAAAAGTTACATAGAGACATTGCTATGTAAGTTTGGACTTGAGGATTGCAAACCTATTGCCACTCCCATGGAAACAGGTTTGAAGTTGAGTCTACATGATGCTGGCGATCCTGCTGATGTCACTCTTTACCAAACTGTTGTTGGCTGCCTCATTTATGTATGCAACACGAGGCCAGATATTCAGTTTGCAGTCTCACAACTCAACAGATTTATGCATAGCCCAGGGTCTAAGCATTGGCAGGCTGTCAAGAGGATTTTCCGCTACCTTAGTGGCACTTTACATCTTGTCTTGTTTTATCCCAAGGGGGGATCATTGTTGCCAGACTTACATGCTTTTTCGGACTCAGATTAGGCTGGTTGTTTTGACGCACGAGTGTCCACAAGTGGTTTTTGTTTCATGCTTGGCAATTCATGTATATCATGGTTGACCAAGAAGCAACCTATTGTGGCCAATTTGAGTTGTGTGGCTGAGTACATGGCAGTCTTCACAGCTACGGTTGAGCGTCTATGGCTCAGACGCCTTATGGCTGATTTGGGTGTTGGATAGGACACTGCCAACACTATCTACACTGACAGTCAGAGTGCATTGGCAATTGCGAGGAACCCAATTTTTCATGCTCGCATAAAGCAAATTGAGGTGCATTACCATTATGTCAGGGAGAGGCTCTCAGTAGGAGAGATCAGCTTGGCTTATGTGCCAACACAGGACAACCTTGCAGATCTTTTCACAAAGGCATTGTCTCATGAGAAGCTTGAAGCTTTCCACAAAGCTTTGGGCTTACTCCCCTTTGTGGACTGATCATGTCCTCAGGGCATGGCACTTCCCTTTACTCATGTGCTAGCTCTTGTTCACCGCATCACTCCAGGGGGGATTTGTTACCATATACATGTGGTAGTGATGTGTGTGAACACACTAGGACCGCCGGGGCATTTTTTCCCTCTTTAGGAGGTTTTTTCCCCCAAGCATTGTATATACGCCCATCACTCTAGGGCTATGAATCTTTCCATTGCACACTAAGTAACACACTCTCTATTGTGTGCCTTGAGCTTCCTTCATCTTCTCCAAGTTGTGTACGTTTTTTTGCAACCCTAATTCCAACATGGATAATTTTCCTAACAAGTGCAAAGTCACTATTGCAACAATTACAAAAGTTTTAAGATTAAGGGGTTTTCAAATGGGGTGTAAGGTCTTACAAGGGTTGGGACAATGTTGTCCTAATATTTTTCACTCCCTCGTTCTGTAGCCACCACTCCGCATGTGTTGTTATTGCACATGATATCCCTCATATTTCTTTTCTTCATTACCTATTATATTGCCAATCTTAATGTCATGCCAATTTGGGTGTCTTTGACATATTCTTTGAGTATAACCTAAAATAGGTAGTACCAACGTTTGCGTTAGATGGAATCTAAAAGAGATCCCTTGGCTTGGGGCTCAAGAGGAAAAGGGAAGGCTTAACCAAAAAAAAAAAAAACTTTGTGCTTTCCACATGCAATATCTCGAGATAGGTTGGATAGATGTTTAAGGTCTCTTGGGATAGTTTCTTGCAACGTTAAAACTCTCTTCTTCTTCTTCTCTATGTGTGTGTGTGGGGGGGGGGGGGGGGGTCAGACTATCACAAGCCCTTGAAATAGTGTTGTGGAGCAAGCAGGACCTGGTAGGTTGACGAGTGTGAGCCCCTCGGGTAGTGCTCTACGTTCGCAAGCATGGAATCTATGTGGAGTCCACCTAAAAGAAGTGGAAAGGACTGAGTACAGTAGGTAGGCAAAGATTCTTTTGTTTGCTTCCGTGGAAGGAAAAGGGGAGGTGGTGACGTGGAGAGAGAGAGAGAGAGAGAGAGAGAGAGAGAGAGAGAGAGAGAGATTCTTTTGCGGCTATCATTTTCACCGAGGGGAGCGGAGGGCATGTGAAGCGAAGAGACACAGCAAGGCAGAGTTCTTTTGGGCAAAGTGATATATTGAGTGATGTATGTGAAAAATGGCATTATGCAAGTCAATTTGGAAGCTTGGTTGGTTGGTTTGTGAGGCCCGGGCCAAGGTGGTGGGCTTTGGGCATAGATCTAGCAAAAAATGTACATTTTGGATGAGTTTTGAGGTATTCTTGGTCATTTAGAAGTTGGAGCTTTGTGGGGGCGCTAGACGGGGCTAAAAACCCATTAGGTATGTAGGGGGTTTATTTTTCAAAGTACATAGATATAAAACCATCTCTATCTAATGGTCATCACACGAGGAGAGAGCTCCTTGGAGGGAACTTCCCTCCCCTTGGAGATGGTGGACATGCATTGCTTAGTCATACTCCTCACACTGACACTCGTGTCTACATGTGGTGGTGATAGTTTTGCCATCGACAATGGTATTGGCGGCCCTCAATACCATTGGCAGCCCTCAACCATGCCATCAAAATGTGGGTGGCCGAGCTATCCTTTGTCTTGGCCACACCCCTTAGGGGGTTTTCCCATGCATGTAAGGAATAGTCATTGTCATGTGAATGTTCAAGAATGAGCAAGATAAGTGCATTGGTGTCTTGGCATGTGAGAGCTAAAAATAAATAATCTTTTTGGATATTTTGTATACCAACAACAAAAAGAAGGAAGGAGGTAGTTTTAAAGGGGATTATTATCACTTTTTGGGTGTGGTGTGTGGGAGAAGAAGACAGCCAAGTGGATGAAGAAGAAAAGGTTTTTTGGAGCAAAGTGAGAAATCTCTTGCAATCAACAATGAAAAGGAAGCTTTTGGGGAGTTGATCTCCATCAATGGAAGCTTGAATGGAAGAGTCATCAACATATTGTGCTTGATGTGGGAGAAATTAGAAGAAAATTTATCTTTTGTTGGAAATTTTGGGTTCTGATTGTTCCTATACAAACAATCTGATCATGATATTAGTTTAGGGTGAACTCGTTAAGATTTGTGTCACATAATTAATTGGTTCTCTTTGGCTTATTGGGTTCTTGGATTTGGACTAAAATGGTTTTTTGACTCCTAATTATATTCTAATCTTCTTTATCTATCTTTGATCGTCTATAATTAGTTAATATCAAATTTGCATATTGTCTTATGCTCTTACATAAAGTAGCTTAACTCATGTCATAGCCAAAGGTTCATTACCTCATGATTCATAGACTATGCCACTTGCAAAAGTACAAAGACCTTCATACTTCACGCCATCAGATTTATAATCCACCACAATAAAAAAAACCTGATAAGAATTTGGCAAAGCATTAAGAATTGTCTGCAATAAGAGTACTGACAAGAATAGCCTCACTAATGGCAATGAACTAATCTTTGAGATCTTTAATCGCCACAAGAAATACATCATTATCATCCTCTTCTTTCATAATTTGGACTCTAGCTCCTTATGCATGTAAGCAATTCTTGCCAAGTTGGAACCTACATATAAAGAAGGCAGTCTACCCCATGTCTACCCCATGCTTGTTTTTCCCATTTCTATTGAGAAAATCTATGGAGTAATGGAACACTTAATAATAACAAAATCGATGCATGAGCTTGTGTAACCTTAGCATCGCAACATGCCTACTTACTAGTAGGAAAAATAACTACTAGAGCTTGCACCTTCATCGAGAGAACTTGGTCTAACACCATTAACACGCACTGTTGGAAAATTCTCTTTTGAACAAGTAAATGTTGCATCATGCATGCCCAAGGTGGGTAGTTTCTCCCATCAAATGTCCTCAACATGTAGTATTCAAAAAACATATTATTGTCAGCTATGATCGAAGACCTCACCTGATCGAAAAATTGTTTCTACAGAAGGAATTACAAATTGAACCAGCTTGTGTTATATAGCACAACCCACAGTAGACTATAAAGTTGTTGTTTTACGTAAATTTGCAAAAAAGGTTCAAATTGCATGTGTACTACTACGAGTAGTGGAAATGGAGGCCAAAATGAGCCCAAATAAAAACTTGATAATACCAAGCCTCAAGGATCTTTCCCAAAGGTTATGTTACCGTGCAAACACTCATCAAAAATCACCTCAATATGAGAACGTGAGCCGGAAGGGTGCTTGAAATACGCCTGTAGGAATGCATGCAAAGATGGTGAAGAAAAGGAGAAGCTCAAGAGCATGCAACATATGAAGTAGTAAATTGAGTGTAGTAATACAAAGACAAAGCTTGCCCTATGGTGATGGGTATGTACAAGTTGGGTGGGGGGGGCCTTCTAATGAGGCTAAAATTTGCCCTAGTCCTAAGTGTGTTCACACACTTCATTGTCATAATAAGATAGCAAAAAAACATGGTTCTTAGCCTTGTAGTTTTTAGACTAGACTAATTGAAGCAATACAAATACAAGATCATCAAACTTCACAACACTAGATTTATCCTGTGTTACTAGTCTCCAAGTGGAGACAAAGGTTTGATAAGATCTAGCAATGCATCATGAACTATCTTCATAAGGTAACTTTCAAGAATGACCTTACCAATAGAAATCAACTTCTCCTCGGGATCTTTAATCACAACAAGGAATACATCTATCTCATCCTCATCCTGAGTAACCTTTGACCTTACGCAAGTAAGCAATTTTTGCCTCATCAAGTCCTGTATACAAAGGAGGTAGTTATCCCATGCATCTTTTGTTGTTTGTGCTTAGGGAATGTGTGGAGCAAAGGATCTCTTAAGAGAATGTGCAATCAATGCATGAGCTTGCAAATCGTTACCATCCCAATTTCCATGCTCACAAGTAGGGAAAACAACTACATCAATATAGTTTTATAACATGCATCAGCATGCACAAAACATGTATCCATAGAAGCTATTCTAACATCATTACTCATCACCATGTTTGCAAAGGCCCTTGACAAAAAATCATTGTTGTGTGCTATGGCTGGTAAGTGCACCTGATGCAAAGTTGCTTGTGTAAAGGAAAAACTACAAAAAAACATTTTTTTCTTTATAGCACAACTGACTACAAAAGTCTTTGTTTTGCAAAAAAATGCACTATCAAAAATGTTAACCCTCACAGACACCCTATCACCGTTGACGGACACATATTATTTATTTGATTGAGTCATGGCTTGGGCTTGTCTGTCCAATAGGTGTGTAGGTGATCGCCGATGAGAGGCGCACCACTTATCTTATTTTTTACCGTACTTTTGCAACGACTGGCCACTGTGGGCACCATGTTTGAATGGGCCAAACTCTTATAAAAGTCCATTTGACCTAAAAATCCTCATTCTCTGAGGTGTAAGCTAAGAAGTTCTCTTGCTCCGTCTCTGTCTCCTTCTCCTTCGTGTGCTCACAGGGGTGTGTGTGTGTGTATGCTTGAGAGAGAGAGAGAGAGAGAGAGAGAGAGAGAGAGAGAGAGAGAGAGAGAGAGAGAGAGAGAGCATTGTGGCGACATCAGCGGCGGTGAGGCGATTGAGTGTAGCATGGACGGTGGCACCTTCTTCTTCCCAGCACAGGATCCTTTATGACGGAAGCATTGAGTGGTAAGTGACACACCCATGCCCCTTTGAGCTTGCTAGGCTCTTCTAGTTGTGTGTTTGCAGCCTTTCGAGGCTCGCACATAATGCACATGCAAGTTCCCAGCTTCGACACGTACGTCAAAGCGTACATGGCACTGTTGCCGGGGAATGTCTTGCATTAATCTTGAGGAGCACTCAGTGCTACCTCTGGAAGCCTTTCTTCCATCTATTTTCTGTTTTTTTGTAGTGTTTTGTTAGCTACTGTTAAGTGACTGTAAAGGATAGAATAGTAGGTTTTTGTCAGTTTCTGTTAAGTGGATGTAAGCTCTATTAGTGCTGCATTGTACTGTTTTTATTAGTTTTGCAAGATCTGTAATGAGTAGGTATTAGTAGGTGTGTTAGTGAAAGTAGACAGGGAGAAGTAGAGTAATGAGCAGTAGGGTTGACTGTCTGTGAGTGTGCAAAATACTGTGTTTAACAATGTGTTAGCAAAGGTAGTTAACGTTAATTAGCTATGTTAGTTGAAAAGAGGGTAGATAGAGCTTGCAAGAGTTGCTGTGTGCGTGTGGGAGCTCGGCATCCACGCGGCCACATTATCCTTAGAAAAAGTTTTTTTGAAAAAAAACACTTTGGATATTTGGGACTAAAAAAAGAAAACTCAAAACAAAATTTAAAAAAAAAACCTTATCTTAAAAGGAAGGGAGCGTGATCTTTGCCCAAGCCCAAGCCCTCAGTCTTATGATATACTATATACACCGCTTTATATATAAAGACTAGGACCTCAAGTGAAGGGAGGGCATGTGGGACAAGTTCCTCAAGTCCTCCACCATCCCCTTCAAACTCACCCTTTGGACTTAGCCCTCTCCCCACCTAGGAAAAAACTAGTTTTAGGATTTCGAGGGCTGTACGTAACCAAATCGGGGGTTGTAAAGCACGGCACATCCCCCTAGCCAAGACAATCGCTTTGAGCTATCATACGCCATATTCCGTGGCTTGATTAAAAAAAGAAGCCAAAAATACAAAAAAATGGTTTGTGAACACTAAAAAACTAGGTGAGCGGCCTTCACGGGCACTCACCAACACCTCTAGAGTGTTGAGGTCACATGCACCTATGCTCTGGTCGTGTGCTAGAGGACGAGCACATCAAGAGTGTCTCCGTTTATGCGGGCACTCATTATTATTCCTCTACCTTAGGCTCTAGGCCCTTAGCGGGAACCCACGGTAGTACCATTCAGGACTCACATATTGCGTCTAGTGACTCTTCCTCTGACTACGACGTCATGGAGGATTACTCGATGCCTAATCCTGATAGCTCAAGCTAGGACATGCATGCCATGGCCCACGGTCCGGGCCGAGCTTGCGTAGCCGCTTGAAGGAAACCTTTAGTAGAGCCACTCGCTCCGAACATGGAACTAACGATGTAAATGAGGGGGTTGGGGAAGTAAATTTGCCATTCATGACCAACGTAGATCCCATGCTCCTGAAGAATGTGCACGTAAATACTCCATTCACTTCACCCCCTGACTCTTCAAAGCTATCCCCCTTCAAGGTTATATTACTTGATGGTTGAAGCCTTGCCAAAGTGCAAGAGGTTGAGTGGTATATCATTGCGGGGAAAAGGAAATCCAGAGCTTACGTGGGGCAGAGCAAAGGAGAGAGTTAAAAGTGAAAGCCCCTATGTCAACATCCATGCCATGCGAGCAATCGAGTGCTCCTGAATTAGCGACCACTACGGGTCAACCCATCAACCCATAGAGAGCCACATTGCATCTAGTTCAAAGGACACCCCTAGCACCCCAATCCTAGATGGAGCGTTCCTAAATGAGAACTAGGAGTACGAACTACGAGCAAAAACTATACCTGACCTATACACAGGTCACACCTATCATGTGGGTTGGTTAGATGTCCTACAATCCACAACGGGTGCTACTAGTGTAGAGGATCAACAACAAAGAGTTTGTGAGGTCATCCATAGGGTTATTGAGCTAGAGAGACATAACAAGGGGATCCACATGCTTTCAACGGGTCTCCTGAGATTCTTGGATACAGAGAAGGCTAAACAACCAACCTTATGGCAAATGGAGACTCCCTTGGTAAGTCCGATGGATCCTCCATATGTGATTTTGCCAGGGGTCTCACTGCAATCTGAGTCCACAAGTGATAGCTTTACCTTTCCAAGTCTAGCTCATCTTTCCCTTGATGACACCACGGCTACCATGCCTACCCCAATGATGGGCATGCCAAGGAATACACCATGGACCTCATTTGTTAGTAAAGCACCGCTACATGGTAGCTCAATGCCGGCAACAGTACCTACAAGTGTGTATCAATTATACGCACCTATAGGTACTCGTACTCATATAGCTCCTACCCCTCCCATTGTCTCAACAACTTATGCTCCACAGCCACAACACCCAAGCTCTTATTTCAATGCGACCATACCGGTTAGCATTAGCATGTCACATCCGACGTCTGTTATGCCTAGGGCCACACATATGAACTTTGGGCCACCACATGGCACAACACCGTACCAAACTTGGAACCCAAGGGATTCCTATGCACCAAGCCCAATCCCAGTCCCTACTCCACATGTAGTCTCTGGAGCGCCTTCACCCACGGTGCCTACTCACTTAGGTGACTTGGCAACATTTGCTCGAGCTATCGGTCGATCTATTGCTGAGAATATGCACAACACATCTGATAGGGAGCCTAGGACTAAGGTAGTACAAATAGCCAGGCTCACACAAAAATTTAGTGGAGATGGGGATGTGAGAAAGCATATCAAAGTGTTTGAAAAAATATGTGATTCCCTAGGCGAACACAATGACCTACATAAGAGTAATGCTTTAAGCCTAACCTAAAGTGGGAAGGCTGGGGATTGGTATAGAACCCTAAGGGTGGAAGAAAAAACAATTTACCCTACTCTTAGGAGACTGTTCTTGAAAGAATACATACGAGAGGGAGTGCTTTGGGGTGTAGCATCTGAGCTCCACAAAGCCCAATGAGAGGAAGGAGAGTCCGTGAGAGACTTTATTAGTCGCTTGAAGCATTTGAATTCTTGTTGTAATCCAAATGAGTGCTTCAATAATAACCAATTGCTTGGTAGATTCATTAGAGGATTACGACATGAGGATATCTACAATGGCCTAGTCATTAGAGGTATCACCACTTGGGAAGCAGTCACCACCAATGCTATCCAATTGGAAGATAATTTATTGATTCAAGGAGAAAGAGTGTCTGTTGAGCCTAAATCTACTAGCTCACAAGCATCGGGGCATCAGCCAATGACCCTAAAGCCTATTGCTAAGGAGCCAAAGATATCTAAGATGACTTTAGCAGATCTCACAAAAGCCATTCAAGAGAGTCTTAGAGACAATCATGCTCCGCAAAACAATCATATGTATCCAAGAAGGGAGCAACAATGGTGCTCAGTTTGCTATGGTCCGCATAGTACCAGTGAATGCCCTACGTTTAGAGTAAAATTTAATGGGAATTGCAATGCCTGTGGGAGGTATGGTCATCAAGCTAAGGATTGCATAGTATTTAAGCACGCGATGGCCAATAGACCAACCTTAGCATGGACAAACACACCTCGAGTGCCTGCATTGATGCCAGCCCCACGTTGACCTATAAGATGAAGGCTTGATTGACTTTGGAACCAGGCGGCTCACAAGACTATAGCCCACACGATTCAGAGTCAGAATCATCAATTGAAATTGACTAACAGGACGAAGAATCTGAGTCAAATCTTAATGCAAATGTGGGGACAAACCATTCAAGGCCCGATGGTACCTTAGATGACAATCTATCCAGGAGAGCAGAAGACACAAGTAGATTTATCTAGTGACTCTTCACTAGAGATCAGTCGTAATCGGAAATTAGACAAGAAGAGTAAAAGATATAAGAGGTGACGATGTCAAGCAAATGTGCGTGCTAGAATAAGTGAGAAGAAATCTACCGCATAATGGCTTAATTATATGGGGTCATGTGATGCTCATCGGAAGTTGGTAGATAACTGGGGTGAATACCTTCAAAGCGTTATGTGGTGTAGTCCATAACCCATTGACATCGCACAGCTAGAGGCTACAGAGAAGCCAAAGTTGAGCCGTACCGTAATGAGACGTCAAAATTAAGAGTTAGCTCAACAAAAAAAAAAAGCGAAAGTGAAATCACAGTCCATAGAACAACAAAACACTGCAGACTTACACCCTGCACCTGAACATTTCAAATCCTACACCACGGAGGAGCGTAAGGTTGTGTATACAAAGGCTCAAAGAAAACCTATCGATGGAAGCAATGGAGTCTACGACGGTCCAATGATAGTTAAAGAAATAGAGTCAGTAGATCTAAGAGAAGAGTCCAAACCTGTTTTCATGCCCAAGATCAGATAGAGACTAAGGAGTATGTACTTAAAGAACTTCTCAAGGAATTCAAGGATATATTTTCTTGGACATATCGTGATATGAAAGGTGTTCCACCTTCCGTGGTGCAACACACAATCCCCATGAATAGCATGGCTAAACCAGTCCAGCAATGACCCTACCCAATGAATCCTTAGTATGCAAAGATTGTTCAAGAAGAGATTGAAAAGCTTGTCAAATGCGGATTCATATACCCTATTGAGCACTCAGAATGGGTGTCTCCAATAGTGATTGTGCCGAAAAAGAATGGGAAACTCAGAGTGTGCGTGGATCTCAAGAAGGTCAATGCTGCCACTAGGAGGGATCATTACCCCTTGCCATATTCAGAACATGTGCTTGAAAGAGTTGCAGAAAGGAAGCTTATAGCTTTTTAGATGGGTACTCTGGATACAATCAAATCACACTTGCACTAGACGACCAAGCTAAAACAGCTTTTATAACCAAATTTCGAGTGTTCGCATTTCGTGTTATGGCTTTTGGCTTAACCAATGCTCGTGCTACCTTCCAAAGATTAATAAACACCGCTTTTAGAGAATATTTGAGAAAGTTTTGCGAAGCTTTTTTAGATGAACTTTTCTTCTTGGAAAGAACATCTATCATGTTCACAAAAAGTGTTTGAGAAGTAAAGATTGTATCGCATCTCCTTAAACCCTTTTAAATGCCAATTTTGGGTAAAACATGGAGTCATTTTAGGGCATATAGTGTCCAAAAATGGGATTTCCACATATGAGGGAAAAATTAAATCCATTACTGAATTGCCACCACCTACAAACTATAAAGGAGTTCAAAGGTTCATGGGCCATGTTGGTTATTACCAACGATTTATTTTAAACTTTACCGAGATAGCTCGTCATTTGTACAAGCTTCTTATTGCGTTCCACTGGACCACGGAGTGTGACCATGCTTATGAGTCATTGAAAAAGACCTTGACTAGCACTCCTATTCTATGAGTGCCCGATTGGAATGTAGTTTTCCATGTGCATATTGATGCATCGAACTTTGCTATTGGGTGTGTTCTAGCTCAACCAGGAGAACATAAATTGGACTATCCCATTAGCTTTGCGAGTCGTCAATTGAATAATGCTGAGAGAAACTACATCACTACAAAGCAAAAGGGTTTAGCTATGATTTATGCAGTAAAGAAATTTTGCTACTACCTCCTTGCCAACAAGTTTGTTTTCTATGTGGATCATCAAGCGTTGTTGTATCTAGTAAATAAACCTTGTTCCATGGGAAGAATTACACGATGGTTGTTGATTCTTCTTGAGTTTGATTTTACTGTTGTGTTGAGGCCTAGTAAAAGACATGTCATGGCGGATCATTTGTCTCGCATACCCAATGGTGAAGCCTCTACTGAAGTCGATGATGAATTGCCCGATACTTCCTTATTTCTAGTTGAGACCATGCATGAATGGAGTGAGAAGATTGTGAACTTTCTAGTTAATGGTTTTCCACCCAAGGAGCTTCGTAAGGATATAGCTCGAAAATTGTTAAAAGAATGTGAACCTTATTCTCTCATTGCAGGAACTCTCTACAAGCTAGGGAAGGACGATATTCTTAAACGTTGTGCCCGTGAGGATGAGTATTTATACATACTGCAAGAAGCCCACATGGGTATAGCCGGAAGATATTTCTTAGGGGAACTAACTGCTATAAAGGTGTTGCAATCAGGCTATTGGTGGCCTACCTTATTCAAAGATGCATCACTTTTTGCAAAAGGATGTGATGAATGCCAATGTTACAAGATCACACAACGAAAGGATAAGATGCCCTTACATCCTGTTAAAGTGACTCAACCATTTGAAAAATGGGGTTTAGACTTTGTAGGCCCAATTAGTCCAGCAGCTCATAACACTCAATCTCGATATATTATCGTTGTGGATAGAAGCCAGGGCAACACGTAAGGCTGATGCAAGGTCAACTGCCAAGTTTCTCTTTGAGAACATTATTACAAGATTTGGTTGTCCCTTTGACATTGTGAGTGACAATGGTACTCATTTTATAAATGGAGTGATAAGGAACTCACCATAAAGTTGGGATGGTAACCCTTTAGTTGACCGTTTATATATTCTTAAAAGGTCAGACGAAGAAAGGCAATTGACTGTGCAAAACGCACATGTGGAAAAATATAAGAGGAAGAAATGGTTTGACCGTCATCTAAAGAACAAAGATATCAATGTTGGTAATAAATTCCTTATGTATGGAGTGCGAAACAAGATAAAAAAGTTAAAATATGTGAGAAAATGACCATATAGAGTATGTGAAATCACCCCACACGGTACTATTCGTGTAGAGACTTTTGATGGAGTTGAAACCATTGGATTCCTCAATGGGAACAAATTTAAAAGATATTATGATCCCTTTAGCCAAGAGGAGCTACGTGCCATCCATAAAAAAAAGGCAACCAAGGCACAAACAGAATTGAAGAAGATACAAGCTCAAGCTGAGGCTAAGGAGTGACAACGCATAAGACACCAACGAGAGGCCAACCTTGGAGTTACACATGCATTCCACGTTCAAATAGAGGATGAGGTTGATTGGACTATGACACACCTCTATGATATCCTATTGAACTAAATAGCCCCTATGGGAAAGTGCTATATAACGCCTTGTTAGACACGGGTGCTAAATATAATCTGTAGTCATATGGGGTGTGGTGTCGGTTGGGAAAGCCATCCCTATTTGCGAGTACTATCCAAGGTAAGGGTGTCAACAATAAAAAAACTACGGTTTTTGGTATTTGGCACACTTCTGTCAATTATGACAACGGGATTGTAGCTCAAGACTTTTTGGTCATGCCTGCTGAAACTATGGAAGGCAATATAAACCTAGGATGCACGTGGATGATAACGACCAAATGCACTATTGATTGGGGAACTGGGAGTGTTACAGTGCAGAAACCAACTCTTAGCCCTGCCACCCAAGCCATAGTCCCTGAGATATTGTCTCTTGAGGAAATAAAACCTGAAACATTGCATGTCTAGGAGGTTGAACCATATGTCCCTATAGCCCAACTCTCTAGAGCTTCAACTTTTGTAGTTGAAACAAAGCTTGAGACACACAAGACACGTCCTAATACAGCGAAGAAAACATACAAGTGGGTCCCTAAAGCTTCTTTAGTGACCATGGCTAATGCTAAAAAATAGGAGCCTTTTAAGAAATGCCCCACTCGCTCCAGAAATGTAAGAAAACGTGGCGTTGGATTCCTAAACGACTATTGGAAATCCAAGGCTACTATCAAGGAAATGATCAAATCTAGGTGCCAAAACGTAATTTGTGTTCTTACCTATCACCTGACCCTCCTGTGAAAGGCCGATGGAAGATCGTGGGAAAGGAAAAATCATAGAACACTATACCCCAGATCAGGAGCTAGCATGGGTACCCAAGCGATAAAGACTTGTTTCGCTCAGCTCAGCCATAGAAAAAATGAATGAAGCTTCTTGTTCTTCATGTAGTTCATATACAAAATTAGAAGCTTCGACACAACCTCCACCTACCATGGTACATATCCATACAAACGAGAAAGAGTTTTCACCTCCTGTTGTAAGTTCACCACCTACAACAACGTTGAAAATCAAATCTTGGGAGAGTACCTTACCACCCTTGCAACTAGATGAAATGCCTAGGGCAATCAAAAACTATTAATCAAAGTTTTCACCCAAGACAACTTGGAACAATTTGTTTCAAAAGGTAACGACGTCATTCCAAAAGGTATGATCTATCCAAGGAAGGGGGGAGTGTTTGCTTACATTCATCATTCACTCACTCCCCTCTTAATCTTCCTCCTTGACCTCTCAATCTCCCAATCTTAGGGAATGTATATATAAAGTCTTATACTCACAAAAACAAGATTAAAAAATAAAAAATCAAAAGCCACCAAACAAAAATCTGGAAACGTACGAGTTCTAGTACATGACCCAAAATCATAAAAACACATTATTCACAAGGACACGACCTTTTGACATGACCCTTATAATATTTGCACTCTAACCATCGTCTATCTGTGTACAGAAATGGCTAGTATGATAGAGTCATCCACTCCTACCTTGGGTGAGAGGTACCCTCTTTACTTTGCACAAGTGTTTCACATAGTCTACCCGGTGCTTGCATGTGAATGGGATTTGGTAGATATGCTAGCGTGTGAGAGGAATTTCAAGGAGTTAGAATGGCCAATACGTCTCTTGACCATGAGTGATCCATACTTAGTAGAGGACGTCTCTCCGATTGCACAAACTTACCCTCTTGACCATGATGACTAGACGTCTAGTGATGTTCTTGGTGAACATTTGCGTCTCTAATGATGAGAAAGAGTTACATGATTACACGGATGACACACATGGTCTCACGAATGATGACTTTGTTTTTCTCGACGATGATGAGGATAGGGGTTTACCTTAGGGTTCCCTCCCAATCTCTACAATATCCTATTTCCTTGACTCTCTAGGGGGGTGCAAATAATTAGGTTAGGGTTCCTTATGTTGTTTGATTGTGTTCAATAAAGGTTGGTGCCTCTTCCCACTGATGTGCCTCCTAGAGGTATTCTTTATGTTTCCTAGTGTGTACATGAACATGTTGCTGTTGTTAGGATTTGGACCTTTATGGAATCTTTCTCTCGTTCACTCTTCAAATCAAGCGCGATCATCAACACAAGCAGGTGTTTCTTGACCATTAGCATTGCCCTTTGTCTTTGTCTTTGTTTTTGCATCCATGTTTGTCTGCTTTAAACGTGATTGGTAGCACAATATTCCGCACATTTGCTTAGATTAAACATTAGATTCTATATAATTTTCTGTCATAATCCCTTGTCTAGGTTTCAGAGTCATGCAATCTAACTAAGCTAGATTGACTAAGGTAGGAGTTGAAGATCTTCTTTTAATACCATGGGGAATGCGTTCCTAATAATCAATGGTTACTTTAGGTTCTTAATCCGATTTAGACAACATTGTGTGCAATGTACTAGGGTTTTTTAGTGGGCTTAGTCACCTTTAGCTTAAGTATTATAAAGGGAGTTTACTAGTGTGATGAGCCTGGGGAGGGTAACAGTGTTATATGACCCCCCAAAGTTACAAAATTAAAATGTTGAAAACGAATAAACAAAAAAAATCAAAAGTGCCACAATGTAAAATCTTAAGCTGGAAGAGAAATCCCAGCTTGATTTGGTACTTCATTCACATGTATCGCCTATAGTACCAGAGCCCTAGAGGTTCCCAGTGTGAGTGCTTTTCCTTGAAAAGCAAAAAACCCAAGGCATACAAAATAAGCACACACATCAAAATTGAATCAATGTGAAAAGACTTTGGGGGGTCAAAGAAAAGGAAATAAGTCAGGCGATGATTTCATGAGGAATTCCTTTTATCGTAGCTTAATTACAAGGTCTTCTAGGTATAGCCTCTAGTCAGCCCTCGGACATGAAATACTTGGCTCTCGTGATTAAATAGCTTAATTGACCAGAGAAAATTGAGAAGCTTGCCCATGGTATTGATAGTTGGCCTCTAGTGCCTTTCGATCGTTAAATTAGCGACCCCATACTTGTTTAGTTTTTGAAATTTATAATTGTTTATGCATTTGATTATATTACAATTTAATGTTTATTGCTGACAAGTTGTTTAATATTCCATTATCAATCAATTTGTCTCCCTACAACTGCATATGCTTTTTAATTGTATATGAGAA
This sequence comes from Adiantum capillus-veneris, assembly GCF_014529385.1. Taxonomy (NCBI): domain Eukaryota; kingdom Viridiplantae; phylum Streptophyta; class Polypodiopsida; order Polypodiales; family Pteridaceae; genus Adiantum; species Adiantum capillus-veneris. The sequence goes on from NC_140935.1 coordinate 171,394,460, forward strand.
TGCAGTTATTGTGCCAATTTTGGTTGATTTTGCAGTGATTGAAGAAGGCTAAGGACATTCAATCTCGGATGCTCTTCCACCTCGACAAACGGTCTTCATCTCAATAGCTTCGAGGACGAAATCTACATAAGGAAGAGGGACATGTGAACCCTCACGGACACCATATCGCCTTCGATGGACGCATATTATTTTTTTGATTGAGTCATGGATCGGGCTTGTCGATCCAATAGGTGTGTAGGTGATCGTTGATGAGAAACACACCACTTATCTTATCTTTACAATAGTTTTGCAACGATCGACCACTATGGGCGCCCATGTGTGAATGGGCCAAACTCTTATAAAAGGTCCATTTGACCTTAAAATCCTCATTCTCTGAGATATAAGCTAAGAAGTGCTCTTGCTCCATCTCTGTCTCCTTCTCCTTCTTATGATCTCACAGGTGTGTATGCTTGAGAGAGAGAGAGAGAGAGAGAGAGAGAGAGAGAGAGAGAGGGAGAGAGAGAGAGAGAGAGAGAGAGAGAGAGAGAGAGAGAGAGAGAGAGCATTGCGGCGACATTGGCAGCGGCGAGGCGATTAAGCGCAGCATCGACGGTGGCTCCTTATTCTTCATAGCACAGGATCCTTCGCGACGAAAGCATTGAGTGGTGAGTGACACATCCCTGCCCCTTTGAGCTTGCTAGGCTCTTCTTATTGTGTGTTTGCAGCCTTTTGAGGCTTGCACACAGTGCATAGGCAAGTTCCCAGCTTCAACACATACGGAAAAGCGTACAAAAAGACTTGTACAAAGGGACAAAATTACGTTTGTAGTACCACTAGTAGTGGAAAGGAGGTGCAATGAGCTAGAATCAAGATTCTAAAGATACCAAGATGTACAAGCTAGCCCAAAAGATGCTTGCTAGATCATGACGCAAATAGCAAACTTGAGGACATGTGAATCGTGTTGGGAGCAACTACAAGAGATATCTCTCTTTGACCTCCTACCCCTGACTTTTCCCATTGGTATTGAGGATAATAAGGTGCACCACCATGTGTGCTTTCGATAACGTATACCAACCATCTATGTCGTGGTCCACTGCACCTTAACATCTTCTCATCAAGGGGCTCTCATACACTACTATCACAAGTATAGTTCCTGCAAACGTGCTCCTTTAGAGTTACTCAAGGTGCTTTCTCACCTATTTATGGTACACCAAATGTAGGAATTGTTGAGTTGTTGGTTTTTGTCAAATCTTGGTGCTGCCTTAGCATTGTACTCTTTCATTAAACGTGCATGTACATGGTTGAATTGAAAGGCATTATTCTTTTTCAATTGCTAGCCCTCTTTAACTTAGCTTTGAGGTGTTTATTTGTGAACAAGTTGTGTAACAATGCATTTTCTCTACCTCCTAAGGTTTTCTCTGTACTACAAACCCATGCCAAAGATGATGGCATGGGACAAATTGGCTGGTAGGCCCATCTAGAAGTCTCTATCTCTTCATGAAGTAGCAATATTATATTGAGGTGTTGGTAGAGGTTTGGAAGTCATGTTGAGGGTTTGTGATCAACTACAGAGGATCGTGACTCTGAGAGAAATGTCTAGCATAGTTGGCTACATCTACCATGTTGGAAGGAAGAACAAATCTAATCAAGTTTCATCGAGTGCTTCCAAGGAATGGAAACTATCTTTTCATGCTAGGGATTTTTCTACATATGCAAAATAGATGTTAACATCAATAGTCTCTGTTCATGTTCACACCTATAAACTACCAGTTGAGAGCATCCAACTTTCACCATCACCCACGTAAGACCACAAAAACATATTAAAGGTCTCTAATTATTTCTCTCTATCTCTCAGAATTAATTTTCATCCACATATATTGCTTAATGATGGTGTTATAACAACAGAAGACATCTATTACACTATACTATGGGAGGCCCTATTCAGGCAATCCAGGTGGCTGCAAGCGGCTACAATGGAGGTGGTAGACGACATGAGTGCGAGGATGCTAGGAGGGATCCATGAACCGAGAGCTTGGATCAGGGGGCGATGGGAGGTAAACAGGCTGGGATAATTGGGGCCTTGGAGGGGAAGGCGAACAGGTAGGCAATGGAGGCAAGGCGATGGTCAAAGCAGCAGCCAGAGAGAGAGAGAGAGAGAGAGAGAGAGAGAGAGAGAGAGAGAGAGAGAGAGAGAGAGAGAGAGAGAGAGAGAGAGAGAGAGAGAGAGAGAGAGAGAGAGAGAGAATCGTTATGTGGATGACACCTACTACGAGTAGCTGCTACCAAGTAATTGCCCCCTCCTCTCTCTTTCTCTCTCAATGCGATTGGGTCAGCAAGCATGCTACAAGGATCGGACGGCCGCCCCCAAGGATGTAGTAGGACAGGTCCCGACACAATTGCAACAACACAAAACACCTGCACCTGTATCAACATTGATCCAATAACATCTACTACAACGCTACTCCTAGCCTTGGTAGATGGGTCGAGATTCTCCTACTGGCCCACCTTTAGTACCCGTAATGGCAAGGAGTCAACAACCATACTTGTAATAGCATGGAGTCAACGACCATCGCCATAGTAAAAAAATCATAGCAATTGCCATACCTGCAACATGATGGAGGGTAGCTATAGGAAATAGGTAGCCCATGGCCTGGCACTCCCACCCTGTTCTGTTTCTAATGTGTCCATACTCGCCTCTATGCTTGACTCCTCTCTCTCTCTTTCTAATTTATGCTTTAGTGATGACTAACCATCTGAGCTTGCATTAATGCACTGCTATGCTAGTGCTGATGATAGGATGCTGCACAGGGCAATGGAGTACATTGCTTCCTGCTTTCCATATTACAAATGATCGTCTGACAAAGGGATACATCTCAATATAATCAATTTTCCATTTACGTTTACTAGAGTTTCTAAGTTTCCAAAAATATTTTTTTATCCAAGCAAGGGTGATTGCGCATTGTGCCATGAGTCATAAAGCAAGTTGGCCACAATTGCATCTTCTTCTCACAGCTTTTGCAAACGGTGCTTCTTCTTCTCTCTCTCTCTCTCTCTCTCTCTCTCTCTCTCTCTCTCCCCCCCCCCCCCCCCCCCCCCCTCTTAAATTAAGGTAATTTTGTCATTTATGAGGGTAGCCCTCAAAAGAGGTATTTCAATATAGGCAAGTATTTCCATCTTGGACATCTCTATTTTCCCCCGCTATGCATCTTGATAGCCACTGCTTGCATTGACATCCCTAGGAATGGCATCTAGAAGATCCTATAATGGCGAGCCTTTTTAGGATTTTCCTATAAGCACAAGTTGCTTAGGGGAGGAGCGAGAGCTTGAGGGGGTCAATAAGTAGGAGTGGGAGCTTTAATTACTTTGATAGCCTTTTTGCCATTGAAGGCGGCCACTTCGTCGGAGCGGAGGGAGTCTCGCTTGTGTTCAAGAAGGTAGGGCACAAGGATGCAATAAAACGTGGCACCAATTGTGTTTGCAAGTGAACCAATCATGTGAGGATTACCAGCTCTAGCTAACATACCTAGCCGAGTTTCATATAAAGCAACAACAAGGATGCACTCTTGGAAAAGGGCTAGAAAAGGTTGCAGGTGTACTATCCCCTTATAGTCGATACACACTACTCGCAAATGGCTTACATATTATGAAGGGGCCCCAATAATAAGGTAAATGGTACACATTGCACATTAGTATTTTGAAACAAAATAAAACAAAAAAAAATTGAAATAAAAAGGCACATTAAAAATCAAAACAAAAGAATATTTTAATGCTTTCAAATAAGCATAGAAAATAATTAAACAATTTAGTGAAGTGATTTTTTTTTGAAATCCTTAAATGAGAGAATCGTTTATCAATACCTCAGTGTTTGAGAAAGGTGTGTCTGAGCTAGGCTTAAGCCGATTGAAAATCGAGATTAGCTGGTTACGAAGGATGGCAAAGGAGAAAAAACCCGATAAAATATACGAGAAAATAGTTTGAATATTTTGCAAAATTGAAAATTTCTACTAGTATTTTCATTTTGTATTTGTATAAGGAGGAAACTTGTCGCTTAGACAAAAAGACTTTCTCGAAGATTGCATCATAAGATCAAACTTTTATGACTTGTTTAATGTTTTGATCTCCAAAGTCATTTTCAAGCATGAGACAAAGTAAATGGTGTCTTGGAGAATAGCTTTCTATTCCAAAGTTTTAGCGTTCTATTCACAAGACTTTTGAATCTCTTATGGACACTTGTCTCTCAAAAAAGGTGATGTAAAGAAACAAAAGAGACAACAAAGTTATTTTACAAAGACCCTTGCCAAGTGACGTTCATCTAACCAAAGAATCCAACGACTTCAATGTTGCAACAACCTTACACAATGAACCCTATGGCTTTCCACAGGCCAAAAATGAAGGTGCTCACCTTGGGTGGGACTCTGCTCTTAGCCATTATACTTGGAACATGAATCTGTACCAATACTTAAGCCAATACTTAAGCCAGGTGGTGGCTACTATTTGAAACGGAAGAGCACTCCGAAGGATGGTGAGCCTAGCCCGAGTAGGCATCGTTCCGGCAGCGGACCGTGCGAGATCCCTTCGCGTGCAGGATAAGAGCAACAGCAGCAGAGGCTCATTGTGCTCGTGCAGATGCTCGATCGCTCCTCACCTTGAATCCGGCACAAGTAGAATGGCGGCCGTAGAGACGAAGTTGTGGGGCGGACGATTTGAAGAGAGTGTCACCCCATCTGTGGAGAAGTTTAGCGAGTCTGTCTCCTTTGACAAGAAACTCTACAAACACGATATTCAAGGAAGCCGTGCTCATGCCTCCATGCTCGCGGAACAGGTCCTTTCCATGCTTCCGACCTCAACCTTTGTATCTGTAGGTGTGTTGACCGTGAGCATCTTGTTATGAGCCAGCCGTTTTGATTTTCTGCATGCTGGTTTCATTTCTTTATCAGGGCCTCATCACTATGGAGGACAAAGGCAAAATTATTGGGGGCCTTGATGAAATAGAAAGGAGAATTGAATCTGGTGAGTTTGCGTGGAGAGCTGATCGGGAAGATGTTCACATGAACATTGAAGCAGCTTTGATTGATCTGGTTGGTGAGCCAGCCAAGAAGCTGCATACTGCCCGTAGCCGCAACGACCAGGTTGTGACAGATGTGCGCTTGTGGTGTCGTGAAGCAATTGACCGTTTGCTCGGGAAAATTGTGGGACTACAGGTTGAGGTTATTCAATCCTTTCTTTGAACATTTTTTGAGTTATTTGCCTCGCTGAGAGTGAGTATATCATGATGTAGGCTGCATTGGTTAGACTGGCAGTCAGGTATGAGGACTTAATTATACCTGGTTATACTCATCTACAAAGAGCTCAACCTCTTCTTCTTCCGCATCTTCTTTTGGCGTATGTAGAGCAGGTTATTCTGCAATCCTTGTCTCTTGCATGTGCCTCTGCTTTGATGCATGAGTGATGTTTAGCTCCTTTGCTTCGCCTCTAGCTGGATCGCGATGCTGGACGTCTATCAGACTGCCAAGCACGGATGAACTACTGTCCTCTTGGCTCTTGTGCACTTGCAGGCACTGGACTTCCGATAGACAGATTTGCAACTGCTAGGGCCCTTGGCTTTACTGCTCCTTTACGAAATAGGTACACATCAAATCCATTATTACAGTCATGCTTGCATTGCATGTTTTGCGTCACTAATTCTAAGGTGGAGCTTACGTTATTAGTGGCATGCGCAGTAGTTCTAAGTGCGTGTGTACAGAAGATATACTTTGTGAAAGTCAGTGTACAATTGGAATGTAGCTTCTTGGACTCCTACAAGATGAATGCCACCTTTTTGTTTTCGTTAGGAAACTTCACATTATTTAAAATTATCATGGTCTTCATGTGGGGCCCCACACATGAGTGCATCTCCAGTTGATGGTGTGAAAAGGAATCGATATATGGTCTGTGTTTATGGGAATACTTAATTTAGCGATAGATTTGAAATTTTAGTGGAAGACAGGGGCCTTGAGAAAGGCACATTATGTATTTTGGAGAAACTAGGTCTGGTTACAGCACCAAGCAAATTACAATTCCCAATAAGTTACGTGTTTAACTACAAGGAATGTGCAAGATTGAGAGAAAGAGTTTTGTAGACCAAAAGGGAGTTTACTTGTATACTATGCTGCAGTGTAGATGCGGTTTCGGATCGTGATTTTCTCTTGGAGTTTCTGTCTGCCAACTCCATTGCAGCAGTACACCTTTCTCGACTTGCTGAAGAGTGGGTTTTGTGGGCTTCAGAGGAGTTTGGTTTTTTGATACCAAGTGATGCAGTGTCAACTGGGAGCAGTATAATGCCTCAAAAAAAGAACCCAGATCCCATGGAGCTTGTACGGGGGAAGTCAGCTCGAGTGATCGGCAGCCTTACTACACTTCTCGTACTGTGCAAAGGGTTACCACAAGCATACAATCGTGACTTACAGGTAACAAATTAATAGAGTTTCTTTGATCTGGGTTCTGCTCTTTTCTTAAGAGACTTAAAGAGTGCTTCATATGTTAATACTTTTATCGTCTCTACCTGTCAGAAAGGGATTGTGTTTGAGAAGGAAGCTTCAGTGATTTTCTTTCTTGTTGGCTTCACAGGAAGATAAGGAACCCCTGTTTGATAGTGTTGATACAGTAAATGCAATGCTGGAGGTCTCCACAGAGTTTGCACTCAATATATCTTTTAACATGGAGCGGATTGCAAAATCTCTTCCAGCGGGACATCTAGATGCAACAACAATGGCTGATTATTGTGTGTACAAGGTAACAATTTTGCTGTGAAGTTTTCATGATACATTCTACACATGGAGTCACACACACCTACAGAAAGACCATGACATCTTTCTCCACAACAATTGTGCCCACGTTTGCATACATACACATGAGCATGAGCACAAATAAATATGCCCAGATCCCTTTCTTTTGTGATTTTGTAATTCTTTATCCCCTCTTATAATTCGGAAGTTCAGACTATTCTGACCTTACGAAGGTATGTACACACACACACACACGTATAACTGCTGCTTGGAAACCTAGGGTAAACATCAGCCACGTCCGCATCAGTCCGTAGGCTGCCTGCTATGTCATCATCCGTACATCTCGTGATTGACGGTGAGATTTATGCTGTGTTTTATAGGATCTTGCGCTGAGCTTTGGGTTTCAGATTTGGGGAGTCTGCGTGTGTCACGAGGATGTGGGAATTGTTAACTATGTCACGAGGACGTGGCAACTGCTAACCTTAGTTGTTGGTTTCTTTCCAATGATTTTTGTTTTATTTTTGAGACCCTCTTTTTAAAGTTGCAAATGGTCGGACATTGTATGGCCAATGTGAACGGTAGTTTCACCCGTAGACGGGAAGTTGGTCGGCACTGGAATTCGTATAGTAAGAGGATGTCTATGCTTAGTTCAAGATCATGTAGGTCCCCCGTCGCACTTGGCAAGTTGGTGGATATTGGAAGTGAACTCAATAAAGACATAAAGCCAAAGTGGGTCACCAAAGGAAAGTACCCGACAGTTGGGCTACATTGTATTTTTGGATGCGGTCCCAATGGGGATAGATGGTCAGAAGATCAGTGGGAGCCCAACGGAAGCATCTTCTTAAAATTAGGGAACTGCTATTTTGGGCCATGAAATTTGTTTGCGCGGAATGACAAGGAGAACATTTTAGAACTTGTCACAAACGGGAGCGCATAACAATATAAAATACATTCGGATAAATAGGATTTATCACTTATTACTGAAGCCAGCGGATATAGAGAGAAATAAATAGATAGAGAGTGAGAAGATCGACACAGTACTGGGGACCAGAAGATGGGTTGGTCCCCCCCCCCGTAATAGTATCTTTATTACTGAGGAGAAGTCTATACAAGCACTTGAACCGAACGTATTACCACGTTCGTTCTAGAATAAGACTTGATGGTTCCCGGAAGCCTCAGCTTCCGATTCCTAGGGCAAAACCCTATTCAAGGAACTTCCGTTCCTTATTCCAATTCCTCGAGAATCAAGGTTCTCGCCTCTGGATCTCACCTTCCAGACTCGGGGCATGGCATCCCTGCAACTCTTTTCCAACTCTCTTTCCATAGTCCTCTTTCCGCAGAACAACTCTGCTTTCTCGGACACGAAGTCCTTACTTGGGAATCCCAACTTCCGGATCACAACTTTAGAGACTACCTCTCTCCGATCTGTGGATCTACTTCCCAAACTCGGGTACGAAACCCTTGGGCTGATCTGGCTCTAGTTCCTCAGAGCGCTTTTCTCCTGCAGAGGCTCATGCCTTCCTCTGCTCCTACTCCCTCACGAAGAGGAAGTACACTTGCAATCAAATACTCAAAGATCAGAACATGAAAATCGTTACCTTCAAAGTCTCGACGCTCGAAATGCAACTCGATTCTCGAAAAGCAATTCCTCGGAAGAGATCTCTCCATAGAAAATCCTCTCTTCCAATCCTACACACAAAAGAGGTGTGTTCTTGGGTTCCTTCTCGTAAATCAGCCCCGTCTACGACGTTTATGGGTTGAAAACAGAGAAAAACAGCAACTTGTCGCGATGGAAACACGCTTCGTAGGCACTTCTTCGCGAGGGAACTCGCGCACTGGATCTTGGCGACATCTGGTACACTTGGGGCAGCCATGGGCATCACCGGCAACGTCTTCTTTACGGCTGAAATCTGCAGTAGCATCTCCTCCTTGCAAAGATTGGTCCTCCCCTCTGAGTGAGGGCATGTGATGCTTTTATAGCTCCTAGCCACGGGCACGAATAGCTGCTCGCGTAGAGATCGCGGCCGTTTTTTTTTTTTTTCCCCCCTTGTTCTGCCAGAAAAAGAGAGAGAAAACGCTGGCTGATCTGTTGCCTTATTTATCTAATAAGTGGGCAGCCGGGGTATTTTAAAAATAGTCTGGACCTGCCCAAAAACTCAATAAAACCTTATAAGTTAAAAACAATGCTTTCACAGCACTTCCCAGGCGTCCCTGGATGCAATCACATGCACAGTTGCAATGCAATGCAGACATAGACTTCCTCGCGGGAAAGCATCTGCTTTCCTGAAAAGCAATCCCGCTTTCTCAAAAAGCATCTGTTTTTCCTCAAAGTTTCCTCTGAACCCATCTTCATTCAAGTGCTTGCTTTTTCCTTGTGCACAATTCTAACACAGTTCGGAATTTCCTCCCGACTATGGATATTCCCTTTCCGATGCACCCGTCACCCACCTTGTGACGCATCAGGAATACCCATCACCTAGTCCTTTCCTACCGAACTTATGGTACAATCTCCTTCACGATGCTCTATGTCACCCATCCTATGACGCACCAGAGATGTCCGTTCCCGGATGGTCGGATGCTTCTTTCCAATGCTCCTTGTCACCCATCCGATGTGACGCATCAGAAGTACCCGTTCCTGGTGGCCTTACAGATATTCCCTTTCACAGTGCTCCCGTCATTACTCTGAATGACGCACTAGGAATATTATGTACTCGGATGTCTCCAGTGAGAAAAACCCTCACTTAAAATTCCAATAATTCATTTAGAATTATTTTTCCTTGGTGTTCCAAGCGAAAAAACCCTCTCACTTATAAATCCAATAATTCATTTAGAATTATTTTTCTGTCAGATAAAGCCAATTTGGCAACAGAACTCTACTGGCAACCAGTCGGGAGATTTTTAACCAGTAAGCCCAAAACGGGAAAATGCTTGTAAATGTGCGAAGTGGCGTGTTTTGGTGCAGTTTCCTCATGGAGAAGAGGGGGCGCTTGATTTGTAGCTGGGAGAGGCCTCATTTGCAAGCTGCGACACATTAAGAGCTATTGTGTGCAAGCTTTTCCTCTCATGTACAGTAGTGCAAGAAGTGATGTCTTGCACACTCTACACTGCTCTCTCTCTTCCCTACGTGCAGTCATGTGATGCCCCACAAGAGGGCTCTGCATTTGACTCATGTACAGTTGTGTGGTTACATGCGTTTTTGCTGAGGCAAGAGCCTCCCTGAGCAGGAACAAGAGTAGCTGACTGCTGCTCCAAAAGCAGGCACGGGTGAGGGTGACACCTCACTGTACAGGCGCGATTTCAATGTTGGTTATGCGCTGTATTTTGACTGTTTTCAGCCATACGGATGCCAGAGCCCTTGGGAATAGTGCCCCACTGCTAGAGGGCAGTTCAGGCATTGTTTAGGGCTGAAAATAGGGCAAAAACTAGTAAATATAGCGTGCTGAATTTACTGTTTTTGGGCAGGAATTAGAGGGTTTATGCCAGTGGAAGTGAGTTCGGAAGAGAGTCATGTCCCACCGTATGCAGGGCATCGTGGTATTGATGCAACAGTTAAAGCGGTAGAGACATTCTTTTATTGGTCTACCTTGAGGAGAGATGTCGATGCCTTTGTGCAGCATGCGTAATTTGCCAAAAGGTCAAGTTTGATAGGCAAAAGGCACAAGGGTTGTGACAACCACTGTCAATTCCGGATAAGCCATGGGAAAGCATTGCTATGGATTTTGTCTTTGATCTTCCAAGAACGCCAACGAGGAATGATGGTATATGGACCATTATCTGCAGGTTCAGCAAGCAGGCCCATTTTATCCCTGTTAGGAAGAAAATAAAGTCTGATCAGATGGCATAAAATCTGATTAGATGGCACGCTTGTTCATGTACAATGTGTTTAAGTACCATGGTATGCCACAATCGATTGTTAGTGATCGCGATCCTCGCATGACAAGTTTGTTTTGGAGAGGAATGTTTGAGAACATGGGCACTACGCTCAAGTTCTCGTCTTCGTTTCATCCACAAACTGATGGACAGTCAGACGAGCCTAATTCCACTGTCTTAGATCTGCTGAAATGCTATGTGTCAGATAATAAGGGGAAGTGGGAACAGTATTTGCCTATGCTTGAGTATGCGTACATAATACGATGCATTCGTTGACTGGCAAAGCACCTTTTGAGATTGTTGAAGTCGGCAAAAAAGTTCCTCCCATTTTGCATACAAAGGACAAGATCTTTGAGACAGATCGATATGTTGAGAACATGGATGAAATGTATAAGAAAATTAAAGTTGCCTTGGAGAAGACTGAGGCAAAGCAGAAAAAGGGTGCTGATCGTCACCGTCGTGAATTGCGGTTATCACTTGGTGATTGGGTTCTGTTAAGATTCGGGAAGGCAAGGTTAAAGAAGATGAAGGGCAAGGAACAACTGTTTTCTAAGCTCAACATGCGTTACTATGGGCCTTTTCAAGTGCTTGATAAGCTCAACGATGTGGCTTACAGGTTGAAATTGCCTGATGCATGGAAGATTCATAATGCGTTTCACGTGAGTCTTCTAAGACCCTTCGTGGCTGATGTGCCAGAAAATATGCTAGATGAGGATCAACCAGAAGTTGAAGAACTTAATGAGATCCTGGTACCTGAGCAAGTTTTGGCACATAAGGATAGAAAAGTTAAAAGGACAGGTTGTAAGACGCTAGTTGGTGAAGTTCTAGAACTATCCGCCTATGGATGCAAAGTGGATGGAAGAGCATGAACTGCCAGAGTCACCAAATGTATTGCTGCTTTACCTTGAAGCCTTTGGGTTACAGCCTACGTATGCCCCAACGCAACGTGCGCAAAGGAGGGGTAATGATAGAGCTAGCACATCAAATGTACATATGAATTCAATGTAATTGACAAAAGTATGAAGATATCATCAAGTCATTTGTATCCATGAGTTACGACCTTTCTTGCGGATACATGCGATGATAAAAGAGTGCTAACAACACAAGGTCATCAGTGGCATGTAATTATGGTATGCAATCGAGGACGTTTGCGATTTCAAGAGGGGGGTATGTCACGAGGACGTGGCAACTGTTTAACTATGTCACGAGGACGTGGCAACTGCTAACCTTAGCTGTTGGTTTCTTTCCAATGATTTTTGTTTTATTTTTGAGACTCTTTTTGAAGTTGCAAATGGTCAGACATTGTATGGCCAATGTCAACGTTAGTTTCATTTGCAGACGGGAAGTTGGTCGGCACTGAAATTCGTATAGTAAGAGGATGTCTAGGCTCAGTTCAAGATCATGTAGGTTTCCCCGTCGCACTTAGCAAGTTGGTGGGTATTGGGAAGTGAACTCAATAAAGGCATAAAGCCAAGGTGGGTCACCAAAGGAAAGTACCCAACAGTTGGGCTGCATTGTATTTTTGGATGCGATCCCAATGGGGATAGATGGTCAGAAGACCAATGGAAGCCCAACGCAAGCATCTCCTAAAAATTAGGGAATTGTTATTTTAAGCCATGAAATTTGTTTGTGCGGAATGACAAGGGGATCATTTTAGAACTCTGCTGCAAAGTCAACTGGGCAACCAATCGGGAGATTTTTAACCGGGAAGCCCTAAACGGGAAAATGCTTGTAAATGTGCCAAGTGGCGTGTTCTGGTGCAGTTTCCTCATGGAGAAGAGGGGGAGACTCGAGAAGCCTCATTTGCAAGCTGCCACAGGTTAAGAGCTATTGTGTGCATCTTCATTTGACTCATGTACGGCTATGTGATTACATGCGTTTCTGCTGAGGCAAGAGCCTCCGAGCAGGAACAGGAGTAGTTGACTGCTGCTTCAAAAGTAGGCACCGGTGAGGGTGATAACCTCACCGTACAGGTGCGATCTCAGCGTTGGTTATGCGCTGTATTTTGACTGTTTTTCAGCCAAATGGTCACCAGAGCCCTTGGGAATAGTGCCCCACTGCTAGAGGGCAGTTCAGGCACTGTTTAGGGCTGAAAACATGGCAAAAACCAGCGTGCTGAATTTACTGTTTTTGGGCAGGAATCAGAGGGTTTATGCCAGTGGAAGTGAGTTCGGCAGTCATGTCCCACCGTATGCAGGGCATCGTGGTATTGATGCAACAGTTAAAGCGGTAGAGACATTCTTCTATTGGCCTACCTTGAGGAGAGATGTCGATGCCTTTGTGCAGCATGCGTGATTGCCAAAAGGTCAAGTTTGACAGGCAAAAGGCACAAGGGTTGTTATAACCACTGCCGATTTCGGATAAGCCATGGGAAAGCATTGCTATGGATTTTGTCTTTGATCTTCCAAGAATGCCAGCGGGGAATGATGGTATATGGATCATCATCTGCAAGTTCAACAAGCAGGCCCATTTTATCCTTGTCAGGAATGGCATAAAATGTGATCAGATGGCACGCTTGTTCATGTACAATGTGTTTAAGTACCATGGTATGCCACAATCGATTGTCAATGATCGTGATCCTTGCATGATAAGTTTGTTTTGGAGAGGAATGTTTGAGAACATGGGCACTACGCTCAAGTTCTCGTCTTTGTTTCATCCACAACCTGATGGACAGTTAGAAGAGGCTAATTACATTGTCTTAGATCTGCTGAAATGCTATGTGTCAGATAATTAGGGCAAGTGGGAACAGTATCTGCCTATGCTTGAGTATGCGTACAATAATACGGTGCATTCGTCGACTGGCAAAGCACCTTTCGAGATTGTTGAAGTCGGCAAAAAAGTTCCTCCCATTTTGCATACAAAGGACAAGATCTTTGAGGCAGATCGATATGTTGAGAACATGGATGAAATTATAAGAAAATTAAAGTTGCCTTGGAGAAGATTGAGGCAAAGCAGAAAAAGGCTGCTGATTCTCACCGTCGTGAATTGCTGTTATCACTTGGTGATTGGGTTCTGTTAAGGTTCGAGAAGGCAAGGTTAAAGAAGATGAAGGGCAAGGAACGACTGTTTTCTAAGCTCACCGTGTGTTACTATGGACCTTTTCAAGTGCTTGACAAGATCAGCGATGTGGCTTACAGGTTGAAATTGCCTGATGCGTGGAAGATTCATAATGCGTTTCACGCGAGTCTTCTAAGACCCTTCGTGGGTGATGTGCCAGAAGATATACCAGATGAGGATCAGCCAGAAGTTGAGGAACTTAATGACATTCTGGTACCTGAGCAAGTTTTGGCACATAAGGACAGAAAAGTTAAAGGACAGGTTGCAAGACGCTAGTTGGTGAAGTTCAAGAACTATCACAAAACGGACACCTCGTGCCAATAGAAAAGAACAGATTGAGCAGACTTTTAGTACTTGAATAACAACTGAACTGAGAGAGAGAGAGAGAGAGAGAGAGAGAGAGAGAGAGAGAGAGAGACGACATGCGACACGGTGTGGCAGAATTCCACCCCAGAGAGTATTGGCCCCAAACCTTGGCCTCCCTTTCGGTATTCTTTATATTGCATCAACACAGTACAAGCCGGTACTCGAGACTCTGCACCTTCTCCAGGAAGCATCCCAGAGAATGAGCTCTAACCTCATATTTAAAGGCCCTTGGCCTGAAAAGCAGTTACAGTAAAAATCCTATAAAACTCAAAAGCTTTTGGTCCAAAAGCAATGCTAAAAAGCTGCGAGTGCAATTTACGGAAATCCGTACAGTCCTGCCACGTCAGCACTGCCAGTGTGAAAAGCGAAAATCCATACAATTCTGCCACGTTAGTAGTCAGCGGAATTTCCGAAAATCTCCGTACAGCTGCCACGTAAAACTGTCAGTGTGTGTGTGGGTCCTGTTTTATTTTAATTCTTTATGTCACTTGGGGCCCCTTCGGACGGGGTCCCCATAAGTTGGTAGGACTTCTTCTTTTGTTACTTGTTCTTTTTAGGGTTTAGGCCCCTTGGCCGACATCTATAAGTTGGCTCCCTTCTTCAAGGCTTTGATATGTCTGCAGTTTGTGACATCTCCTCTTCTTGAAAGAGAGTAATCGTCCGCAATTACAACATATCTGCAAAACAATTGAAGTTAGCTCAAAACTTTTCGATGGATTGTTTAAGATTTTGAGAAAACTTTCTTCTGCAAAGTTGAAGAGGACGAAAAACCAGTCAGGAATCGCGGGAATCGGCTTGAATGAAGACGTTTTGGTAGGCCAAAATAGATCTGCAAAAACGTACTGTAGTTTTTGCTGCTTCTCCGCCTGCCTCCCCGCTGAGCTCCAATGGTGCTCCCAATGCCTGAGCTTTGATACCAATTGAAGTGCGTGTGCGAGAGCGTGTGTGGGTTCAACAATGGAGAACAGATGAGAAGAGAGGAGACACAGGTTTGGGTGGACTCCAAACACATTAGTGTTAGGGTTATGAGTCCTTATTCTTGTATGTAGAATGAATGGTCAGTGTTAGTTCTCGAGACTCCAAGCATTGTAGAGATTTGTGCAATTGTAGAGATTTCTGCAATCATAAGTAGACCGCTCTCGCCATAGAGAGTGGGGCCTTCGGAGGAGGGTTTTACAACGTCTCTGATGTCGTATTCTCTTCTCTCTCTCAGTCTCATACACTTTCACGCACAGTGTCCATTCACTTTGTTTGTGTCCACTGCACTCTAATTAAGAACGGAAGGCTCTCCCTTCCATAAGAACAAAAGGAACCTTGAGCACATATTGGAGCACTCATCTTGAGCAAAGCTCAAACATTTCATTCCGCTGCACCTTACAAGACACCTCACACGGCAGTCTCAGTAGCTGCCAAGGTGGCCGGCATTCCCTCAGTATGTATTCTGGTCAGGGACACCCACGCTCTCTCGAAGGTCATCCTACTTCCTCGGGTGAATGGGGGTTGGTTCCGATAGAGCGTGGAGTATTCGGGCCTCCCGAATCAGTGTTTCATTTGTCGACAGATGGGCCATCTTGCGAAGGCCTGTCCAGGGAGGAGACCTCGACCTACACCACAAGCCCAGCCCTAGCCCTCAAGGGCTAGCCAGCAGCAGGCAGAGTCACAGAGTACGCAGGCAGAGCCACCTGTCACAAAGTGATGATGTGGCGGACAACAGAAACCCGAATTTCTACCAAAAACCCTGAAATTCCTGCAAACCCTAATTTTTGCCAAAAACCCTAATTTCTGGAAATCGCGGAGGTTGAAATTTAAAAAAAATAAAATAAAAAAAATGATGAGCGACACGAATTTTGTTTTTTTTTAAATAAAAAAAGACAAAAGACTCTAAGAGAGAGAGAGAGAACTGATGCTTTTTATTTTAAGAGCTTTTGGGGCTCTGCTTTTGGGCATCCCTTGTAATCTTTAAATTAGTGGTGAGGGCCTCACTTCTCAGAGCATCAGACGGAGAGTCTGAGAGTGAAACCCTAACCGCTCTCTTGTACTTTGATGATTGATTAATACAAAAAGAAATACCGAAAGGGACGCCAGTCTTTGGGGCCAATATCTCTAGGCACGGAACTCCGCCGGGCCAATGCAAATCTATTGTGATCTGTGAATTGTTTTGAAGTGGTTATTTGGTGCTGTCGCGGTTGATTCTTGACTTGGAGTGTCCAAGTCTATTACAGTGTTATCAGAGCACGGCCGATTTCTCTTCTACGGGAAATCCGATCTCCGATTTTTTTTTTCCCGCGGCACCTATGGCTTCATGCATGGATCAGTTGACTCCCTCTGCATCTGGAGATGCGGGCTGGGATCACAACGAAGATTCTGGCAGAGAGTATGGACCGCCTCGGCCTACTCAGGCGGAGCAAAGAGATATGAACCGTCGTCAATTGATCGGCGATGCAACGAAGATGATGCTCAGTTTTGCCAAGGACCCGAAGATGGCAAAATATATGAACCAGACCTCTTAGATTGATGAAGTTCTCTGTAGCTCTGGGGTCAAAGAAGATCAAGGCTTTGAAGCCGGTGACTTTTCCATATGCTCTGCACAATTCATTTGAACTCTCCAGATTTATGCCATAAATGCTAATAGCAAGTCTAGCTCTCTTAGCCTGAGGTGGCCGTGGGGATCTTTCTGCCGTGGGAGCAACGGAAGCGTGGTGGGCTCATAACCCACAAGTCCCATGATTGAAACCTGGCTCTGATACCACTGTAACGGGACGACACCATGTGCCAATGGAAAAGAACAGATTGAATAACTTTTAGCTCTTCAAATAACATTGAGCTCAAAGAGATGCACGACACACGAGACGGGGAGTGGCGGAGTTCCACCCCAAGAGAGAGCTTTAGCCCCAAACCCTGGCGCCCCTTTTGGTATTTCTTTATATTGCTTCACCAAAGTACAAACTCTGTGGGACTCTGGCACTTTGCTTCGCTTCACCTTCCCGGTTGAATGCCAGAGGAAGAGCCCAGCTCATCTTTTTGAAGGCCCTTGGCCTCTCTAAAAAGCAGTACATGAAAAGCACTTACTCTAAAAACAACTAGCTTTCAAAAGCTCAGTGCAATCGGCCAGCTCAAAAACAAGAAATCTGTACAGCTGCCATGTCAGCACTGTCAGCGCAAAATCAGGAAATCTTCCACGTCAGCCCTGCGAGCGTAAAATCCCAAAATCTGCCACATCAGCACTGTCAGCGTAAAGTCCCGAAATCTGCCACGTCAACAGTCAGCGCGATATTCAGCCTGCCCGCACAACATCTGGCACGTCATCAGATTTTTATGCAATCTTTTTGTGTGTGTGGGTGCTCCTAGTGACTTGGGCCCCATCGGACAGGGCCCCAAAAGTCGGTATAACTTTAAGTTGTTTGGCCCACTTGGGAAAGATTTGTAAGTTGGTGAAAACTCTTGTTTCTTCTATTGTTTCTAAGGTTTAGGCCCCTCGGTCGGGATCTGCAAGTGGGCTCAGCTCTTTAGTGGCTTGACACGTCAGTAGTTTGTGAAGCGAACCATATGTCAGCCATTCCTTGCATTTTCCAAGAACAAACTTGCGGTGACAATTCAACACAATATGCCAAACACGATACGGACTCGGTAGAGCACAAATACTTCCAATGTTGTAACTTGCTTCCTTAAAATCTTCGTCAAAACTTTGTCCTTTCCACTTGTGCCGAAGAGAATATACCCACTCTATCGAGCAATCAATATCCAATACACAACATAATACAAATACTCAAGGTGAGAGCAAAGGAAACGCCTAGGAGACCTGCAACATGCCCACGTGTTTGCTGTTTTGTTTGAGTTTGGTGATTATTGCAATGAGTTCTAGTGGCTTTCGGTTATACATTGGGCAACAAGGTTATCCCCTTATAGATAAGGGAGATGGCGATGTGACTCTTGTAGGAGAAGATAATGATAATAAAGCGAGGGAGTCGCGGTGTCCTCTAAAGTCCTTCCACTCTTGCCTCATCCAAGGGGTGTAGGCTGTAGCATCTTGAACTCCTAAAATCATGGGAATTGCATTGCCTGCCATGTGTCTGCTTGTTAAAGCCCCATCGAAGGCATTTGTGTCCCCCTTGGTGATTTCTTTCTCCTCTCTTGGTGGTTAGTAATAGTAATGGAGTGACGTTGCCTCCCCTTTGAAGAGGTATCTTGAACTCCTAAAATCATGGGAATTGCATTGCCTGCCATGTGTCTGCTTGTTAAAGCCCCATCGAAGGCATTTGTGTCCCCCTTGGTGATTTCTTTCTCCTCTCTTGGTGGTTAGTAATAGTAATGGAGTGACGTTGCC
This sequence comes from Adiantum capillus-veneris, assembly GCF_014529385.1. Lineage (NCBI taxonomy): Eukaryota > Viridiplantae > Streptophyta > Polypodiopsida > Polypodiales > Pteridaceae > Adiantum > Adiantum capillus-veneris. The sequence continues at coordinate 171,412,820 of NC_140935.1, forward strand.
TCCCCTTTGAAGAGGTTGACCTCCTCTCTCATGAGAGCCTTCTCCTTTGGCTTCTTTGCATCTGCCTCAAGCTTGGCAATCTTGGCAAGTAGATTGTGTTGAATGGTATAGATGTTACCAGCTATGGTTATCTTGCTGTTGTTGATGAGATTGTTGAGCATCTTGTCGTTGTCGTCTGTGCTCGAGTCTGTGGTCGTTGATGTGCATGGCTTCCTACGCTTGATGTGCATAAGTCATCAAAACCTGCGAAGGAATGTGTTAAGATGAGAGAGCGCAAAAAAATATCAAGAAGCGTGTGTAATGTGTTGTGTAATTTTGTACAGCAAAAAAAATCATGAAGTGTCTTCAGTGTACTCTAATAAAATCAAGCAATTGCATGTGTTCCGAGGAAATCAAGAAAATTAAGAACGTGGATAATGTGTACACGCTCAAAGAAAGGCGAGAGCGTTATATATATATATATATATATATATATATATATATATATATATATATATATATATATATATATATATATATATATATATATATATATATAGAGAGAGAGAGAGAGAGAGAGAGAGAGAGAGAGAGAGAGAGAGATGATGATGATGATGATGATGTTGTATTTACGTCCTCGGGGGGCCAAAATGACCCATGGGACCACAAAAAAATCTACAAGATGCTCCCCTCATGTGTGTAGAGGGGGTAGTGGGCTAGTAGCTTTCTTGTGTGTGAGTGTTATGTGATGATCCAATACTTTGGCAAAGTAGATGCCTAAAGCTACTGGGAGGGGTGTGTCCGAGAGAGAAGCTCCTCAAAGGTGACATCCCCTTGCAATAGCAGTGGGAAATCAGCACGGATATGTGCGTATGCTGGGCACTCGATGGTGACATGGGCCTCGCTTTCCACTTTGTTTAAATTGCATTGTGTGCATGTCCTTCTATTTTCCTTAATATTCAGCCACCCTCCCGTTTCAATCTTGAGCATGTGTGATCGCGTCCGAATCAAAGTAATGGCCCGTCTTGCCCGGTGGGACACAGGTGTCTTGATATGCATCTGGGTCTCCCCAGTCTTGTAGGTCTCCCAATATCGTGTATTGATGTGTTTGCCGTAGTATTCAAATTTGGACCTGTGTACTGCTGTACTCCATCTAGTGTGTAGGGCTTCAAGTATGCTTCTGTCAAAATTCAGCCCATGCTCATGTTCAGTGCCTTCCTCTATATGCATGTCCACATGGTCTCCCACATTCCATCTAGAGAACCATTTCCGTGTGTCTTCTACGAGACTGGATGTGAGAACTTTACTCTTGTAATTCTTTTGCGGTTTACATCCGGCTTGCCATGCCGTGTGGGGTAGACGGCTCTCCGGCATCATCTTAACTTTCATGAGGTATCTGTGTACCCTTTGTAAGGCTTGCATTTCCTGCCCGTCTCCAAAAGCATTAGTGAGTATGGGGTGGTAGTTTTGATTCCCATGTGTCTACATAGGAATTTTTTCTGTATCTTTTCAATGTCATTCCAATTGCTAGCGGGGATACTCCCCCCCATACCTCTACACCGTAAAGTATTGTTTGGACCACGCATACATCAAATGCCATAGACTTGATTTCCCATCGCTTTGTGACACTTTGCTTGTATATGTTCTCAAATTCATAGTATTTCGCTTGTCCTGCATCAATTCTGTTTTGCGCGCAACTTCCCCATGCATGGTTTGAAGGTACATAGATGCCCAAGTACTTGAACCTCTCAACCGCTTGGAGTGTTTGCCTGTCATACGTGATGATGGGTTGATTCTCATTTCTACATGCGTGGATTGACATAACCTTTGTTTTGGCTATATTAACTGACAAGCCCGTTGCATTGCAACAAAAGTTTCTGTAGGAGGAGTGCCTTGTAGGCAAAGAGAACCACATCATCGGCATATATGAGGAGAAGTAGTGTGAAAGTACCAATGCTAGGGTGATCTTCCCCCTCTCCCATAGCCTTGTTAATGAAATCATCAAGCTCATCTATGCATAGTTCAAAAAGTGTAGGTGACAGAGGGCATCCTTGTTTAACTCCCATAGTGCTCCCATTGTGAGAAACCCGTGTTTGTCTTGAGTTTACATCTGACCTCTTGGTAGAGGCGTCCCATTGCTGCCTTGATATGCATAGGAAATCCCAGAGTTTCCATACGTGACCATAGCCCTTCACGGGGTACTGTGTCAAACGCTTTCTTGAAGTCCAAAAACAACAATACACACAGAGAGAGAGAGAGAGAGAGAGAGAGAGAGAGAGAGAGAGAGAGAGAGAGAGAAGAAGGAGAAGAAGACGAAGAAAAGGAGGATTTTAACATCGTATGCAACTATCCCAAGAGACCTTAAAGATCTATCCGACGAGGAGAGTTGAACTCAAGACCTGTTATTCAAGAGGGAAATGGCATAACCAATCTACCACACGAGAGAGAGAGAGAGAGAGAGAGAGAGAGAGAGAGTTTTGAAAGCTTCTGGTTAACTTCTTCAAGTGCTTGTTCTTCCAGGGTATTCCTTTTCGCACGTCTCATGACATCGTGGGAAAATCAGTGGCTTTGGCTCTGTCCAAGAGATGCCAATTAGCAGAGCTGTCTCTTAGTGAGTTAAGGTCAATCAACCCCATCTTTGATGAGGATGTGGCCAACTATTTGGGTGCTGAGAATGCCATAGAGAGGTTTCAATCCTACGGCTCAACAGGCAAGGCATGTGTCAAAGAGCAAGTGCAGTTTTGGAAGGACAAATTAGGCATATAGGTTGACTTTACACAAGATAGTTGATGGGAAATGTTTACATTTGAGGTTTTGTTGCAGCGACTCTCATGCACTAAGAAGTATGGCTTTATCAAAGAAGCCCATTGAGAACAGTATTAAAGGAAACACAATGATTTTACCAGCAAAAGATAGGATGATGGGGCTTGTGCAGACTCAAAACATTTTATACTTCACAATGGTTCTTTTTAATTATTTAATGGTGAGTCCTATACTTCTCAAGATGAGGTTTGTTTCTCGCTGGGTCTGTTTTAGCTTGCAGAGGTGATGTCTTTATTTTGTTACTAATCATTGTTGGAGCTGCTTGTATGTTTTCGCAACCAGTTCGTCTCATCATTTGCAATTGTTAGAAGTTTCTTGGTAGAAAGCATCAACTGTTTATTACCCTTGGAGTACACCAAGTAATTGAGGCTCTTTGTAGAAGAGACTTTGTTACTTGGCAAGACAATGAATGTAACAGCCTGGTATTTTTATGGTGGTGTTTAGTAAGTAAACAAGTTGGGTCCTACAACGTGGATTTTCTTTCATATCCATTGTGATTAACATGTACCACTCATATTCATACAATCTTTGATTCTTAACACAACTAAAACCAATTTCTCCCTCTTTCAACAAGATGCTCCCATTGTAAATGAACTTCCAATAAATTTCTTCTTTTTTGTAGAAGTAAATCTTTTGAAGCTGGGCCTATTGGATAGGGATGCTACACTTTGTTCCCATTGGGAATGTTCCTAGTAGAGCATGTTATCACGCAAACTCTCTCTCATGTTTCTTGCATTACACATGTTCTCAAACCATTGGTGACAACCGGTTCTTTTTCAAGTGTGGGGTGGGAGCATCTCAAAGTTTACTTGGAAAGAGTCTGAAAATGTTCAAAAGCGTTTTTTTTATAAACTTTCTCCAAGTTAAGACACAAACATCATATATGCTCCTACTTCTTGAGTTGGGATCTCTTCTAATTGAGGTTATGGGCATGGAGAGGGTTGTGGAGTACATGATAAAGATGCATCAAAACCTTTCATATGAACTTCTACAATTGCATGGAAAGCAAGCAAAAAAGTTCAAAAGACGTATAAAAGCAAGATCTTGAGCACGGGATGGATGTAACACATAAAGAAGTGGTTTGGGAGATGGGATGCATTACACTTGCTACATGATGCTTCAATTGATTCCCAAGTGAATGAAACTTTTCTACAATGTCAATGTATTACGGCTTGGAAGAAATCCGGTGGGTCATGCTTCATAAATTACACCACCCATATTGCCCCCAGCTACGAAACCATGTTTCTCATTGAAAGAGGAAACCGTACTCACACGTACATGCTTAACCATGTTTCTCATTGAAAGAGGAAACCGTACTCACACGTACATGCTTGAATCCATTCCCTTGTCGGCGATATGCGCTATCACAATTGAATATTCGACTTAGCTTCCATTTTCTTTGATGCGAGACAGAGCGTTGGGGCAATGGAGAAGAGTCAATCGATTGTGCACATTATGCTCACTGTAAGTTGAGAGTGAGAGTACCACACACTTGTGCTCAACTTTTGGTCACATCCGAACTCGCTTTTCTTATATTTTCAGCCATGACTTAAACCTACATACTTTTCTCTCCTAGCCACAGTGTGGGCTCTCCATTGCGACTCTCATCACCATAATTTTGGAGCATCGAGAGTCACTCATCAACCATACATATACTACATCACATGTAACTTTGATCCCATAGGTCATATTTGACCTCCGAGGACGATAATAAAATCTCTCTCTCTCTCTCTCTCCTTCCTGCAGAGTAAACAATCATTAACAAGCAATGTGAGGTCTCAAAGATTGAATTCGATGAGAGAGAGCCAAAACAAACGCGAAAAAATCTGACTACCCTTTGATTTATCCATGTTTGTTGAGTGGTTTTTCCTACCTACACCTCTAACCCATCTATAGGTAAGGGCACATGTTACGTTAGGAGCATTATGCCATTATGTATATGTAGCCGATTGGCTATCTATGGTTGTTGGTGGCTAAGGGGGCTTGATCAACCCCCCCTCTATGTCTCTCTTCACACTCACATGTCATATTGTACCAAAGCATCATGCTCTTGGATTTGGGAGTGGGTAGATAATTTGCGACACGGACTCTCCCTAGCATTTAGGACAGTCAAAAGACCGAGAGCAAGTACCTAGATTTCTACCATCTTTCAGTGCCAGAAATGGCAAATTGGCCTCTCCCCTCCTTCCTAGCGTTTTTGTGCCTTTGCATATTTGCCTTGTTTTTGGTTGAGGGTAGCATTATGGAAGCCATCGGGATTTTTGTGCCTTTGCATATTTGTATTTTTTTTTTGGGAGGGACACCACTATGGATCGGGAACTTTGCAGCTTGACCTTGCAAATCCAACCCCGTCTACACCCGATAGGCATCCACTAGTGCTTGGCTGATGGTTTCCTCCACTTCTTTAGTTTGACATCTGATGTTGGAACTGCAAGGTCTAACTTTTGGCACAGTTTTGTAGGTATTTTGTTTCTCAATTTTCTTTATTTTCAGCCCTCCTATGGCTGTGCACATAGAGATCTACCCTCTTTGGACCCTATGCACCGCTTTGGACTCTATCGAGAGTGTAGAGGTACACCGAAATTTGCATCACAGTTGTATTTTCAGCCCCTCTTCAACAAGGTATCTATAAAAGGTACTCCAAGAATACCTATAATAATATAGGTATTGTAGAAGCACTTGCAAAGGTACTTTCAAAGTCTCATCGGTACATTGGAAAGTAGATGCCCATTAAACAATGAACCTAGCTATATCTAGGTGCTATGAAGGTACCTACATAGGTACTTTCAAGCACCTATCGACTCTCTCCTTACTAGTGGTCACCTACATATTGACCCTCTTCACCATCTCCATCTTCCCTTGTGTTCACCAACGTTCTACCTCCCCCTCCCCATGCCATTTTCAGTTTCTCTTTTCTCCATCATGTGCATGGCATATCTGCTTCTAGACTTACAAGGGAGTTCATGGACAAACATGGCGCTTCCTTCTTCTCTTCCTCTCTTTTTCCAGCTTTGTTTATATCTCTTACACTTTTTTGCATGCCTAGATTTTTCCACTTGAATCATTCATTTAGCTGATGCAAGGGTAGGCTAAGAGTGAAATAAATCTTTCTTGAAACTCTCTTCAAACATAATCAAGGTTAGGTTCCCACCATAAAGACAATTTCCAACATGGCTTTCAATGTCCACAAAAATTTATCGAACAAAGGCATGACCTCAAATTTGGCCCTAAGGAAAAGTTAACATCAACGCATTGTACAAGCTTAATTTCAAACACAAAGAACGTAATAATCTCCCCATCTAGACTGCAACAATGGGATGGTGTTGAATGGCAACGTCTTTAGAATCAACTTCTGGGTGTATGCTTTGGATTCCAACAACAAAGACTTTACGCATATTCCCATGCAAATTAACCCACCTGCTATGGCTACTTCCAAGCTACTCTTCACATGTTATAAGAGATAAATTTTAAACATGACCAGACGACAAAAAACAAGTTATCTCCAAACATTTACCATTACTTTCTTGACATTACTACAAGAATTTCTACAATATTGCTCTACAAACATTTACCATTACTTTCTTCCATTGCCTCAAGCATTACGAAAATATCACTTTGCAACATTTACCAATAGCTTCTATTGAGGTGGCAAAGCCCAATGTGCCGTGCCTAAGTGTTCGAGGACCGGACATTAATTGGAAACTAACAATGACCATTCATTCCACATAAAACAATAAGGACTCTTAACCCTAATCACTATTGTGATAGAAGTCCATAAGCCGTGTCTTCTCTTTTTTTCTCTCTTCTCCATTGTTTCACACACATGTACACGCTCTCATTCACACGCTTCAACTCATATAAGAGCTTGAGGATTGTAGAGCAACATTGGAGCTTAGTAGGGAAGCATGCGGGAAGTAGGCAAAACACACCATTGGAGCTTGGTATGGAAGCATGCAAAACACAACAAAAAAATTAGCACGTGTTTGCAGATCTGTTTTTGTCTATCAAAAAATGGCCATAGATGACAAATCAACAATGACCATTATAGAAATCAGAGACATCAAGAGAGGAAATCAGATCACATGAAAAAGACGTATAGAAAAGGAATGAGACCATCATAAATCTAGATACTTTGAATGGTCTAATGATCTAAAAATCACATGTTCCACTTTCAAAGGCATCAAAATTGTCCCCTATACCAGTGAGAAGAATCCCTAATGCTTTCTCATCCCGTGCTGTGATTTTTTCTTGAGAGCCCCCTAGGCTCGATCATTAAATACCCTTTTGTTTTGATTTTGCCAGGTATGGAACCCTTAACCATCAAAAACCGTTAGATTTTCCTTGCCCATGGTGTATCCCAATGTGTAGTGAGAAGAAGATCTTACCCATTTATTTTGGGTAGTGTTTAGTCTCCATGTGCATTGAAAAACTCCAAAAGCTTTTACAAAATATTTTGTAGAGTTGCTCTCCACTCTTGTGGAGCACATATTCACAAATACAATGGGTCAATCATTTGAAGAACAAATTTCTTTGAGTACGATCATGGTGTGGGACGCACCTTAGGAGTAAGGGAATTTTCAAGTTTAAGGGGGTTATATACAAAAGATGGCTTGAATGGCAACGGATGAGCTTCTTTTACAAAGCTAGGACTTTGGGAGACTTATTGGTGGTGTGAACCACCTACAATAGAGCCGAGGCCCAAGCCCACAGGAATGTCCTCTTGTCTCTCGCAAACATGGGCCGTGGGAGTGTCCGTCAAGGAGGGGTTTTGACTATAGTTGTTAGCACGTGGGAACGCCGGCTGAGATGGTGCTCGTCTTCAAAAAAATATTGTCCCGTGTGGGAAGAGGATCTTGCGGACCCACCAAGCTTCATAATTTGCCGATTGAGATGCCTTTTTTAAATCCACCACTGCACCCCAAAATAGGATGCAAGAATTAACCTCACAATTAAATCAATCCAAAAATGGGTTATTCCCCGTAAGCCACGACATCTTCCCCGTTTCCTTGTCGATGGAAGCGCAAAGTGTGATTCTTATGCTCGCTATAGCAAGAGGCCCGAGAGCAGAAGGCTCAATTTAGCTCCAAAAAGAGCAAGAGTGGGCTCATTTGGAAGCTATAGTAAGGAGCTCGATGCACACACATAAATTGCAAAAAAATTGCTTCTATGGTGAGTTAAAAATTGAGGCATAAAACGGGTATAATGCTCACACATACATACAAGACAATCAATCCAAGCTTATTTCTACACCTAAATGCAATGCAAGGAGGTACAACTGGCAGCCATAGCAACACACACACACACACACACACACACACACAATTTCAAGGCCTAGCTTAGAGGTGGCTTTGATGAATCTTATATCCACTACTTAGATGAATGCAATATTTCCTATGATGCATGGGTCACGCTTGAGAGACACTTTGAACACTCCAAAATTTCTCTCAAAATGAAGCTTTATGGTCTCACCAGAGAACTAAGAGAAATATCTCCCTTCTCTTGTTATAGAATGAAGAGCATATGCACCCAACTGGCATACACAAAGTGCCTATTGGAGAATGAAGACCAACTAGCCATTCTACTCAAAGCTATACCAGATGCAAACTACGATCAAATTGTCAGACTACTCAAAGAAAAGGAGCTCGTACCAAACTTGGAGGATGTCATCGACTCGCTCCAAGAGCATAAGAAGAAGATATGAGATATGAAGACTTCAAGAGGATATTTTGTTGCTGCATCATCAAGGAGCCCAACGAAGAAGAGGTGAAATACTGCAACCGCACCAACCACACATTTGACATACGTTACAAAATCAACCCTTGTTTGCATTTTGTAAAAGTAACCATCTGTCTAATTGGTGTTTGTTCAAAGATAAAAACAATAAAAATAAAGGCAAAGTCAACATAAATGAAGAATCTAATGATGAAGACAATGACGTAGATGTACTATGAGACACTCACATTATCTTACACCCTAGTTGCTTACAACTCTCTAGGGGAGAAATTTCTTCACTACACCCTTGTTGTCTACCATTTTCAAGGGGAGGGATTTTTGGCCTACACCCTAATGTCATCACTCTCTGGGGGAGGAATTTCTTCGCTACACCCTTGTTGTGTACCATTCTCAAGGGGAGGGATTTTTGGCCTACACCCTAATGTCATCACTCTCTAGGGGAGGAATTTCTTCGCTACACCCTTGTTGTCCACCATTCTCAAGGGGAGGGATTTTTGGCCTACACCCTAATGTCATCACTCTCTAGGGGAGGCACTCTTTTGTACACCTATCTAGATGGGAGGCTTAGACCCCACTAGAAGGTTATTTGATGTGCTCAAACACAAAAGGGGAGGATTGTTAGTTTTTTCTGCCTAAGCCCACACCCTGGAACTCTCCCCTTTTGTCTCCATTCATTGTATCTGTCCACTAGACTTGCTACGTACCACTTTTAGTTGATACTTGCAATCACTCCACATGGTACACACACCTACATACACAAACATGGAAAATAATGAATGACCAAGAAGAGATTTGGGCTGATCTTGATGCCTTCCATCATCCATGATGTTATCCAAGGCTCCCTCCAAAAGCCTATAAAATGACTCACTATGTACTTTCTCTCTAGTTCAATAATCAATCCAATTTATGAGGCAATGAAAGAGGTCATGAAATATTTGAATGGTACAAAAGACGTGCATTGTCTTTAGAAGAAAGGAAGCATGTGTAATGGGTTACACAAATGTAGATTATCTAGGAGACTTGGACAAGAGAAATTGCACTTCATGCTATATCTATGATTTCACCGGAGGTGAAGTTTCATGGTGATCTCATTTGCAAGATTGCATTACCTTGTCTACTATAGAGGCTGAATATGTTGCAGCTTTGGAAGCTTGCAAGGAAGCTATATGGCTTGAACTTCTAGTGGGAGACTTGGGAACCATTGTTCAGATGCATGTGTTACAATGTGATAGCCAAAGTGCTATAGAATTGGCAAAGAACATAGTGTTTCATGCAAAGACAAAGCATGTAGATGTGAAGTATCACTTCATTTGCGAGGTGCTCGAGGATAAGCATTTGTAGCTTTCCAAGGTTCACATCAGTGAGAATGTTGCTGATCTTCTATCAAAGGGCTTACCTTCAGAGTTGTTTTCACATTGTCGGGCACTCATGGACATTGGGTAGATGATCACAATCATTGTTCACCTGTATTGTATGTATATATACATTATCACCCCAACTTAAAGGAGCATTGTCCTTTAAGTGGGAGGTTATGGTGGGGTGGTAAATCCCAATGTGTTGCACCTAAGTGTGTGAGTGTGAGAGTACACGGATGCATGCGTGCGAAAAAGGGGAGAAGCACGAGACAGTGTGGGTGGAGCAACCTCTGGAACTATGATTGAGGTGCTCCCTATATATATATATATGTATAATGAACAAGGGTATGTACACATGTCGACGGGCGGTCGCGGACATCGGACGTCCGCACCTGGGCAAAGGTGTAGCGCCTTTAACCCAAACAAACTCCCACTTAAAGCCGATGCGCCGATAAGTGAGACCTATGAGCTAAACTACTAGTATGTACAAGAAACTAGGTGAGAGACTCTCTCAACCTATGCCCACTGGCTCACTCTGTCGATCTATACGCAATTGGATCGGCTCTAGTGGTAGGCGAGCGCGCATATCCATGCTAGAGCCTGCATGTAAATCCCATAGACTACTCTGTATGGTATGTAAAACTCCACTATGTATCATGCTAGTGTCAATCATCGCACGACTGACAACCCGTGCTGCAAATGCTCCCACTGCAGCTGTTAGATCGGGCCTCGACACTGACAAGTCAACATGAGATGCTTGAACGTTGACAAAATCTGTGCAAACCTAGATGTTCTTGCCTCCTCTGCACTATCTGCAATCAGTGCATCATCAAGACTACCCATCGCATATGGATGTATCAATGCCGATATTGGGAAACCTTCGTCCCTGTCACCCATAGGGAAAACTGTTTGTCCTTGCACCAACTCATCAACGTTTAACATGAGCATATCAAAGAACTCCAGGTCTGTTAGCTCTGTCTGTGTCTCTAGGGAGAAAACCTACTCTACCTTTGCCTCCACAAATTCTGACAACACTTGCTGTGTCTTACTAGAGCACTGCCACTCTACCTCCGTCTCTACAAAGTCCACTGGTGCATCTTGCACAGCTAAATGCTTTGTCTCATGAGCATGGTGGAGCTCACATGCAAAAGAGATACGTCTCGTCTCTTGCTCAAAGCATGCCAACAACAAAACCGAGGCCACGCCGTCTCGAACCTCAGACACATGCATAGGATATACCAGGCCGCTGCGGGCTCCTCTGGCAATCACTAATGAACCCCAATGCATCTGGAAAGACTGCTCTCTAAGCAATAATTAACAACCAAAGTCTGCTAACTGTCTCATTGAGATCAAGCTCTGTCTTAGCTGAGGAACATAGCTCACATGTCGTAGCGTGTATGACACACCACTAGGCAAAGACAAACAAATGTCTTATGCACCCTCTATGTCAAACGTTGAACTGTCGGCCAAGTGTAGAAAACCAAAACTCCCACTAGAGAAGGTGCTAAACCAGTCACGATGCGGTGTGACATGAAAATCTGCATCCTCATCTAGCAACCAACGTGGAGAAGTCTCACCGCTCAAAGACAGGTAATCAAGAGGAACGCTAAACGCAAATGTGACATCAATGTCCCTGGAATATGAAGCCACTGCTCTAGCATGTGTCAAAACCTCATTTGCACCATGCATAGATCTCCACTGCTGTCTCATACGTCTGAAACAACAACACGTAATGTGCCCTATGTGACCACAATGGCAACATCGTATGTATCGGCAAGAAGGAGATCGTCGTCTCTCACCGTCACACATGTCTGCTGCCATAAGTGATTGCCAAAATGGCAACGAAAGTGGGAGGTCACTCGACTACTACACAATCATGAAAAACATGACCAAATAGCATCAAAATTGATGCTCGTATATGCACAAAACAGCTCCATGATCTACTATCTGCGAGCATAAACTGGGACGAACTGCTCATTTGAGTGTAAAATGCATAACCATATACGCAAGGAGAGAGAAAACTAGCTCAAAACGCATCCCACAAGAGAAAATGCCTGCAAAAATATGCAAAAACGTGTGACTATCTATCTGTAGCCACACAAGCATACGCTAATCCTCACTCGTGCAGGAGTGGGTACAAGAACACCAAAACTGTGTCCAAGTTGACAAATCCTGTCAAAGTGAGAGTAAACACTCAAAGTGGGAATATATCAACCACTATACCATCAGAGAGCAAACTGCAAATACGCATGAAACCATGGCGAGAATCTGAAAAAAATCTGACAAATTTTCCTTTATAAACTGAGCAAAAGCTCAAAAAATCTCACCAAATACGCATGAAAATAGACACTCAGTGTCTGGGTAGCAAAATCCACAAATGGCATACATAGCAGTGCCAAAACCTTGGCAAAATAGCTCACTCATGACCGAGTGGCTCTATGGACGTATGCTTCTCCAAAAATACCTGTAAACCTGCGAACCTACTACCTGCTACCTGCTACCTGCGAGCTATGGCTAGCTCAAATTGTATCCACATAATGCATACATAGCATGAAAGTGCACCAAACTATGCAAACAAGCTCTCTGTAATGCTCCACATAGTCGTACATGAGCACTACATGTGTCGCATAATCCACACTAAAAAGATTGTGCAACATGTGAGCAAAACCAATGGTAAACTGGTACACACTATCTCATCGATCGATAAACACCTGCCAAGAGATAAGCGTGCTGGAGAAAAAAACCTGCTCCAGAATGGGCCGCCGGAGCCATATGTGTCGGTTTGTGCTGTCGAAATTGGAAATTGGAGAATTGTCGTAGTCAAAACACCGTGGAGACTACGTCGGAGGCAAATCCGCTTTGAAATGGACGCTAGAGGAGAGCCGATGCCGCTCTCGCTCTATGGTCTCCTGCTGTGTCAAAGCCAAAAAATCGTCGTCGATGCCCTCTTCTGCTTCTGTCGGGCGGAGCAGGCTAGCTGAATAGCCGCCTGATCGGTGTCAAAATTGATGCCGAGCTAATGTCAAGATCCGAGGTCGAGCTAATGCGAAACGCTGAGAAAAACCACCAAAATCAGTGTTAAAACCGATGTCAAAATGGCTAATTGCCGATGCTCAAAGGCGAGAACCGCGATGTCGATGTTGTCTCCTGCCCACTGGACGTGAGTGGCTGATGCTTAGGAGAATGCCAAAAAACAGACCGGTGCCGGGAGTGATGCCCAGGCTTACTCGCCAAAGTCGCGGTCGTTCAAGCTCTCTCTCTCTTTCAACTCACACGCTCTCTATCTCTCAAGCTCTCTCAACTCACACACTCGCTCTCTTTGACTCGCACTCTCTCACACTTTCTTGGGATTTCTCGCCCTATCTCCAAGCTGGACTGTCAAGGGCCCTGTGGGAGCAATCTCCTTTCACACATGAGATCGAGGAGTCGAGGTTTGTCAAGGGACGAGGTGTCGAGGGCCCCGGTGGGAGCGGACTCTTGCACACATGAGGTGTGAGAGGCTCAGAATTTTAAAAAGAAATTTTAAACACTGTCGAGCTGCAGCGCTCTGACGAAGTCTGGCCGACTGGAGATAAGTGAGGCCTGCTGTGATGCTGTCAGAATGCCAACTCCTGCCCAATTGCTTATGGTTTATGGTTGTGATAATCCAAAGCGCTCGATCGCCTAATGCTCCAATTTGCTCGCCATTGTGTGTGTGTGTGTGTTTGTGTGTTGCCGAGAACCTCTGAGTGCCTTAATTGGCCCTCTTTGCTTGCTTGCCTGTCGGTGGCTTTGCTCTCACTGTCCGACTGCTTATGGCTCAATTGCCTTCCTTGCTTAAGCCTGGCTAACGCTGCCCGGATGCACTGACGGACCATTCCCCAACGAGAGTTTGTTGCTCTGCTGACCTCTCTCGCTGCCCGATTTTGCACTACGGCTCTGCATGTGAATGACTCCCTGAGATTCTCTCTTGCTCGGGCTACAGATCCTTGTTGTTAGCCTTTGAATGGTTGGTTCTATCCCTCAATGCTCCCATGCTCGAGACCTTCATGGTTGCTCAAATCTACCCACTCTTCCTGCAGACCTCTTCCTTTCTGCCTAGGTGCTCTTCCAAGCTTCTCAAGATTTCCACATGCTCGAGAGGGGCCGTGCGCACCGAGAAGCCAAGATCTCACCGATCTCGCCCGATCCATGTTATTTCCGCTCCGAATCAACCCGATCCGATGCTGCAAAGTGTCGAGCTCTGTGGGAGCTGCGTTGCCGTCGAGAGACCGTCAGCGCCCCCGAGTCGTAGCTCTGATACCACTTATGAGTGCGTGTGTGCGCGGTGCGGTGCAGGGCATGTACACATGTGGGCGGGGGGGGCGGTCGGACACAGGACGTCCGGCCCCAGGCAATGGCGTAGCACCTTTACCCCAACAAAGTGTTGGGCGGATAGACACTAAATGAGAACTAACACTGACCATTCTTTCTACATAAAACAATAAGGAATCATAACCCTAATCACTATTGTGATAGAAGTCCACAAGCTGTGTCTCCTCTTCTTCTCTCTCCTCCATTGCTGCACACACACACACACACACACACACACACACACACACACACACACACACACTTGTGCAATTCACCTTCTTCACATTGCTACAAGCATTTCTACACTATCATTGTGCAATCATCTACCGATGCTTTCTTGACATCGCTACAAGAACATGAGTAAATGCTGTACGTAGTTAACATTGACTAATTTTAAACAATTTACTGCCACCACAATCCATCCCATAGCTCTTTGTCTTGAGATCCATCAAATTATCCCAATAATCACGAGGAACTTCAGTGGTTCTTGACACTCCCATATGTAAGAAAGTCGGAACACGGAAACGTGGCATGGAACTGACCAAATTAAAAAAATTCACTTTTATCACACGGCTCCCATAGCTCTTGACACCATCGAAGAATCCCCCAAGAATTATAATAAACATCAATCAAGTTACAAATTGCAAAGAGCATTGATCACTCTGTAAGTGTGTGATCTTTGTCATAGAGTCCTAAAGTATGAGTCAAGGAGAGAAATAGTGGAATTATCCCACATGTATTGGTGCAAAGCTGTAGAGCTACTTAAAGCTCATTTCATGAATGAATAAATACAAGTTTATTTTGCATTACATCTCTCTTGTTTATAGTGAGCTTGTGATGGCTTAGAACCAACTCAAGATTGTGTTTATGAGTCCAAGTTAATTGATCTTGGAACCTAATTTGCTTGAGTGATAATCTAGCCAACACACACTCACTTGTGTGCATGATGTTTCTCTTTCATCCACCCTAGCTAGCATGATCCCATTCCCATGAGGTGGTATTAGAGCTCCATAATTCGCTAGCTAGGATTGTTGTCATGCATTTGTGTGTTAGTAATTAGCATCTTCATTAGAGTGATTAAGTATTTCTTAATCCATTGGCATTTCTCGTAACTATTTTGTATGTCTCACTAATTAAATCTTAATCTAGCTATCTGAGGGCATGTCCTTGGTATACCCAAGAGGCAACTACCCTCCATAGCTAGGTAGGCTTGATTGTGAGTGCACGAATGCGGTGCGTGTGCGGAGAGTAAGAAGGGGGGAGAGAGAGAGAACATAGGATGTGGGTGGAGCAACCTCTGGAAGTAGTGAGTGAGGTGCTCCTGATATGTATATTGAATAAGGGTATGTACACATGGTGGACGGGCGGACATCGGGCGTCCGGCCCGGGCAAAAGGCGGAGCGCCTTTACCCCAACAATCTCCCACTTAAAGGCGATGCGCCGATAAGTGAGGCCTACTGGTTAAACTACTAGTATGTACAAAAAACTAGGTGATAGAATCTCTCAACTTTTGCCCACTGGCTCACTTTTTCGATCTACACGCAATTGTATCGACTCTGGTGGTAGGCAAATGTGCGTACCCACGCTAGGGCCTGCATGTAAATCCTAGTGACTACTCTATATGGTTTGCAAAACTCCATTATGCATCATGCTAGTGTCAGTCATTGCACAACTGACAACCCCTGTTGTAAATGCTCCTAGTGCGACTGCTAGATTGGGCCGAACACTGATAGAATCTGTGAAAACCTGGCTGTACTCGCCTCTCATACGTTATCTGCAATCACTGCATCATCAGGACTACCCATCGCGTATGGATGTGTCAACGCCGACATTGAAGAAGCTATGTCCCTCTCACCCATAGGAAAAACTGTGCGTCCTAGCACCAACTCATTAGCCTCTAACATGAGTATATCAAAGAACTTCATGTATTTCATCTCTATATGTGTCTCTAGGGATCATACCTGCTCTACCTCTGCCTGCACAAACTTTGACAACACCTACTGTGTCTCACTAGAGCACTGCCGCTCTACCTTTGTCTCTAAGATTCTACTTACATGTCATGCACAATTGAATGCTCTATCCTCGTGAGCATGGTGGAGCTTACTTGCGAAAGAGGCACGCCTCGTCTCTTGCTCAAAGCATGCTAGCAAAAAAACTGAGACTACACAGTCTCGAACGTCAGACACATGCATATGATATACTAGGCTGCTATGGGCTCCTTTGACAATCACTAGTGAACTGCAATGCATTTGGAAAGACTGCTCGCTAAGTAGTATCTAACAACCAAAATCTGCTAACTGTCTCACTGAGATCAAACTCTATCGCAGCTGAGGAACATAACGCACATGCCGTATCGTGTAAGATGCACCACTGGGCAAAGAAAAACAAACATCTCTTGTACCCTCTATGTCACATGCTAAACCATCAGCAAGTCGCACAAAACCAAGTCTCCCACTAGAAAAAGTGCTAAACCACTTACGACATGGTGTGACGTGGAAAGCAACATCGCTAGCTAGTAACCATTGTGGAGAAAGTGTACTACCCATAGACATATCTGCAAGAGGTACACTCGAGGAAAACATGACATCACCGTCACTGGCATAGACTGCCACTTGAACTACCTCTCTAACCTGTATCAAAGCTATATTTGCATCACACATACATCTCTGTGCTGTCTCATACGTCTGAAACAACGGCGCCTAATGTGCCTTGTGTGATCACAATGCCAACATCGTACGTATCAGCAAGAAGGAGACCGCCGTCTCTCACAGTCACACATGTCTGCTGCCATAAGTGAATGCCAAAATAGCAACAAAAGTGGAAGATAACTCCACCACTACACAATGCTCAAAATCATGAACAAAAGCATCAAAATTGATGCTCACATATGCATAAAACAACTTCATAATCTGCAAACTCTCCAAGCACAACAACTTGGGACAAATTTGCTCAACCGAGTGTCAAGCGCATAACCATATAAGCAAGTAGAGAGCAAACTAGCTCAAAATGCATCCAATAAGAGAAACAACATACAAAAATCTGCAAAACCCTGTGAAACGTGTGACTAGCAAATTTTGTAGCTACACAAGCATATGCTAATCCTCACTCTTGTGAGAGTGGGTACAAGAATACCAAACTATATCCAAACTGACAAAACCTGTCAAATGTGAGAGTAAACACTCAATTACTACCAGAGTGGGAGTAAACTCGACCACTAAACCATCAGAGAGCAAACTGTGAATACGCATAAACCATGGTGAGAATCTAGAAAAAATCTGACAGAGTTTCCCTGTAAATTGAGCAAAAACTCAAGTTCAATCTCTACCATAAACCATAACACCACTCAATGCCAATGAGTAGAAATGCCAAAATGGCTCCACATTTTCACATACAACAATGGCAATCCACACTCAACGTACATCAACGGAGTGACCGTGCATAAGCAAGCACCAAAAGAGTTGCAATCCAAAAACTTGATCAATGTGAAAAAAATGCTCTCAAGAGAGCTCACTGGCACTTGAAAGTGCTTGCCAAAATGCATGTATAATGGGCATCAACCATGTGCCATCACCTTATGAAAACCACCCGCAAAGACCATGAATCCAAGCACAAAATCACTATCAAAGTATAGTGTGAAAACCTGTGAAAGAAGGTCCACCTGTATGCTCCAAAAACCGTGTCTCTCAAGAGACCGCTTCGATGGTGTGTAAACGCCTCCGTGACTCTTTGCCCAAATCTACCAAAATACTCTCAAACCACAAGTTTTGCACAAGCTAAATTGCATCTTCAGCTCAAAATTTATGCACCCACTTGGAGCATCTACCGTGCTTCCAAAAGTGCATTAAACTCGCATCCTATGCGAAAACAGAAAACATGCAATTTTTGTATACAGTCAATGAGCTGAATATCAGCAAAATGATGAGGAATTTGCAAAAACTTTCTTTTGCAAAGCTATAGACCACGTCAAAACAAATGGGCTCATAGAGTGGAATTCTCAGATCTGCATTCTACAAGGAGAAAAACAAATTTAAAAATAGTGTTATTACGCACATAGTTTTTAGGGCAGCACCTTCACTTACACACAATCTTCCACACTTCTTTTTGAGCTTCCACAAGAGAATACATCACTCTCAAAACTGAGCTCACAAGCTCCCGTTGCATTCTCACAAAGCTTTCAAGATTTCTTGATCTCTCCATTGCTGAGAGTGAACGAGCTATCGCCTCAAAGCTCTCAAAGCCGTCATGCTCCCCGCCATCGCTAAGCCGTAGCTCTGATACCAATTGTGAGTGCACGAATGCGGTGTGTGTGCGGAGAGTGAGAAAGGGGGGGGGGGGGGGGGAGAGAGAGAGAGAGAGAGAGAGAGAGAGAGAGAGAGAGAGAGAGAGAGAGAGAGAGAGAGAGAGAACACAGGATGTGGGTGGAGAAACATCTCGAAGTAGTGAGTGAGGTGCTCCTTATTCATATATGTATAATGAATAAGGGCATGTACACATGGTGGACAGGCGACCCAACATCGGACTTCTGGCCCGGGCAAAAGGCGGAGCGCCTTTACCCCAACATTGATTAGGGAGAGGATTAACACCTATTATCGCATTTCTGGTAATTTTTGGTGTCAATTTTCTAGTTTCTTCCATCTCAAAATTAATCTCTCCGATTTCGCAATTACCGTGCATTGCTCTTCTCATTCCAAAGTGCTCCTTGCAAAGTTTCCGTAGAGCCTTCAAGCTCTCCATTCCAAGCCCAGGAGCCCCCTCATCTCCATTCCAAATCATTGCTATATTTAGGTGTGTGTATGGTTTTTTGTGTGTGTGCCTCCCGTAGAGCTGAGGATAAGATTAATTTATTTGGCTTTTCCTCACACGGAAGCGTTTGGGGTCCCTTGCTCTGGGTAAATACACTAAGGAGTGTTACGGTGCAAGGGTTTGAGTTCAAGTCATTGTGTGAACCTAAAATGGCCAACATGGGCGGATGTCATTGATGTGGTAAATTGCAATTCTCTTCAAGGTCGGATCCGCAAGGATTGGCTCCCATGCAGCATCGGGTTACAGTCGGTGGATACGAGCCGGCATCATTAAAACAAAATTTCCTTTTTTTTGGCTCTACAGGGGTGGCATCCTGCGCCTTGGCCCAGCTAGGTTCTGCATAGCCCTCATTCTCACAACCACATTTTGTAAAAGCCGTAGGCTTTGGATCTGCTTGGAGGAGATTACCATGCCGCTTGCACTACCCTCAATTCTCCAAAGGGCTATTGCTCTAAGCCTTTTGTCTCGCGGCCACATCCACATAAAAGCTGAACGAAGTTAACACTACATGCTCCTTTAGACAATTGTAATTACCATCTTCGCACCTCTGTATTAAAGATTTGCGTATTGTAATAAACATTGTAGACACTGCCTTGAAGAGAGTCTCTTCAAATGGAAAGACCCCCAATTGCACTAGCATCCATGCAATGGCATCCAATGAATCAACCAAAGGGGACTATTGTGATGAGGGGCTTCACCCCGGTGAAGAGGAGCTTCACAAAGCTTATAGGTTTCCTCCCAAAGCATTCAAGAGATTTTCACATTGAGCATGCCATAAAGATGAAGAAGACCAAGCAATCTAGGAAGAGCTTCAAGTACATAGGAGAGCTCATCATTCAAATGGAGGAGAACGTGAAGATTGAAGATCATGAAGACCATCAATGTGGAGATGAAGAAGAGAAGAATGAAGATAACAAAAAAGCCGCCCATTCAAGGGGAGGACATGGATACAAAGACCATGAAGCAGTTTAAGACAAAGCATTGAAGAAGACAAAGATGCTCTTGGATTAGAGCGAAGCAGACATTTTTTCGGGATTTCGCTCTTAGATTAGAGCATTGTTTTTGGCTCCTGGATTGGAGTGTGTCTCCTAGATTGGAGTGTAAGGTTGTTTGTCTCTTGGATTGGGGATGTATGTTGTCTGTGCTCCTGGATTGGAGTGTTGTCTTTCTTCATCAAGTTGTAGCCCAAAGTTCAAGGGGAGGATTCCTATTGTATTGATATCCTTAGTGGATACTATGTGTCATTCTTAGCGGACAAAGAACCTTCATTGTTTTCTTCCTAGTCCAAACGTCAAGGGGAGGATTCTAAGGTGTGAGCTTTGTCCTAGAGTCCTAGAGTATGAGTCAAGGAGAGAAAATGTGGAATTTTCCCACATGTATTGGTGCTATAGAGCTACTTAAAGCTCATTTCATGAATGAATAAACACAAGTCTCTTTTGCATTACATCTCTCTTGCTTATAGTGAATTTGTGATGCTTGGCAACAACTCAAGATCGTGTTTATGAGTCCAAGTTAATTGATCTTGGAACCTAATTTTCTTGAGTGATAATATAGGCAACACACACTCACTTGTGTGCACGATGTTTCTCTTTCATCCACCCTAGCTAGCACGATCCCATTCCCATCATGCTCTTGAAAAGTCCTTTTTAAATCCAAAATTAATTTGCAACCTATATTGTGCAACGGGCATTGAACACTCGTGCAAGGTTCTCATTTGTGAGCTTATGCTAATGAATAAAAATATTGTGGTTTACATCTAATCCAAAGATACACAAAAAAAGTAGATGTGTTTGTATGCAAGGTACGACTGTCCTTATGCACTTAATTAGCAAAAGTCTCTGCAAGAACACATTAGGTTTGCTGCAATGTGCACTTCACTTTGTCATGTACTTGCAAATTTGAAGTCCCCACCATAAATCTCTCATGTTGTTTTTCTTTTATCACAACATGCCCCTCAATCTTTGTGTCCACAGATATTGTAGAGTCTATTCATTTAGCGACATCGGACAGATTCCTGGACGATACCTCATGCTTGTTGGTTCAGTCGCCAACCACTTTTGAATCTTAAATCCTCCTTCCTCCAATATTTTTTATTCACTTGGAGACATATTTGTCCCTTTGTCCACAAGCCCTGTGTTTGACACTCTCCTCGGACATTGGCTATCGTATTGTAGATTTGCCATGTGTGGTCCATGCTGACATTGCAAAACCACATGCATAGTGATTTTGCCCCTCGTCCTCGCCCTTCCTCATTTCCATTGTCCCAAGTTCCTATACCTAGAAATGATTGTGCTACACGGCTCATTCCTTTATTTTTAATATTCTTTTTGTATTTTCCACCTTGGCCACCCAACCATCCATAACATTGTACTCTGCTACCTCTAGGGACTCTTCAAATTGCCCACATTTTTTTTGTGAATCTCTGATTCTTTAACAACCATTTCATTATTGTTTTCTTCCTTCAAGATTGCTAGCAATGCTTGGGGTGCATTTCTTCTCTTCCTTAGAACATTTTGAGTAGATATTTTGCCCTATGTGAAGCATTTTCCTCTTTGTGTCACATGACCTTTTGTTCTTCGCTTATGTGTGATTGTGACATTATCACCTTCTACATTGGGTTCCTTCCTAGTCTACTTCTCTAGTAAGCGTTTCAGCATTAGCCGCATGTCCTTGCAAAATTTGTCTCTCCAGTTTCTCTGTAGAAGGTCCAACCCCATGGTATCTACCCTCCACAAATGCAAGTATCTTCACACTTTGTAGAAACGAGTTTGCGAGATCTGACATACTTGCTTCATACAAGTTGGCCATTTTTTTGTTTCCTTCTCTGGTTAGCCAATTGGCATGTTTAATCTCAAGCAAGTTTTTTATGGGGATGAGTGAAATGTCATCTAGATATTGCAATAATTTCTCTATTTTAATATCATGCAAACAATGTTTCAAAAATTATGCACTGAAATATAAAATAAAAATCTACTTTTATTGCTATAAGGTACTTTCTCCAACGTGAATATCAAACATGCCACCAAGATCAAACAAAATGTGTATCATGTGGTCACAAACTTTGCCCCACATATCATAGAAAACTTTCTTTGGGTTGAGCCTTCTCATCTTCTTGAGCATGAACCATTAAACTTATCCAACACTCGGTTTGCAGAATATTTACATATGACATCTTGCCAATGGAGCCATCTATACATGGTTGTGGCTTGTTCCTTGCTTTGAGCACCAACGGCACATTCCTCTTTGTCTTCTTCTTAAAGTTTTTGTTAACAAATTGGTTGGCATGAGTATTAAGCCTTTATTTTCAATGAAACAAACACGAATTCTCTCTTCCATCCATTACATTCATTGGAGACCTTCATTAAAAATGGTTCAAATTGCTCTCTAGTTTGCAATAGCTTCATCATCCATGGACCCTCAAAAATCTGTTGGGGGATGGGAATTATTTAACATAACTGCATTCATCATCTCCTAAGACATGAAATGGGCTGCTGTACCCTCCTCTTTCATCTTACATATTGCTATAGTTTGCATTTCTTGAACAATATAACACGCGTGAAAGAAAATTTATTTTATGCAGCCATGAAGAAACATCTTGTCAGCACACTTACTCATGTTACATCATACAAATGCTCCATGGTTTTCCAACAACATGATCAAAGCAAACCCAGCTCTTTTGAAGATCACCATATCCATCTTGGTGCATTCTATTCAATAGCTCAATCCCAAAACTGAGCCCAATGGTCGACATTTTGAAAACATGACATCTTCTATAGGGGCTGTCACTTTGTCTAGGAAATAAAATCTTATGAAAAAATGGATTACCACAAGCTCTTTTTAGTTTAAGTAGTTGTGTTTTTGACACCCACTCTAATTCTACTGTCACTTTCCTCCATCAATTGTTTGAATCTACAAAAAGACAACTGCATACGTTGTTTATCAATAAAAACAAAGGCATCCCAAAGTGTATTACGGCCCACCTGTGCATATGCACCAAAGACCTCATCTTCTTCAAAAAGTAAAAAGAGCACATTGCTATTGTGCTCACCACCATCCTTTGCACAATAGCTCCCATCACCATCTATTTAGATATATTTAATTGCAAGTGTCTTGCTCTTGCTCTTGCTCTTGGAACTTCCACAATAACAAAAAACATAAGTTCACATGTTCTTTTAATAGCAAACCTCAAAACCCCCTTGGCCACTCGATGATTGTGTGTACCCTGATGAATGAACAAATGATACTTGTTGTTGTCAGCCAACACATAGTAAACACAACACAAACAATCTTGTAACAATATTGGGGCCTTGCCACCATGTGAGCAAGTGAGAGAACCATTTCTATTACTTTTCATACCGATGATGGGATTGCTTGCAATAAGTTTCCCATCCATGTTGTCTCGTTCAGTCTACCACTATGGGCTTTAATGTGGGGAAGGCAGGGCATCATTATTTCGCATTAGATGTCCTCTGCATTTACTTCTCCTTACCACAATAGGAAAACTCATCCTTCTTTGGACCAACTTTACCCAACAATGCCCATCATATTTCTATTCCATCCCCATCATGGTTGAGCTATTAGCAAGAATAGGGGGCAATTCATACACACACCTACCATTAGAGTGTTGTGAAATCTCTTCAACATGTTCAATAATTGTGTAGCTAGAAATAATTCTACTTAATCTATGATACTTATGCTTAGATAAAGCAAGACACTGCAAAGTGCTTTCTATAGCAACTTCTCTTGGTGTAGCACACAAAAAACCTTCCATGCTGGGCATATGTGCCATGATTGCTATGATCGCCAAGAAAGCTATGGTTGTTTCCTATTTCCTCGCTGTGATTGCCACTATTCCATCATATTCAAAAGAAATGCAAAATGAATTTTCGTCGAGCTTATCCGAGAAGCTATCTAGAAGATCAATGACAGGAACTCTATTATCTTTGGGAAACATGTATGGGGTCCGATATTTGAGGATCATTCATTTTGAATGAACAAGGATTTCTTTGCAAATGCTGAATCTCTCCCTGTGGAGTAGACACAATCGCAAACACTTCAAAGTTGCTCAACCCTCTATGATCATTTGGATTGATCATAGCATATCGCTGTGGATGCGAAACAACAAAGCCCAAGAACAAACTCACCTTGGTAGAAGAATCCTTAAGACAAGACTTGATGATTAACTTGTACATTCAGTTGCAATTGTTTCTATATTTATAGTAGAGGTGGTTGCTTACTACCTGAACATGAGACCATCTATCAAAACCACTTTAATATGGTATTAACATGGCAACTATGCCATGCATTCTATCGAGTACCTACAAAGTCTATTAAAAAATTCATGAAGATTCATTGTAAAATTTTCAAATTTTGGTTTTTCTAACACCCAATGACTTTTTGTTGCTTAAAATATGTATATGCTAAAAATATTTGAGATCTCTATCTTAAAGTAATTGTCTTTGAATAAATGTTGGTGCATGATATTGGGGAAAATAGCACCCCAGAATGATGTGGGATTTGGGGGAATTTAAAAAAGAGGGCAAATGAAAGAACCTTTGTATTGCCCAAGACCAGCCGATTAGTTTGGATTTTTATCTAAAATTATTTGTCTTCAAATGAATCTTGAGTGATCTTGGGCTCCCCAGATAATGTTGGTGTTGTCTCAAGGAGATGCTGTCTTGGTGCATCTTGAGATGTCTAGCTCACAAGATTTTTTTGGTATCTCAGGAAGATGCTAACTTGATGCATCTTGGGGTGCCTAGCACCCTAGAATGATAGCATTCATGCATTATAAACTATAAATTGGCAGTCCATTTAGCATTGGAACTTTGTTTGTTGCATCTTAGGGTGCCAAGCGCCTTAGGTTTAGGTTAGGAACATGCTCAAAGTTTTGATGATAAAACCCAAAAAAGGAGTAAAAAACATTGTGTTTGACGCATCATGGGTATTCTTGGAGCATTCAGGTGCTTCTTTGGACACCTAGCACCCCAGATTGAGGATTTACTCTTACTTTATGAGGAAGATGCTATCTTGATGCATTGGGGTGCCTAGTGCCCTAGGATGATAGTAGTCAAGGAGTATAAACTATAGATAGGAGTATATTCAACATTGGAACTTTGTTTATTGCATCTTGGGGTGCAAATCATCCTAGATTGAGGGAAGTACAAGATGGAAAGTGATTATTGTAGAGGAGTTGAAACTATGAAAATCCACACCCACATATGTGATGGCGTGTTTTTGGTCAAGATTTAAGAAGTGGAGCTACGATGATCGGAGAGCACAATGGTTTCAAATTTCTTTCTAAACTTATGACTAGTTAAATACAATTGAAGGGAACAAAAAAAGATTATTGAGAAGATAACCAACATGTACAAATACTCACCTCCCCTAAAATTAAAGGTGAAAATTTTGCACTGCAGAACCATAAAGGAAACAACAGAAACCACAACAAACAAGCCACAATAGAGCAACACATTTGTATTCCAAAAGCCACCTTTTCAAGCTAGTCTAATACATTTCGTATGTAATTTGTGCACCTTCTTATGGTGGCAATATACAAGATCCACCTTTTTAGGCTAGCTAGTCTAATTACATTTCGTATGTAATTTGTGTACCTTCTTATGGTCGCAATATACAAGATCCAAGAGTGTGAATGAGCTCAAATTCATTCTATTTCTACAGGCACTCCTTCCTTCCATGGGAGCTTGACAAGGTGAAAATATGATAAATGTGACTTTACAAGACATTTTAACTTGCAATTTCCTTATAAAAGAGACCTACCCAAATTGATGTATGGTTAGTCCTTGGAGGTTAGCAAAAAAGTTAGAATAAAAAACCCGAGGTCTTGCAGTAGAGAAACCATTTGCTATTTTTGCAACTGTGGATGTGCCCAAAGAACACCCATAGTGAGTCAAAGCACAATGTTTTTGACCCTTTTTTTTGGGTTTGATCATCTAAATTTTGAGCATCTTTTTGAATTGGGGGTGCTAGGTGCCCCAAGAAGAAATAAACGAACATTGGGTTGCTCCCCTCAATTAGCCCCTCAAACTAGAATGCATGGCACTTCAAGGTTCAATAAACAATGTTCCAATGCTGAATATACTCTCCATACTCCTTGAATGCTATCATTTTGAGGTTCTAGGCACCCCAAGATACATCAAGACAAAATCTTCTTGAATCTGGGGTGCTAGGCACCCCATGAAGCAATAAACAAATGTTTGATTGTTGAATATACTAAACCCACCTCCTATGGGTTTTGTATTCAAGTGCATCTTGGGGTGTCTAGCACTCCAAAATGTCATTACATGAAACGAAAGTCTAACACTTACACATCCCAGTTTCACACAATCAAAGAACTTCATTTTTTGCCCCGCTCACACACAAAATGATCTATCCAATTTGCATTCAATCAATTATCTCACCCATTAGAGAATTCTTGATGTTGTCTTGATGCATCTTGGGGCGCGTATCACCCTAGAATGATAGCAATCATGGAGTATAAAATATAAAATGGGAGTATATTCAACATTGGAGCATTGTTTATTGCATCTTGGGGCAACAACCCCAGATTGAGGGCTTGATCATGCTAAATCAGGAAGGTTCTGTTTTGGTGCATGCTACCATATACATGTGGTAGTGATGCATGTGAACACACTTAGGACCGCCGGGGCATTTTTTCCCTCACTAGGAGGTTTTTTCCCCCGTGCATTCTACATACGCCCATCACACTAGGGCTATCTTATCTTTCCATTGTACACTAAGTAATATACTCTCTATTGCGTGCCTTCAACCTCCTTCGTCTTCTCCAAGTTGTGTGTGTTTTCCTGCAACCCTAATTCCAACATTTGGTATTAGAGCAGGTTGCATCCTCCTTGGCTTAGTCGCCAACAGCTCCAGCATATGCTTGCTCACTTTCTCTGATTCCCGTGAGCTTGGCGAGCTTTAGCAGTTGATAAGTACTTCGGGTGAGCTCTTAGACATCTGTCTGCTCAAATTTTTTTATTAGGGCTTGTTTCGGCCTCCGTTTCCATTACAAGCTGTACTGTGCATGCTATTTTGTCATTTTGTGCAAAAAATTTGTCAGTGCCGTTTTTTGCATAGCAGGCCCCTTACAGTCTTTTACGGTTTGTGCTATATATCACGTGCTGCTCTCGCTTTATTTTTCCTCTTTTTGGGCAATTTTTACATCAGGTGCAACATTCGCCATGGCTGACAACAACACGGATGCGTTCAAGATGTTTGCTGCTAAGGATAGATTGGAGGGACAATTACCCTATGTGGGCTTATATGATGCAACATGTCCTTGTTTCAAAGGGTGTCTGAATATTGTGTAGGGAGTTGATGTTCATCCTGATTCTAAGGATGTAGGCGATATTGAGGATGTTGTAGGTTTTGGTGGCAGGATTGTTGCTACTAGAGCGATTTTGCGTACGACTGAGCAAGCTTGTTGAGATGTAAAAGATGCACATGCTCATGCATTGATTACATTGTCTATGAAGTGCACTATTACTCCTCACATTTGATCAACAAAATTTCCAAATCTGGCATGGGATATTTTGGTTGGTCTTTATGCAAGTCACAATGATGCAAAAATTGCATTGCTGCGTAAAGAGTTGGAGTCAAAGATTATGCATGAGAAAGATGATATAGACACTATTGGAGTCAAAGATTATGCATGAGAAAGATGATATAGACACTTTCCTTTCTAGTATAGGGGATATCAATGAGCAACTTATTTTTGCAGGTGAAGGAATTTTTTGACAGTTCCCTTGTGCAGACTATTCTTGAGGCTTTGCCAGATTCTTATAAAATTTTGCTAGTACTTGGAGACTTATGACCCAAGGAAATCCAGAAGTTGTCAAATTTGATGCATCATGCACATTGCTATTGCAAGAGTCACTTTCAAAAAAAATTAGGACTAGACAGCGTGCAATTGAAAATGCCTTTATTGCTGCTCAAAGAAAAGGTGGTAACAACAATGTAGCCCCTTCTCATGGTTCTTCTCTCTATGAGTGGTAAATCACCTGTTCCTAATGCTTTTGGTGGCAGCAATTTGTCTAGGAATTCTGGTGAAAGGGGCAAAAAGAAGATGTGTTGCCATTATTGTAAAGCTAATGATCACTTGATCAAGCAGTGTCCTAACTTGAAGGCCAAAGAGGATAAAAAGAAAGAGACTGGTTCCACTACAAATGCAACTATTGTTGAGTCTTCTATGAAAGGAGATAGTGATGCTGATGTTGATGCAGAATGGGCGTTTAGTGTAGAGTGCACTTATGATCTTTCTGTCCATGATGCATGCATGCCAGTTGCTGCAGATTCACATGCATGGCATTTTGATAGTGGTGCTACAAAGCACATTGCCTCACATCATGATTTGTTTACCTTTCTTGAGTTTGTCCCTCATGGGAATTCAGTCACTTGTGCCAACAATGCCTTTATCCGGTTCACAAAGTTGGAATGCTTACTACTGCAAATGGCAGTTCTTTCACACTTGTTAATGCATCGTATGTACCTGGGATCAAGAAGAATATTTTATCTATAACTGCACTTGCTAGAATTGGTCTTGTAGTCAAATATGTGGATGATAGATGTACACTACATGATCTTAGTTTTAGTGATGAAATTGTTGCATATGGCATTTTATGCCGTGGGCTGTATAAGCTCACTTTATATGACAAGTGTGGGTAGAATTTTGCAAATACAGTTGTGGATTCTAAGGCTGTTTCAGATGCAAAACTTTGACATGCACGTTTTGGGCATCTGAATTTTGCCAGTTTGCTGCGTTTGCAAAAATCTAATATGGTTGCTTCTTTGCCGCCTCTTGAAGCACCTGTCAAACATGTTTGTGAAGGTTGTATTTTGGGTAAGATGCAGTGTTCAAAGTTTCCAAAGGATGGTTCTATTAGGGCCACATGCAGGTTGTAGCTTGTGCATAGTGATGTTTGTGGGCCCATGCAAACTCCGTCCTTGGGGGATTACCTTTACTTCGTGACTTTCGTTGATGATTACTCTAGGTATGCATAGGTGTATCTGCTAAAGGCAAAGTCCGAAGTGTTTTTGTGCTTCAAGCAATTTCTAGCTATGGCTGAAAATGTCTCGAAAGGTACTATGGGCTCCCTCCGTTCCGATCAAGGGGGGAGTATATGTCTCATGAATTTAATGCATTTTTGGCTAGTCGTGGGATAATACACCAATATACAGTTCCATATACACCTCAGCAAATGGTGTTGTTGAAAGGAAAAACAAGTCTCTTACAAAATTGGCAAGATGTATGGTCAAAAGTGGCAAGATGTATGGTCAAAAGTCAAGCTTACCACATTCGTTTTGTCTTGAGGCTATTATGTGTGCCACTTATGTACTTAACAAAAGTCCTACGAAAGCTTTGCATTCTATGACTCCATATGAAGCATGGCATGATAAAAAGCCTTCTATTGAGCACAT
Source organism: Adiantum capillus-veneris (assembly GCF_014529385.1). Taxonomy (NCBI): domain Eukaryota; kingdom Viridiplantae; phylum Streptophyta; class Polypodiopsida; order Polypodiales; family Pteridaceae; genus Adiantum; species Adiantum capillus-veneris. The sequence goes on from NC_140935.1 coordinate 171,442,285, forward strand.
GCATGTTTTTGGCTGTTTGACATATGCTTGTGGTACCACAAACGTAGCGCAAAAAATGGATGATAAGGCTGTCAAATGTATTTTTGTTGGTTATAGTGTTGAAAGCAAAGGTTAGAGGTTGTGTCATCCAAAAACAAAGTGTATCTTGGTTTCACGCGATGTTGTGTTTGTGGAGGATTTTGTTCAGCCCTTGCTGTCATGTACTAGAGACGATAATGACACTCTCTCTTGTATGTAGAGTGTGTATCCAAAAATAAGAAAAAGTTGTTTTTTAACCTAAAAGTGAAGTTATGGCATATGATTGATAAAAATGATGGGACTATTTTGCATCATGATTAAGCTTATCTGATGATATTATATAATGTAAGGCATAACAAAGAATAGATGTGGAATGTCTCATATGCATGTGTGCACTTCTTTCCATCCTTCTAGGTCAAAATTAGTGTTATGTGCAATGAGGGTGATATGTGGTTGTGGTACATCACTTGCATATGGTTAAATACCCTTGATTTGGTGATTTGAGGTTATGTTCAAACCTTGATCTAACTCTTTTTGTATGTATAAAAATTAGATATTTAAGGGCCATGTTATAAATTTTTGTGGAACTTTAGTGGATCATGCTTCATCCCATGATTGGTTGTATATGGAGGTACTTTGAAATTCCATAGAACATGAATCCCGTGTATCATCTACAATAGTTCAAGACATATTATACAAAAGCTTGCCCTAGGGGAGGTGCTTCTAAGATGAAGCAAAGCTAGCACATAGGAATGAGGCATTTGGATACAAACTTGGTAAAGTAAAGTCATCACAAAGAGGTAACCCAAAGATTAAGAAAGGACTCTCAGATGATGGTTACAAATGCCATTGTAGGTTGGCAAAGTTCTATTGGCATTTCTATTATTGCCTCATTTTCTACCAAATGTTTGCAAGTAGAATCACAATTTTATATCCATGTAGATGGTTGAATAGTTGTAAGTTCAATCTAAGCACTCATACTGTTTCTTTGTTGGATATATCAAACAAGGAAACTATTTTTAGCCAATTTGCACATAATTTAAACACAACAGTTTACTACTTGTGCCCATGGTTTCTTGAATACAAAGGGGGTAATTTTTTTGTTAGTGAGGAATTGTAGCATAAAATTCATAAAAGAGAGAGGAGAGTGTGCACAAAGGGCCATTCACAAAGAGATGCCAAAAACACAAACAAGACCCTCCCTTGCATCAAGAAGGACCTTGGAATTGGAGAAAGTTGGCCAAGTGTCGTCTTTTAGATTATGTAGTGATTTTAAAATAAAACTTAATGTAGATATCATTAGAGATACTCTTGCAACTATTCTGTAATATAGATCACATGATGAAATTGATGAAAGGTTAAGGAGGAGAATAACACATTGAACTATTCATGGGTAATGTAGGACATAGTTATGCTTCAATTCATCATGAAAATGAATCCATGAGAGCCTCTTATATAGGCTTAGGCTAGAGATTCTTACTTACATCATAGATGAGGTGTAAGAGGCTTCAAGGACTGGCCCAAAAGATCAACAAGTGAGAACCCTGTTTTGACCTCCTTTTTGGCTTCATATGCACTTGGAAACTACAAAGGTCCATGGGTCATATATACACACATGGACATTATTTGGGATGTGTACATGGTCATGGAGAGCTAAGGAAAGGCTCCATAAGCTAGCATAAGCTAAGCTTACACCAACATACACCCTCCTAAGACTATATTTTTTGTATGCCTCTAGGAATCTCTTTGATACATCTTCAAGGTTCACATTATTCATCATGGAAGGGGTACATTTACGTTACAATTTGTGCATAATGATGTTTGTGGGCCTTTGCAAACTCCATATTTGGGTAATTACTTGTACTTCATGACTTTGATTGACGATTACTCCAAGCATGCATGGGTGTATCCACTAAAAGCTAAGTCTGAAGTGTTCACTTGTTTCAAGAAATTTTTAATTATGACTAAAAATATCTCTAGATGTACTAAGGACACGCACCGTTCAAATCGAGGGAAGGACTATATGTCTCATGAATTGCGTCGAGGTTTGGAGTGAGCATTTTGAGCAAGCTTTGGAGTGAGCTTTTTTTTTGGATATAGCTCTACTAACCAAATCTATTAAAAAAAACTTGCTCAAAACAAAGTTTTTAGAGCAAGCTTCTAGTTTTTTTTTCTTCTCTCTCTCTCTCTCTCCTCTCTCTCACTTTTTTTCTCTCCTCCTCTCCCTCTACCTCTCCCTATCTTTGTTTATCTCTATCTCCCACTCCTCTCTCTCTCTCTCTCTCTCTCTCTCGAATATATATATATATATATATATATATATATATATATATATGTACATGTACATATATATAATATATATATATATACATACATGTATGCATGTATGTATGTATCTCTCTCTCTCAAGCTCAAGCTCAAGTGGGTGCCTAGTAGAGAGAGAGAGAGAGAGAGAGAGAGAGAGAGAGAGAGAGAGAGAGAGAGATTGAATTATCATCCACGGAGGTCATATATGACCTATAGGACCAGAACAAAATAGTACAAAGGATTCCGTCTGATACATATCAGTTAAGGACTGAGGGTTTATCGAGTGGGGGAAGAAAGATAAGGTGGGATGAACAAAAATCTAAGATGAGGTAGGTGGGGGTTGGGGGGGGGGGGGGGGGGGGGGGGGTTTGGGAGTTCAGAACTCCTGGATGATGGCTTTGCCTCCTCGATAAACTGCCATTTCCCTGCTGTGCGCGCTTCTCTCATCTTTTGGAGTTCGGCCTTCTTTTGTTTGAGTTGGGTGGGTGTGAGATCTTCGGCAAACCAAATTTTTGTGTCCTTTAGAAGCTTCGATTGCTCAAGGAGATTGACTCGATCTACTTTGGTCTTGAAGGTAAGAATTGCATGGTTGGTGTGATGCTCATGGGCGAGGGTGGTGATTGTTGCTGGATCCCATTGTATCATGGGGGTTGTTGTTCGGATGCGAGTGAAAGACTCGTAGAACTTGGGGTCCTCCTTTCGTTGCCAATCGCTCGGGAGCCCAATGAAGACATTGAGAGAAATAGCATCTTATCACTATTGTTCGCGTAGCGTAGACGCCACACGAACTTCAACTTTGCAAAAAATGAAATCCTGCACTTGAGTTTTGACCTTCTCTGTGAGGGTGATTTCTGCCTCCGCATTGAGCTTGATTTTCTTTTGTTCCGTCTTTCCCTTGTTGGAGTCCTCCACTGTGGTGAGGCGGGACTCGATGGCTGCGAGTCTTTCCTTCAAGGCGTCATTTTCCTTGCGAAGTCTTTTGACTTCACATTGAAGCCGGGCCATGCTGTTCACCTTTGGGGGTGTTGCCACGACACCGGCAAATGTGGGCTTCCCACGAGAAGAGGCCCGAGTGGCAATGGTGTGCACTCGGTCAAGAAAGCAAATCACATTAAGTGCTTATATTCAGTTTAATTGAGAGAGAGAGAGAGAGAGAGAGAGAGAGAGAGAAGGAGAGAGATGGATAATAATGATAATAAAAAAGCTCCCTCCAATTGCCTCATGAGTGAGCATTTTCAATAAAATACAACATCTAGGTAATATCCAAAAAAAGCTTGCTCAAAAAGCTCACTCCATTTCAATCCCCTCATGAATTTAATGCATGTTTGGAATAAAACACCAATGTACAATACCATATATAGCTCCACAAAGTGGTGTTGCTAAAAGAAAAAACAGGTTGCTTATGGAGAGTGCACGATGGATGGTCAATAGTCAAGCTTTACTACAGTTGTGTTGGCTTGAGGTTGTCATGTGTACTACTTATGTACTTAGTAGCTGTCCTAAAAAAGCCTTGCAGTCTATGACTCCTTATTAAGCATGCATAATAAGAAGACATCTATTGATCACTTGCACATTTTTGGTTGTTTAGTGTTACAATCCTGAAAGCAAAGGTTATAGGTTATACCATTTGCAAACAAAAAATATATTGGCTTAACAATATGTTGTATTTGTGGAGGATTTTGTTCAATCTTTGTTATCATGTACCAAAGACAATAATGTAAGCTCACATGACATTTATGAAACTGTGTTGCCTCTTTTTAATGGTGGAAACTTAAATGTAAGTTCCAACGAGGTAAATGTGCAACCTATGGAGGTTTCTAAAAATTTTACAAATTAGTCTATTAGTGATGTAGATGTACATGATTGAGAATGAAGAGGCTAGGGGTATGCCAAAATAATTGGTACATACTTCGCATGATAATAAATTGGATGCACCTATGTCTAGTCGTACTCCTTTGGGTTCTCACAATTGTTATGCTTTGGTTGTTTCTAGTTTATGTGATGAAAAGAACCTTTTTCTTTTGATGAAGCAAAAAATTCATGAAATTCAATGCTGCAATACAATCAAAATATGATGCACTTATAGAAAATGAAACATGGACTTGTGTGATTTTCCTCCTGGCAAAAAGGCCATTGGTACAAATTGGGTTTACAAGTTGAAACGTAAGCCAGATGGAGAGATTGATCACTACAAGGATAGACTTGTTGCAAAAGGTTATGCACATAAAAAAGCCATTGACTATGAAGAGAATTTTGCTCCCACTTGTTGTATGACTACTATTTGTTTTCTATGTGCATTGGTAGATTTCTTTGGATGGAATGTACATCAATCGAGCATTGTTATTGCTTTCTTGAATGGTGATATATTTGAGGGAGTATATGTAACGCAACCCTGCGATTTTCTCAAGAAAGGACAAGAAAGAAAGTGTGCAATTGTAAGAGAGCTGTATATGGGTTGAAGCAATCTCCTCGTGCTTGGCATGAGAAGGTTGAAACTTATTTGGTTAAACAAGATTTCGTAACAATCCAATTGAAAGCACTTTGTATGTCAAATGTGAGGGTGATGTATATCTCATTTTCATTTTGTATGTAGATGATTGGTTTATTACTCGTCCAAATGAAACACACATTGCTAAATTCAAGGCTAAATTGAACACAAAGTTCAAAATTAAAGAATTGACGCATTTCAATTCTTACTTGGGAATACAGTTTAAGTAGTGTGAGGGAGGTAATGCTTTGTGTCAAGCAAGATACAAAGAGACATTACTATGTTTGGACTTGAGGACTACAAAGCAATTGCTACCCGAATGGAAATAGTTTCAAAATTGAGGACTACAAACCGATTGCTACTCCAATGAAAACAGGTATAAAGTTGAGTCTTTTTGAATCTAGGGATATTGTGGATGTCACTCTTTATCAGATGCCTTATTTACGTATGCAATACGTTCTGCAATACGAGGCCAGCTATTCAATTTGCAATCTCACGGTTTAAGCATTGATAGGATGGTAAAAGCATCTTTCGCTACTTGAGTGGCACTTTAAATTTTGGAATGTTTTATACCAAGGGGGGATCATTGCCACCCAGTTTGCATGATTTTTCAGACTCAGATTGGCCTGATTGGACAACACAAAAGAAAACTTGAGCAGGCACACAACCCTAAATAATATATTGAAATGCATACAAACTAGCACATGAGATAGAGTGTTCTTTTGCATTTGCTATCCCCTGCAGGTTAGCGTCCCTCCCTGTAGCATCAATACAATTCAGATTACATTACCACCATGAAAAATTCATTGAAGATCTTGTCAGTTGCCCACCTCCACCAACGAGACAGAGACAAAGAGAAAGGACCTGCCACATGCGCATCTATAGGAGAGCCCATCCCCGTTCGTGTGTGTGTGTGTGTGTGTGTGTGTGTGTGTGTGTGAGAGAGAGAGAGAGAGAGAGAGAGAGAGAGAGAGAGAGAGAGAGAGAGAGAGAGAGAAAATATGAACCCCAAATGGGCTCTTTAGGGTCAAAGATGATTTTGGAATATAGTCTCTAAACCAATGAAAATGGGCTTGTGGCCACGATCCCACCAATTTTTGTTTTTGTTTTTTCAAATGGTCATAACTTGAGCATTTTAACTTCAAATTTGTTGGACAATAGTGCTTTTGAATCGCATTGCCAAGATCTTTCCATAGATATGTTACATGATATAGTTTTGAGGTACATCGATATGGGTAATCCATGCCATCCCTTTTATGCCCTATTGTTAATTGAAATATGATTGATTGCTCTTGCAAGACCCTTTGGGGTTCATATTTTTTCTAATGGCTCCTCTTCATTCCAAAGGGAAAGCTTTGCATTTAGCCTAAAGAAATATTTGGATTCTAAAGAAAATAATCTTTTTTAGGTTTGCCCATCATTCTCTTGAGTGATAAATCTATAGTAGAAGTAGAAGTAGAAGTCCATCACCTTTCCTTCTCCAAGGCAAAGATTCCCTCTCATGTGGAGGCAAAATTTTAATTGATTAATTTATTTTGGAGTTATGGTTATTTTTGTGCTTGCTTTGCACCTTGCTTAGCCTATGTGACATTGTACCTTGGGTCTTGCCCTACTCCCCTAGTAGCTTCCAACGTAGCCTACAATCATGAGTACATGTACAATAAGAGAGAGAGAGAGAGAGAGAGAGAGAGAGAGAGAGAGAGAGAGAGAGAGAGAGCATGTGAGAGGAGACACAATCTTGTGCCTTATAGTTAGAGAGAGACAAAGAGTGCATTTGCAGTAGGAGAGAAACAGCAAGGGCATGCGAGAGGAGGGACAAAGAGCATGTGGCATGTCTATACCCTCCTACAACTCTTGGAATCGACTCATGAGTCACATCTCTCAAATAAGGACGTGAAGACAAGAATTGACACACATAGATCACTACTCTATTAAGCTTTGAAGGTGGTTTTGCATATGCTATGGCAAGGAGAGAGAGAGAGAGAGAGAGAGAGAGAGAGAGAGAGAGAGAGAGAGAGAGAGAGAGTAAAAGAAAACTATAGACATGGTCCCTAGGTGGCATGTCCCCCTTTACTTCATCCTTGATGTTGAGGATGGGGCCATAGTAATGTTGAATAGAGAAGTTGCCAATTGCTACATATAGGACAACATGGGTCCATGTCGTATAAAATTCCCTTGGATTTTGGTTCGCTCAAAAAATATCGCTCGATGTATGGTAAGATTCCAAGCAACCTTGCCAGGGGACAAGAATGACACCTGGTGTGGCGGTTCAACTATCATGGAGGCTGGGATCTATTTGCGCAAACAACTGGGGGTGTTCCTAGAGGGGGCACCTTGACGGGCCTTATTGCATCATCATTTTTTGTTGAAGGGTTTGGCGGAAATCCTCTCTCTATCTTGGAGAGAAACGTGCTCATCCTTGCTTAGTTCATGGTGGCGGATCGAGTCTTCAGCAAGTCTGGCTCAATGTTTGTGTTATTGTTGATTGGCAGATGGGGGCATGTGCTTCCTGGTGCTAGGGCAGCTTCATTCTCTGGTCCAGTTTGTAGAGGCATCTTATGAGGGTTTCGCGGTTGGTTGTTGAAGGTGCCACGGGAAGCGTGTGCGAGTGCAAGTGCTAGAGGAGAGAGAGAGAGAGAGACCTGCTTTGGGTGGAGCGCACATCAAAGTTATCCTGTTGCAGCTCCTTATTCTGTTGTATTAAAGAATAAGTATATACATGGTTAAGTTAGTAGGTGGGTTAGTAGTAAGTGGGATGTCCGCCCAGTTGGCATGTTTCCCAACAAACTCCCACTTGAAGGCCAACGCAGCCCAAGTGACATGGTATGTACAACCATGAAGTAATCTAGTGGCTTCAACCTATACCCATCAACTCACTGCAATGTGTAAACTGCTCCAAAGCTAAGCCTTTCATTAAAGCATCTGCTAGTTTGTCGTCAGTGTGTACCTTGACCAAATCAATGAGCTCTTTGGCCAAGAAATCTCTCACGAGATGATACTTGACTTCAATGTGTTTCGATTTGGAGTGAAACACGGGATTCCTTGCCAATGCAAGAGCACTCTGACTATCACAATATATCACTGGAGTCTCATCAATGCCAAGATTTTTGACTAAGCGAGATAACCATACAACCTCTTTACTTGCATCCGACAATGCAACCTACTCTGCTTCCGTAGTGGAAGACGACGTACAATCTTGAAGACATGATCTCCAGGATACTACTGCTCCAACAAATATGAAGACATAGCCAGATGTTGATCTTCTATTGTCGACACAACCCGCATAGTCTGTATCCGCATAACCCATGATGGATGCATCACTGTTCCCGAAGCGTAAACACCTGCCAATCGTACCTGTGAGGTACCTAAGAATGTGCTTCACTACTTCCCAATGCTTGTTGCCAGGATTTTCCATATATCGGCTCACTACTCTCACTGCAAAAGCAATGTCTGGTCTTGTGGCCACCATAGCATACATGAGACTGCCCACTGCCGAAGAATATGGTACCTTAGCCATTTAAGCTCACTCAGCATCAGATTTGGGTGCATCTTCCTTGCTGAGTTTCAAGAATGCCTGCGTTGGGGTACTCAATGCTTTCCCCCCCGCATATTGAAATGCTGCAAAACTTTCTCAATGTATGTTTCCTGAGATAACTCAAGAATACGACGTTTGCGGTCTCTTTTGATTCGCATGCCAAGAAAGTGTGTAGCATCCCCCAAATCTTTCATTGCAAAATTATTGCTATGTGTTTTCTTCAAGTTGGCAATTTCCGCAATGGATTTCCCAGCTATAAGCATGTCATCAACATGCAAAACTAGAATGATCATCGAGCCATCATCTAGCTTTCTTGTGTACAAGCAGTGATCCTCTTCGCTCCTTTTATATCCTTGAGACCTCATACATGCATCAAATTTATGATACCACTGCCTTGAACCCTACTTTAAGCCATAAAGTGCCTTTTTGAGCTTACATATTAGCTCCTCACGAGATGCGTTCTCCTGAACAAACCCTTCAGGCTGCTGCATGTAAACATCCTCATCGAGATCCCCGTGAAGAAATGTTGTCTTCATATCTATTTGGACAAGTTCCATGTCCTCAATCGCTACAAGACCAAGTATGGTTCTAAGCGTTGTCATCTTGACCACAGGCGAGAAGATTTCATCAAAATCGACTCCCTTTTGTTGTTTGAACCCTTTGGCTACAAGTCTAGCCTTGTACTTTGGATTTGGATCACCTGAGGTAAATTTCTTCTTGTAAACCCATTTGCAAGGTAAAGCTTTTGCATCATTTGGTAGTTCTACCAAGTCCCAAGTGTCATAAGCCAGAATTGAGTTATACTGAGATTGCATAGCCTGCTCCCACTTCACCACATCATCCACCATCATGGCTTCTTGGCTCACCGCAATCGGTGAACATGATGTAATCAAGACCTGGCTCAAAACACGTAGGTGGACGAGAGACTCTAGTAGACCGTCTCACTCCTTGACCATTGCTATCCGCTTCCTCTGGAGCATTGCTAGTGGAAGGTACATCACTAGCCCACTGAGTTGATTTCACTGTCTCTGAGGCAACATCCTCAAAAGTGACTCTCCGAATCTCTATTTCCTTAATAGGTTGTTTATGCATCTTTGACTCATTGAAGATCACATCTGACCTACAGATGACTCGACGAGATTCCGGGTGCCAGAGACGATATTCCATCTCTCCATCTGCACCATATCCAATGAAAATACATTTGTGTGACTTTGGCTCTAACTTTTGGCGAAGTTGTTTAGGCACGTGAGCGTAAGCTTCACAACCAAAAACACGTAGATGGTCATAGTGGGGCTTACATTTAGACCATAATTATTTTGGAATCTCATAATTCAATGGCGTACTAAGCAAACGATTTATAATATTCACTGCAGTCAAGACGGCTTCTGCCCAAAAGCCTTGTGTGAGATTTTCCCTAGAAAGCATGGCTGTGGCTCTTTCTTGAATCGTACGATTCATGCACTCAGCAACTCCATTCTGAGCTGGTGTGTATGGTGCATTAAACTGCCTTTTAATCCCCCTTTTAACATAGAAATTGTCAAACTCCTTGGAGACATACTCTCCACCGTTGCCAGTCCGCAACCTCTTTTGAGTTTCTTGCCAGACTGATTCTCAACGAGTGCTAAAAAACTTTGGAACATAGGAAGAACTTGATCCTTATGTTTCAAAGGATATGCCCACACCTTTTCGAGTAGAGTCATCTGTGAATGTCACAAAATAGCTGCCCCCCCCTAGAGATTTGGTTGACATAGAACCACAAACATCACTATGTACTAAATCTAGAGGTTCAACTCGCTTTTGACCCAATGGTAAGTGCACAGACCTAGTTTGTTTGCCATAGATACAATGCTCACAAATAGAAAAGTCAACATAAGACAAGACAGGTAAGTAGCCAAAATGAGTTAGGGTTCTCATTCCTTTTTGTCTAATATGACCTAGCCGGCAATGCCACAACTCAGTAGATGGCAGCTCGGCTATAGATATGTAATCATGACCAACATCTGACACATGCATGGAATACAAGGTACCATGCTTCTGACCTATGAGTACAACAAGATTACCTTTGTGTACTATCCACGAACCATTGCCAAATGTGGTGTTGTAGCCCAAAGCATCAAGCTGACCAACAGAAATCAAGCTTTTAATCAACTTGGGCACATGTCTGACATTACATAAAGTAAAGTGCATGCCATTCCTTAGATGCAATTTGACGTTTCCGACGCCCTCAATGTCTAGTTCATAAGCATCACCAAGTCTCACTTTGCCACAAGAGTGAGAATAAGTAGAGAACCACTCTATATGTGGTGTCACATGGAAACTCGTACCATCTATCTAATTTTGTGCATACTGCGCATCTTCTGTAACAAGAGCCTCGACAGGTAGATCTGCTGTGAAGACCAATACTTCAGAGGTAAGTGGCATAACAATCACTGGAAGAGTCTCTACAATAGGAGCATTTGAGGACTCTAGCACATTGATCTCCTCTAACTTTGCTTTGCCCTTGTTTGAATCATCAGACTTAGAAGTTTTACCGGATTGTTTATCCTTCTTGCTTTGCTGCCATTTCCTGCAAACCTTCTTCGCATGCCCCTTTTTATGGCAGTGATAGCACTTGACATTACACATAGAACCCGGAGACTTACTGCGTGAGCCCCCACGTTCCTTGCTTTTGGCACGACTTTGAGTGCGACCCCTCTGTCTATCACTAGCAACATACTCATCACCATCCTTTTGGCCTTCGAGAGATTTCCTGCGAATCTCCTTGGTAAACACACTCCCAAGGACGTCATTGTACACTAGACCGATACCAGGTGTTGAGTTGCTAGTCACAGTACACAATGTATCCCAAGACGAGGCTAAACTGCATAGCAAGAATATGCATTTGATTTCCTCATCGAAGACCAAACCCTGAGTGGTCAACTGAGTGAAAATGATATTGGACTGACAACTGATCAGTAACACATAAAAAGTAATGCTCTCAGAGCATAAGACAGGCACATCAACCACTAACTGTGCATAAAAAGTCAAAAGCTGACCCAAGACTGCCAACATGGCGTCAAATGCACCTAGCCCTCTCTATACATGTCCTATGGCGAGGCCACAAAAAAGGTGGACTCCAGCAACATGTATCACCGAAAGGATCTCAACATTCGAGAATCCCCCAGCTCAAGAAAACCTCACGCTATCAACGCTCACAAAAGGTTATGCAGACAAGAAACTAGCCCACCAGTCTCAGAAAGGGCCTCCAAACCGAGTCTCAGAAACGGTCGGGACTACCAACAACAAGACAAATCAGCTCCACAAAAGGTACATATGGCAGTTTCCGCAACTCAACATACATCCACTGTCAACAATACTGCAAGGTGCAGTATACGCGCTGAAACAGGCGCTAAACAAAATGTGCAAGTAATAAACAAATCCTTGCGGGGAGTAAAACCGCTCTCAAAAGAGATCAAGCACTATCAAAAGTGCCAAAACAATGCATATCTGCATCAAATACTCCCACTGAAATCTGTGATGATGCTACATACTGCAACCTGTAAGAAACCTGGATGTCCTGTATGTATGCAAGAACCTGTGAGGAGATGGATGCCTGAAAAACCCGAGACAATGTCGATGCCGAAAAGTGCTCCTAATCAGCCCATAAACACCGTCTCAATAGCACATAATAGATATAAAACGGCTATATACCATCCCAAAATAGTCTCTGAACAACCTGCACCTGTGTCCTCTACCTGTACCTGTAGCTGTCGCAAAAGTGGAGTTGAAAAATACAACTCCTGAAGCGTATCTCTAATGAATCTTTCGACTGCACGAACAGCTTCGAAAGGGGGTAAACTTGATGGAAACGCTCTTGGAACGCTGAATTTGCCAATGCCAAAGTCGGAAACCTATTTGCACTTTTGAAAGTGCACGTGTGCGCGGACGCGAAACGGCAAGCACAAACCCTGCTCTGATACCAATTGAAGGTTCCGTGGGAAGCGTGTGCGAGTGCAAGTGCGAGAGCACGCACACACACACACACACACACACACACACACACACACACACACACACACACACACACACACAGAGAGAGAGAGAGAGAGAGAGAGAGAGAGAGAGAGAGAGAGAGAGAGAGAGAGAGAGAGAGAGAGAGACCTGCTTTGGGTGGAGCGCACAACAACATTATCCTGTTGCAGCTCCTTATTCTGTTGTATTAAAGATTAATTGTATACATGGTTAAGTTAGTAGATGGATTAGTAGTAAGTGGGACGTCCGGCTAGTTGGCTTGAATCCCAACAGCTGCTGGATGGCGGCTTGGTGAATCTCCTTCTACATTCAGACTCTTCTCTTCCAGTCGCATGGAGGACATGTCGGGGTGGAGTGATAGCTCACCTCGCATGGAGGCATCCCCTTGCGGGTCCCCTTTACGTTTTTATGGTTGACATGTGTAAGGGTGGCTCCTCTGTAAAGCCGTTGTCTACTTCTTTGTTGGTCGGGTGGCTCCTGTGTCTAGTTGGAAAACTCCATGGCTTAATCGGAGCATGGGTACGTTGTATTCATTTTGGTTTTCTTTAAGCTATCTATTATCTCACTTTTATGTGAGTATTACAAAAATAGATATTGAAATCATTAGCACAAAGTCTTATACTTTTCAAAGAATTTACTTCAATGGGGGAAAACATGAAGCTTCTAGGTGACAACCTAGTTATTTTCTTTTTTTTTTATGATCTATTCTCTCTCTCTCTCTCTCTCTCTCTCTCTCTCTCACACACACACACACACACACACACACACACTTACACACACACACACACACTCACTCACTCAATTAAGAATGTCTTTTAAATGAAGTGCATTCTAAGGCATAAGTTATTATGAGATTTTACTCTCTCTCTCTCTCTCTCTCTCTCTCTCTCTCTCTCTCTCTCTCTCTCTCCCCATTGGTTTTTGTTATTTTTAGGGCTTTTCGATTGTTTTTTGCTAGTTTTTATGATTTTGAAACTGGTTTTAGTTATTCTTTTAGGGCTTTGCCATTGTTTTTACTATTTTTGAGGATTTCATCACTATTTTTTGCTATTCATTTTGACATTGGAGATAGAAATAAAAGCCTGGAGGAAGGAGATGGAAGAAGAATGGAGAGAAGCCAAAATGGTTTTTGTCCACGAGTAGGAGGAGAGGAAGAGAAGATGGAAAGAGGAAAAAGAGAGTCTCCAAGAGAGAATATCTCTTTTGAAAGGCACTCTTTGTACCCTTATGACAAAAGAGGAGAGGGAGATACTGACAAGAAAGCCATCAAAGAAAAGATCACCAAGGAGGTCGCATGGAGCATTGAGAAGAAGCTCAATGTGTACAAGAACGGATGGCCCGAAGCTATCAAGAGAACCTCAAGCAAAAGGCCAGAGAGGAGGCCAAGAACTGGATTGAAGTGGCCAAGAAAGAGAAGACCGAGGAGCATACACCCTATCATTAAAATGACATTAGAAGAAGAACAAAGGAAGAGGACACAATCCATGCATGTATGCATATCCGGTATTAAAGATCGTGATAATGTGGATGAGGAAGTTAAGGAGCCTATGACAATGATAGGGGTCACAACATTCCCATCATACCAAAGCAACACCCACACATATCAAAGCCAAGAGGGTGGGGAAAAAGATGGGAGATATAAGCACATCCTCGGTCAAAGAAAGGGAACTAATTTTGCACTTCCCCTTGATTGAAACCAAAAAGGAGTCTTGACAAACAGGCCAACTTTAAAGAAAACAATTGCCTTCTTAGGAGATGATCTTACCTTGTCACAGGTAGCACACATAATGGAGGTCATGCCAGAGATCAAGGCAAAAAGGGAGAAGGGGAAGGTGGCTTCTTACAGAGATAGCCACGTGTGATTATGGAGAGGAGTACCACATGATGGTCCGAGGCCTATGGGACCAAATTTGACATTGCTGCTTGGAACTATAATGGGTCTCTGAGGTTGGATGTAGGAGAGTTTGAGGAAAGCTTTACTAGCAGGGACATTGTATTTTACTTAGAGATGCATGAGGCACCTAGACACAGTTTACCACATGTTAATGGATATAGATGAGAGTCGGAAAATTGATAGGAGACAAGATCGGGATGAGGGTCTATCAGAGTGGTTATACTTTACAAGGAGGAGTTACAACCAATGATACTCATTACACACAGAGACAATCATGCCAGGTATATGTGGGTGAGAGGGAAATCACTATTTACTATTTTGGTTGAGGATATGTGGGAATTTTCCAGAGATGGTGATATCAAGATTTTCGGAGATTTCAATGCCAGGATAGCATAGAGCTAGTTAGTCTTCTATGACACCTTTGTGGAGATGTTGACAGAGCTTGATATCAAGATTTTGGGAGATTTCAATGCTAGGATAGCATAGAGCTAGTTAGTCTTCTAGGACACCTTTGTGGAGATGTTGAGAGAGCTTGATACCATTGACATGGGTCTAGCCAGAGTCTCACACGATAAGAGCAGACGGAGTATGACATATTTTCTTCTGAGATGGGTAGTGCACAAGGTTTAGCCATCTTGAGTCAGACTTCGTCTATCAGTTTCACTTGTTTCCCCCTTTGTCATGGAACTAGTACATTGGATTATGCCATGACTACACCCAATTTCATTCCATGTATTGATGATTTTGTGGTGGGCCCTAGGCCAATTGGGGTAGTATTGGATCATGCTATCATGACTCTTTTTCTTATGTTCTCTTACAGTAAGTTGCATCGTCACAAGCACCCAAGCCCACTTGCTATGCATTTATGATACACATCGTCCATATTGATGAGATATACATGCACCTCTATGTGGAGGATCCGCGGTGCCCTTTTCATGAGCTTACATAAGTTCTGACAGTGACACTACATGATGCAACAACCCAAGCCTTTTCACTTAGCCACCCTTTAGAGAGACCTCGTTCTCTGGGAAGATGCCCCATAACAATTGGGATGATGAGGAGTGTAGAGAGATGAAATTTAGACTACAAAGGGAGGTTTTCATGGCGTCATCACTCACAGACAATCAAGGATTACCTTTTAGGACCTTGTGTGATGAAAGAAGAGAGCTTACCTAACTCAATTGGAGATAGATTTATATCAATTATTCTTGAGCCAAGACTCGCGTGGAGCTTGGACATTTTTTCCTGAGCACTCCCAACAACAGCTATTACATCTACAAACATATGGAGTGAGTATGCTACTTCTCTCTACATGGCCCCAACCATCGGTTACTGCCAGATCCACCAGAGGCATGGCCACACACTTGTACTTTCTTTATTGTGGAGATGGTGAAGAAACCTATTGATAGGGTGAAGACTGGAAGAGCATATGACCATTATGGCTTGGTAGGTGAGCATTTTATACATATGAAGGATCTTTTGTCCGATCTTCTTGCATTGATGTCTAATATATGAGGGTTTCCCTGATACTTGGAGCATTTCAAGCATTTCCACAATTGTATTTATTTTCATATATAGGAACCCTACTTTGCCTTAGAATCACCACACTATCATGATTGGAGACACACTAGCGAGACTATATGCATCCATCATTGAGCGGGCAGAAAGAGAGGGCATCTAAGTGCCAGGTCAAGCTGGTTTTAGGAGGGATTTCTCTAGCCTAGGTCACATTCTCACACTACGAGCTATTATTGAGGAGGGCAGATGTCATGGAAGAAGGATTTATTATAGCTCTGTGGATTCCCACAAAGCCTTTGAGTTCCAAGGGGCAGATTAAGGCACAGACTCCAGGAGTTGGAATGTTGATAGAGCTCATATGGGGATCATGGCCTTGTACACAATAGTTACAGGACGAGTGCATAGGCCCCATGTGATGTCAAATTGGGGTGAAACAAGGCTTCCTACTATCCCCTTCTTTTGACATGTATGTGGATGAGGCTTCAAACTACATAGAGAGGGAGGGTGGTAGAGGAGCACATTTGGGAGGGACATGGATACCCTTATTGTTGTATGCGGATGATATTGTGCTTATAATCACCAAAGAACACCATATTAGTGATTTTGGAAATTTCCCAATTCCCACTTTCAAAATAAGCTCAAGATTTGACCACATGACCAAATCTTAGTCTACTTTTTGAGAGCATGGCTCAAAAGAGCTTTCCAAGTACTACCTTGTGGAAGGATTTGGCCATAAAAAATAATTTAAGATTTGTCCATATGGCCAAATCTTCAATACATTGGTGATTCCCATATCCATTCGAAAGTCTCAAACTCTCTAATTTGGTGTTAGAGGGGAAGTAGCACCATCTTGATGCTTTACACACATTTGCATAGGATATTGGTATGTCTATTAACCTTGGGAAGACCAAGGCTATGGTATTCAACAATGCAATGGGTTTGGCAATCAGTATCTAGTGTTACTTATGGATAGGACTGAGTGGAGTATATCGTTATGTACACTTACCTTGAATGGGTTTTTAGTGGCTTGATTTTCTCTATGAGAAGAGAGAAAGAAACTAGACTGACTAGAGCATACGCAGCTTTGGGAGGTTTCGAGAGGATGTGTTCACAAGTTCTAGGAGCCTCTCACCAAGTTATCGCTTTTTGATACTCTCATTGCGTCAACCATGCTATATGGTGCAGATATTGGGACCCTTATTAGACCATCATAGTCGTCAGCATGGATGTACAGATGGGTGGTGAGACATGGAGAGGCCACTTATCTCCATGGTCTGCGGCGGCAGGATGATCAAGGCTAAGGCATCGATTCCCCATGGAATCATCCGAGCACAGCTAGCTGCCCCTCCTTTGGTGGTTGTGGCTCTTACAAGATCAATGGCATTCAAACACAGCTTGTGGAATGCTCGGCTGGCTCAAGAGTTCTAAAGGCACTTGATAGCACAGGGAGTGTAATATTTCTAGCTATGGCTATAGATAAATGAAAATGATTTTTGTGCTTAACAATTAATTTATGAATGTATTGGTACCAATTAATAATTTAGATGAACGAGTAACTTTTTTGGTGCAATGTGCCATTTGGAAATTTATTTGTGTCTAGATAATATGATAAGTAGAACAGTAGTCGGATGCAGTGCAAAACAGTTCAAAACAAGAACAAGAATAAGATGGTGTCCCCAGTTTGCTTAGAAAATTCGTGATTTAATATTTTCAATGTGGCCGCCCACCAAGAACGTGTCTAGTCGGACATGATATAAATACGTCCGGATGGGAGCCACCAGACTGAGTCGAGAGAGACATGGAAATAGTAGAGCTCATTATGCTACAACAGAGGCTCTAGTTTTCATCCGTCAGTTTGAAGTGGCCTTTACAGAAGGAAACTTCTCAGAATGCTTGAAGCTATGCCACGTTAGCGTGTATCTATAAGTTATAGCTAGCAATTGGTGGCTTGCTACAATTTTGGAAGGGCATAAACCCAAATATTGGGATGAATTTAAAAATAATTTCTATGCTTGGATCCTTCCTCCCGACTTTGAGCAGATGTAAAGAAAGAATGGCATTGGCTCTTCCAAAAATAGAATGAAGTCAATTTTGAGTACGTTGACAAATTCTAGGAGATTCTCCTCAAAGTTACTTCCTTCATCAAAGTTTCCAAGGAAGAGAAGATGCGCAAGTTTGAAGTTGGACTCCATTCGATACTTCAAAAAAGCATGAAGTTGTACCCTCAAAACACTCTTCAAATTA
This sequence comes from Adiantum capillus-veneris, assembly GCF_014529385.1. Classification (NCBI taxonomy): domain Eukaryota; kingdom Viridiplantae; phylum Streptophyta; class Polypodiopsida; order Polypodiales; family Pteridaceae; genus Adiantum; species Adiantum capillus-veneris. The sequence continues at coordinate 171,460,300 of NC_140935.1, forward strand.
TGATGCAATCTTCCTTGTTGCCAAAAATTTGCATTCTCTTTGCAAGTAGGAGTTTAGTACCTTTCATGCAAAGCAGAAGGCTCTTGGTTATGCCATTTCCCTCTTAAATAATAGGTCTTGACTTCAACTCTCCTCGTCGGATAGATCTTTAAGGTCTCTTGGGATAGTTTCCTACGACATTAAAAATTCTCTTCTTCTTCTCTATTCAGACAGACACCCCCACACAAAAGAGGCCTTCAAATAAACCCAAAAGCCTAGAAAAGAAGCCGTAGGAGGCTAAGAAAACTAAATTCCTCACTCCCTCTCAATTGAAGGCCTACATGGAAGAGGGAAAATGTCTCTATTGTGGAGAGAAAGGCCATAGGAAACCAGATTGCCCACAGGTGAAGAAAGGCTCTTCACCTCCTACATAAATTCAGTCCCTAACATACAAGTTAATACCAAGAAGAAGGAAAAAGGCAGCTACTCAAGGGGTGGGGCAGTTTGAATGGGCAAAGAGTCATGATCCTCTTTGATCCATGCTCGACAGATAATTTCATCTCGCTAGATACATTAAAAACTCTCGGTCTCACTCCAGAGGGGTTGAAAACTCCAATTAGTTCTGGTTCAGCCTTTGAAAGTTGACAAGGACCTCTACCCCTGGGCAAGGGCATTTAAATTTGAAGATTGGATAGGGAACGGTATAAACTTTTCCCATTTATGTGCTTGTAAACAATTCAAAACTAAAAAAAAGATCTCCTCAAGGGGCACGGGGGGGGGGACTAGCCCATCTTCTTGTCCCTAATGTTGTGTTCTCTTTTTGTGTTCTGTTTCGCGTGGATACCTGAATTAATTGATTAACCCCATAACTATTTAAGTGCATGCTTCCGTTTTTATGATAGGGAGATACATCGTGTTCGTATGCACAAATGGCAGCATGGTTTGAGTTACGTGAATTCTCTATGGACAAGCTGCCCCCCTTTCGGTATTCTCTAGATGCACCCTGTGTGTGTGTGTGTGTGTGTGTGTGTGTGTGTGTGTGTGTGTGTGTGTGTGTGTGTGTGTGTGTGTCCAGTAACAATATAACATAAACACCAAAAAATCCTTTCAAATTACAAAAGACACTAGAAACTATGTCAATGAAAAGGTGGTATAATTCCCATTCATAGTACAGAACAGACTTTATACACAATTACAAGAGAATCAAGAGCCTGAAGATATATAAATCCTCCATCTTCATGCCAAGGAGCTTTGAAAACCATAGTTGAGAAGGTAACCCTCACATGCACCTATGGAAACAACACAACTTTCAGTTAGCATTGGCACCGTATGCAAGTGATGCATGGGTATCCCACATGTTGTAAATGTCACCCAAATAAATTGCTTTCAAAGATAAATAATAAGAAAGGTGAAGCTACTCATATATTTTGAGATGGTTTCATTTACAAAGGGGGAAAAAACATTTGGAGCCCCTTTTGCTTTACAAGCTCTCATGAGATAAGGCCGGAGACGAGTTTTGTGAGGCAATTTAGCCTCGAAGTGAGCCACATAGACCTGTTTCTTGACTTTATAGAGTTTGGCATTAATTGCCGCTATTTTTCAGGGTCAGTGACAATATTCATACGTGCAGTCAATCTGTACTTTGGAGTCACGTGTAACATAAAAAGATGTTAGTAAGTAAGTCCTACACCTCCCTAGACGGAGTCAAAACCACATGTAAGGTAGTAAGTATGAGTGCTAATCTCCTAAAAACATACAACATATAGATGGGATATTCCATGGTTCCACATTTGTTCCAAAAGCTAGGAAAGAGAGCCCCCATGGCCCATAACTTCAATTTAATAAGCAACCATTTACAGCCTCATAAGCAGCTGATTTACAACCATATCTACCATAATCCACAACCTTACATAACCATACTCTTAACCATATTCAGCCACAATCAATCATAACCCTGTTTCACAACCAACCATTTATAACCATATTCGGCTAAGTTGAGCAATTTTACAAAGGATCTATATACACAACACTAAAACTGCATATACCATATTTGAGCAAGAATAGTAAGCTCGGTACCAAACCCAGAAGCTCATCAACAGTAGATAACGACTGTAGTAGCTTTCAAAACATATACAAGGCCACTGTTTTTCACCCCACAAGTAGGTCAACACTACCATATAGGGTCCTTCACCAAGTGTTAAGAAGAACTTCAATCATTATTTTTTGTTAAAAAGAAATTCAAGGCAACAGTCATCCAGTATTGCAAGAGGAAACCTTCTTTCAATGATTTTTTTAAAAACACGCCTATGACAGGACCGTATATATGCATTGACAGATTTCCCTACGCTTGAAAGGGAATCACAAAACCAAAGCTGCAGACACCAAGCGGACGCACATCTTCATGCTTATGATACATCAATCAAAAATTGAAAGCATTTCCTAAAGACGAGTAAACCAACATTGCCGTAGACACAAACGGCTCGGTAGAAGTTGCCATTTGTGTACACATTACGGTATATGCATGAGGAATAATTTATAACAACAAGTGAATCACAACACATCCAACGAGTATGGAGAGTGATCCATAACAATGCCATAAATCACTTGAGATTGAGTCGGAGCAACCAACTCCACAATAGCCTGCTTATCCTTGCCTTTTGCCATATAGCCGACTACTTAACGCTACAACCTATCCGGGTAAAACCCTCACAATCCCAATGTACACAAGAACACACACGCACCTGAGAAACACACAGTACCAATGCTAAGTGAGCATGGAAGCTCACCTTTATAGGGTTTAGAGCCAATGGCCATATTCCTTTACAGCAATGTGGCGGACCCAGCTTCAAGAGGGAGAAGTTACAGGAGTGTCGCCTTGTACAGAGGCCACATTCCTTCACAATAGTAAGGCGGGCCCAGCTTCAATAGGGAGAAGAAACAACTTCGCCATCTTGTACACACACACACACACACACACACACACACACACACACACACACACACACACAGAACACTTAGAGAGCGATGTAGCATAGACCCTCCAGGAGGGGAGCCACTGTGATATTACGTAGAAGAGGACAGAATTAACAGAGTGAGGCAGCCCGCCCCACCTCATAACCCTATTTATCTACTAAGGGTTAGGTGCCATTAAGGTACCACCTAAAAAAGTCCCCTAGTGAATTCAAGTCAGTTATTAACCCAAGGTTCCCTAGGCCAACTGTCCCCAGTTAATAATTCCAAGGAGATAGCCACACGCCATACCTAGCAATACGTGTGTGTGTGTGTGTGTGTGTGTGTGTGTGTGTGTGTGTGTGTGTGTGTGTGTGTGTGTGTGTGTGTGTGTGTGTGTGTGTGAGAGAGAGAGAGAGAGAGAGAGAGAGAGAGAGAGAGAGAGACGGAGGGAAGTGACTAGACTTATACAAAAGGATTTGTTTTAGTTGGATACCCAAAGGACATGGATACAGCCTATACAGGAGCTTAGCACGAAGATGACTACCTATAGAGAGTTATTTCTCTTGCTCATAGAGGATGGGTTCCTATCTAGGCCTTCCTACATGGACACTCACTTGTCCCATGGCTTACAATGTGCTATTGAATAGATTCAGACATCATCACACCAATTGGAGATTAGGACTTGCCAATTTCAAAGGCAGTTTAGTTGAGGCTAGGTTGCTCCAGCTATGTCAGAGAGATCCAAAGACAGAGCTGCACTATATATGCATTGTATAGCATACTATGAGATACGTGGCCACTTTCACTGCCTCTTTAGAGAGGTTTTTGGACCTCTATCTAGAGTTATGAGATACCAGGATTAGAGATGTCTTGGCCTCTATCTACTGGACATTCAGTGATATCGAGCAAGGTTACTGAGAGAGAGAGGCTCACACACCAAGAGACACATCCAGGGACAGATCGGAGTGTTTTTCCATTCAGACATTGAGCAGAGATGAGATCAGTCAGAGAGGAGGGATACAGGGCACATCACTAGCAAAGGTATATTGAGTGATCGAGCAGCAAAGCTGGGGAGATCTAGGAGGCCAAGGATGAGGGGATGCTCCCATCAATAGAGGAGGTTGTAGCAGAGGACCAAATCCATATTGAGACATGGGAGATGCCATATGCAATCTCTCACCATGGAGGACATCGACACTATGATGTAGCGACCAATGCGAGCCACCTCCGAATTTTGATACACATATCCATTATTTTGTATCTATTCTCTGAGATACACACACAATGTTTGTATATGTACCTATTAGGCTCTTGATACCCACATGTTACAGCTCTAGTAGTGTTTCTACTTAGTTAGTTCTTTCTTTTTATCGAGAGGCTTATGGGAGTGGGTGTTAGCGTAGAAACACAATAAGTCATTTCACAGAAATGATGAAAAACCTCCCTCTTCGGCTACATGATCACATGCACTCCATTGCCTCTATGATGGGCTCTTTGCTATTCGTATCGAGGCTGCCAGCAGGTTAGATCTGGCTTGAATTTTAAGTTATGCATATTGTGGAACATGAGCAAGGTATGTAAAGGTATGCATATTTGGCTTGAACGCAAAGGTATTCATATTGTGGAACATGAGCAAGCCCATTCCCAAATATTTGGATCTAAACATGGGATGTTTTGCTACCTCTCAGCAAGAGTTGGCGTTCGCCTCTTTCCCAATGCATGCTTAAAATAGTCATAGAATTGGCCATTATGCTAAGAACTGCCCTGAGAAGGCGATTGTTAGCAAACCGGTAGTCAAGACAACTTGGAGGCATGTCTCTAGGCACGTCAAGCTACCTACAAATGCAAGCAAGCTGGAGGAGGATGTATGTAATCAAGATGTGGCCGAATACAAAATAATAAGAGGATAATGGTCATCCTTCAACAAATAAGCAAGAGAAAACAAGTAAGCTTTTAGGATCATTGCAAGGGGTTAGATGAAACCTACCAGCACGACATCATAACCAAAGACACTTAGGGACAGAAGATAGATCTTCTTAGCCACCTTATTGATGTCTCTGGCCCTCTAACAATACTAGTTTGATCAAAAAGAAAAAGAAGTGACTTTCCTACAATTCTATTAAGTCTAAAGTGTATGGGTTACTTGCTCCTTGTAAAAGCCAAACACTTTTGAGTCCTTGTATCCCCATGGCAGGTCAACTTTGCATGGGCTAACTTTGTATTTTTCTTGTTTCTTTTGATACAAATATCCCACATAATGCAAGAAATCACTAACTAAAAATGTTTTCCTTATTTTTGTTACTACAAATATTCCACATAATGTCCCCTAAGAGTTGGGTCTAACCGTAAGGCTTTGGCCTCTCAACCTACGGGTTGTGGGTTCAAATCCCCCGTTGGGTCACACTCTAGAGGGACACCTTGTGCTCACTTGGTGTTCACGTTGCTAGGGCTCTTGCCCTTGGATACTTGAGTGCATCCTCCTCCTCGGGTGGGTCACCCAAGGAGGAGGTTCCTAGATGGTTGCTACGAGTTCTCTCTATCATTCCCAACACGTGGTGCATCAATTAGGTGGCCATGGTGATGACTACGCGTGGCTCTTGCCCGATGGTACGCAACCCTTGCCCCTTTCCCGACCATGTAACATGGCTAATATTTGGAAGGGATAAGCACCTCCCCCTGCAAGCCCTTTGGTGTCTCGAAAAAAAAAAAATCCCCAATGTGGGAATTACTATTTAAAAAAAGGCTTATTTGAAGGAAGCACCATAACCTTGAAGGTCACCAAGAAAAAGAGGGAAACGTGCTAGGAGCAAAGGATGTCTCGTGGTAGGAGAAAAGAATGACAGAAACAAGAAGTTGCACATTCACATGTCCATATCTACATACGTTCTCGCCCAAACTTTTCAGCGATTTACCGTGCTAATTATGAAAGGCAACCCACAATCATCGAGTGCAAGATGCAAACTACCATATGCCTCACCTTGTTTGACAAATTTGTCGAGTACTTTTTTTTCTTTTCTTAATCCTACTCAATAGAAGGAAATTTTCTTGGTAGAAATCTCTCTCTCTCTCTCTCTCTCTCTCTCTCTCTCTCTCTAACAATCACTCCTTTGCCTACAGTGCAATCACACAAACAATGAAAAGAAGGATTGAATTTAAAGCATCCATATTCACACAAGGTTACACTTTCCATCTCTTTTACAGAGATTCAAGGCAACTTCACCTGGAGTTATGTTTTATCGCCTATATCCATATCCAGGTTGGAAGAGAAATTTATGTCATTCATCTTCACAAGAATTATTTCTACCTCCAACGCCACATTTACATGGAAAACAGCGAGGTTCAAACAGCACTTTACATAAACTAGTAAACGGTTGGCTTTGATCATTCTCTAATTTGAATTATAAAATATATCTCACCTTTGTACTAGTTGCATTTATTTAACGGGTTATGGTTCCACCCCTCAAACAGTGAAGCTTCCTAGCATATGCTATTTTGCCGAATTCAACAATGAGATATTATGAATGAAAGAATTTTTTTTTCCTTTAAAAAAACCTGCTGCTGCCCAGTAATTTAATCATGCATCTCTTCAAAGTCTCAATATCATAACCTTGTCTGCCTAAATAAAAACCAAATGTGTATACATGGGCTGCTATGCTGTAGAATGGACTCCAAATAACCACGGAGGAACAGAAGACTCCCTGATACACACAAGATCAAAAACTTCACCATCTCGAAATTTTGTGTGTAAAGATCCTCGGCTCCTCATGTACTGGCTCTTCCACAATGCCTGCTTTTATAAGTTTCTTCCAAGACCACAATGGCATATATCTTCATTCTCTTTAAGCTCCATGCCATGAGACCCCCTCTGGTACCTGATCAAATTGAAAGCTTGTAAAAGCCAAAAAACCATGCTTCTCTTGATGAGATACCTTGCAAAAAGATGGAAATGACTTATACCTCATAAACAGGCCCTGTGATTCTACTTGGCTTTTCAACCAAGGTGCCGGTCGCAAAGTTATGGAGGCGTGGATATGGTATTTTGTAGTGCCAAGCATAATCATAGCGAGTCTCCCCTTCTATTATCTATTTGGTCAAAAAATAGAAAGAAGAATCAAAAGCTTCTCTTTCACACTTTTTGAACAGCAGCACACTCCAGCAATCTCATAACCCTAATCAAATTCACAACAGGGTCTAGAAACTTAAGCGCATATAGACATATGAAAAGAGCTCAAAATTGACACTAACTTTTTTTTCCCCTTTTTTCTCATCCTTGCTGCTAGGCTTTCTAAAATTGGAGTAACAAATCAGAATTGATACCTCACTAAGCTTTTCCCCTCTTTTCATTGTTGCAGCAGCTAGGCTCTGTCAAATGCTCGTAAAGTGCCTAGGCATGATGTCATGGTTACCCTTACTAACCCTCAAATTCAAAACAAAGTAATGGCAACCAGACAGTCTGAAGAAGGGGAAAAACGGGCAATTCTTGCCCAATCAAGAGTTTTCAAGGCTCCTCGTCCTCACCACTAATTGGCTGGGAGATTGTGCATTTTTTTGTCTTCTGCAACTGTTGGCTTTGCATTGTGGAGACCAATTCAGGAAGCTTCTCAAAGCACGGGCTCCGAGGGAGATCTGAGAGTTGATGTCTCCACATCCTTCAGCTCCAGAACCTGCCTTTCTTCCTCCTGTTAAAGTACAAATATGGCTCAAGACTCAAAATTCAAGTCTAAAGAGCCTAGAGAAAGGTGTAGGGTCCCTTGTTCGCGTCCTGCCCGCATGTGTCACCAGGGACCCGCATCCCGGGACGCGTCCCCTCTGCACACCAGGTGAGGGATGCCAGTGCTGTGCCGTCCTGTCCCCCCGTCTCGTCCTGCATCCCCCGTTCCGTCCTCGCCGGAAACGGCCACGTCCCCGGGTCCCCTGTTTCTATGATTCGGCTAGCAGAATCGTAACCAGAATTCAGATAGAAGCAATGCCCTGTCATCACCAGTGCTCCACGACAGTAAGAGTGGCCTCCCACCTGGACATCAATATCTAATGGCCATGTCGTGCAGTAGTAAGGCCATACACCAAAAGCCCACTCCTCTGACCCCTCAAAAGCTGGGTCTAAATTCACCGAGGTGCACTCTAAGGACTAAGACCAAGGAAGACTCCCATGCTAGAGGCCGGCTGCAACCTCCTTAACTGCCTCCTCAGGAGCCGGATCTAGATTCCACCGACCCTCTGCCGCTACAAGCACCCAAATCCCCTGAAAGATGCACTCTAAGACCAAGAAAGACTCACACTGTATGCAAAAGAGCCGCCCCTCCTCTTGAACCTCAAAGGAAAAAAGGAAACGCACTGTTTTTTTGTTTGGGTTTTTTTTTTTTTTTGGTTGGGGGGGTACCCTTTCCATCACTTAAAATTCGACCGTTGGTCAACATGGGAAAATATACGATGACATAAAGATAAAACACCCATACGACCACAGGATACATCACTAACAAGATACAATCAATCATCAAAAATGGTGTAGAAGCCACTGGCTGCGTGAAGCCTACACAAATCTGCCAAAAGTTAGGTCCATCTCTTGAGGTGAGCGATACCGTGTAGTCCAATGCCAAATACCAAAAATGATCTCAAGTATATGCTGTAAAGAGCCATCCTGTAGCAGCTCATAAGCTCCATGCGACTGAAAAGCCCGCATGTTGTGCCTCAAAAATCATCAGCAGCCAACCCATCAAATCTCTATGTCGTACACAAAGATAGGATGCACATCTATAGAGCCGACTATAAAAGATATGGAAGGTCCGAGGAATCCGATCATCCTCTACTATAATGATTAAGGAAAGGTGCCAAGATGTAGAACTCTCTGACCATACTAGCCAAGGCATTACTAATTTGGCTCTCATACATATGTGAGAATTGTCCATAGTCTATGAAATCTCTGGCCTTGGCCCTCCACCAGCGTTTGCTCCTATAAAGCATCATAAACTGTGATCTTTGTCCGAGGAATATCATGCAAGGTCTGCAACCTGTATCTGATCATAGGTGCTCTCTCTAGACCTAAAAATGGCAGGCCCCATGTAGAAGAATATTGCATGGAGACAACGTCTGCACATAAAGGCTCATCCCTCAATGAAGTGTAGAAGAATATTGCATGGAGACAACGTCTGCACATAAAGGCTCATCCCTCAATGAAGTGTAGAAGAATATTGCATGGAGAAGACGTCTGCACATAAAGGCTCATCCCTCAATGAAGTGTAAGGAGATCTCCATGGGCCTTCAGCATAAAAATGAGCTGGCAGCCACATGGATAATTGAACGTTTGGAGGTGATGCAAAGGCCACAAAGTAGTAAAACACCTCGGTGAATCGAGGAGACTCCATATTCTGCTATCTAACAATAGTGTCATATCACAAAGTGATGACGTGGCATGACCTAAAGGGTAGACTCCGGACAGAAAGGGGTCAGAGCCCTACTGAAAGAGCAAAACCAAGCCGAGAAGCCCAAAATGGAAGAACATCCAATTTTATAAGTGATGGGAGCGTCAGCAGCACGAGACGGTAGTGATGCATTTTTCTACAGTCGACGAGCGTGAAATGAAATGAAATGTTATATTAACGTCTTCAAAAGGCCAGAATGACCTATGAGACCAAACTGATACAAAAGTGGTGAATCTGTTACAATGTCTGGGTACCTTAGTACTAAAGTACTAAGTGTGAAAAGTGTGAAAGTAAATGTGAAAAAAACTAAATACAAAGTATTAAATAAACTTCTTAGGAGCATTCTGGGTGTCTGGCTAGAATGCTTCTAATCCTTTGTTGTAGTCTCCTCAGGTGAAGTGTGCTTCTGCATCTTGGTCGTGGTCGTCTCGATTTCCTAAGCTCAATCGCTCTGTCAATTAGGGTGCCTTTGGTGTGAATGTGGGTACTCCTTTGTGTTGGCTGCTGGCCTCTTGCTTCCCCTTCCACTCCTGCTTCTCTCGATCCGAAGAAATCTGTGATCTGCCTCTGAGGCTGTAGTGCTCTTTGTCTTCTCATTAGATTATCCTTGTGCCGATGTAGTTCCAGTAGGTACAAGCCTAAGCATCTTTGATCTTGGTATTGCATGATTCTATCTAGAGGTCCAAAGCCTTCTTTAAAGAGGCAATGAAAACGCCCACGTATCTCATAGGTCATGTGCTGTTGGCACACTTTACAATGTTATATTTTATTAGTTTTAGGGTACACACTTAAGTGACCCTAAGGGTGGTTCACACCCAAAGAATAATAACAAGTGTACAAGGGTGGCCCGAGGGCCTTTAGACCCCGATGTGGTACCTTTAAGTAACTCCCACTAAGTGTAAGCAATGCCTACCTCGTGTCTTTGCAAGACACTTAGTGAGAACATCTGCGAGGCTATCCTGTGTTTTGACCTTTGTCACTGTGACAAGGCCATCATCCAGTACCTGGCATATAAAATGGTACTGCACATCAATGTGTTTGGTACGAGCATGGAACATGGCATTCTTAGCCAGGCATACAGCACTCTGACTATCACTACCAAGCACTGGAGCATGAGCTGGAAGACCAAAAGTCCTCACAAGACGGCCAAGCCAAATGGCTTCTTTTGAAGCCTCTGTGACTAAAATATATTCAGCCTATGTAGTGCTCAATGCAACAATCTTTTGCAATCTTGAACACCAAGAAATAGCTCCACCAGCCAATGTAAAAACATAACCACTTGTAGATTTCCGAGTGTCAAGATCACCTACCATGTCCGAACCACAAAATCCCCGCACTAACAATGTACCCTTTCCATAACATATGCATGTGTCTTGTGTACCTTTCAAGTACTTGAAAATGCTCTTCACTGCCTCCCAATGTGGTTTTCCAGGGTTAGACATAAACCTACTAACAACTTCCACTGTGTAAGCAATATCCGGTCATGTAGCAACCATTGCATACATCAAAGAACCACACGCTGATGCATAAGGAATACCTTTCATAGCATGGACAACTGCATCATCTTTTGGGCAATCATGCTTGCTAAGCTTTGTGGCTCGTGGTAACAATACATACTACAGTGAGGCTTAGCATCAACTATACTAAATCTCTCAAGCACTTTCTTGATGTACTTGTCTTGAGAAAGGAATAAAAGACGCTTCTTTCGATCCCTTGCAATGCGCATACTCAAAATATGTTCAGCTGTACCCAAATCTTTCAAGAGAAAGCTGAATTTCACTCCTTTTTCAAAGCACAGTTTGATACAGCTTATACAGGGGGGAATTTTACAGAGGCTTCTAAGGTCAGGAAAGCTGCCACCTTTTTGAAAGAAAATGCGCATTCATGGTGGACGACGCTGTTGATGCAAGGACAGGCACCCGCCGCATGGGTATACTTCAAGCAAATGTTTGCATCTACGTGGCTGTCAAACGAATTTGAAGCCGATGTCATGACAGATTGGCACCAACACACTGCGGCTACTTGCAAGAGCCTACAGGAGTACAACAAGAAATTCACCAAAGTGTTGCTCTCAATAACTTCCTACAAGTTCATGCCATTGACAGAGCAGATAGAGAAGTATTGTTGTGGGTTGTCTAAAGGGCTCAGAAACTATTGCACAAAGAACAAAGTGGCCACCCTTACCCAGCTCATGGAGGTTGCCAACACTAGAAACGACTTGTTGAAGGGGGAAGACAGTGGATTCCAGGGCAACGTGAAAGGGGGCCAGCCCAAGAAAAATTCAGCGAAGAAGCCTTTTGCAAAAGTGGCTCCTAAAGCTTCCCAAGGGCCAGAAAAGGCAAACAAAGGCAAGGATTCAGCCGAGACTTCTGGAGCTTTATATGCGAGCACTTTGCTACAGATTGTCCACAAAGAGGAAGACCAGTTGATTCGGATGATAAAGAGCACATGAAAGGAAAGAAGCCCAAGCCCATAGGAGGTGTAGTGCCACGCATGGTGGGTGACAGGCCTAGTACACATGCCAGTGAGTTATGCACAACGTGGGGTAAAGTCAGAGACCAGACAACACTTATCTTTTTTGATCGAGGTGCCAAAAGCAAACTTTTATCTCACCAGAGTTGGCTATGAAGCTGGGCATCAGAGCTGAACCCATTATTGGAAAGCTACATCTGCATTCATATGTGGACACAAAGAGTTTTATATCATGCCATTGGAAGGGTGCGATGTGCTATTGGGAATTCCGTGGATTTCCAAATACATGGCGTGCTGGATGTCTTCGACAAAAAGATCACCCTTCAACATAGGGGCAAAACTCATGTTTTGGATGTAAAGCTAGAGGAGAGTCTGTCCCTATTGTATCTGCTTCAACTATCACTTCTGTAATTCAAAATCATCTTTCTACGTACTTGATTTTTGCACGTGATGTTTCAGATAATTGTCAGTCAAATTTATTTGTGTTAGATAAAGAAAGGTCAATATTTTTGCAAGAGTTTAGTGACTGTTTCTCTGATTCATTACCGTCGCAATTGCCACCAGAGAGGCCTGAGGACCATGCGATAGATTTGGTGCCAGGGTGTAGTCCACCAAACAGACCTCCCTACAGGGTTAGTGCGGCCCAAAAGAAAGAGATTATGGGCCAAGTAGAGGAGCTTCTAGAGAAGGGGTTGATTCAGCCTAGTTCTTCACCTTTTTGCTCCCCAGTGCTCCTAGTACAGAAGATGGATGGCTCTTGGCGCATGTGTATTGACTACCGTGCGTTGAATAAGAATACCATCAAGAACAGCTTTCCTATCCCAAAGATTAATGATATTCTTGACCATTTAGAGGGTGCTGCAATTTTCAGCAAGATAGACCCTATGCGCGTTTGCCAAGGCAAGAGCCTTCTGTGCAAGAACCGGATTAGCTAATTGCTAATCCCCCACAGGTACGCACAGTTCCATCGTGAGGGATTGCTAAACGAAGAGTTTTCTCACGTGTAAACTCGTCCATATCAAAGGGGAACTGTCCCATTGCGTGCTCGCTCTGCCGAAAACAATCCAAAACAAAGAATTACATAGGGTTTCGCACCTAAACTGCAGGGCAATGCCATGGGAGCCTCGGGAAAGCCTTGGGATGCGTAAACAGGGCTTTCGGCACCTGACAATGACAAAACAAGGAATTACAGCACGCTAAAATTGACCTACAACTCACTGGAAAGCTTCCAAACCACAAGGGAAAGTGTCCTTGACTTGTACTATTGACCTACATAGAATTTTGCACCGTTATGCTGGTAAAATTGGGTCAAAAACCTGCAATTACAGCCATGGACAGGTTTGGACAGATTGGTGAGAGTTAGGTGAAAGCGTTCGGATCATTTATTTGCAATAAGAATAAAGAAATATCGATAGGGGCGCCAGTCTTTGGGGCCTACAGGGTGTCGTTGTCTGCTTGGAGTGCTCTAGCTTCCAAGCCGTGTTCTTTTGAAGTGTTAATTCAAGCAACAGGTTTTTATTTGCAAAGTTTCTCAGTGTCCTAAAGTCTAAAGTAAAGTTTCAGGTGAAAGCCAAATGCTACCGCCCTACGGGCCGGTTTCATTTCCAATACTCACGATCAATGATATACTCGACAAATTACAGGGTTCTACTTGTTTCAGTAGAATCGACCTAAAAAGAGGCTATCATCAGATCAGGATCACTCTTGGAGATGTATATAAGACCCCATTCAAGAGGTCCTTTGGATTGTACGAGTATTTGGTGATGCCTTTTGGTCTCACAAATGCTCTTGCAAAGTTCAACGGTATGATGGACAGGATTTTTCAAGAGTATAGGTCATTTGTGGGCACCTTTTTCGACGATATCCTCATATTCTCCAAGAATGAGGCAGAGAATTGACACCACCTGTTACAAGTTTTCTAGGCACTGACGCAACATCGGTTGGTGGTGAATTGGAAGAAGAGTGAGTTTTTCTTACCAGAGATCCACTTTTTGGGACACATCGTCTCTGCTGAGGGTGTCAAAATGGACCCGCCCTAGGTTGAAACCATCATAGATTGGCCAGATTACGCAACATCGGTTGGTGGTGAATTGGAAGAAGAGTGAGTTTTTCTTACCAGAGATCCACTTTTTGGGACACATCGTCTCTGCTGAGGGTGTCAAAATGGACCCGCCCTAGGTTGAAACCATCAGAGATTGGCCAGATTTGAAGAATGTTCATGAGGTTCGAGCTTTTTGGGTTTGTGCTCTTACTCTCGGCGGTTCATTCGAAAATATGTGAGATTGCTTCTCCTCTACATGCTTTGACACAGAAAGGGGTTCCTCTCACATGGGGACCATGTCACAAACTGCTGACGTGTCAAGCCACTAAAGAATGGAGCCAACCTGTAGATCTCGACAGAGGGGCCTAAACCCTAGAACAAGCGAAAGCAAAAGCAACAGAAGAAGTTTTACCAACTTGCAAAGTCTTGCCGAGTGGCCTATTTTTAAAGACGAGTTTCCCCCAACTCACGCGACCCCATCCGATGGGACCGAGGGGACCTAAAGCCATTAAAGTAAAGCGGGACCAACACACACACACACACACACACACACACACTTGCGTGGATGACTGTTGATGTGGTAGATTTGTACGGACTGCCACAATTTGCGCTGACCTGCTGACGTGGCAGCTGTATGGACGCCCACGTTTTACGTTGATGGCGTGGGAGTTGTACGGATTTCAGCAAAACACGCTGGCAGCTTTTGAGGCCAGATGCTTTTCATGTAACTGCTTAGGTCCTTTAAATATGTGTAGAGGGCTCTTACTCTCGCACTCTTCCGGGTGAGGGTGCAGAGAATAGAGTACCGGCATTGTACTGAGTTTAAGCAATGTAAAGAAATATCAAGTGTCAAAGGTGGCAGCGGAAGATGCAATGAAAGACAAGACCTGGCTCGTGATCCGGTGGGTATCTCGACTCCGATCTAGAACACCTGCAATGTCAAACACATAAACAAAGGCACACCTGTGGAGAAGAGATATCACGTAGGTAGAATGAGACAGGACATCTGAGAATGAGAGAGAGAGAGAGAGAGAGAGAGAGAGAGAGAGAGAGAGAGAGAGAGAGAGAGATCTGGGAAAGGCTCTCCATGCTGATAACAATCTGCTCATACAAGTGACCAAGGGTGGTCACTTGTATGACCGGCATAGAACTGACATGCCAATGGATAGACCCGAGGACACACACAACTGCGACTGCTACTGACACTGCCAACTGCTCCCGCACCCGAGACCACTAACACAGCCATAGCATGGGCTGGACTCCCCGACATGGATCCACCTCCTGGCAAAGGAAGAACTGGAGAAAGAGACAGACAGACTCTAGGCTGCCGGTGTGGCTGCCCTCTAAAAGAAATAGGAATCTCTGCTCTCCTCCGCATCTGACTGCTATGCTCATCAAGTGGGCTGCCCTGAGGGGAAGAAATGAAAGGGGAGAACCTGCTGCCCCAGTCCCTAGAGAAGGAGCCCCTGCGAGTGGTACCTCTGGCTGCCACTGATCTCCTCCATGGCTGTCCAGCAGAAAACGCTAGGAGCAAGCCTGAGAAAAATGCCAAGGCAAGGGGGCTGATGAGAAACGCTGCTCCATCTCCTACCACTGGTGGCCAAAAACGGCAGCAAGGGATGCACCCTTGGGCGCCCTGCAGGGCTGTGAACTGCTGTGCATGACAAACGCTGGCTGATCCATGCGTAAACGCTGGCTGATCTGTAGGGAAAATGCCAGCCTGCCAGCATGTGTAAAAAACGCCACGCTGCCCCCTGGGGTGCCCAGGAGAGGGCGCCCCTCACTGGGGCTGATCTGCACTGCTAGAAAGTGATCCCCCCCTGGCTGCCTATATAAGGCTGACCTCAGCCTGCCCGACCCACTCCTCGAGCCCCACAACTATAATAAATATGGGAAGGGTGGAAAGTGGCACCAGCTTATAACATAAAACTTCCTAAATGCCAGCCAAAAACGAATAGGCAAAGCACTGTCAGACTATTTGAATTGCTTTAATATGCTAAAATAAAGCAGAAAATAAGGAAAAAAAAAGATTCCAAATTCTTTCACTTTTTATTATTCTTTTCGAGCGCTTCTTTTCTTTGAAGCGTTGAGGAACACGAGGAAATCACCACACCAACCACGAAAGTTTCTGTCCCGCAAATCAGCCACTAACCAGATGTCCATAGGCTCAAGGGGGGAAAATACCTAGGGCATGGAACTGAGCCAAAGCCCGAGCTAGGCATGGCTAGACATGACCCGACATGAGTGAAAAACCTCACACTAGGCGGGCACAGCCACAAAACAACCCCCACTCCCTAATCTGCTCCTGGGAGATATCGGAGCTACCAACGGACGGGAATATGAACTCTTAACACCCCCTCTCAGATCCTGGACGAGAAACGGATCCAAGGAGCTGGAGTGAGCAATCTGCAACTGTAAAGAGAGGGTTTCGTGGCCGAGGCAAAACAACCCCCACTCCCTAATCTGCTCCTGGGAGATATCGGAGCTACCAACGGACGGGAATATGAACTCTTAACACCCCCTCTCAGATCCTGGACGAGAAATGGATCCAAGGAGCTGGAGTGAGCAATCTGCAACTGTAAAGAGAGGGTTTCGTGGCCGAGGATATCTGCTACAGAACTCCAAGGTTGAATAGTGCCCGGCCAGTATACCATCCAACCGCTACTCCCGAAAGACGTCTGGGAAGTATAATGTTTTCTGCTGAAAGTAAATCCAGCTCTATGAAGAATCTCCTCAAGCCAATCAACTCACAAGTCGCACAATCAGCATCTGCAGAAGGTACTGTTGCTGACCGCTCCAAGAGTCTACATCCGAACTAAGGGTAAAAGGCATAAAAAAGAATGGTATCCGGATTATTTCCCAACTCTAAAGTACTCCACACCCTCGAGGAAAGAGTCGGAAATATGTACCTCCGGTCATATACCACATGCCAGAAACTCCAAGCTGCTACGGAAGTCCAAGGAAGGGAACAATCCGAGGCTATTATGGAACTATATGTCCGATGATGAGGAACCAAAGAACTGCACCAACCACCATATAGAATGATGATCTGCAAACTATATCTAAAGGAACTTCATCGGAACTAAGAGTGAAACTGTAACTGATCCGTCTCAGAGTGAATCGGGAACAAACATCCAGCAGAATGGAAACACACATCAATACTGAGACTGCAGCTAACACGGCAAGACCAAAGGAAGATCCTGCTCCCAAGCTCTGCAAGAGAAGAACAGGGTGTTGTAGACAGCAACCAAATAGACTGTCAATCCTATCTGTTGCACATGGAACCATAAGAACTGAAAGGAAGTAGTCCGCGGAACCGACTCCCAAGATGGCTCCATATCCCCCTCTGAAGGGAGAACATTCAAACCATGGATAACTGTCATAACTCTCCAACAGTCTCTGCCTGTGTAACTGGATCAGCAATGTATCCAAAGGAAAAATGATAATAATGATATACTTGTGGAACCTGGAACCAAATTTGGGAGAAGCAAGAAGATTGTCTCCCCTCTTTGAAGAATGCCATGGCTAATTGTAATTGGTTCTTAGTCCGAGAAGGACCACTATCCACCTGACAAAAGAGAACGTGTCGGTCTAAGGATACGGGAAGTAGGTGTGTCCTGTATGGTACAGTCTCCAGGGATCAATCTAGAAGACGAGGCATAGGAACTACTACTCGGGTGCACTGTGAAGAGCAACCGTCACACCACAAATCTGAAAGACGGGGCAACCACCGAAATGGCTAAGGGAAAACATCCGCCAAGATAATACATGCATTGTGGGCTCAAGCACACCATCCAAAACCGCAAGAAATGGGCAACGGAAACCTAGGATTGAAAGACACCATGTGTGGTACTCCGTTGAATGGAGCACCGGTAGTCGATTGAAGATAATAACCTGGAAGTCCCCTTTGAAAGAGAAGTATCCTCAAAAGTATGCTCTGAGGTAGCAAGTGACTCCACCACGTCGGAATAGAGCAAACACTGACAATGAAACCTCAAGAGCTAAAGCTAAGAACTCCCCCTAAGATAGGAAGTCCCACTCCCGCTCAATCCTTGGGAAAGAGAATAAGTACCACCAGAAAGAAATCTGAGACAACGTGGAGTAAAACTGCTTCCTCTAAAAATGAATAGCAAAGCCCGAATCTCATGAAACTCGAGACTTATAGAGAATCACACCACCGGTAAACTCGGAATGAGAAGAGAAGCGAGAAGTCAATAGCAACACATGAGCAAAAACTACAAATAACTGAACTTAAATAGAGAGAGAGAGAGAGTCGACACGAAGCGGCGCAGTTCCGCTTCCAAATGCACTAGCCCCAAAGACTGGCACCCCTTTTGGTATTTCTTTCTTTATTGCTCAATCGCATCGCACAACTCCCAAGGATGCAACTCTCCTCAACTCTGCGTCCAGATGCTCTGCGAGAGAGTGGCCCCAAGGGCTCTTAAAAACTAAACAAGACTTGCTTAAAGCAGAGTCCCAAAAGCTTCTGGCTCTAAAAGTATAACCAAAACTGGCGCCAAAAACCCTAGTTATCCATACTCAGCCACGTTAGCAAATCTCCCCCTTTTCCGGGCATGGACCACGTCAGTTGTTGTCCCGCGTTTAACGCATCTGTCACGTCATCAGTTTTGGCGCCTTGCTTTTATTAGGGTTTGGGCCTCTCAACCACCTTCTGCAAGTTAGTACGTGGTTAGGGATTTAAAAACCCTCTAGCTCCCTGTCCACACGCACATCATTTTGAGTCTTTGGAACTCTCTGATAAACTATCGATTGGTTTCCTTGGTTCTTTCTTTGGACATTTTGAGAAGACATGTCCCTGTTCACTAAAGCAATAACACTTGCCCTCGTTGAAGTACTCAACACGCTGCTCTTCTGTCAATTTGGGCCATGTAGATTTCTTCTTCTACTCCTTGCCCTTCATTTTTTCCTTGGAAGACTCCTTTCCCGTTGACTTGGACATTGGCTTGTCCGTTAGATAAGTCAATGAGGCTGAACGCATGGAAAATCGGTCCTTTGCATGTCGCATGAGCTTCTAAATGCTCTTGGATTTTTTCTTCGAACAAACCGCCGAATCTCTTTTAGTAAGTCGCAACAAAACCACTCCACTTGTGTCACAAATTACTGACGTGTCAAAGCCCTAGAGAAGGGGGCCAACTTGCAGATGCCGGCCGAGGGACCTAAACCCTAAGAAAAACAAGTAACAAAAGAAGAAGTCCTACCAACTTATGGGGACCCCGTCCAATGGGGCCCCAAGTGACATAAAGGAAATAAAGCAGGACTCACACACACACACACACAAGAACTTGCGAAGCAGGCTGATGACGTGGCAAATTTCTGAAAATCACATTGGCTGATGATGTGGCAGAACTGTACGGATTTTCGCTTTTCACGCTAGCGGTGCTGACTTGGCAGAACTGTACCGATTTCCGAAAATTGCGTTGGCACCTTTTTGGCTTTGCTTTTGGACAAGATGCTTTTGAGTTTGAAGGCTTTTCACTGTAATTGCTTTTTAGGCCAAGGGCCTTTAAATATGAGGTTAGGGCTAATTCTCTGGCATGCTTCCTGGAGAAGGTGCAGAGTTTGGAGTACCGGCTTGTATTGTGTTGATGCAATATAAAGAAATATTGAAAGGGGCGCCAAGGTTTGGGGCCAATACTCTCTGGGGTGGAATTCCGCCACTCCGTGTCACGTGTCATCTCTCTCTCTCTCTCTCTCTCTCTCTCTCTCTCTCTCTCTCTCTCTCTCTCTCTCTCTCTCTCTCTCTCTCTCTCTCTCACACACACACACACAGTTCAATTGTTATTCAAGTGCTAAAAGTCTGCTCAATCTCTTCTTTTCTCTTGCAGGTGGTGCACGTCTTGTAACACTGGTATCAGAGCATCAGGCGTGTGCTTTTCTGAAAGCATACCCGTCCCACAAAAGAGCAGACAGAGCAAACCCTTACTTCATCGCGCATCAGGCGCGCTCCCGTCTTCACTGCTCGTGTCTTACAGGGCATAAGCCATTAAGATCACTTGCAAGAGAAGGATCCAAGATTTGTTACGAGCTGCTGTTTTTCTCAGAGACAGTACCATGCAGATGTCTATAGCTACCAAGCCGCACACTTCCAAGGACTTGGCAAGCTTTCAAGAAAATTTTTGCCCGAAGTTATATGGTTTCTGACATCTTCCTTTGGAGTGCAACTTCTGGCAGAGTGGTGCAAGCCTCAAGGCCTATTTCATTGTAGGATCAACTTTTCAAGTCAATTTTCTGAGGAAAAATGCTGGGTAAAAAAAGTCTTATAAAACAAGGTGAGAGTTACGTTGTACCCTAATTATACATTTTACATTAAATGTAAAGAACGTAAAGGACTAGCTCGTTGCAATGGCGTAGCCAATCTCCTTAGAGAGCTGCCCCTGTGATCTTAGGGTCCTGACATGCTTGCCATGGAAACCCTAGCAGATTATATCTTGAAATTTCTCGACATCTCCCAATAGATGTCTCTTCACGAGCAGTTGACCTTGGAGGTCCAGTGCGATTGCCATCTGGGACTACCATCGCCACCAAAGAAACACTGTTTGTCCAAGAGCTGATGGACCATGTTGTGCTTGGCTACGACCCTATGGAATGAACCTAACCCTATTTTTTTGGTGCAGGTTTCAGGATGGAAAGTCAGTCGACTTTTCGAGCTCGACTTATGTCGAAATTGCTTTCTAAGTTTGAAATCTGTTTGAGAACTTGTTTGGTGATCCTGTTTGGCATTTGTTTGAAATGGGTGGTATCTGCTTTGAACCTGTCTTGGTGCCAATTTGAATTGTTTCACTCTGGTTTTAATACTAGTTTCAATGATTGGTGATTTTACTCCCAAGTAAAGTAGTGAGAAATTATGTTTGAGAATGCTTGTTCATACTGATGGCCCGGACCCTTGTGGTTATTTGCGGGGGGAGTATTGAATGATTGAAAAGTGGGGTTTTTTTTTTTACTCATGGCACAGACCCTTGTGGTTATTTACGGGGGGAGTATTGTTGTCGTGACTCCCGGCCCGAACCTAGATGGTTATGCGGGAGGAGTATTAAGAAGTCTGAGCAGTGGTTACTCTCAGCACCTCCAAACAATGCAGGCTGCGGTCTGGGGGGCGTTTGGTTGTAAAAGGCCTCTATATCTCCCGGCCGGGACCTTTTTAGGTTATGTGGGAGGAGTGATGAGAGAGTCGTTGAATATCTCCCGGCCCGGACCTGTTAGGTTATGCGGGAGGAGTGTTCATCGGCGGCTTTATGTTTCTCTGTCTTGTAACATGCATATGTGAGCATTTGTGTTGCATTGTGATGTGCCAACCACTGAATATTCCTAATTGGATGAGATTGCTTGGGTATGTTATTTTAGTGCATCAAGACGCCCGTGGAAGATCAGTACGGTCTGGGTGTGATGGCTAATTTTATTATGCCAGAATATCGAGAGTTCCGATCTGGACGAAAGGAGAAGCTAACTCCTTGAGCAAAAGAGCCGAAAGGAGAAGCTAACTCCTTAACAAGAAGAGCAAACTGATTGTCCCTCGAAATGACACTTGGAAATTTTCGAGCTAACTTGAGTTGTTCTGCAAATATACTGTAATCGCGGACGATTACTCTCTTTCAAGAAGGGGAAATGTCACAAATTGCTGACGTGTCAAAGCCCTAAAGAAGGGAGCCAACTTGTAGATGCCGGCCGAGGGGCCTAAACCCTAAGAAAAACAAGTAACAGAAGATGAAGTCCTACCAACTTATGGTGACCCCGTCCGGTGGGGCCCGAAGTGACATAAACGAAATAAAGCAAGACTCTCACACACACAAGAATTTGCAAAGCAGACTGATGACGTGGCAGATTTTAAAAAATCACACTGTCTGATGACGTAGCAGAACTGTACGGATTTCCGCTTTTCACGTTGGCGATGCTGACGTGGCAAAATTGTACGGACTTCCGTAAATTGCGTTGGCAGCTTTTTGGCTTTGCTTTTGGACCAGATGCTTTTGAGTTTGAAGACTTTTCACTATAATTGCTTTTTAGGCCAAGGGCCTTTAAATATGAGGTTAGGGCTCATTCTCCGGCATGCTTCCTGGAGAAGGTGCACAGTCTGGAGTACCGGCTTGTACTGTGTTGATGTAATATAAAGAAATACCGAAAGGGGCGCCAAGGTTTGGAGCCAATACTCTCTGGGGTGCAATTCCGCCACTCCGTGTCGCATGTCGTCTCTCTCTCTCTCTCTCTCTCTCTCTCTCTCTCTCTCTCTCTCTCACAAAGTGATGACGTGGCGGACAGCAGAAACCCTCAAATTCCTGTCAACCCTAACTTTCAAAAATCGCGGAGGCTGAAAAAAAATAATAACAAATAAATGATGAGCGACACGAATTTTGCTTTTTTTATTAAAAAAAAGAGAAAAGACTCTCTAAGAGAGAGAGAGAGAACTGATGCTTTTTATTTTAAAAGCTTTTGGGCCTCTACTTTTGGGCATCCCTTGTATCTTTAAATAAGTGGTGAGGGCTTCACTTCTCAGCACATCTGGACGCACAGTCTGAGAGTGAAACCCTAGCCACTCTCTTGTACTTTGATCTGATTAACATAAGAAATACCGAAAGGGGCGCCAGTCTTTGGGGCCAATCTCTAGGCACGGAACTCCGCCAGGCTAGTGCAAATCGATTGTGATCTGTGAATTGTTTTGAAGTGGTTATTTGGTGTTGTCGCGGTTGATTCTTGACTTGGAGTGTCCAAGTCTGTTACAGTGGTATCAAAGCACGGCCGATTTCTCTTCTACGGGAAATCCGATCCCCGAAAAAAAAAATTCCGTGGCACCTATGGCTTCAGGCAATGATCAGTCGACTCCCTCTGCATCTGGAGATGCGGGCTGGGATCACAACGAAGATTCAGACAAAGAGTATGGCCCACCTCGGCCTACTCAGGCGGAGCAAAGAGAGATGGAGCGTCGTCAATTGATTCGCGATGCAACAAAGATGATGCTCAATTTTGCGAAGGAACCGAAGATGGCAAAATATATGAACCAGACCTCTTTGGAAGAGGTACAGATGGAGTGGCAAAGAACCACAACACCACTCCCGAAACCCGCTCTCAAGAAACCTTCTGCCTCCGAGAAATATACGGAGAAGGAGCTGGAGAACGTGGTTGATGCAAGAATTGCTTAGCTTTTCGACGTGCAAAAGAAAGGCAAAAAGCACGGCAAAAAGCAGAAGAAAGGCACTGACTTCCCGGGATATTTGCGTCATCGGTCGACATTTGACAAGGCAAAGAAATTGAAGAAGCACGTCAAGTTTGAAGACCTACCGCATTCTTCTTCTTCTTCTTTTGACAGTTCTTCTAGCTCTTCAGACTCGAGCGAAGAAGACAGGAAAAGCAAAAAGCGAAGCAAGAAACAACGCTTCAGAAAGGGCAAGAAAAAGCCAAGGAAGTCTAAGTCTCACCCAGTGAGTGACACTTCTACAGAGGACTCGTCTACGAACAGTTCAGTCTCTGACAACGGAAACTTTTATGCGAACAAGAAGAATTTTTATAAAGCCAACCAGTATGACTTTCTCGAAGATAAAAGCAAGAAAGTCCGAGAGTTTAAGGAAGGTGGCCACTCGATCAAGTTTGATACTTTTTCAAGATACTCAGATGCTTCGAAGGCTTTGTCTTTTATACAGCAGTTTGACATCGCTTTCGCGAGAGGACACTATTCAGAGCACTCCAAGATTTGGAGAATTGCCTCTTACTTTAAGAGGAATGCTCGTACTTGGTTGTCCACGCTTCTCTTAAACAAGACTGCGCCAGTTAAATGGCTGAAATTTAAAAATATTTTTATTTTTTCTTGGTTGACGCAAGAATATAAACGAGATATACGAGCTGCTTGTAACCATCTTCGGATGACCAAGAAAGATACAATCAATGCTTATTGTGAAAGATTCTGGAGCTCTTTTCTACCCGCCTCTTCATTCAAGAAGATCTCGTTCAGAAAACAAATTGAGCGGTTTACCTTGGGTCTACCTACAAAGATCCGAGATCACTGCTTGGAACAGAAGTCAGCTTCTATTCAGGAGTTGATGAGTCATGCGAAGCGGGGCTTTGCCATTCACTCTGGCAGTCTGACCTACCCCACAGATGAAGCCATGACACAACGAGCCGAACAGACTTATGGGAATGAAAGTAGAAAGAAAAAGAGCAACCCAGAGAAAAAGGATGCACGACCCAAGCTTACTCCTGAGGGGAGAGAGCTCGCTTCATCAGAGAGGGGAAGTGCTTTGGATGCGGGGAACAGGGACATATCTCCGCGAAGTGCCCTAATAAGGCACAGAAAGAACAGAATGATAAAGAACGACGACAGGCCTGAGAGTTCGAGAGCAGCTAAGGAGCGTGGCAGAAAAGGCAGATAGAAAAGCAAAACTGGTACCACATGGCGTGGGACCTGCACCGAATCACATGAATGAAAGTACAAACTTTGCCGCTTTTTGGGGCAAAGTGAAGGATCAACAAGCCGTTTTGAAGGAGCCAAGGAGAACTTCTTTTCACTTGGAATTGGCGGCTTGATTTGGAATTACGCCCGACAGACTGACGCCGCAGGCGGAGGTAGTCCGACTGGCACCCGGATGGGATGTTGCCATTACACAGAGCATTGGCAAACTTCGTTTGCAATGACAGGGGTGTTCAAGACACGCGAGTGACGTTCTACTCAGGATCCCTTGGTACCACAAGAACTACGCTGTGGTTGACTACCTAGCCGAGAAAGCGACTTTGATAAATGAAGGGCTTAGAGATTGTACTTGATGAACTTCAGTTTCTTACTCATTCTTTTGGGAGAGAACTGAACAATGGATAAAGGTTGAATATGTTTTGACCTGATCAAAAGAACGCCAAGATTTTTCTCCACACTCATGCCGATTGCTTTTCAGAGGGCCTAAAGATCAAACCATTGATCAGATACCTGGAAGCACGCCACTGAATCAGCCACCTTACCGTGTGAGCCAAGTACAGAATGAAAAGATTATGAACCCAGTGAAAGACCTCTTGGAAAAGGGTCTTGTCCAGCCTAGTACTTCACCGTATTGCTCTCAGTGTTGTTGGTTTTGAAGAAAGACAGATCTTGGAGAATGTGCATCGATTATAGCACTCTCAACGAAATCACCATCAAAAACAGATTTCCGAGTCCTAGGATCGATGATATACTTGACAGGTTACAGGGATCCTCGTGCTTTAGCAAGATTGACTTAAAGAGTGGATATCATCAGATCAGAATAGTGCCAGGAGATGTCTACAAGACAGCTTTTCGGACGACTTTTGGGTTATTTGAGTTTTTGGTGATGCCTTTTGGCTTAACCAATGCTCCTGCGACATTTAACCGGATGATGGACAGGATTTTTCGAGAGTACAAGCTATTTGTTGGCACTTTCTTTGACGACATCATTGTTTTCTCCATGAATGAGGCAGAACACAAAGATCATCTGCTTCAAGTCTTTCAGGCATTACGAGATCACACGTTAGTGATTAATGCAAAGAAAAGTGATTTTTCCTACCAGAGATACACTTTTTGGGACACATTGTGTCAGCAGCAGGAGTGCAAATGGACCCGGCCAAGATAGAGACTATCCGTGATTGGCCCGATTTGAGGAATGTTAGAAGCTTCTTGGGATTGTGTTCGTACTACAGGCGGTTCATACGAAAGTTTGCAGAGGTTGCTTCCCCTTTGCATACCTTGACACAGAAAGGAGTCCCTTTCTCGTGGGAAGTCGGGACCCACAGTCGAGTACCTTTTTCGTGGGGACCCACAGAGGTGACTGCCATTCGGACATTGAAAGAGAAATTGACTACGGGACCTATTTTGACTTTGCCGGACTTGCAGAAGTCATTTGAAGTATATTGTGATGCTTGTGGTCGTAGTCTGGGTGCGGTCTTGATGCAAGAAGGCCATGTCATAGCTTACGAGAGCCGTTTGTTCTCTAGGCCGGAGATGACAGCATAGATCTATGGGAAAGAGCTTTTGGCGGTTATCCATGCTCTTACTCAGTGGCGGCATTACCTACTCGGAGCGGATTTTACTGTCTTTATAGACCATCAGAGTTTGCGCTACTTCTTGTCACAGAAGGAGCTTTCGGAAAAGCAGATGCGGTGGGCGAACATCTTGTCACAGTTCCACTTCCAGATTGTCCATGTGCAGGGACAGAAGAATCTGGTGGCAGATGCTTTGTCTCCGAAACCATTGGTTCTAACTATTTCCACGCTACATCATAGGAGCTTCGAGGATATGGTCGATCAGTATGCCACAGATACAGATTTTGCAGATATTTTCACACGGATACGGGATGGGGAGACAGTAGCGGGATACTCCCTTCGGGAAGGCTACTTGATGAGAAAGACTATGTTGTGTGTTACACAGCCGTTGAGGGAAACGGTTATGATTGAATGCCACTGTCCACCTTTAACGGGTCACCGCGGCATTGCTACCACCATGAAAGGGGTAGAGAGATACTTCTTTTGGCCGTGACTCAAAAAGGACGTGGAAGAGTTGTGCGCAGTATGCCAGAAGGTCAAGTTTGACAGGCATAACACACGGGGATTGTTACACCCTTTTACCCATACCCACCCGCCCCTGGGAAAGTATTGAAATGGATTTCATTTTTGATCTCCCGATTACACAAAATGATCACGATGATTTTCCGATTACATGGCACGTCTGAGACAATTGTCTCAGACAGAGCCCCCAAATTTATGAGTTTGTTTTGGAAGGCAATCTGGGAGAACATTGGCACGCAGTTGCAGTTCTCGTCATCGTTCCACTTGCAGACTGACGGGCAATCTGAGATTGCCAATTCAGTGGTTTTAGATTTATTGAAGTCTTGTATCTCGGATCAGAAGACTCAATGGGAAAAGAACTTACCTTTGCCTACAATAACACGATACACTCTTCCACGGGGAAGACGCCATGTGAGATTGTTGAAAGTGCTCCGAAGGTTCCATCCTTCCTGAGCATGAAAGATTAGATATTTGAAGCGGATGAATATTCGCGAGATTTGGATACGGCTATTGCCAAGGTTCGCGAGACTTTGTAGGAGTCTCAAGAACGACAGAAAAAGACAGCGGATCGCCATCGTCACGACTTGAAATTGAAGAAGGATGATTGGGTGCTCTTACGTTTTGAGAAGGCACGCCTATGAAAGAAAAAGGGAAAGGAGAGGCTTTTTTCAAAGCTTAGTATGCGATACTACGGACCTTTCCAGATCACTGACAAGATAAATGATGTCTCCTTCCGATTGAAACTGCCAGATACTTGGAAGATTCACAATGCATTGCATGTGAGTCTCTTGAAACATGTTAAGGGTGATGTGCCTGATGATGGGGAGCCTAATGAGCAACCCGAAGTGGAAGAAAAGGAGGAGATCCTTGTTCCTGAACAGATTTTGGCACATAACGATACGAAGAAAGGTAAAGTCCGAAGGCGGTTCTTGGTTAAGTTCAAGAACTTTCCTGCATTTGATGCGAAGTGGATGGAGGAGGAGGACATAGCAGATACTCCTCGGATTGTGAAACTTTACCTCGATGTTTTGGTTTAACATAGTCTACTCCAAACGGAACCCAGAATTCAGCTTGGCCGGAGATCTGGTGCAATGGGATGCACAAGAGGGGAGACACTCCGCTCCCTTGTCAACAGATGCCTCCATTTTGATACTAAAGTCACTGATGTCTCTTTGAGCTTCAGGGATACTGAGAGCTGACAGTATTCTGTTGGATGACTTTATGAAATGGAATTCCTGATAATGATGCTGATTTGTTCTTGACTTCTTGTGAGTGCAGGAACTGGTACCCGAAATGACTGCAGCATTTTGGTTTGATTGATCTCGAATAGACATGGTTGCAATAGGGGTTAGTCAATCGGACATCGATGAGGTCCCGATTGGACCTAGATGTGATTGCTAGCTACATTGCCAATAAATCATGGTCTAAGATCCGAATGAATGTATGTCATGTGATGTCCTGTGATGTCGTTGATGTGACTGTCGATTTTCTACATGTGCTAGATGTGTGTTCCTAGTACGTAGGTACTAACAGTCAGTGTCTGCTAAGACGGTTTATGGCTTTTGTCGGTTTTGCAAGCATAATCGCGGTCGATTACAATGCTTTCAAGAGGGGGGTATGTCACAAAGTGATGACATGGCGGACAGCAGAAACCCTAAAATTCCTGCAAACCCTAATTTCTACCAGAAACCCTAATTTCCGAAAATCGCGGAGGTTGAAAAAAAAAATTTAAATGATGAGCGACGCGAATTTTGCTTTTTTCATTAAAAAAAAGAGAAAAGACTCTAAGGTAAACTCCGGCTTTTGGGCCTCTGCTTTTGGGCATCCCTTGTATCTTTAAATAAGTGGTGAGGGCTTCACTTCTCAGAGCATCTGGACACCCTAGCCACTCTCTTGTACTTTGATCTGATTAATATAAAAAGAAATACCGAAAGTGAAGTCTGAGAGTGAAACCCTAGCCACTCTCTTGTACTTTGATCTGATTAATATAAAAAGAAATACCGAAAGGGGCGCCAGTCTTTGGGGCCAATATCTCTAGGCACGGAACTCCGCCTAGCCAGTGCAAATCTATTGTGATCTGTGAATTGTTTTGAAGTGGTTATTTGGTGCTGTCGCGGTTGATTCTTGACTTGGAGTGTCCAAGTCTGTTACTCTCTCTCTCTCTCTCTCTCTCTCTCTCTCTCTCTCTCTCTCTCTCTCTCTCTCTCTCTCTCTCTCTCTCTCTCTCACAGTTCAGTTGTTATTGAAGTGCTAAAAGTCTGCTCAGTCTGTTCTTTTCTCTTGGCACATGGTGTCCGTCTTGTGACAACTTGCTCCAGAAAAGGGATCTTCTGAAAAGAAGCAACTGGCGAAAAGGTATTCCAAAACCGTTGACAAAACGTCGCCCAAGTATCATCTTTCGTCATCCTCAAATGAGTCCACGTCGTAATGACATCCTCTTTTGAGGTTGAGGAGCGCGGGAATAATCCCTTGCGGAGCGGAGAACCAGTTAAAAGCCGGAGTTTATACGAGTTCAAGACCGGGTGGCAAAACGATTTGCGTGGGAAGGTGGTCCAACGGGCCCGCCATGTGTTTAGATTGGAATTGAGGGCCTTTCAAATCCACCCATGATCTCTTACTCAAAAGCACATGAGGTTTGACCTCGTCACCTCCACTATGAATAGACAATCCAAGTTGGGCTAACCACGTGACCCTCTAAGCTTGCTTGGGTAGAGGATCCACAATACAGAGTTATGAACTAGTCCCGACAAAGCTCACACACACACAAAAGCTCACACACACTTATTTATGGAAGTGAATTAAATGGGTTAACAAAGTGATTATGCAAAGGTTAAGGGCTGATTGTAACAAACTTAAGACACCCCAAGTCAAGATTCTACCGCGACACAGCAGAGATTCACTTTAAAACAGTTCACAAGAGACGACACAGCCTGGGTAGTTCCGTGCCAAGAGGTATCGGCCCCAAAGAGTGGTGCCCCTTTCGGTATTTCTTTTTATCCTCCCTATTATGTATTCGAGTGAATACATCAGAAAAATCCGGATCTGTGGCGTACTGATCAACCATGTTTTTGAAGCTTCTAGGATGAATCGCGGAAATAGCCAAGACTAGCGGCTTCCGAGACAAAGCATCTGCCGCCAAGTTCTTCTGTCCCTAAACATGGACAATCTGGAAGTGAAACTATGACAAGATGTTAGCCCACCGCATCTGCTTTTCCGAAAGCTGCTTCTATGACAAGAAGTAGTGTAAGCTCTGATGATCAGTGAATACTGGAAGTCGGCTCCAAGTAGGTAATGTCGCCACTGAGGAAGAGCATGGATCACTGCCAAAAGCTCTTTCTCATAAATCTATGCTGTCAATTCTGGCCTTGAAAACAATCCGCTTTCATAGGCAATCACATGGCCTTCTTGCATTAAGACTGCTCCCAGACTACAACCACAAGCATCACAATATACTTCAAATGACTTTTGCAAATCCGGCAAAGTCAATACTGGTCCAGTTGTCAATTTCTCTTTCAGTGTCTGAAAGGCAGTCACCTCTGTGGGTCCCCACAAAAAAAGGGACTCCTTTCTGTGTCAGAATGTGCAAAGAGGAAGCTACCTCTGCAAAGGTTTTCAAACAAAAAGGGCTCCAGAGAGGGCCTGACAGGATGGAGGGTGAGGGGCGTCCAAAGTGTTAATTTTTGGCTTGAGCTTGAAGTGATGAATGGGTAGGTTCAGACAGCTCATCAAACAGAGCAACATAGTGCAAGATATTTGAGTTTAAAGTTGGAGGTGTTTATA
Organism: Adiantum capillus-veneris; assembly: GCF_014529385.1. NCBI lineage: Eukaryota > Viridiplantae > Streptophyta > Polypodiopsida > Polypodiales > Pteridaceae > Adiantum > Adiantum capillus-veneris. The sequence continues at coordinate 171,490,453 of NC_140935.1, forward strand.
GATCCGTGTCAGATTGGGTAGTTGCAAATGAAGGGTCAGAGTTGAAGTGAATGCATGGGCCTTAAGTGCTCGTCATGTGGAGCATCTCTGTCTTTTCAGATCGCCATTTGGAGCCCTGGTTGCCAAGATATTTCCCATTGAAGTTTCACGGGGGGCTGGTTTTGTACCAGTTTGGTCGTCTCGGTAAGTGTGTCATCTGAGAGTTTTGGGCTTCAACGAGGTACTCGTATATGGTGCACTTAATAGAGCAATAAGTGCTCGAGGAGCAGAGTTCTCCGGAATGTCATCTCTTGTAGTGCACTGATAGCTGAGTATGCTTGGTTGTACTTGTGCTCAGCACAATGGTGATCAGGATGTATGCCAAATGTGTTGTGATTTGGCGATGTTTGGTTGGGAATAGTTGAGCTCAACAATGCTTGGGTCGACGTGTATGTCAAATGTGGTGCCAAATATTGTAATGGGCAATGCTTTGCATGATTTATAAGCCAAATGTAATGTATTTAATGAAACAAATATTATGTTTGAAACTACCGTGGTTGATATCCGGGCCTAATAAGCTGCCTTTGTGGCAATGTTTTAGCGGATAAGTATGCTTAATATGGTACTTGAGCTATTCATGCCGTGGTCAAGGAGCTATAAAAGCAGCACATGCCCTCGTTGAAAAGGAGTTGCCAGCGCCAGCAAGAGAAGACTCTGCCGCCAGAAGACGCGAGAGATCGCGAGACTACGAAGCACGGAAGTCGCTTTTCCCGCGCAAGAGTGACAGGTATCTATTGTGGATTCGCCATACGAATTGTTGTCGCATGTTTGTGTGTGTCTTTGCAGGTACTTCATCGCGAAGGAGAAGCGAGAAGGCTTCGGCCTACGCTTTGGAATTCCAGAAACGGAATTCGAAAATTGTCTGTGGAGTCTCGACTCCGAGTACAGACGGAGAAAGGATTGAGAGCTCGTCTCTCGGATTTCCCTTACGGGAAGGAACGACCATCAAGTCAAAGAATTAAAACGGAGGGGTTTTCTTCGGTTCTTGTGCTTGTAAAAAGATTCTCCCTAATAAATAATTCTCTTTAAGGGGGGGGACCAGCCCATCTTCTGGTCCCCAATACTGTGTCGATCTTCTCACTCTATCTCTCTCTCTATCTATTTCTCTCTATATCCTCTGGCTTCAGTAATAAGTGATAAATCATATTTATCAGAATGTATTCTATAATGTTATGCGCTCCCGTTTATGACAGTGGTATCAGAGCATGGTCTCCTCTCTCTCGCTGTAAAGGAGGACGACTCTGGGAAGATACGGGAAGAAGCCATGACAAGCCAAGAGAGAAGTAAGCAGGCGGAAAACTAAGGCCTGCAAGAAAAAGCTCGCAGAGTTGGAATTTTTTTCTCTCTGCAAGAAGTCGACACAAGACTTGGGATTCTCTGAGAAGGCAACAAGAGCATGATGCTCAAGAACCTAGAGAATCCAAGGAGCGGAATGCTCGAGATCCTTCAGAATCCAGAAAATATCCATGAATATCAATCCATAACCATAGCCAAGAAATCCTATCATTCCGGGAAGGATATGAAGAAGGTCTTTAGACCTCAGAACACTCCGGTCAAGTTTGATACTTTTGACGGATGGGAAGATGTCCCAAAAGCTAACGCTTTCATTCAACAGTTTGAAGTTGCCTTTGCAAGCGGCAATTTCTGAAAAGCGTCGAAGGTGAGGCATGTGACCAAACACCTCAAGGGGGATTGCAAGTACTTGGTGGTATGCCAAAGCTCTGCAAGGAACTTACAACAAGACTTAAATTCAATTCAAGGCTGAATTTTCCGACAAATTTTTTTCCTCTACACTTTGAGGAAGGCATCCAAGAAGATTAGGATCGGTTTGCCCAATAGAAATACGAGCAAGTCCAAAGCAAGTAGTGGTTCACTCTTGCCAAGGTAGCTCCATTCTTGATCCTCTCTGAGGAAGGAAAGATGAACAAATTTAACGAAGGACTTTTGCCCGAATTTTGTAAACCCATTTGCAAGATACTTTGCAGCAGATGGTGGAGTCAGCAATAAAAGCTGAAAGTGTACACCTTGATGTACATAGAATACAATCCCCGCAGTGGGACAAGAACCATTGAACACAGAAACAACGAATTTTTGTTACCTCTCCTCGAAGGATACATTGCTATCCGGAGAAAGTTTGGAGTAAGGGAATTCAATCTAACTCCTGAGTTTTTGACCCTCAAACTTTAAGTGAGAGGGCAGGTCTTTGATCAAAGTTAAATCTTTGAGGAACTCATAAAATACGTATTGCTTTTATGCACGAGATATGCATGCGTCTAACCAGGACAATCACTCTCGAGTATTTATGAGAGTAGGATCAATTTGAAACATTGTTTTCTGAGATGAATTGGTTTGCTCAATCATCCGGAAGGTCAACTATTGATCTCGTATCCGGTAGTTCACAAACAAATTACGTGCTATTGCGGGTAGGACGGCAGAAAGGAAGGAACCATTCCGAGCTTTTGACCAAGAAAAGCTTTCACTAAGCTTATGAACCAACACCCCCTACCCGGTCAGAGAAGATATGGTAGTGCTTTTCGCACAAGTGAATGAACACTCTCTTTACGAGGGAAGGAACAAGCAACGACTACGGCCTGTGCTTGAGGAATCCAAGGATTGAAATCCTAGATTATTTGATGAGCGGGTTTTGCTCTAAGATCGAGCCAAGGGATCGTCAAGTTGAGCGTCTTCGCTCTAAGGATCTTACGAAGGGAAGGTAATTTCACAGGTTCACCGAAACTCTAACAAAGCTTAGGAATTATGTACACCTTTGAGTACATGGATAACACATGAAGATGCAGACCTATGCCAAGAAACTGGATGAGAGTTTGTTATACTCTCTTGAGCGCCTTTTTGCGCGCAGGGATATTCCGACACGAGAATCTCTATTTGCGATGTGTTCGGTAGAAGGAATTTGAGTTTCTCTATGGAGAAGAGGTTTTCTTATGGTCGTTGAGCATTGAGTATGCTATGTGCTTTTACCATTACAGTAGCAACTTTTGGTTGCGGTATATGTTTCTCCATGAGCAGGTCAAGTAGCATTTACATGCTACTGGAATAAATTCGAACTATTATGTTCATAAGAATATAGTTCGCCAACCGTTTCAAAATGGTAAGAATTATATATGGGAGACCTTCCCTGAGAATCAAAGAGGGTTCGCTCTATTGTCAACCGGGTTTGAACGTACATTCAGAAAATGCTATAGCTAGAATCCTATCTGCCTAAGATTTTGCAAGGTTTCATTGATGCTCGCAAGATGAATCATTTTTTATGATTCTGTAAGGAAGAGACGCTAATGGGCGTCGGGAAAACACTGTTGGTGGTAATAACTCGCAGGAGGAAAAGATCGGAAAGAAGTGCCGCCGTGCACAAGGAATCTTCGGATTGGAACCGTCTGCCTACGTTGAGCGATAGCCCGGAACAAGAATCTTCTTTAATGTTATCGCAAACTGTGTTTGTGAAAGAAAGACATCGAGCTTAATGCTCTATGACTTGGGCATTCCCTACGTGGGAGGACACAAGAGGTTTAATACCCTCTGGACTAACAGCGTAGGATTACGCACAAGGACATAGACCTAAATTGATTTCTAGGAGGATTATTCTTGTCGGAATTGAGAAGGTCGAATTGAGTTAACAGATTCTTGGATGAGGAAACTTCCAATCTGTTGGAAAGACGCGAATGACGAGTTCTTACTTGGCTCGTAACTTTAATGAAAGGTGAAGGATATCATCGAGGTACTAAAGAAAAGACATGAACCAGTAAGGTAAGTATTGAATTTTTGAATTTTTGAATTTTTGTTTAATTGAACTTTCAAGTTCTCTTTTGACCAAGGACTAGCTCAACTCACCATTGAGCAAGGTTTGGAATCTTTTCGGTTTCTCCCCGACAGTTCAGTTAGACCTCTACAGTTGAGGACAACTGTTTATAAGTGAGAGGGATGTTGCTAAATTGGCTTTATCAAACAGGAAAATAATTCAAAATGAATTATTGGATTTATAAGTAAGAAGGGTTTTCTCACTTGGAACACTAAGAAAATAATTCTAAATGAATTATGGGAATTTTAAGTGAGAGGGTTTTTCTCACTAGAGACATCCGAGTACAGAGTATTCCTAGTGCGTCATTCAAAGTAATGACGCACTGTGAACGAGAATATCTGTAAGGCCACCAGGAACGGGTACTTCTGATACGTCACATCGGATGGGTGACAGGGAGCATCGGGAAGAAGTATCCGACCATCCGGGAATGGACATCTCTGATGCGTCATAGGATGGGTGACATAGAGCATCGTGAAGGGGATTGTACCGTAAGTTCGGTAGGAAAGGACTAGGTAATGGGTATTCCTGATGCGTCACAAGGTGGGTGACGGGTGCATCGGAAAGGGGATAACCATAGTCGAGAGGAAATCCGAACTGGAAAGAGGAATACGCGTAAAGACGCAAGCACAAGAATAAAGATGGGTTCTAAGAAGCTTTTCTTAAAAAGCGGAATATTTTAAAGAATTTTCCGGGAAGAGCAGACGCTGTCCCGCGAGGAATCTATGTTTGCATTGCATTTGTGCATGTGGTTGCATCCAGGAACGCCGGGGAAGTGTTGTGAAAAGCATTGTTTTGAACTTATAAGGTTTTATTGAGTTTTTGGGCAGGTTCAGACCAATTTTAAAATATGTCGGCCGTCCACTTAATAAGTGGGCAGCCACTTAGAAAATAAAGCAACAAAATCAGCCAGCGAATTCTCTCTCCCTATTTCGGGTAGAACGGGAAAAAAAACAAAAACAAAAAAAACAAAAAAATAATAATTATTATTATTATTATTATAATATATATATATATATATATATATATATATATATATATATAAAAAACGGCCGCGATCTCTACGCGAGCAGCTATTCATGCCGTGGTCAAGGAGCTATAAAAGCACCACATGCCCTCGCTGAAAAGGAGTTGCCAGCGCCAGCAAGAGAAGACTCTGCCGCCAGAAGACGCGAGAGATCGCGAGACTACGAAACACGAAAGTCGCTTTTCCCGCGCAAGAGCGACAGGTATCTATTGTGGATTCGCCATACGAATTGTTGTCGCATGTTTGTGTGTGTCTTTGCAGGGACTTCATCGCGAAGGAGAAGCGAGAAGGCTTCAGCCTACGCTTGGGAATTCCAGAAACGGAATTCGAAAATTGTCTGTGGAGTCTCGACTCCGAGTACAGACGGAGAAAGGATTGAGAGCTCGTCTCTCGGATTTCCCTTACAGGAAGGAACGACCATCGAGTCAGAGAATTAAAACGGAGGGGTTTTCTTCGGTTCTTGTGCTTGTAAAATGATTCTCCCTAATAAAGAATTCTCTTTAGGGGGGGGGACCAGCCCATCTTCTGGTCCCCAATACTGTGTCGATCTTCTCACTCTATCTCTCTCTCTATCTATTTCTCTCTATATCCTCTAGCTTCAGTAATAAGTGATAATCATATTTATCATAATGTATTCTATAATGTTATGCGCTCCCGTTTGTGACACGGATAATGCGCTCGCTTGCTGCCGTGGCCACTGTACAGATTTTCCGGATTTTGCGGCGCAAAAAGCGCAGTTGTTGACGTGGCATATGCATACGGAATTCCCTGCTTTTACGCTGGCTGAATTCGCTGGCTGATTTTAGCTCTGCTTTTGGGCCTGTTGCTTTTAAACTAAAAGCTATTAAACTATTGCTTTTGGGGCTCTGCTTTTGGGCATCCCTTGTATCAATCAATAAGTGGGCTAGGCCTCACTTCTCAGAGCATCTAGACTCAGAGTCTGAGAGAGAGTACCTACCCACTCTCTTGTACTTTGAACACACATTAATACAAAAAGAAATACCGAAAGGGGCGCCAATCTTTGGGGCCAATATCTCTAGGCACGGAACTACGCCGCGGGCCCAGAGTGGTCTCGTACGGTCACATACGTTTTGTCCACGTACGAAGACGTACTGTACGCATCGAACTAGAAAATTTTATGTCGTACGACATGGTTACTACATTGAACATTCAAAAATAAAAACACGCAATTCTTAAGCCTAGATTTTACACTTGAGACAATTAGACAATTGATTATCACATTGGACAAGAAGGCATTTTGCAAGTGCCAGGTGCCGACACTCAAGAGTCGAAAATCAAGACAATGAGACACAATGGGCATGAACCGCTTCGCATTACATGTGTCATAAATCAAAAAGCTAAGTTGAGATTTGATAATCGAGATGATACAAAAAAGTAGGCCTTTTAAGCCTCAATCGTGCAAAAAGTGGAAGTAGGGGCAAAAAAGATATGAGAGACACAAAAGTCTAAGAGCTTCCTCCGCAATATGAGAGAGAGAGAGAGAGAGAGAGAGAGGAGCCTAATGGAATCCAAGGTGAAGGACCAAAGCAATGAGAGAGAGAGAGAGGGAGAGAGAGGAGCCTAATGGAATCCAAGGTTGAAGGACCAAGGTCCAAAGCAATGAGAGAGAGAGAGAGAGAGAGAGAGAGAGAGAGAGAGATGAGGCTCAAGGCATGTGGGAGGTGAGGGGGGGGATCCTAGGCTAGGCGGGAGGGATCCCTATGCCAAAAGGCAACCCAAAAACCTCCCAAAAAAAAGTGCATTAAAAAATTCTCAAAATGGTCAAAGTGTCCGTTGACTGGTCAAACGGACTACTAAAAAAAGCCACTGGATGGATCCAATGCCTTGAACGGACGGGACGCCACTGGACGCCTCGTTCCGTCCGACAGACGAGAACAACCCTGGCCGGGCCATGTCGACTCAAGTGTGAATTGTGAATTGTTTTGAAGTGAATCTCTGATGTGTCGCGGTAGAATCTTGACTTGGGGTGTCCAAGTTTGTTACAGTGGTATCAAAGCACAGAAAGATTCTTCTTCTACGGAGGATCCGATCCTTTTTGCAGCGCACACAGCTTTTGGGACTTATCAGCCACCCTCACCCTTCATACTTTACGCATCAGGCACGCTCCCGTCTTCATCGCTCTGTCTTACAGGGCATAAAGCCATAAAGAATCCCAAATTACAAATGGTTTCTCGTGAAGAATCTGACAGAGATGACACCTCTCAATGGGAAGGCAAAGAAAAGTTGGAAAGCTGGCACGGGAACTAAAGAAAAGAATGAAGATTAAGGCAAAAAAAAATTCGGACAAGTTTGCCACCAAGGAGTACAAACGTCAACTGCAGATTGGCATATGTGTGAACAGATTGATTAAGTACTCCAGGGACCCGAGATTGGCAATACACCTAAAGAATTACCCGATTGATAAGGTTTACTCAAGATGGCGTGTGGCCATCGCTTCTCCTCTCAAGTAGGGAGGAAAGCCGAAAGACAAACGAGTGCAGAAAAGCGAAACCTGTACTCGCAAAAAGACATGGACAAGCACTCTTGAAAAGAAGCACTTCTACAGAGCCAACCAATATGACTTCCTCGAAGACAAGAGCAAGAAAACAAAAAAATTTAAAGAAGGTGGACAATCGATTAAATTTGAATCCTTTTCAAGGTTCCGGATGCTCGAACATGGTGGTCCACTCTTCTTCTGAGGATGGAAGCTCTAGTTACATGGTTGAAATTCAACTGGCTCTTTATTTTCTTCTTGACTGACTCGGGAGTACGAACGAGATATACGAACCGCTTGGCATCATCTTCGGATGACCAAGGGAGATTCTATGGACGCTTAGTGCAAGAGATTTTGGAACTCTTTTCTACCAACCTCTTCATTTATGAAGGTCTCTTTTAAGGAACAGATTGAGCAGTTTTGTTGCGGACTCCCTACAGAGATCCAAGACTACTGCCTAGAACAAAAGTCGAATCTATTCAAGAATTGATGGGTCTTGTGAAACGGGTTTTGCAATACATTCGGGAAATTTGACTTACCCCAATGATGAGATCTTGACTCAGAGAACCCAACAGACCTCTCACAATGAAAGTAGAAAGAGAAAGTGTTCCCAGGACAAAGAAACGAAAATACACATCCTCGACAGACTCTTAGAGAAAGGGCTATCTATCTCAAAGAGGGGAAGTGTTTTGGCTGCGGGGAATTTGGACACATCTCCGCAAAGTGCCCCCAAAAGGCACAGCAAGAACAGATTGTGTGGGGCCCGAACCGAATCAGATGCCGCACTTATGGCAAAGTGAACGATCAGGAAGCCCTCATTCTTTTTTGATGGAGGAGCCATGGCCTACTTCTTTTGACTTGAATTGGCGGCTCGATTTGGAATTACGCCCGACAGGCTGAGGCCACAGGCGAAGACAGTTCTAGCGACACCCGGACGCGATGATGCCATTACACCGATCATTGGCAAACTTCGTTTGCAATGTCAGGGGTGTTTAGGGCACGAAGACTTCTACGTAATGCCCTTGGGAGGTTGTGACATCCTCCTCGAAATCCCTTGGTACCACAAGAACAACGCCGTGGTTGACTATCGGGCTGAGAAAGCGACTTTGACAAATGAAGGGCAAAGAGATTGTACTTGATGAAATTCAGTTTCTTTACTCGATTTTCTGGAGAGAATTGAATGATGATTGAAGGTCGAATATGTTTTGACCTTGATAAAGAACACCAAGATGTTCTCCACACTCATGCCGATTGCTTTTCTGAGGGCTTGCCAGGCGAGTTGCCACCAACTCGTCCTGAGGATCATACTATTGATATGATACCTGGAAGCACACCACCGAACCGGCCACCTACCGTGTGAGCCGAGCCCAGAATGAAGAGATTACGAACCAAGTGAAAGACCTCTTGAAAAAGGGTCTTATCCAACCGGATACTTCACCTTACTGATCTCCGGTGTTGTTGGTTTTAAAGAAAGACAGATCTTGGAGAATGTGCATTGATTATAGAGCTCTCGATAAAATCACCATCAAGAACAGATTTCCGATTCCTAGGATCGATGATATTCTTGATAGACTACAGGGATCCTCTTGTTTCAGTAGGATCGATTTGAAAAGCGGATATCATCATATCCGAATCGCACCGGGAGATGTCTACAAGACAGCTTTTCGGACGAGCTTCGGTTTATATGAATTTTTGGTGATGCCTTTTGGCCTTACCAATGCTCCAGTGGACAAGATTTTCAAAGAGTACAGATCTTTTGTTGGCACTTTCTTTGACGACATTATAGTCTTCTCCAAGGATGAGGCAGAACATAGACAACATCTACTACAAGTCTTTAAAGCATTGCGGGATCAGTAGTTGGTGATCAATGCCAAGAAGAGTGAATTTTTCTTACAAGAGATACACTTTTTGGGACACATCGTCTCAGCAGTAGCAGGAGTACTGATGGACCCGGCCAAGATTGAGACTATACGTGAATGGCCGGATTTGAAGAATGTCCATGAAGTTAGAAGCTTTTTGGGCCTATGTTCTTAATACCGGCGGTTCATTAGAAAGTTTACAGAGGTTGCTTCCCCTTTGTATATCTTGACACAGAAAGGAGTCCCTTTCTCGTGGGGACTTACAGAGGTGACTGCCTTTCAAAATTTGAAAGAGAAATTGACTACAGGACCAGTTTTGACTTTGCCAGATTTGCAAAAGTCATTCGAAGTATATTGTGATGCTTGTGGTCGTAGTCTAGGTGCGGTCTTAATGCAAGAAGGCCATGTCATTGCCTATGAGAGCCAATTGTTTTCAAGGCCGGAATTGACAGCACAGATATATAAGAAAGAGCTTTTGGCGGTTATCCATGCTCTTACTCAGTGGCAACATTACCTACTCAGAGCAGATTTTACGGTCTTCACTGATCGTCAGAGTTTACGCTACTTCTTTTCTCAAAAGCAACTATCACAAAAGCACATGTTTGGCTAACATCTTGTCACAGTTTCACTTCCAGATTGTCCATGTGCAGGGACAGAAGAACTTGGTGACAGATGCTTTGTCCCGGAAGCCGTTAGTCTTGGCTATTTCCGCGATTCATCATAGAAACTTTGAGGATATGGTCGATCACTACACCACATATCCAGATTTTTCAGATGTATTTCGTCGAATACAGAATGGGGAGGTAGTAGCGAGAGATTCCATTCGGGAGGCTACTTGATGAAGAAAACGATGTTGTGTGTTACACAGCCGTTGAGGGAAAAGGTTCTAACTGAATGCCACTGTCCACCATTTACGGGTCACCGCAGCATTGACACCACCTTGAAAGGTGTGGAGCGATACTTCTCTTGGCCGAGACTCAAGAAGGACGTGGACGATTTTGTACGCAGTTACTTGGTATGCCAGAAGGTCAAGTTTGACAAGCATAAAGCACACGGATTGTTACAGCCTTTACCCATTCCCACCCGCCCCTAGGAAAGCATTGCAATGGATTTCATTTTTAATCTCCCGAAGACACGGAGTGGGCACGATGGTATCTGGACTGTTATTGACAGATTTAGCAAGCAAGCTCATTTCATTCCAGTGAAGAAAATAGTCAAGCCAGATCATTTCGCGAGACTGTTCATTGCCCAGATATTCAGATTACATGGCATGCCTCAGACAATAGTCTCTGACAGAGATCCCCAATTCATGAGTTTGTTTTGGAAGGTTATTTGGGAGAACATTGGCACACGATTGCAGTTCTTGTCATCTTTCCACCCGTAGACAGATGGGCAATCTAAGATTGCAAATTCAATCGTATTGGATTATTGAAGTCTTACATTTTGATCAGAAGACTCAATGGGAAAAGTTTTTGCCCTTGGTGGAATTTGCCTACAATAACATGATCCACTCTTCGATGAGGAAAGCGCCATTTGAGATTATTGAAGGTGCTACGAAGGTTCGACCCTTCCTAAGCACGAAAGGTAAGATTTTTTGAAGCCGACCGGTTCACGAGGGACTTTGACTTGGTCCGGCGGGAGGCTTTAGAGAAATCTCAAGATAGACATAAGAAGGCAGCAGATCGACATGGTCGGGACTTGAAATTAAAGAAGAACGATTGGGTGCTCTTACATTTTGAGAAGGCATGCCTAAGAAAACGAAAAGGAAAGGAGCGGCTTTTTCCAAAGCTTAGCATGAGATACTATGGACCTTTCCAGATAAAAGAAAAGATAGATGATGTCTCCTTTAGACTGAAGCTGCCCAATACTCGAGAATTCACAATGCTTTTCATGTGAGTCTCTTGAAGCCTTTTAAAGGCAATGTGCCCGATGATGGGGAGCCAAATGAGCAAACTGAAGTGGAGGAAAGCGAGGAGATACTCATTCCAGAACGAATACTGGCACATAAAGATAGAAAGATTAAAGGTAAAGTGATTAGGCGGTTCTTGGTTAAATTCAAGGACTATCCTGCATTGGATGCAAAGTGAATGGAGGAGGAGGACCTAGCAGATACTCCTCAGATTGTGGAACTTTACCTTGAAGCATTCGGTTTAGTATAGTCTCTGATAGAACCCCAATTTCAACATGGGCGAATCTAGTGCAGCGGGTTTGCACAAGAGGGGAGTCACTCCGCTCCTTTGTCAACAGATTCCCCAGATTTTTGATAAAGAGTCACTGATGTCCCTTTGGGTTTCAGGGATACTGCTAAGCTGACAAGCCTGACAGTATTCTGCTGTATGACTTTATGAACTAGAATTCCCGAAAATGAAAATGTACTGATTTGATTTGTACTTGACTTGTTGGAGTGCAGGAACTGAAAGACGAAATGACTGCAGCATTTCGGTCTCATAAATCTCTATAGACATGATTGCAATAAAGATTAGTTAATCGGGCATCTGTGAGGTCCCGACTGGATCTAGATGCGATTGCTAAATACGTTGCCGATTAATCATGGTCTAAGATTTGGAATGATTTTGAATGTGATTTGTCACGTGATGTCATGTGATGTCCTGTGATGTGACTATCGATTCGTACCTGTGCTAGATGTGTTGTGCCCAGTGCATCGGTACTAACAGTCAGTGTCTCCTAGGAAATTTATGGCCTCTGTTTGTTTTGCAGGCGTAATCGAGGGCGATTACAATGCTTTCAAGAGGGGGGTATGTCACAAATGGGTGACGTGGCAACAGACCCCGGACACACACTGACACGTGGCAGCATACGAACCCCCGCATATTGCGTTGGCTGGTTGCCATGGTGTAACAGACTTGGACACTCCAAGTCGAGATTCCACCGCGACACCACAAGAATAAACTTCAAAACAATTCACAGTTCACAATTGATTCGACACTGGCCCCGGCGGAGTTCCATGCTTAGAGATATTGACCCCAAAGACTGGCGCCCCTTTTGGGTATTTCTTTTTGTATTAATCTAAGTTAAAGTACAAGAGTGCGGGAGGCTCTCACTCTCAGACTCTGTGTCTAGATGCTCTCAAAAGTGGGAAGCCTGCCCACTTCTTTAAAGGGTTTACAAGGGATGTGTAACAGACTTGGACGCTCCAAGTCAAGAATCTACCGCAACAGCACCAACCACTTACAAACAATTCACAATTTAATTCGACACTAGCCCGGCGGAGTTCCGTGCCTAGAGATATTGGCCCCAAAGACTGGCGCCCCTTTCAGTATTTCTTTTTATATTAATCTGAGTTCAAAGTAGAAGAGTGCGGGCAGGCGCTCACACTCAAACTCTGCATCCAAATGCTCTCAGTTGTGAGAAGCCAACTCACGTCTTTAAAGGTTACAAGGGATGCCAAAAGCAAAGCCCAAAAGCTGAAAATCAAAAGCTTCCTGAAAATAAAGCAAAAGACCTCTCTCTCTCTCTCTCTCTCTCTCTCTCTCTCTCTCTCTCTCTCTCTCTCTCTCTCAATAGAAATAAAGCAAAGAGGCTTTCTCTCTCTTAGGCTTTAATACAATAAAGCAAAAGCTGGGTGTCTCTCTCTTGCAATTTGCGTAGAAAAGCAAGGCCCAAAAGCTGTCCAAATCTGCCGCAATATGCGCCGCAAATCACGGAATTCCGTACTGCTTTCCACGTGGCAGCCTTTCCGCGTTTTACGCTGCAGCCATCCAGTCAACATTTCAGGGTTAGGGATTCAGCAAAATTAGGGTTTTTGAATTTAGGGTTAGGGTTTCAACAAAATTAGGGTTTTTTATTTTAGGGCTTGAGTTTCCTGCAGAGCGGGTAGCCACGTCATCACTTTGTGACATACCCCCTTCTTGAAAGCATTGTAATCGCCCTCGATTACGCCTACAAAACAGACAGAGGCTATAAACCGTCTTAGCAGACACTGACTGTTAGTACCTACGTACTAGGGACACACATCTAGCACATGTACCAGTCGACAGTCACATCACACGACATCATCACAAGACATCACAAGACATCACATGACATTAAACATTCATTCAGATCTTAGAGCATTATTTATCGGCAATGTAGCTAGCAATCGCATCTAGAAGATTCAGTCAGGACCTCATCGATGCCCGATTGACTAACCCCTATTGCAACCATTCTATTCGAGATCAATTAGACCGAAATGCTGTAGTCATTTCATCTATCAGTTCTTGCACTTAAAAACAAGTCAAGAACAAATTAGTTTCATATTCCGGAATTCCATTTCATAAAGTCAAACAGCAGAATACTGTAAGCTCTCAGTATCCCTGGAGCTCACAGAGACATCAGTGACTCTAGTATCCTAAAAATCAAGGCATCTTTTGACAAAACGTAAGAGCACCCAATGATCCTCCTTCAAATTCAAATCGCGACGATGGCGATCCGCTGCCTTTCCTGTCGTTCTTGAGATTTCTGCAAAGCCTCGCGGACCTTGGCAAAAGCCGTGTCTAAGTCGCGCGTATACTCATCAGCTTTAAAAATCTTATCTTTCGTGCTTAGGAAGGGTGGAACCTTCGCAGCACCTTCAACAATCTCAAATGGCGCCTTCCCCGTCGAAGAGTATCGTGTTGTTGTAGGCAAATTCCACCAAAGGTAGATACTTTTACAATTGAGTCTTCTGATCTGAGATATAAGACATCAATAAATCCAAAACCGCTGAATTAAAAATCTCAGATTGCCCGTCAGTCTGCAGGTGGAACGATGACGAGAACTGCAACCGCATGCCAATGTTCTCCCAAATTGCCTTCCAAAACAAACTTGTAAATCTGGGGTCCCTGTCGAAGACAATCGTCTCAGGCATGCCATGTCATCTGAAGATTTGGGCCACAAACAGTCTCGCTAAGTGATTCAGCTTAACTGTTTTCTTCACTGGAATGAAATGAGCCTGCTTGCTAAATCTGTCAATAACAATCCAGATACCATCGTGACCACTCTATGTTCTCGGGAGATCAAAAATGAAATCCATTGCAATACTTTCCCAGGAGCGGGTGGGTATGGGCAAAGGCTGTAACAATCCCTGTGCTTTATGCCTGTCAAACTTGACCTTCTCGCATACCAAGCAACTGCGCACAAACTCTTCCACATCCTTCATGAGTCTCGGCCAAAAGAAGTATCTCTCTACCCCTTTCATGGTGGTCGCAATGCCACGATGACCCGTAAAAGGTGGACAATGGCATTCAGTCATAGCCTTTTCCCTCAACGGCTATGTAACGCACAACATGGTTTTCCTCATCAAGTAGCCATCCCGAATGGAATATCCCACTACTGTCTCCCCATCCCGTATCCGTGTCAAAACGTCTGCAAAATCCGGATATGTGGCATACTAGTCGACCATATCCTCAAACCTCCTATGATGTATCGCGGAAATAGCCAACGCCTTCCGAGACAAAGCATCTGCCTCCACATTCTTCTGTCCCTGAACATGGACAATCTGGAAGTGAAAGTGTGACAAGCAGTTCGCCCACCGCATCTACTTTTCCAATATTTGCTTCTGTGACAAGAAGTAGCTCAAACTCTGATGGTCCGTAAAGACAGTAAAATCCGCTCCGAGTAAGTAATGCCGCCACCGAGTAAGAGCATGGATAACTGCCAAAAGCTCTTTCTCATAAATCTGTGCTGTCAATTCCGGCTTTGAGAACAATCGGATCTCGTAAGCAATGAAATGGCCTTCTTGCATTAAGACCGCACCCAGACTACAACCAATAGCATCACAATATACTTCAAATGACTTCTGCAAGTCTGGCAAAGTCAAAACTGGTCCCGTAGTCAATTTCTCTTTCGAAGTCTGAATGGCAGTCACCTTTGTGGGTCCCCACGAGAAAGGGACTCCTTTCTCTGTCAACACATGCAAAGGGGAAGCAACCTCTGCAAACTTCCGAATGAACCGCCCGTAGTAAAAACACAATCCCAAGAAGCTTCTAACTTCATGGACATTCTTCAAATCGGGCCAATCACGGATAGTCTATATCTTCGCCAGATCCATCTGCACTCCTGCTACTGAGAGACAGTGTCCCAAAAAGTGTAACTCTGGTAGGAAAAGTTTTCTTTGCATTAATCACTAACTTGTGATCTCGTAATGCATGAAAGACCTGAAGCAGATGATCTCTATGTTCTCCCTCATTCTTGGAGAAAACAATGATATCGTCAAAGAAAGTGCCAACAAATAGCCTGTACTCTCGAAAAATCCTATCCATCCTCCGGTTAAATGTCGCAAGAGCATTGGTTAGGCCAAACGGCATCACCAAAAACTCAAATAACCCAAAAGTCGTCCGAAAGGCTGTCTTGTAGACATCTCCCGGCGCGATTCTGATCTGATGATATCCACTCTTCAGATCAATCCTGCTAAAACACGAGGATCCCTGTAATCTGCCAAGTATATCATCGATCCTAGGAATCGGAAATCTGTTCTTGACGGTGATTTTGTTGAGAGCTCTATAATCGATGCACATTCTCCAAGGTCCGTCTTTCTTCAAAACCAACAACACTAGAGAGCAATACGGTGAAGTACTAGGCTGGACAAGACCCTTTTCCAAGAGGTCTTTCACTTGGTTCATAATCTCTTCGTTCTGTGCGCGGCTCACATGGTAAGGTGGCCAATTCGGTGGTGTGCTTCTAGGAATCAGATCAATAGTATGATCTTCAAGACGAGCAGGTGGTAACTCGCCTGGCAGGCCCTCTGAGAAGCAATCGGCATGAGAGTGGAGAATCTTGGCGCTCTTTATCAAGTTTAGACATATTTGTCCTATCCCCATCACTCAACTCTTTCATAAAGGTCAAGTAAACAATGACTGGATTTCATTAACTTTGAAATAGCCGAAGCCGATACAATAGGGACAGACTCGCCCTTAAGTTTATTGTCAAGTACAATGGTTCTACCCTTCTCTGTAGTCAATGTCGCTTTCCTCGCACGATAGTCGACCACGGCGTTGTTCTTGTGGTACCAGGGAATTCCCAAGAGAACATCACAACCTTCCAAAGGCGTTATGTAGAAGTCTTCATGCCCCAAATACCCCTGACAATGCAACCGAAGTTTGCCAATGATACGTGTAATGGCTACGTTCCTGCCGGGTGCCGCTAGAACAGCCTCCGCAAGTGGTCCCATCCGACCGGGAGTGATCTCGAGCCGCGCCCCCAATTCCAGTGAAATGAAGTTGGCCTTGGCTCCTCCATCAAAAAGGATCAGGGCCTCTTGGTCTTTCACTTTGCCCCAAGCTCGGCAAAGTTTTGTACTCTCGTCCATCGTGCTAGGATCGGTACCCACGCAATCCGGAACCAGTCTTGTTTTCATCTTGCCTTTTCTTCCACGTTCCTCAACTGCTCTCGAACTCTCAGGCCTTTCGTCGTCCTTGTCATTCTGTCCTTTATGTGCCTTTTTAGGGCACTTCGCAAAGATATGTCCAGTTTCCCCGCATCCAAAGCACTTCCCTTCCCTGATGAAGCGAGCTCTCTCCTGAGGAGTAAGCTTGGGTCGTGCATCTTTCTTTTCTAATTGCTCTTCCTCTTTCTACTTTCATTTGTCAAAGTTTGTTCAGCTCTTTGTGTCATGATCTAATCGGCGGGGTAAGTCAGACTGCCAGAGTGGATGGAAAAACCCCGTTTCGCATGACTCATCAACTCCTGAATAGAAGCTAACTTATGTTCCAAGCAGTGATCTCGGATCTCTGCAGGTAGACCCAAGGTAAACCCGCTCAATTTGCTCCTTGAACGAGATCTTCTTAAATGAAGAGGCGGGTAGAAAAGAGCTCCAGCATCTCTCGCAATAAGCGTCCACTATATCTTTCTTGGTCATCCGAAGATGGTTCCAAGCAGCTCGTATATCGCGGTCATACTCTCGAGTCAGCCAAGAAGAAATGAAAAGCTTCTTAAATTTCAGCCATTTAACTGGTGCAGTCTTGTTTAAAAGAAGCGTGGACCACCAAGTTCGAGCATTCCCCTTAAAGTAAGAGGCAGCTCTCCGAATCCTAGAGTGCTTTGAGTAGCGTTGTCCCGCGAAAGCGATGACAAACTGTTCTACAAAAGACAAAGCCTTTGAAGCATCTCTATAACCAGAAAAAGTGTCAAATTTAATTGACTATCCACCTTCCTTAAACTCTCGGACTTTCTTGCTTTTGTCTTCCAAAAAGTCATACTTTTCTAAAATTCTTCTTCTTTGCATAAAAGTTGTTGTCGTCAAAGTCTGAACTGTCTGTAGAGGAGTCCTCTGTAGAACTGTCACTAACGGGGCGAGATTTAGACTTCTTTGTCTTTTTCTTGCCCTTTCTGAAGCGTTGCTTCTTGCTTCGCTTTTTGCCTTTTCGGTCTTCTTCGCTCGAGTCACATGAGCTAGAAGAACTGTCAGAAGAAGAAGAAGAAGAAGAAGAACTGGGTACTCCTTCAAATCGAACACGCTTCTTCTGTTTCTTTGCCTTTTCAAATGTCAACTCACGACCCAAATAGTCCGGGAAGTCAGTGCCTTTCTTCTGCTTTTTGCCGTGCTTTTTAGATTTGTTCTGCGTGTCAAAAAGCTGAGCAATTCGTGCATCAACCACCTCTTCTAATTTTTTCTCTGTATATTTCCTGTGAGCAGAAGGTTTCTTGAGAGCGAATTTTCGGGGTGGTTCTGTGGTTTTCTGCCACTGCGCGTTGCACCTCCTAGAAAGAAGTCTCGCTCATATATTTTGCAAACTTTGGATCCTCCGCAAAATTGAGCATCATCTTTGTTGCATCGCCAATCAATTGACGACGCTCCATCTCTCGACGCTCCACTTGAGTAGGCCGAGACGGGCCATACTCCTTGTTGGAATCTTCGTTGTGATCCCTTCCCGCATCTCCGGATGCAGAGGGAGTCGACTGATCCTTGCCTGAAGCCATAGGTACCGCAGAAAAGAAATTGAGATCGGATTTCCCGTAGAAGATAAATCGATCGTGCTCTGATACCACTGTAACAGACTTGGACACTCCAAGTCAAGAATCTACCGCGACAGCACCAAATAACCACTTCAAAACAGTTCACAGTTCACAGTTCACAATTTAATTCGACACTCGCCCGGAGGAGTTCCGTGCTTAGAGATATTGGCCCCAAAGACTGGCGGCCCTTTCGGTATTTCTTTTTATATTAATCTGAGTTTAAAGTACAAGAGTGCGGGCAGGTGCTCACACTCAGACTCTGTGTCCAAATGCTCTCAGTTGTGAGAAGCCAACCCGCGTATTTAAAGGTTACAAGGAATGCCAAAAGCAGAGCCCAAAAGCTGAAAATCAAAAGCTTCCTGAAAATAAAACAGAAGACTTCTCTCTCTCTCTCTCTCTCTCTCTCTCTCTCTCTCTCTCTCTCTCTCTCTCGCTTAATAGCAATAAAGCAAAGAGGCTTTCTCTCTCTTAGGCTTTAATAAAATAAAGCAAAAGCTCGGTGTCTCTCTCTCTTGCAATTTGCGTAGAAAAGCAAGGCCCAAAACCTGTTCAAATCTGCCGCAATATGCGCCGCAACTCACGGAATTCCGTACTGCTTTCCACGTGGCAACCTTCCACGTTTAACGCTGCAGCCAGCCAGTCAGCATTCCACGGTTACGGTTTCAACAAAATTAGGGTTTCTGATTTTAGGGTTAGGGTTTCCTGCAGAGCGGACAGCCACATTATCACTTTGTGACAGGATGCCAAAAGCAGAGCCCCAAAAGCTGAAAATTAAAAGTTGTCCCAAAAATAAAACTATCTTTTTATTTCTCTCTCTCAAGCCCCTTTGATAGGCAAAATAAAGCAAGGCTTTAAAAGCTCTCTCTCTCTGCTTTGGCGTAGCCTTTTTGTGCAGCCTAGAATTGGCCCAAAAGCTGTCGTGCTGCCACGTGGCTGGCTGTCCGCGAAATGCGCCGCCTTTTCAGCCGTGATACCCGGAGAACGTACGGCAGCGCCACGTCAGCGTTTCAGCAGGATTGTCCATGCCTAGGTTTAGGTATGTGTGTACAAGGCAGCCACGTCACCCTGTTTGTGACATACCCCCCTCTTGAAAGCATTGTAATCGCCCTCGATTACACCTGCAAAACAGACAAAAGCCATAAACTGTCTTAGCAGACATTGACTGTTAGTACCGACGCACTAGGAACACACATCTAGCACATGTACCAATCGACAGTCACATCACACGACATCACATGACAAAAAACATTCAACATTCATTCGGATCTCAGACCATCATTTATCGGCAATGCGATTAGCACCGCATCTAAATCCACTCCGGACCTCATAGATGCCCGATTGAATAATCCCTATTGCAACCATGTCTATCAAGATCATTTAGACCAAAATGCTGCAGTCATTTCGTCTATCAGTTCCTACACTTAAACAAGTCAAGGACAAATCAGTTTCATATTATCCGGAATTCCATTTCATAAAGTCATACAGCTGAATACTGTCAGCTCTCAGTATCCCTGAAGCTCAAAGAGACAACAATGACTCTAGTATCAAAAATCGAGGCATCTGTTGACAAAGGAGCGGAGTAACTCCCCTCTTGTGCAAACCCACTGCACCATATATACGGCCAAGCTGAATTCGGAGTTTCATTTGGAATAGGCTATGCTAAACCAAAAGCTTCAAGGTAAAGTTTCACAATCTGAGGAGTATCTGTTAGGTCCTCCTCCTCCATCCACTTCGCATCCAATGCAAGATAGTTCTTGAATTTAACCAAGAACTGCCTTCTCACTTTACCCTTATTCTTTCTGTCCTTATGTGCCAATATCTGTTCTGGAACAAGGATCTCCTCGTTTTCTTCCACTTCGGGTTGCTCATCAGGCTCCCCATCTTCAGGCACATCGCCTTTAAAAGGCTTCAGGAGACTCACATGAAAAGCATTGTGAATCCTCCATGTGTCGAGCAGCTTCAGTCAGAAGGAGACATCATTTATCTTTTCGGAGATCTGGAAAGGTCCGTCCTTTCCTTTTTTCTTTCTTAGGCGTGCCTTCTCAAAACGTAAGAGCACCCAATTATGTTCCTTCAATTTCAAATTGCGACGATGGCGATCTGCTGCCTTTTTCTGTCTTTCCTGAGATTTCTGCAAAGCCTCGCGGACCTTGGCAAAAGCCGTGTCCAAGTCGCACGTGCACTCATCGGCTTCAAAAATCTTATCTTTCGTGCTTCAGAAGGGTGGAACCTACATAGCACCTTCAATAATCTCAAATGGCGCTTTCCCCGTCAAAGAGTGTATCGTGTTGTTGTAGGCAAATTCCACCAAAGGTAGATACTTTTCCCATTGAGTCTTTTGATCCGAGATGTAAGACTTCAATAAATCTAAAACCACTAAATTGGCAATCTCAGATTGCCCGTCAGTCTGCGGGTGGGAAAGATGACGAGAACTGCAACCACGTGCCAATGTTCTCCCAAATTGTCTTCCAAAACAAACTCGTGAATCTGGGGTCCCTGTCGAAGACAATCGTCTCGGGCATGCCATATAATCTGAAGATCAGGGTCACAAACCGTCTCGCTAAGTGATCCGGCTTGATTGTTTTCTTCACTGGAATGAAATGAGCTTGCTTGCTAAATCTGTCAAGAACAGTCCAGATACCATCGTTACCACTCTGTGTTCTCGGGAGATCAAAAATGAAATCCATTGCAATACTTTCCCAAGGGCGGGTGGGTATGGGCAAAGGCTGTAACAAGCCCTATGCTTTATGCCTGTCAAACTGAACCTTCTGGCATACCAAGCAACTACGCACAAACTCTTCCACATCCTTCTCGAGTCTCAGCTAATGAGTCTCGGCCAAGAGAAGTATCTCTCTACCCCTTTCAAGGTGGTAGCAATGCCGCGGTGACCCGTAAAAGGTGGACAGTGGCATTCGGTCATAATCTTTTTCCTCAACGGCTGTGTAACGCACAACATGGTTTTCCTCATCAAGTAGCCCTCCCAAATGGAATATCCCGCTATTGTCTCCCTATCCCGTATCCGTGTGAAAATATTTGCAAAATCTGTATCTGTGGCATGCTAATGGACCATATCCTCGAAGCTCCTATGATGTATCGCGGAAATAGCCAGAACCAACAGCTTCCGAGACAAAGCATTTGCCACCAAATTCTTTTGTCCCTGAACATGGACAATCTGGAAGTGAAACTATGACAAGATGTTTGCCCACCGCATCTGCTTTTCCGATAGCTGCTTCTGTAACAAGAAGTAGCGTAAACTCTAATGGTCGGTAAAGACAGTAAAATCCGCTCCAAGTAGGTAATGCCGCCACTGAGTAAGAGCATGCATAACTGCCAAAAGCTCTTTCTCATAAATCTGTGCTATCAATTCCGGCCTTGAGAACAATCGGCTCTCGTAATCAATGACATGGCCTTCTTGCATTAAGACCGCACCCAGACTACCACCAATAGCATCACAATATACTTCAAATGACTTCTGCAAGTATGGCAAAGTCAAAACTGGTCTCGTAGTCAATTTCTCTTTCAATGTCTGAAAGGCAGTCAAGTCACCTCTGTGGGTCCCGACTTCCCACGAGAAAGGGACTCCTTTCTGTGTCAAGATATGCAAAGGGAAAGCAACCTCTGCAAACTTTCGAATGAACCGCCTGTAGTACGAACACAATCCCAAGAAGCTTCTAACTTCATGGACATTCTTCATCGGGCCAGTCACAGATAGTCTCTATCTTGGCCGGGTCCATATGTACTCCTGCTACTACAGAGACAATGTGTCCCAAAAAGTGCATCTCTGGTAAGAAAAATTCACCTTTCTTTACATTAATCACTAACTTGTGATCTCGTAATGCCTAAAAGACCTGAAGCAGATGTTCTCTATGTTTTGCCTCATCCTTGGAGAAAACAATGATGTCGTCAAAGAAAGTGCCAACAAATAGTATGTACTCTCGAGAAATCCTGTCCATCATCCAATTAAATGTCGCAGGAGCATTGGTTAGGCCAAAAGACATCACCAAAAACTCAAATAACCCAAAAGTTGTCCGAAAGGTTGTCGTGTAGACATCTCCTGGCGCGATTTGGATCTGATGATATCCCCTTTTCAAGTCGATCTTGCTAAAGCACGAGGATCCCTATAATCGGTCAAGTATATCATCGATTCTAGGAATCAGAAATCTGTTCTTGATGGTGATTTTGTTGAGGGCTCTATAATCGATGCACATTCTCCAAGATCCGTCTTTCTTCAAAACCAACAACACTGGAGAGCAGTACGGTGAAGTACTAGGCTGGACAAGACCCTTTTCCAAGAGGTCTTTTGCTTAATTCATAATCTCTTCATTTTGAGCTTGGCTCACACGGTAAGGTGGCCGGTTTGGTGGTGTGCTTCCAGGTATCAGATCAATGGTATGATCCTTAGGACGAGCGGGTGGTAACTCACCTGGCACGCCCTCTGAGAAGCAATCGGCATGAGTGTGGAGGAAATCTTGGCGTTCTTTATTAAGTTCAGACATATTTGTCCTATTCTCATCATTCATCTCTCTCAAAAAGATTGAGTAAACAAACAGACTAAACTACATTAATTTTGAAATGGCCGAAGCCGATACAATAGGGACAGACTCGCCCTTAAGTTTTACATCAAGTACAATGGTTCTGCCCTTCTCTGTAGTCAAAATCGCTTTTCTCGCCCGATAGTCGACCACGGCGTTGTTCTTGTGGTACCAGGGAATTCCCAAGAGGACATCACAACCTTCCAAAGGCATTATGTAGAAGTCCTCATGCCCCAAATACCCCTGACAATGCAACCGAAGTTTGCCAATGACAAGTGTAATGGCTACGTCCCTATCGGGTGCCGCTAGAACTGCCTCTGCTAGTGGTCCCATCTGGTCGGGTGTGATCTCGAGCCACGCCGCCAATTCAAGTGAAATGAAGTTGGCCTTAGCTCCTCCATCAAAGAAGATCAGGGATGCTTGGTCTTTTACTTTGCCCCAAGCTCAGCAAAGTTCTGTACTCTCGTCCATCATCTTGCCTTTTCGTCCACGTTTCTCAGCTGCTCTCGAACTCTCAGGCCTTTCATCGTCCTTGTCGTTCTGTTCTTTCGGTGCCTTTTTAGGGCACGTCGCGGAGATATGCCCAGTTTCCCCGCATCCAAAGCACTTCCCCTCCTTGATGTAGAGAGCTCTCTCTTGAGGAGTGAGTTTGGGTCATGCATCCTTTTCTTTCTTTTTTGGGTTGCTCTTCCTCTTTCTACTTTCATTTTTCAAAGTCTATTCGGCCCTTTCATGATTTCATATGTGGGGTAGGTCAAAATGCCTGAGTGAATGGCAAAACCCAGTTTTGCATGACTCATCAGCTCCTGAATGGAAGCTGACTTTTGTTCTAAACAGTGATATCGGATCTCTGTAGGAAGACCCAAGGTAAACCTTTCAATCTGTTCTTTGAACGAGATCTTCTCAAATGAAGAGGCGGGTAGAAAAGAGCTCCAGAATCTCTCGCAATAAGCGTTCACTGTATCCTTCTTGGTCATCCGAAGATGGTTCCAAGCAATTCGTATGTCGCGTTCATACTCTTGAGTCAGCCAAGAAGAAATAAAAAGCCTTTTGAATTTCAACCATTTAACTGGCGCTATCTTGTTTAATAGAAGCGTGGACCACTAAGTTGGAGCATTTCCCTTAGAGTAAGAGGTAGCCCTCCAAATCTTGGAGTGCTCTGAGTAACGCCCTCCTGAGAAAGCTATGTCAAACTGCTGTATAAAAGACAGCATCTCTATATCCAGAAAATGTGTCAAATTTAATTGACTGTCCACCTTCCTTAAACTCTCGGACTTTCTTGCTTTTATCTTCCAGAAAGTCATACTTGTTGGCTTAATAGAATTTTTCTTCTTTGAATAAAAGTTGCTTTCGTCAGAGTTCGAACTATCTGAAGACGAGTCCTCTGTAGAACTGTCAACCATTGGGCGCGATTTAGGCTTCTTTGCTTATTTCTTGCCCTTTCCGAAGCTTTGCTTTTTGCTTCGCTTTCTGCTTTTTCTGTCTTCTTCGCTCGAGTCAGAAGAGCTAGAAGAACTATCAAAAGAAGAAGAAGAAGAAGAACTAGGTACTCCTTCAAATCGAACACGCTTCTTTTGTTTTCTTGCCGACGCAAATGTAGAGTGACGACCCAAATAACCCGGGAAGTCGGTTCTTTTCTTCTGCTTTTTGTCGGGCTTTTCTACTTTGTTTTGTGCGTCAAAAGCTGAGCAATTCGTGCATCAACCACCTCTACTAATTCTTGCTCTGTATACATCCTTGGAGTAGGAGGTTTCTTCTGGGCTGGTTTGAGGGGTGGTTCTGTGGTCTGCCGCCACTGTGCATGCACCTCGTCGAAGGAGGTCTGGCTCATTAATTTTGCAAATTTCGGATCCTTCCCAAAATTTAGCATCATCTTTGTTGCATCGCCGATCAATCGTCGACGCTCCATCTCTTCGATCTCCGCTTGAGTAGGCCGAGGCGAGGCATACTCCTTGCGTGAATCTTCGTTGTGATCTCTTCCCGCATCTTCAGAATTTCGCATCCTTCACAAATTTAGCATCATCTTTGTTGCATCGCCAATCAATCGTCGACGCTCCATCTCTTCGATCTCCGCCTGAGTAGGCTGAGGCGGCCATACTCGCGTGAATCTTCGTTGTGATCTCTTCCCGCACCTCCGGATGCAGAGGAAGTCGATTGATCTTTGTCTGAAGCCATAGGTGCCGCGTAAAAAGAATCGGATTTCCCGAAGAAGACAAATCCGTCGTGCTTTGATACCACTGTAATAGGCTTGGACACTCCAAGTCGAGATTCCACCGCGACACCACAAGAATACACTTCAAAACAGTTCACAGTTCACAATTGATTTGACAATGGCCCAGCAAGTTCCGTGCCTAGAGATATTGGCCCCAACGACTGACACCCCTTTTGGTATTTCTTTTTGTATTAATCTGTTGCAAAAATACAAGCGAGTGGGAGGCTCTCACTCTCAGACTGCGTCCAGATGCTCCCAAAAGTGGGAGGCCTGCCCACTTATTTAAAGGGTTTACAAGGGATGCCAAAAGCAGAGCCCCAAAAGCTGAAAATTAAAAGTTGTCCCAAAAATAAAGCTATCTTTTTATCTCTCTCTCAAGCCCCTTTGATAGGCAAAATAAAGCAAGGCTTTTAAAAGCTCTCTCTCTCTCTGCTTTTGCGTAGCCTTTTTGCGCAGCCTAAAATGGCCAAAAAGCTGCCGTGCTGCCACGTGGCTGGCTGTCCGCAAAATGCGCTGCCTTTTCAGCCGTGAAACCCGAAGACTGTACGGCAGCACCACGTCAGCGTTTCAGCAGGACTGTCCATGGCTAGGTTTAGGTATGTGTGTGCAAGGCAGCCACGTCACCCTGTTTGCGACAGTGGCCACTGTACGGATTTTGTGGTGCAAAAAGCGGAGCTGCTGACGTGGCGTATGCATACAACATTCCCTGCTTTTACGCTGGCTGAGTTCACTGGCTGATTTTAGCTCTGCTTTTGGGCCTATTGCTTTTACATTAAAAGCTTTTAAACTACTGCTTTTGGGGCTCTGCTTTTGGGCATCCCTTGTACCAATAAATAAGCGGGCTAGGTCTCACTTCTCGGAGCATCTAGACGCAGAGTCTGAGAGTGAGTACCTACCCTCTCTCTTGTACTTTGAACACAGATTAATACAAAAAGAAATACGGAAAGGGGCGCCAATCTTTGGGGCAAATATCTCTAGGCACGGAACTACGCCGGGCCGAGTCGACTCAAGTGTGAATTGTGAATTGCTTTGGAGTGAATCTCTGCTGTGTCGCTATAGAATCTTGACTTGGGGTGTCCAAGTTTGTTACATAATGTGTGGAAAATAAGGGAAAAGGAGGAGGAAAATAGCGTGAGCAACGGGCAGCAGCGCAGGGGGAAGAGGAAGAGGTCGTAGCGGCCGCTACGGGCCTCATATGGTCCCCACCAAGAAGGCAAGTTTGCTCAGCTCCTCAGGGCGACCCTTTTCGGTTCTAGCCTTGCGGCATCTCGCGCTCCTCCCAAGACCGGCTGCCACGTCATCGAGGCCGCTCCCATGCCACGTCAGTCACGGCACTGTGACTGTCGTGGAGAGGCAAAAAGAGAAAAAAGGAGGGGATTTTTTTAGGGGAAGTAGGGTACTGCAGAAGGAGAAGGAACGTGAAGGGGAGAACGAAAGGAAGGCAAGGAGGAGGGGATTTTTTAAGGGGAAGTAGGTATTGCAGAAGGAGAAGGAACGTGAAGGGGAGAACGAAAGGAAGGCAAGGAGGAGGGCAAGAGCAGGAAAGAGGAGTTTGCTCGAGAGAGACGACGAGGCTCTCTTGAGCTTGCAAGGCGAGAAAAGGAATTTCTCTTGCTCTCTCTCTCTGTCTCTCTCTCTAGAGCTCTCAACGAAGAGGAAGGACATCAGAAGCTCTCTCAAGCTTGGAGCCCACCGATAAAGCACGCGAAATCAAGAGAGGGATTTTTCTTGGCGGGGCTCTCAGACCTCAAGACGGTCATTCCCATGGAGATTAGACAATACAGGGTGGAATTCAAGGTTATCTCGATCTCCTTTGACAAATAAGGGAAGCAAGGAGAGATATAACTCTCTCATAATTAGCATCGGTTCATCGAGCAAAGGAAACAATTATTTTTCTACCGTAAAGCAAGATAGGAGGAATTGAGACCGACCAAGAAGGGTGTGAAAAAAAGGGATGTGCTCTGCAAGATAGAGAGCACGCAAACTTTGACCGAGCAGTGAGCGGAAGGGAAAATTTTGGGAAAAGATAAGCAAGGGAGATGTACAGGGTGGAATGTTCTTGGCGATTACACATTGGCTCCATCAGGTTGGGGTTTTTTGATTAGGGGTTTGCAAATCAACAGGCATACCGATGGCAACGTATGCAACCGATTTGTATCAGGGGTTTCAGATATAAAGTTAATGCAAGCATTTGTTGATTGCCAGCGTCTTTTAAGTGTCGATATCCTGTCTCGGTTTATTTTTAGCCATTAATTTTGTTCAGATCTGTGATATTCTTCCGCAATTGCTCTCTAAGTGTCACTATATCTTCCTTTTAGCACCAAATCAATCCTAACCGCACTCATTTCGCTTGGTCTTCACCCCGGTTGCTTCTCCGTCTACAGCCATAAGCCCGGCGCTTTCCCGGTCGACCTCGGAGACGTGCGCACTCCAACAGCGTTGTTCTTATGGTACCAAGGGACTCCTAGGAGGACGTCACAACCTTCCAAGGGCATTATGTAGAAGTCCTCGTGCCCTAAATACCCCTGACAATGCAACCGAAGTTTGCCAATGACAGGTGTATGGCTATGTCCTGTCCGGGTGCCGCTAGAATTGCCTCTGCTTGTGGTCCCATCCTGTCGGGTGTAATCTTGAGCCGCGCCGCCAATTCAGGTGAAATGAAGTTGGCCTTGGCTCCTCCATTGAAGAAAATCAGGGCTTCTTGATCTTTCACTTTGCCCCAATTTCGGCAAAGTTCTGTACTTTCGTCAATCAGGCTTGGGTCAGTACCCATGCAATCTGGTACCAGTCCTCTTTCATAATGCCTTTTCTGCCACGTTCCTCTACTGCTCTAGAACTCTCTGGCATGTCTTCAGTATGTTCTTGTTGTGCCTTTTTGGGGCACTTTGTGGAGATGTGCTCATGTTCCCTGCAACCAAAACACTTCCCCTCTCTGATATAATTGGCCCTCTCTCGAAGAGTGAGACAGGGTCGTGTATCCTTATCCTTCTTGCAAGGTACGTAGTATTCGGTACGTGTTCAGTACGTACTGTACGTTGTACCGTATGGATTGGGCCATAAGGTACGTAAAATTCGTAGTATAGTTTTTAAAAGCTAAAAATGCAAAGAATTTCAAATTTATATACAACCTATCTAGTTTAAAAACACTGCACAATACTTAAACATAGCCACAACTTTCAAAAAACACTTAAAATCACCCCACAAGTGATGTAACCGCTAGATAACTTTGCAACACAATTAACGCACACTTCAAAGTTGAATACAAAACTTACAATCTTTCGCGAGGTCAGGACTCTAGAGTGCCTCCTTGCAGACTCCAAACACAAAGGGAGGGAGGGAGAAAGAACCGTATCGGTGGCGGCAAATCCTTCCTTGGTCTCTGTGCAGACACTGTGCAGAGACTCTGTTCTACTCTTTGGTTCTCTGTTGTGATAATAACCAGTATAGGATAGGTGGACTTATTAAAGGCCTCGCCCAACCAGTCCGACCACGGGGAATAGGCACCGTCGGCGAAATTTATTTATTTTTTTCCGAGGTTTTTTTTTTTTTTTTTTTTTAGTACGTACGGAATCGTACGAACGTACAGTACGGTACGAAACCAGACCGTACGTACGTACGGAAACAACCTTGCCTTCTTGTCTTGGGAACTCTTTTTCTTTCTACTTTCATTGTTGGAGGTCTATCGTGTTCTCTGAGTTAAAATCTCATCAGTAGGGTAAGTCAAATTTCCCGAATGTATCAAGAAACCCCGTTTCGCATGACCTATTAATTCTTGAATAGAATTTGACTTTTGTTCAAGGCAGTAGTCTCGGATCTCTGTAGGGAGTCCGCCACAAAATCGCTCAATCTGTTCCTTAAAAGAGACCTTCTTAAATAAAGAGGTTGGTAGAAAAGAGTCCCAAAATTTCTCGCAATAAGCGTCCAAAGAATCTCCCTTGGTCATCCGAAGATGATTCCAAGCGGTTCGTATATCTCGTTCGTACTCCCGAATCAACCAAGAAGATATAAAGAGCCTTTTGAATTTCAACCACATGACTGGAGCTTCCTTCCTTAGAAGAAGAGTGGACCACCATGTTCGAGCATTGCCTTTAAGAAAAGATGCAGCCCTCCTAATCTTGGAGTGCTCTGAGTAATGCCCTCCAAAGAAAGCTATGTCAAACTGCTAAACCCTCGGAGCATCTCGGAACCCAGAAAAGGATTCAAATTTAATCGACTGTCCAACTTCTTTGAATTCTTTTGCTTTCTTGCTTTTGTCTTCGAGGAAGTCATATTGGTTGGCTCTGTAAAAATGCTTCGTCTTTGCATAAAATATATGGTCATCGGAATTTGAACTAAGGATGACTCCTCTGTAGAACTATCTTAAACTGAGCGGAACTTGGGTTTCTTTGCCTTTTTCTTGTCTTTTCCGAAGCTTTGCTTTTTGCTTCACTTTTTGCCTTTTCTATCCTCCTCGTTCAAATCAGAAGAGCTAGAAGAACTGTCAGAAGAAGAGGAAGAAGACGAATTGGGTAGTCCTTCAAAACATACTCGCTTCTTCTGCTTTCTTGCAGATGCAAAAGAAGATTGACGGCCCAAATAACCAGGATAGTCAGTCCCCTTCTTGCGCTTTTTCACTTGCTTTTTGGATTGATTGTTCGCGTCCCAAAGCTGACTAATTTGAGTCTCAACCACCTCTTATTGTTCTTGTTCTGTAAATATCCTCGGAGAAGGAGGTTTCTTGATTGCCGGTTTTGTGGCTTTCTGCCACTGAGTGTGCACTTCTGCGATGGATTGCTGAGACAAATTTTGCAAATTGAGGATCCTTTGCAAATTTAATCATCTACTTTGTGCACTCGTCAACCTGCTGTCGACGTTCCATCTCTTGAAGTTCATACTGAGTAGGCCGAGGTGGCCCGTACTCTTCCTCTAATAATTCAATTGAATCTTCTTCGTGATCTCCTCCCGCATCAGCAGATGCAGAAGAAGTGGACTGATTCTTGTTGGAATCAGTAAGTGACGCAAGAAAAGGATTGGATTTCCCGGTAGAAAACAAATCGGCCGTGCTCTGATACCACTATAACAAACTTGGACACCCCAAGTCAAGATACCGCGACACAGAGATTCACTTTAAAACAGCTCACAAGAGACGACACGGCCCGGCGTAGTTCCGTGCCAAGAGGTATTGGCCCCAAAGACTGGCGTCCCTTTCGGTATTTCTTTTTATATTAATCTGTGTGCAAAGTACAAGAGCCCGCGGGTGCTCACTCTCAATCTCTGCATCTAGATGCCCAAAGAAGTGAGCCCCTGAGGCTTATTTATTCTTACAAGGGATGCCCAAAAGCAGAGCCCCAAAATCTTTTACTCAAAAACTTCTCAAACTCAAAACTAATTGTAACCAAAAGCTGCCAGCATTGATTGCGGAGATCCGTACGTACTGTCACGTCAGCAGACCAGCACGTTTTGCGAAAATTTTGCCACGCCAACAGTCAACGGAAATTGCAGACGTCCGTACACCTGGCCACGTCAACCTGTTGGCGCATTTCACGGGAGTTTGCCAGCAGCGTGTGTGTGTCCGGGGACCTGCCACGTCACCAGTTTGTGACACTAATTCCGAAGCCTATGCAGAGGGTTATAAGTGAGGCTTTTATTTTAAAGAACAATGAAGCAAGAAATTGCGTCTACCATGCAAGCAAGATACTCTAACTAGTGAAACTTAAACACTAATTGCACTCAAAAAAGCAAAGCGCAATCTTCTCCTCATCTAATCACCAAAGGGTAGTAGAGTGCGCTCATGCCCAAGTGGTGATTAGAGTGTAAGATTATTATCAATCTACGATACTCATGCAATGAGGATTGGATGTGATCGATTAAGCTAATAATGAAAAATAGAATGGATTAGTAGGCCTAGGTGTGAACCATCAGCTCTGATACCACATGAAAGGGAATGTCATTATGACAAAGACGTACAGATTAGAGAGAGAGAGAGAGAGAGAGAGATTGACACTAAAGGAAGTAGCAAATCATGAGTAGATTAATGACAAACTAAAATGCAAATGGTGGATACAAAGTGGGCTCTAATGATGGCTAATAAAAGAATATGAGTTGGATACAAAGTGTGTAGCTTAAGCTTCTTTTATAGAGTTGGGAGAGAGTGACATAAGTAGTGATGTCAAATGTATATGCTTCTGATGTAGAGGGGGTTCTCACTAGTCGGTGGTGCGAACATTGTGCTTCTATGGTGAAAACAAACCGGAAAAATGATCTCAATTGCTAGCTGTTGACTTTTTGTTGGAGCTTTTTGGCTTCCATGTTAACTCCTGCCACATCAATAGAGTAAGTTATGTCCTCAAAATCTACCACGTTATCACCTGTGCCAATATATCACGCGGCTCGCCCAAGACTTATTGCAGTGACGTAATCAACACAGTGATTTACATCTTCAACCAAATGCCAACTCTCCATATGAAGCCTTCAAAGGTATTAAGCTGTCAATCTCCTAGTTCAGAGTTTAGAATGGCCCTTACAACCAATCAGGGCATTGCATAGCGGCTTGACCACTCGCAAAATGTTCAAGGGCGTTTCAACTATTAAAAAAAAATGCTACTAAACGAAGGATTTTCCTAAAAGTACAGAGTTGAGTTGCTCTCCTTGCTTCTGTAGGAAGGGGTTGTAAAAACTTCTAGAAGAGATGCTCTTGCAACAAGAGAAGATTGTGTAAAATCTCCTTCATTTCTTTTGTTTCATTGTCTTGACCTCACGTGATGCTAGCTGAGTGCCTTGCAATGCAGTCTAACCGTGACCACCTTCATTAGCTCAATGAAATCATGATACAAACCTGGTCGAGGGTAAGGTGCAATAGGCCTTATTTTGTGAGCTCTAGATAGGAACGAGAAGGTACCGATTTTTCAATAGCATCCTTCTCAGATAGATGTTGGTTCTGGCGGAACAGAGAGCGGCACTCGTCCTGCAAAATACACAAACAATACAATCGAACATCGCTCTGCGCGCGCGCGCGCACACACACACAGACACAGAGAGAGAGAGAGAGAGAAAGAGAACCAAGATGTAGCGCTTCTCTTCGGCTGGACCTGGCCAAGTGCGAGACGATCGTATGAGCTTTCTGTAGAGAGAGAGCGCACGCGACCGAGTTGCTTGCGTCGCCATTGCTCGCATGGATTCAATTTTTGAAGCCACTTTCAAATGAACCAGGGTGAATGGTCTTTGTCTATGTCTAATACCTATCGATTTTTTTTTGTCTATGTCTAATACCTATCGATTTTGAGAATGCTGGCAGCACAATTTTCCACGTGGAAGAAGAACAACCTTGGAGCTAAATTCAGCACGACTCTCTTATTGATGCCTCTGAGCCTCTGCCTTGAGAACCCTTTACTACTCTCGTGTTGAAGGCAAAGATGCCTCTAAGGCTCTGCCTCGAGAACCCTCTCCCAAATCCGCTCTTATGCCCGCTTGCTCTCCCCCAAGGCTCTGCATGCCCATAAACTCTCCAACCTCCACCTTCGACAGCATCGCCAAGAAGGCGGCAATAAAGGCTACACAAGCAAACATAGAGAGCAAGAGAATAAGTTCGATTTTGAGAATACTGGCAGCACAATTTTCCACATGGAAGACAACGAAAAATAAACAATGAATAAACGCAAGCAAAATTGGAGCTAAATTCAGCACGACTCTCCTGTTGAAGGTGAAGATGCCTCTGAGGCTTTGCCTCGAGAACCCTCTACAACTCTCTTGTTGAAGGTGAAGATGCCTCTAAGCCTCATCCGAGAGTAGGATTTGTCCCTCAGGGGTAGGGCCAGAAAGCTCTAGTCTGTTTTCAGTAGATGCGAAGTGAGGGTCTCTCTCTAGATGCAAGCATGCATCTTGAAGGCATGCGGCTCTAGTCAGAGGCTCATGTCATGCTTGGCACTGCCTTGGTCGATATGTATACCCAAATGTGGTGTGCTTCAAAAAGCACAAAAAGTGCTTGAGGAGCTTCTTGTTTGGAATGTCGTCTCTTGGAATGCACTAATTGCAGGATATGCACAACAGGCGCACGCCAGAAAGCTCTGAGTTGTTTTTAGCAAGTGCGAAGATAGGGCCTTTCTCCAAACTCTATCACCTACACATGCATCTTGAACGCATGTGGCTCTATGCAAGATGCTCTCAAAAAGAGATGTCATGCTTGGCACTGACTTGGTCGATATGCATGCCAAATGTGGTGCACTTCAGAAAGCACAAAAAGTGCTTGAGGCGCTCACTATTCGAAACAGCGTGAATTGAAGGAGCAGGGATAGAAAGTTCTAGGCTATTTTCAACGAATGCAAAGTGAGGACCTATGTCCACATACTCGGGGTTCTCTTTTAGCAACACCAAGAAAGCAACAATAAAGGCTACACAAGGATTCATGCTGATATTCGCGATAGTGGGTTACTTGAAAAGAAGCATGCTTGGGGAACATGTTGGTCAATATCTATGTCAAGTGCAATGCACCTGTCGTGGTGCAACAAATCTTTGAAATGCTTCTTGTGCGGGATGTCGCCTCTGATTGCAGGATATGCCCAATAGGGGAGGGCCATGAAACTCTTGGGCAAATCCAAAGTGAGGGCCTCTCTCCAGATGCAATCACATTTAGTTTGAAGGCATGTGGATTTAGTCAGGGGCTATTGGAAAAAGATGTCGTGCTTGACAATGCCTTGGTTGACTTGGTGCACTTCCGAGAGCACAAAAAGTGCTAGAGGAGTTTCCTGTCCAAAGTGTGGACTCTTGGAATACACTGATTACACGATTTGTCCCACAGGGGCAGGGCCAAAAAGCTCTAGTCTTTTTTCAACAAATGCGAAGTGAGGGCCTCTCTCTAGATGCAAGCATGCATCTTGAAGGCATGTGGCTCTAGTCAGAGGCTAATGTCATGCTTGGCACTGCCTCGGTCGTCGATAGGGGAAGGGCCAGAAAGCTCTAGTCTTCTTTCAACAGATGCGAAGTGAGGGCCTCTCTCTAGATACAAGCATGCATGTTGAAGGCATGCGGCTCTAATCAGAGGTTGATGTCATGCTTGGCACTGCCTTGGTCGATATGTATGCCCAAATGTGGTGTGCTTCAAAAAACACAAAAAGTGCTTCAGGAGCTTCTTGTTTGGAATGTCATCTCTTGGAATGAACTGATTGTGGGATACACACAACAGAAGCAGGCTAGGAAGCTCTGGGCTATTTTTAGTAGGTGCAAAGCGAGGGCCTTTCTACAGACCCTATCACTTACGCGTGCATCTTGAACGCATGTGGCTCTATGCAAGATGCTCTCAAAAAGAGATGTCGTTCTTGGCACTGACTTGGTTGATATGTATGTCAAATGTGGTGCACTTTAGAAAGCACAAAAAGTGCTTGAGGAGCTTACTATTCGAAATGGCATGAATTGAAGGAGCGGGGAAAGAAAGCTCTAGGTTGTTTTCAACGGATTCAAAGTGAGGGCCTCTATCCACATACTTGGGTTCTCTCTTAGCATCACCAAGAAAGCAACAAAAAAGGCTACACAAGGATTCATGCTGATATTCACCATAGTGGGTTACTTGAAAAGAATGCATACTTGGGGAACATGTTGGTCAGTATGTATGTCAAGTGCGGTGCACCTGTCGTGGCGCAACAAGTCTTTAACGAGCTTCCTCCGTGGGATGTCGTCTCTGATTGCAAGATATGTCCAACAGGGGAGGTCCAGGAAACTCTTGGGCTATTTTCAGCAGATGCAAAGTGAGGGCCTCTCTCCAGACGAAATCACATGCATTTTGAAGGCATGTGGCTTTAGTCATGGGCGGTTGAAAAAAGATGTCGTGCTTGACAATGCCTTGGTTGACATGGTGCACTTCAAAGAGCACAAAAAGTGCTAGAGGAGCTTCCTGTCCGGAGTGTGGACTCTTGGAATGCATTGATTGCAGGATTTGTCCCACATAGGTAGGACCAGAAAGCTCTAGTTTGTTTTTAGCAGAAGCAAAGTGAGGGCTCTCTCTCTAGATGCAAGCATGCAACTTGAAGGCATGTGGCTCTAGTCAGAGGAGGATGTCGTGCTTTGCATTGCCTTGGTCGATATGTATGCCAAATGTGGTGTGCTTCAAAAAGCACAAAAAGTGCATGAGGAGCTTCTTGTCCGGATATGCACAACAAGAGCAAGGCCAGGAAGCTCCGGGCTGTTTTCAGCAAGTGCAAAGCGAAGGCCTTTCTCCAGAGCTAGTACATAGGCGTGCATCTTGAACGCATGTGGCTCTACCCAAGATGCTCTTGAAAAGAGAGGTTGTGCTTGACACTAACTTGGTCGATATGTATCCCAAATGTGGTGCACTTCAGAAAGCACAAAAAGTGCTTGAGGAACTTATTATTCGGAACGTGAACTGATGTTGCAGGATACACACAACAGGAGCAAGGACAAAAAGCTCTAGGTTGTTTCAGCAGATGCAAAGTGAGGGCTCTGTTCAAATGCAATCACCTATGTGTGCATCTTGAAGGCATGTGGCTCTACGCAAGATGCTGATATGGGCTTAAAACTCAATGTCTTGGTTGACATGTTTGCTAAATGTGGTGCAATTTGAGAGCACAAAAAGTGTCTGCAGTTCAAAGGGTGGACTCTTGGAATGCAGTGATTGCATGATTTGCCCCAAAGGGGCAAGTCGAGAAAGATTTCAATAGATGCGAAGTGAGGGCCTCCCTCCAGATGCAATCACCTATGCATGCATCTTGAAGGCATGTGCCTTTATGCAAGATGTTGATAGGGGCACAAAAATTCAATTGTTAGTCAGAGGCTATCAAAAAAATATGTCGTGCTTGGCACTGCCTTGGTCGATATGTATGCCAAATGTGGTGTGCTTAAAAAAGCACAAAATGAATTTGAAGAGTTTCTTGTCTTCAACGTCCTCACTTATAGAATGCATTGACTGCGGGTAACGCACAATAGGAACATGGCCAAAAAAGTGTAGGCTAATTTTAGCGGATGCAAAGCAAGTGTATATCTCCAAATTCAATCACCTATACTTTCATCTTGAAGGATTGAAGGCATGTGGCATTACACAAGACGTTGACGTTCGTGATGAGATTTTTAACCTAAATTTCCTTTCTTTTGGTTTTAAGCAAGACACAATAGGTGGAGAGCACTCACCAAGGGAATAATTTTAGCAAGAGGATGAACATGGCCCTCTTAGGATGGGAAGCTAAACATCTAATAGCGCTAGGGATCTTGACTATGAGAGATTACCCCAATTACGATGCTGACGAATCTAGACTCGAGTATCAAGACTAAGGTGCTAAAGAGGAGCTTAAAATTGCGTTCAATCAAGATGAACCAGCCTTCTTAAGACAAACAAGGTATTTCATTGATATGTCACTTGTGAAAATCGTAAGAAATCCAGATGGTTCACTTTCAAGAGCTGCAATGACACAATCAACTTTATCCAAGAGAGGAAAGAATTGCAAAAGCAGTAGAAAAGGATATGTTGACTCCCTAAATGTTCCTTGGGAAGATCCTATGCAAGAAACTAGAGAGGAACATCTGTGGTCTAGGATTCTCTACAGCTTTACCCAAAGAGAGGAAGGAATTGCAAAAGCAACAGCAAAAGACGTGCTTGATTCCATCCCAAAGGATCTAATTCTTCCTTTTTGGGAATATCTCATGCAAGAAATAGGAGAGGAACATCTCGCTCAAGAACTGTGATATAGGATTTTTTGTGTATGACATATCGGTTGGAAGAAGGTTTCATTTGGTAAGGCACACAGTTGTTCCTATAAACTATTTACTTCTTATCATGTGCACAGTGAAGCAATCAGGACAAACTAGTTGAAGCAATGAACCAGTAAGTGAACATTAACAAGTGACAACTAGCTAGTCACCATTAGCCTCATAAGACGATGCATACTAATGCCCCTCTTGAGTAGTGATCACGCGAGGCATAGTTATCAATTACTTTCTTGAAAGCTATGCCTCAATTGTGGTAATGCATCTTAAACATTCAGCTTAGTACAACTATGCCCTTTAAAATGTAACTATGTCAAAATTGGCATAGTTGCAATCGTAACCTCTTTCAAGCATTAATTATGCGAGAGAACTTGACAACAATCAATAGGGACTCAACACCTTGTCATCTTCCAGTCGTTAACCAGTAGCCAGGCCTTCCCGTGGTCACAGATGAGGCTAAGGTACAAGAGGTTTAGTTCGCATCAGTTATCTGAATAGATAACTATGTTGCCTGTGACCATGCCCTTAAAAGGAAAAGGGAGCAAACAATTTTCCGTCATTACTTTTCCATGTGGCACTAATCAACAAGCTTCATCCTAACGGTCCACAATTGATCCCAAGTGTTCAACACTCAACTAATGCCTTATGTATGCCCAAAAAAATTCCAACAAAAATTGTCACTACAAAGCAAACTATTGAGCAAGAGAGCTATATGCTATCTCCGCATTTCTTGCACCTTGACTTGGATTTTTTCACAAGATGTTCCTATAAACTATTTACTTCTTATCATCTGCACAGTGAAGCAATCAGGACAAACTAGTTGAAGCAATGAACCAGTAAGTGAACATTAACAAGTGACAACTAGCTAGTCACCATTAGCCTCATAAGACGATGCATACTAATGCCCCTCTTGAGTAGTGATCACGCGAGGCATAATTATCAATTACTTTCTTGAAAGCTATGCCTCAATTGTGGTAATGCATCTTAAACATTCAGCTTAGTACAACTATGCCCTTTAAAATGTAACTATGTCAAAATTGGCATAGTTGCAATTGTAACCTCTTTCAAGCATTAATTATGCGAGAGAACTTGACCTACGTGGCTCACAGATAGAGACTCCCAGGGTCTGTAGTGCATGGGACAACAATCAATAGGGACTCAACACCTTGTCATCTTCCAGTCGTTAACCAGTAGTCAGGCCTTCCCGTGGTCACAGATGAGGCTAAGGTACAAGAGGTTTAGTTCGCATCAGTTATCTGAATAGATAACTATGTTGCTTGTGACCATGCCCTTAAAAGGAAAAGGGAGCAAACAATTTTCCGTCATTACTTTTCCATGTGGCACTAATCAACAAGCTTCATCCTAACGGTCCACAATTGATCCCAAGTGTTCAACACTCAACTAATGCCTTATGTATGCCCAAAAAAATTCCAACAATGAACACTACAAAGCAAACTATTGAGCAAGAGAGCTATATGCTATCTCAGCATTTCTTGCACCTTGACTTGGGTTAGAGGTTGGCGGCCTCAAAGAGTTGAAACACTTCTTGTCTTGCCCTTGCCAAAGGCATTTTCTACCTAGTCAATGGAAGCGACTAGTGTTTCTGGCAATCTAAAGCTAGCTTTCATTCTTTATAGGGAGAGATCCTTGCCTATATATCCTCCAACCAATACCATCTACGTTGAGTTTGGGTGATTTCTATAGAAGGTTTTCTTTGAGGGATAGAAAGGTTAATTGATCTTAGCTTTGCATGCACACCTCCTTTGTGAAGGTTTCAAGTTGTACTTATTGTTGGGTTTCAAGCCAACTAGGCCAGACAACCACTAATCCATTGCTAACATAATTCACTTACTGGTTTAATAGTACAATAAGAAGTGGATGAGTATTCTTCTCATTGTGCACCACACCACACATTGTGTGTCTTCTCTTTCTTGCACTCACCGCGTGACACTCACATGTAGTATCAGAGCTATGGTGATGACAGCTCTTCCCTCCCGCATCTGCGTGAGCTCCCTTTACCCCCAACAAACTAAGGCTTGGGTGGATTAAGGTTGTGTGAAGAGAGAATTAGAGCTCTGAGTGAGCTTGATAGGACATTGTACACAGAGTGCAACACACAGAGAGAAGAGGGCTCGTGCAGATATTAGAGGAGGAGAGAGAGAGAGAGAGAGAGAGAGAGAGAGCTGAAATTCTCATCCGCATCACGGGCATTGCACGCGTAGTTTAAGCCTAGATTTTGGTTTTGATTGTTGTTGCAGGTTCCTCGTGGTGTCAGGATCACAGCGGGCATCTTGAGTTTTTACCCCCCTTTCAAAGTCATTTCTTTCCTCATAATCTACATCTAAGTAGCACAGCTGGAGGTAGCTTTCAATTGGTGTTTTCAGCATTAGATTTGACTCTCAACACTTCTTGGCTTATGACCCTGATTTGGTTTTTGGCAATTGACCTCCTCGCATCTCGTCAACATTGGCATCCTCATCAACTTTAGAATCCCTTGTGTCCTTGTCATCAACTATCTACCTTTGATGATCTTCCTATGGCATCGACAACACTCTTGTAGTGGGAGTGTACTTTTTGCTTCTAAAGAGTCTCCCAAGAGACTATTTTTGCATCGACATCACACATGGTGTTAGCATTTGGCGACGACTTTAAAGGTGGAGTTTATTTGTCAACGAGACAGGTACCTTTGCATACACAGGTATTTTCAGACTCTCTGTGTTTTTAAGAGAGGATACGACTTGCCATCTGTATCTAGCTTGATGTATACACTCATTGAGAGGTCATAGATCTCCATTTCCTCTAGCGTGTCATCTACTTTAGACCCATGGATTACAAGTTTACTGGATATAGGTATGATGTTTTCACAAGGCACTGTTGGCTGCAGTTTCACTACCGGTTGTCTTGCATTGACAGATGTGTTTCTTTTAGCACTGAGAGTGTCATTGAACTCTTGCAAGAGCAGATATCCTTACAGAGATTTGGGCTACTGCTTGCATCAATTTCAAGCACATTTTGTATGCGGTTTTTTACTCATGTTCCTTGAGTTGCCGACATTGCCTGTTGTACATCGTGTGGAGCCATTTTTTGACATTTTTTTGTAGTTACTCAGTCGTTTTTTAGATTCAATCTAGAGACCCCTTTCTGAAAATGTGTCTAGTGCCTTGTGTCTACTTAGCTTTTTGAAGGGTCTTGCATGAGGATTTATTGAGTTGGGGTATGCTCGAATATTAAGATACCTTTGGTGAAACAAGTTGTTGGAGTTCCCTATTTCAATATCCTCCCCATAGGCTATGTATAGAAGGATATAGGTGCTTTGATGCCACATTGGCACTCACTTGTTAGTGAGATTTGATAGTTTATGCCCAAACTATATTCTTTTCCTTGATATATTGCTAAGTTTTTGTTGAGATTTTGTTCTTCGTTCAAAGGAGACTAACCTGAAATTTCTACATAAATTTTTCCATATATCCAAAGTTTGTATTTGCTCTTGGTAGCTGTGGCTAGTTCTTCTAAGAAAGTGAGTATTACATCAAGAAGTTTGATGGCACAAACTTCACGGTTTGAAAACACTGCATGTTAGACATGTTGATCAATAAGGGTCTTGCAATGCCGTTGAAAGAGCACAAAGAGAATGCATACACTGATGATCACTGTAAGGAGCTTGATGAGTGTGCTAATGTGACTATTCACTCGCACCTTGGTGAATCCATATTCTTCACTATTATGGACAAGACCAATGCGAAGGATTTATGGGAGTCTTTATGCTCAACATGGGAGGGTAAAAGTGCTTTGAACAAAAGTGTCTCTTATCAAGAAACTTATGCATTTAAACATGAAAAAGGGTAGCAACATCAATTCACATTTGAATAAGTCATTATCTTGTTTACACAACTTACTTAAAAAGAACTCAATTTTGGATGATGAGATGAAATCCACCTTCTTCCTATGCTCTTTGCCATTATCATGGGATACGTTTAACATGGCCATAAGTAACTCCCCACCTAGCGAGAAACTTGTATTTAGTGATGTTACTAGTGCTTTGCTCATCGAAGAGATAGATGTCAATCTCTTGATTCTAGTGGGTATAGAGATGCGTATGTGGCTAGTGGTGGTTATCACAGGCAAAGAGGTTGTAGTTGTGGTCATTCTAAAGATCACCAGAATGGTGGTAGCCACCAGACCAAACATTGCATTTGCAGTGGGAGTGGCTAGGAGATTTATGGAAAATCTTGGCACAAAGCATTGGGACATATATGAAGCACATTTTGAGATACCTTAAAGATACAGCAAGCAAGTGCTTACACTTTGGGAGCATTGATGCATCCATATTGGGTTACACAAATGTAGATTATGCAGGTTGTGTGGATAGGCAAAAATCCACATCCAGTTATGTATTCTTGTTTGCAAGAGCAATTGTTTCAAGGAGGTCATCTCTCCAAGATTGCACATCATCTTCCACCACAGAGGCAAACTATGTTGCAATTTCTAGTGCTAGCAAGAAAGTCATATGGTTAGCTCGTCTAGTGGGAGATCTTGGCATACATTAGACTCCAATGCTACATTGTGATAGTCAAAGTACTATAAGAACCTCGTGTTTCACTCAAAAGTCAAAACACATAGAGGTCAGGTATCATGTGATACAAGATATCTTGGCTAGCAAATACATTGGGCTAATCAAGACAGGTTCTCTTAAGAAGAGCCTAACCTCAAAGCAATTTTCACATTGCATTGAGATATTAGGTGTAGGGTGAAGCCACATGCATCACAATTGTGCAGGTTTGTACATACTAGGCCACTTGGACCATGTTGGCCTTCAAGTGGGAGTTTGTTGGGGTTTCTGGCCAACTAGGCTAAAGACCCACTAACCCATCGCTAACATAATTCAATTATTGGTTTAATAGAACAATAAGGAGTGGATGAATATTCTTCTCATTCTACGCTCTACCACATGCTATGTGTCTTCTCCTTCCCGCACTCGCACACATGATCTGCATGCACTCATACTTATGAAATCTTATACACCTAAAAGAACTAACTACATTAAGTGTCTGTAGGTAAACAAGTAAGATTTCTACTAGGATCAAGTAGATCAATGTAGATTTTTGAAAAGAAAAGCAATAAGTATTTTAAAGTTTGACTAGTACAGTAGTACTATAAAGTGCTTGACAATCCTTCTGCAGACTGCTTAATAGTGCATACAGTACCTAAGTTAACAAAATTACTTCGGCCATATTGTGACTATCCAAAACTACTTCAATGTATTTTGTATGAATTGCAAACTGCATAAACATGTACTCTGGAATTGGTTGGCTAGGTACTCAAGTACCTAAGGATGTAGCATAAGTACTTCCATAGTGAGATGTTGGAGGTACTCTAAGCTACTCAAAGCCCCATGGATTACTTTACTTCCATACGCTAAAATTGATGATTACAACATGCTTTGAAGGCTTGAGATGATGGAATTGGATTGGATAAGAATAAAGAGAATATTTCTCAAATCTAGCCAAATTTGACTTTGTACACAATCTTTAATGGAGGTACCGGTACTTTTCAAAGTAGACACCAAGACCTTAAAAGTTGTTATACAATGGAGAAGAGGTCGGTTGAAAGCTATTTTGCACATCATGACCAGAATTTCCAAGAGAGAGTTGAACTACTATGTTGTACCCTTATATTTTATGTCATAATCATAAGTGCTTAAAAGGTATTTTAACACCCTCAATTAGTCTCCATCAATAATTTCTTCAAAATGGAAGTAGTATACGTGTGTTTAGAGATGAAGATAGAGTATTTGTTCCTTCACTCTATGAAGCCCAAAATGTAATTTCAAGTAATTTCTCAACTTAAAGAAGTTCTCACATGATCCAGATCTTTTAATATTGTGTTATCATACTAACTACGCTTGAAGCCCATTTGTAAAAGTTTGGCTTTCAACCTTGAGTGCAAACTCCTTCATGCTTGCTTCAGCCCATAAAGACTTCTTCTCATCTTGCATACATTGCTTTCTTTACCTTCGATTCTTAATCTTTAAGGCTACTATGGGGCTATCGGGTAGACAATTCCTTTTCATGGAAACTATTGAGAAAAGTATTCTTGACATCCATTGGATAGATGTTCCAATTATTTAATGATTATAGCATGAAAATGAGAGTTTAAAATGCCGGTATCTTTGCTAATTGAGCAAAGGTTTTCTTCATGATCCTTGTTGTATTGTTGGGCACTGTAATGGGAATGGCCTATGAACTTTGAGAATAGCGGAATTAAGAGAATTAGAGTGAGCATTTTTGTGAGATTACTCTTGGACGGTGAACTTAATTGATGGTAGCAACATAAACATAGTACTTAATTAATTTGGCATGAACAATACTTTTGCAAGAGAGAGAGAATTAGAGAACATGACAATAGATGAGGACCGGATTTACTTGGAGCAGGTCCTCCCTCCAAAAGGCGTTTGTATTATACATTCTCCCGTCAAGAGAGACTTTGTTACAATACAATCTTTGCGTTCCTTGTGACCTTGGTGATGCTACGAAGATGGAAAGCTTCATGCATCACGAGCTTAACATAAACTTTGCAAAAAGCATTACCTATCCCAAGCCTCAATCCCAAGGCCTCAAACACCTTCGAAGGTGGAGAGAGCTAGCGGGGAAGAGGAAGAAGAAACATTCCATAGGAGAAAGAAATAGTTCCTCACTTACATCACTCTTCTTGCTTAGCATAGCATAATAACATAGTAATGAAGATGAAGAAGATGACAAGCTTAAGCATTGAGGCATGGCTCTTGGTTGGATTTGCATTCCATCACCAAGAGTATTGGTGCAGGCTCTCCACTTCTCAACACTTGGAGAAGCAGATGGAGCTCTTGCATTTTGCACTCCACACAATGAGAGAATGTGTGTGTGTGTGTGTGGAAGAGTATACCCTCCCTCTCATGCTTGGTCCACACCTCTCTCTCTCTCTCTTTCTTTCTCTCTCTCCCCCCCCTCTCTTGTATTATTTTATTATTTCCTTTGGACATGTGTCCTCTTTTTCCTCTTTTGAGAGAAAGAGCTTAATTATTTATTTTTATGTATCCAAAT
The DNA here is from genome assembly GCF_014529385.1 of Adiantum capillus-veneris. Taxonomy (NCBI): domain Eukaryota; kingdom Viridiplantae; phylum Streptophyta; class Polypodiopsida; order Polypodiales; family Pteridaceae; genus Adiantum; species Adiantum capillus-veneris. The sequence goes on from NC_140935.1 coordinate 171,534,122, forward strand.
ACTCATTGGACCCCTTTAAAACCTAACCAATAGCTTCAAGCAAATCATGAGGGCCACATGTGGAGGACCATTTGAACATGTATCTTTTATGCTTATTAAGTCATTTGGTTGAATACAATACTTCAAGGACTTATTCAATCAAGCAAGCATGTGTCTTTTATGCTTCTTAAGTCATTTGTTTTGAATTGAATACTTCAAGCCTTAGTCAATCAAGCATGGAAGTTCATGCCTCTTGAGAACTTATCTTTTAATTTAGCATTTTAAAAAACCTTAGTTGTTTAAGCATAAAAATCACCTCAAGCTTTGGGCAAGGCTCCCACAACCACTTTAAGCGTCTTAGCACCTCATGCTTGGGTACGATTCCCACCTTGAGGTTAGCCCTAGCTTGGGTAAGGTCAAAGGACTTTTTGACACTAACTGTTGGAGGTCTTCAATGAAGCTAACCCTAAGGTCTTTTAAGCTCCATTAGGTAGCATTGCTCTTTGACAGACCATCTCTCATTTGGACCCCTTTACCATTGGCCCCGTGTTAAGATAGACCCGTAAGCACATGTCTATATTCTAAACCTTGTTCCTGTTTATTATCCCACATTAAATGATTAGTTTAATATGAGAAAATCATTTGGGTTGGTTAGATATTAGATTTAATGACATTACCTCTCTCTTGAAATCATAGTCGTCCTTGACTATGAGGTAAAAGAGATAAAGCCATAGTCATTAGTCAGTTTGTCTTAGCGGGTAGAGGATCCCTTTTTACCCTACGACATCATTCCAACATGGATGACTAATCCATTTGGTGCTTGGGAGGCATAGCTGCCGCAAGCATGTCTGCTCTTTAGTCCATTTCAACCTCCCAAGTAGAGTGACAAATTCTACATGGTGTTTGAGAGATGTCGTCATCACAAACATGATTCTTAGTATACATACTACTTAAATTTGTGCACAATAAAGAGATAATTAGTCTTATAAGACAAAAACATTGTAAGCGTTGACAAGGTTCATACTATCCTTAAGCTGGATTCCTTGCATCCATCTAGCATCTTCAAAAGGATAATTTTTGAACTTAATAAGATACCGTCGGATAATCTTACCATGTCGTAGTGCCTTGTCTTCATGCCGAAGGATAGCTTCGGGTTGTAGCACATCTTCTTGGTCTTTGATTTTGGGAGGGTCTTCAATAATTGGTGCATTTGGAGGCTCTCCTTTGTAGGGCTTAAGTAGGCTCACACGAAAAGCATTGTGTATGAGCCAATGGTTAGGCAACTTGAGTTGATAAGCCACCTCATTGATTGGCTTCAAAATTTGAAAAGGACCATAGTATCTTTTTGTTAGTTTAGCATAATACTTTTGATGGCCCGTAGGATTTTTGCCCGTCGTTTGCCTCAATCGAGCCTTAGAAAACTTAAGTAAGACCCAATCATTTTGTTTGAACGTTAAGGCCCTTTTGTGCTTGTTAGCAGCATTTTTATTCCTTAGTTGAGAGATGGATATAGCCTCCTTAATCTTTTGAAAAGATGCTTACAGGTCATGGCTATACTCACCGGCAACGAAGATCTACTTTAGTAGCAAGGGACTTTTAAATCTTCCCTCTATGATTTCAAAGGTGCTTTTCCCGTAGAGGTATGGATAGTATTATTATACGCATACTCTATAAGAGGAATGTACTTTTCCCATTTTGAGCCTTGATCTATTTTTTGTGATATAGGTCCTTAGTAGATCAAGAATCGTAAGATTGGCTATCTCACTTTGGCCATCTGTTTGTGGGTGATAGGTCGAAGAGAAATTCAATCTTGTACCTAGATTTTTGAAGAGACCTTTTCAGAAAATTACTGGTCATTCTAGGATCTCTATCTGACATGATGGATTTTGGTAATCCATGGTGTTTGAAAATTTGAGATATGAAGAGAGTTGCCATTTGGTGTGCCTTAATAGTCTTCTTGACAGGGATAAAGTGTGCTTGCTTGCTAAACCTGTCGACTATTGTCCATATTCCCGTATTCCCATGGATAGACTTGGGCAATCCAAAGATAAAATCCATGGATATACTCTCCCATGATGAATTATGGATTGGCAATGGCTTGAGTAATCCAGGTTGCTTCCCTCTATCATACTTGGTCTTTTGGCATACCACACATTTTGAAACATACTCTTGTAAGTCTACTTTCATTGTAGGCCAATAAAAGTACGTCTCTACTCCTCGAAGAGTAGGTTGAATGCCTCTATGCCCCACAGAGGGATGAGCATGGGATTCATACATGACTTTCTCACGAAGGGAGTGGGTAATACATAGCCTATTGCCATGGAGAAGATAACCATTCTGCAAGGTGAATGGTTCCTCTTTCTACCCTAAAGCAAGGGCTGACATTATGTCTTTAAAGTCAGGGTCAGTAGCATACTCATCTATCAGAAGATAGATCATTGTAATTTGATATAGACACATTATTAACTTTTGGTCGTCGTGAAAGTGCATCAGCCACTTGATTGTGCTTACCAGCAATGTGGAAATAAAATTGCCAAAGAAAGTTTTCCCACCTCATTTGTTTGTTGGAAAGCTTTATTTGTGTCATGAAGTACTTGAGACTTTGATGGTCTATTCGTAAAATGAATGGTGTTCCCAATAGATAGTGCTTCCATGTGTCAAGGGCATGTAGAACATCTAAGAGCTCTTTCTCATAAATGCCCAAGACTTGCTCGTCCGTATTGAGCCTTCGGCTCTCATATGCTATGGCATGTCCTTCTTGACGCAAGATTGCTCCAAGGCAAGCATCACATTGGACCTCAAATGGCTTTGAGAGATCCGGAAGCATGAGGAATAGTTGAGAGGTAAGCTTCTCTTTTAGCTTGTCAAAAGCTTTTTGCTCCTTAGTAGTCAAGTAATGGTCATGCTATTTGAGAAAATTTTGCTATGAAGCGTCTACAATATGCACACATACCAATAAAGCTTCTTAGCTCATGTAGATTCCTTGGATTATGCCATGCTTTTATTACCTCTAATTTTTATGGATCCATACGGATACCATCTTGAGAGATAATATGACCTAAGTATTGAATCTCTTGAAGGAAAAATTCGATTTTCTTTTGGTTGAGAAAAAGCTTGTTTTCCCTCAATGCTTGAAAAAACTCTTGGAGATGCTGCTTGTGTTCCTCCAAGGACTTGGTGTAGATGATGATATCATCAAAGAACACTTAGGTGAACTTGCGGTGGGGTCTAAATATTTTCTCCATCCAACGATTGGATGTGGCAGGTGCATTGGTCAAGCCAAAAGGCATGACTAGATATTCATAAAGACCAAACATTGTACGAAACACGGTCTTTAGGATATCTTTCTCCACTATCTTTATTTGATGATAGCCACCTTCAAGGTTAATCCTACTGAAGTAGATAGAGCCTTGTAGCTTATGAAACAGATCTTCTACCCGAGGTACGAAAAATCTATTTTTGATAGTAATATGGTTTAGTGCGTGATAGTTCACACACATGCGGTATATTCTATCTTTCTTTTGCACTAAAAGGAATGGAGAACAAAAGGGAGAGGAACTAGGCCTTACCATCCCTTTTTCTACCAATTCTTGTACTTGGCTCATGATCTCCTCTTGTTGAGCTTGGGAAACTCGATAAGGAGGTTTGTTAGGCGGTGAGCTTCCTGATAGGAGCTCAATTCCATGGTCATCATCCCCTCATTTTGAAGGTAAGTCCATAGGGATATCATCGGTGAACACATTTTGGAATCCTTTTAGAAAGTTAGACAAGTCTAACTCTTCTTGACTCCTATCATTCACCTTTGATGAAACATTAGGATCTTTTAGAGACTTTTTGACAAAAATCATGTACGCAGACACTGAGCTCTTCATTGATTTATCAAGGGCAAGAGGATTTACAAGTGGTATAGTACGATCAGACTCATTAGCATCTATGTACATGTTCTTTCCCCTGAAAGTGAAGTAGATTCTCCTCTCAGAGAACTTCATGTCGGCAGCCATGCGATCAAACCATGGTGCCCCTAGGATAGCATCCTCATGTTGGAGAGGAGAGATGAAAAATTCTTCTTTGTCAACATAGCTTTGGACATGAAGCGTCAACTTCCCAATCAAGGGAGTAACGGAGGTTTGCTGTCCCTTGAAAGCTGTGTCAACTGTTACATATGAAGTTGTGAGTAGAGCCCGGGTCAAACAAGATGAAGTCATCATGCTACCTTACCTTTCCCCAAGCATAGGAGAGAGATGATCCTTTGCAATGAGCATCCTCTTTTGGAGCTTCGATGGGGGAAGCTCTAGGAGTCTGAGTGCGAGCATTTCTTTTGGGGCAAGAACGATAACCATGTCCTTGCTCCCCACACTTAAAACATTTGTGGTCCTTGCGAAAAGTTTCAATCTCTTCAAGAGAGAGTTTATTTTTACCTTTGTAAACTATTTTCTCCTTGGACCGATTGTTGTTGTTGTTGTTGTTGGAATGGCCTTGGGAAGAATTTTGGGCATTAATTATTTTCCTTTGCATCACTTTTGTCTTTATTTTCCTTGGGCTTGACATTCCGTCTAGCCCCTTGTTGGAAATTGATGCATGAAGCAACCATGGTATGGTGGATTACTTCGCTGATAGAACTAGGCTGTTGAGAGTTGACATACTCGGCCATCTCTTCAGGTAATCCCGCATAGAATTGTTGCTTTTGCTCGGTGATGTCTATCTTTTGAAAGTCAGCAGCCTTGAGATGTAAATCCCAAAACTTGTCCGCATATTTGTGGATAGACTCATGAGAGAGAAGCCTCAAATTTCGCCATTCGGTGAGCACTTTGTACTTTGCATCACTTGCAAGGAATTGCTTCATGATGGAAACTCGTAGAGTTTTCCATGTCTTTGGGGCTTTGCCGTTGCCATGAAGGCTAGCCCACCATTGACAAGCCGATGTTTGGAAGTGCATAGCTACATGGTGTAGCTTGGAGGACTCCACGAAGCCCTCATCTCCAAAGGCCGCATCAAATTGTTGGATGAAGGCCAATACTTTGTCGGTAGCACCAAAGGTGCTGTCATAGTTGAGAAAAGAGATATTGTTTCCTCCCTCTTTGAACTTCTTTAGCTTTTGAGACCTTCGCCATGCAGGGTAGGATTTGAGATGTCCTCCCCTCTTGTATTCTCTAGGAGAATAGCCATAGCTTTCATCGGTAGAGGAGGAAGGTGAAGAAGAAGGAGAAGAGGGTAACCTCTTTCTTGCCCTTTTCTTCCTTTGTTTCCTCTCTTCCCTATTGGTGTGACGAGGAGAGGGACTATGGGTTAACTGTTTCCTCTTAGGAGGAGTTGGCGATCGTTTAGTCTGCCTTCTTCATGGAGCCACAGCTTCGGAGGAACTTACGGATTCATTACTTTCTTGATCCTGGATTCCTCCTCTCGTATGGGAGAGAGTCTTCTTTGGGGGTCTCATCAAGAGGCCTTCTAAGCTCTCTCTACTCTTGGAGAGGAAAGGAAATCCCATAAGCACGAAGTTTTTTAGTAACTTCGTCTTGCAAAGCAGGGTTGCCCATAGCTTGTCGCAACCTACTAACAAAAGATAATTAACAAACATAGGGGCATCATCATTAGCTACTTCATGTGCATCATCAAAGTTGTCAATGTTCATTCTACTCTCTTGGTTATTGTCAGCTATGTTAATTAAACTTTGTGCTTACTTAGTGTATGCTTTGGCAATTCAAAACCTTAGTTGCTACTCCTCTTAGCCTTTGAAAATAAGCACTTAAGTATCTACACCCACGGCTCGAATTGGTTAACTATAGAGAGTAGTGGAGTGGGTCTAACATAGCGAAGTTGCGGAGGGATAGCTCCTTTTGGACTTTTTAGAGTTCAATAATGGTAAAGTCGTAGGCAAGTCTAAGTAGACTCCATTATTAAGACCAAAGCTCTCGAGGTGTGCACCATATCGCACATAGTGGGCAACAAAACCGATAATAGATCCCGTTCCCACTTACCCTACCATGTAGCGATAGTGGCTGATTTGCAGGACAGAAACATGGTGCACAGGTTGCTTAGCACTTGCTGCGCAAAGGCACGCTATTCAATTAACAAAATCAACCATTAATAGGCTACTTAAGGACCTCTCTTATTAAGCAAGAAAAGAGAAACCAAATGCTCTAATACCAATGTAATGGGAATGGACTATGAACTTTGAGAAAGCGGAATTAAGAGAATTAGAGTGAGCATTTTTGTGAGATTACTTTGAGAACTTGGAGGGTGAACTTAATTGATGGTAGCAACATAACCATAGTACTTAATTAACTTGGTATGAACAATAATTTTGCAAGAGAGAGAGAATTAGAGAACACGACAAAAGATGAGGACCGGATTTACTTGGAGCCGGTCCCCCCCTCCAAAACGCGTTTGTATTATAGATTCTCCCATCAAGAGAAACTTTGTTACAATACAATCTTTGTGTTCCTTGTGACCTTGGTGATGCAATGAAGATGGAAAGCTTCATGCATCACGAGCTTGACATAAACTTTGCAAAAAGCATTAACTATCCCAAGGCCTCAAACACCTTCGAAGGTGGAGAGAGCTAGCGGGGAATGAGGGTAGGAAAGAGGAAGAAGAAACATTCCATAGGACAAAGAATTAGTTCCTCACTTGTCATCACTCTTCTTGCTTATCATAGCATAATAGCATAGTAATGAAGATGAAGAAGATGCCAACCTTAAGCATTGAAGCATGGCTCTTGGTTGGATTTGTATTCCATAGCCAAGAGTATTGGTATAGGCTCTCCACTTCTCCACAAACTTGGAGAAGGAGATGGAACTCTTGCATTTTGCAATCCACACAATGAGAGAATGTGTGTGTGTGTGTGTGTGTGGGAGAATATACCCTCCCTCTCATGCTTGGTCCACACCTCTCTCTCTCTCTCTCTCTCTCTCTCTCTCTCGTTTTATTTTATTATTTCCTTTGGGACATGTGTCCTCTTTTTCCTCTTTTGAGAGAAAGAGCTTAATTCTTTATTTTTATGTATCTAAATTCTCATTGGACCCCTTTAAAACATATCCAATAGCATTCAATGACATCATGAGGGCCACATGTGGAGGACCATTTGAACATGCATCTTTTATACTTATTAAGTCATTTGTGAATACAATACTTAGAGGACTTATTCAATCAACCAAGCACGTGTCTTTTATGCTTCTTAAGTCATTTTTTTTTTAATTGAATACTTCAAGCTTTAGTCAATCAAGCATGGACATTCATGCCTCTTGAGAACTTATCTTTGAATTTAACATCTCAAAAAACCTTAGTCATTTAAGCATAAAAATCACCTCAAGATTTGGGCAACGTTTCCACAACCACTTTAAGCGTCTTAGCACCTCATGCTTGGTACGATTCCCACCTCGAGGTTAGCCCTAGCTTGCGTAAGGTCAAAGGACTTTTTAACACTAACTGTTGGAGGTCTTTAATGAAGCTAACCCTAAGGTCTTTTAAGCTCCACTAGGTAGCATTGCTCTTTGACATACCATCTCTCATTTGGACCCCTTTACCATTGGTCCCGTATTGAGAGAGATCCGTAAGCACATATCTATATTCTAACCCTTGTTCCCATTTATTATCCCACATTAAATGATCAGTTTAATATGAGAAAATCATTTGGGTTGGTTAGATATTAGATTTTATGACATTACCTCTCTCTTGAAATTATACTCGTCCTCGACTATGAGGTAAAAGAGATAAAGCCATAGTCATAAGTCAATTTGTCTTAGTGGGTAGAGGTTCTCTTTTTACCCTCCGACATCATTCCAAGATGGATGACTAGTCCAATTGGTGCTTAGGAGACATAGCTGCCGCAAGCATGTCTGCTCTTTAGTCCATTTCAACCTCCCAAGTAGAGTGACAAATTCTACATGGTGTTTGAGAGACATCGTCATCACAAACATGATTCTTAGTATACATACTACTTAAATTTGTGCACAATAAAGAGATAATTAGTATTATAAGACAAAAACATTGATCATTTAAAAGAAACACGTACATTTGCTTACTCTAATGTAGCATTGTAAGCGTTGACAAGGTTTATACTATCCTTAAGCTGGATTCCCTGCATCCATCTAGCATCTTCAAAGGGATAATTTTTGAACTTAATAAGATACCGTCGGATAATCTTACCATGTTGTAGTACCTTGTCTTCATGCCGAAGGATAACTTTGGGTTGTACCACCTCTTCTTGGTCTTCGATTTTGGGAGGGTCTTCAATAATTGGTTCATTTGGAGGCTCTCCTTTGTAGGGCTTAAGTAGGCTCACACGAAAAGCATTGTGTATGAACCAATGGTTAGGCAACTTGAGTTAATAAGCCACCTCATTGATTGGCTCCAAAATTTGAAAAGGACCATAGTATCTTTTTGTAAGTTTAGCATAATACTTTTGATGGCCTGTAGGATTTTTGCCCATCGTTTGCCTCAATCGAGCCTTAGGAAACTTAAGTAAGACCCAATCATTTTCTTTGAATGTTAAGGCCCTTCTTTGCTTGTCAGCATCAGTTTTTTGCCTTAGTTGAGAGATGGATATAGCCTTCTTAATATTTTGAAAAGATGCTTGCAGGTCATGGCTATACTCATCGGCAGCAAAGATCTTCCCATGTACTTTAAGTAGCAACGGACTTTTAGGTCTTCCCTCTATGATTTCAAAAGGTGCTTTTCCCGTAGAAGTATGGATAGTATTATTATACGCATACTCTATAAGATGTAAGTACTTTTCCCATTGTGAGCATTGATCTACTTCTGTAACATAGGTCTTTAGTAGATCAAGAATCGTAAGATTGGCTATCTCAGTTTTGACCATCTGTTTGTGGGTGATAGGCCAAAGAGAAATTCAATCTTGTACCTAGATTTTTGAAGAGACCTTTCCAAAAATTACTGGTCATTCTAGGATCTCTATCTGAAACGATGGATTTTGGTAATCCATGGTGTTTCAAAATCTGAGATATGAAGAGAGTTGTTATTTGGTGTACCTTAATAGTCTTCTTGACAGGGATAAAGTGTGCTTGCTTGCTAAACCTGTCGACTATTGTACATATTCCCGTATTCCCATGGATAGACTTGGGTAATTTAAAGATAAAATCCATGGATATATTCTCCCATAGTGAATTAGGGATTGGCAATGGCTGGAGTAATCCAGGTTACTTCCCTCTATTATACTTGGTCTTTTGGCATACCACACATTTTGAAACATACTCTTGTATGTCCACTTTCATGGTAGGCCAATAAAAGTACGTCTCTACTCCTCGAAGAGTAAGTTGAATGCCTCTATGCCCCACATAGGGAGGAGCATGGGATTCATACGTGACTTTCTCACAAAGGGAGTGGGTAACACATAGACTATTGCCATGGAGAAGATAACCATCTTGCAAGGTGAATGGTTCCTCTTTCTTCCCTAAAGCAAGGGCTAACATTATGTCTTTAAAGTTAGTGTCAATAGCATACTCATCTATCAGAAGATAGATCAATGTGAGTTGCTATAGACACAACATTAACTTTTGGTCGTTGGTAAAGTGCACCAGCAATGTGAGCAATGTGGAAATTAAATTGCCAAAGAAAATTTGCCCACCTCATTTGTTTGTCGGAAAGCTTTATTTGTGTCATGAAGTACTTGAGACTTTGATAGTCTATTCATAAAATGAATGGAGTTCCCAATAGATAGTGCTTCCATGTGTCTAGGGCATGTAGAACAGGTAAAAGCTCTTTCTCATAAATGCCCAAGACTTGTTCATCCATATTGAGCCTTCGGCGCTTATATGCTATGGCATGCCCTTCTTGAAGCAAGAATGCTCCAAGGCAATCACCACAAGCATCACATTGGACCTCAAATGGCTTTGAGAGATCCGGAAGCTTGAGGATTGGTTGAGAGGTAAGCTTCTCTTTAAGCTTGTCAAAAGCTTTTTGCTCTTTAGTAGTCCGTGAATACTTAACGTTCTTCTTTGTTAAGTCATGTAATGGTCATGCTATTTGAGAATATTTTACTATGAAGCGTCTATAGTATGCATACATACCAATAAAGCTTTTTACCTCATGTAGATTCCTTGGATTAGGCCATGCTTTTATTACCTGTAATTTTGATGGATCCATACGGATACCATCTTGAGAGATAATATGATCTCAGTATTGAATCTCTTGAAGGAAAAATCCGCTTTTCTTTTGGTTGAGAAAAAACATATTCTCCAACAATGCTTGAAAAATCACTTGGAGATGTTGCTTATGTTCCTCCAAGGACTTGGAGTAGATGATGATATCATCAAAGAACACTCCAGTGAACTTGCGGTGGGGTCTAAACATTTTCTCCATCCAACGATTGGATGTGGCAGGTGCATTGGTCAAGCCAAAAGGCATGACTAGATATTCATAAAGACCAAACATTGTACGAAACACGGTCTTTAGAATATCCTCCTCCACTATCCTTATTTGATGATAGACACTTTTAAGGTTAATCCTATTGATGTAGGTAGAGCCTTGTAGCTTATCAAACAGAGCTTGTACTCGAGGTACGGGAAATCTGTTTTTGATAGTGATATGGTTTAGTAGGTGATAGTCCACACACATGCGGTATGTTCCATCTTTCTTTTGCACTAAAAGGACTGGAGAACAAAAGAGAGAGGAGCTAGGCCTCACCATCCCTTTGTCTACCAATTCATGTACTTGCCTCATGATCTCCTCTTGTTGAGCTTGGGAAACTCGATAAGGAGGTTTGTTAAGCGGTGAGCTTCCTGATAGGAGCTCAATTCTATGGTCATCATCCCCTCATTTTGGAGGTAAGTCCATAGGGATATCATCGGTGAACACATCTTGGAATCCTTTTAGAATGTTAGACAAGCCTAACTCTTCTTGATTCCTACCATTCACCTTTGATGAAACATTAGGACCTTTTAGGGACTTTTCGACAAAAATCGTGTATGCAGACACTGAGTTCTTCATTGATTTATCAAGGGCAAGAGGATTTACAAGTGGTATAGTAAGACCAGACTCATTACCATCTATATACATTTTATTTCCCCTGTAATTGAAGTAGATTCTCCTCTCAGGGAACTTCATGTTGGCAGCCATGCGATCAAACCATGGTGCCCCTAGGATAGCATCCTCATGTTGGAGAGGAGAGATAAAAAAGTCTTCTTTGTCGACATAGCTTTGGACATGAAGCGTCAACTTCCCAATCAAGGGAGTAACGGAGGCTTGCTATCCCTTGAAAGCTGTGTAAACCATTACAATATCTCCCACCTCAAAAGCTTGAATGCCCAACTTGGTGGCCAACTCCATTGATATGAAGTTGTGAGTAGAGCCCGGGTCAAACAAGATGAAGTCATCATGCTACCTTACCTTTCCCCAAGCATAGGAGAGAGATGATCCTTTGCAATGAGCATCCTCTTTTGGAGCTTCGATGGGGGAAGCTCTAGGAGTCTGAGTGCGAGCATTTCTTTTGGGGCAAGAACGATAACCATGTCCTTGCTCCCCACACTTAAAACATTTGTGGTCCTTGCGAAAAGTTTCAATCTCTTCAAGAGAGAGTTTATTTTTACCTTTGTAAACTATTTTCTCCTTGGACCGATTGTTGTTGTTGTTGTTGTTGGAATGGCCTTGGGAAGAATTTTGGGCATTAATTTTTTTCCTTTGCATCACTTTTGTCTTTATTTTCCTTGGGCTTGACATTCCGTCTAGCCCCTTGTTGGAAATTGATGCATGAAGCAACCATGGTATGGTGGATTACTTCGCTGATAGAACTAGGCTGTTGAGAGTTGACATACTCGGCCATCTCTTCAGGTAATCCCGCATAGAATTGTTGCTTTTGCTCGGTGATGTCTATCTTTTGAAAGTCAGCAGCCTTGAGATGTAAATCCCAAAACTTGTCCGCATATTTGTGGATAGACTCATGAGAGAGAAGCCTCAAATTTCGCCATTCGGTGAGCACTTTGTACTTTGCATCACTTGCAAGGAATTGCTTCATGATGGAAACTCGTAGAGTTTTCCATGTCTTTGGGGCTTTGCCGTTGCCATGAAGGCTAGCCCACCATTGACAAGCCGATGTTTGGAAGTGCATAGCTACATGGTGTAGCTTGGAGGACTCCACGAAGCCCTCATCTCCAAAGGCCGCATCAAATTGTTGGATGAAGGCCAATACTTTGTCGGTAGCACCAAAGGTGCTGTCATAGTTGAGAAAAGAGATATTGTTTCCTCCCTCTTTGAACTTCTTTAGCTTTTGAGACCTTCGCCATGCAGGGTAGGATTTGAGATGTCCTCCCCTCTTGTATTCTCTAGGAGAATAGCCATAGCTTTCATCGGTAGAGGAGGAAGGTGAAGAAGAAGGAGAAGAGGGTAACCTCTTTCTTGCCCTTTTCTTCCTTTGTTTCCTCTCTTCCCTATTGGTGTGACGAGGAGAGGGACTATGGGTTAACTGTTTCCTCTTAGGAGGAGTTGGCGATCGTTTAGTCTGCCTTCTTCATGGAGCCACAGCTTCGGAGGAACTTACGGATTCATTACTTTCTTGATCCTGGATTCCTCCTCTCGTATGGGAGAGAGTCTTCTTTGGGGGTCTCATCAAGAGGCCTTCTAAGCTCTCTCTACTCTTGGAGAGGAAAGGAAATCCCATAAGCACGAAGTTTTTTAGTAACTTCGTCTTGCAAAGCAGGGTTGCCCATAGCTTGTCGCAACCTACTAACAAAAGATAATTAACAAACATAGGGGCATCATCATTAGCTACTTCATGTGCATCATCAAAGTTGTCAATGTTCATTCTACTCTCTTGGTTATTGTCAGCTATGTTAATTAAACTTTGTGCTTACTTAGTGTATGCTTTGGCAATTCAAAACCTTAGTTGCTACTCCTCTTAGCCTTTGAAAATAAGCACTTAAGTATCTACACCCACGGCTCGAATTGGTTAACTATAGAGAGTAGTGGAGTGGGTCTAACATAGCGAAGTTGCGGAGGGATAGCTCCTTTTGGACTTTTTAGAGTTCAATAATGGTAAAGTCGTAGGCAAGTCTAAGTAGACTCCATTATTAAGACCAAAGCTCTCGAGGTGTGCACCATATCGCACATAGTGGGCAACAAAACCGATAATAGATCCCGTTCCCACTTACCCTACCATGTAGCGATAGTGGCTGATTTGCAGGACAGAAACATGGTGCACAGGTTGCTTAGCACTTGCTGCGCAAAGGCACGCTATTCAATTAACAAAATCAACCATTAATAGGCTACTTAAGGACCTCTCTTATTAAGCAAGAAAAGAGAAACCAAATGCTCTAATACCAATGTAATGGGAATGGACTATGAACTTTGAGAAAGCGGAATTAAGAGAATTAGAGTGAGCATTTTTGTGAGATTACTTTGAGAACTTGGAGGGTGAACTTAATTGATGGTAGCAACATAACCATAGTACTTAATTAACTTGGTATGAACAATAATTTTGCAAGAGAGAGAGAATTAGAGAACACGACAAAAGATGAGGACCGGATTTACTTGGAGCCGGTCCCCCCCTCCAAAACGCGTTTGTATTATAGATTCTCCCATCAAGAGAAACTTTGTTACAATACAATCTTTGTGTTCCTTGTGACCTTGGTGATGCAATGAAGATGGAAAGCTTCATGCATCACGAGCTTGACATAAACTTTGCAAAAAGCATTAACTATCCCAAGGCCTCAAACACCTTCGAAGGTGGAGAGAGCTAGCGGGGAATGAGGGTAGGAAAGAGGAAGAAGAAACATTCCATAGGACAAAGAATTAGTTCCTCACTTGTCATCACTCTTCTTGCTTATCATAGCATAATAGCATAGTAATGAAGATGAAGAAGATGCCAACCTTAAGCATTGAAGCATGGCTCTTGGTTGGATTTGTATTCCATAGCCAAGAGTATTGGTATAGGCTCTCCACTTCTCCACAAACTTGGAGAAGGAGATGGAACTCTTGCATTTTGCAATCCACACAATGAGAGAATGTGTGTGTGTGTGTGTGTGTGGGAGAATATACCCTCCCTCTCATGCTTGGTCCACACCTCTCTCTCTCTCTCTCTCTCTCTCTCTCTCTCTCGTTTTATTTTATTATTTCCTTTGGGACATGTGTCCTCTTTTTCCTCTTTTGAGAGAAAGAGCTTAATTCTTTATTTTTATGTATCTAAATTCTCATTGGACCCCTTTAAAACATATCCAATAGCATTCAATGACATCATGAGGGCCACATGTGGAGGACCATTTGAACATGCATCTTTTATACTTATTAAGTCATTTGTGAATACAATACTTAGAGGACTTATTCAATCAACCAAGCACGTGTCTTTTATGCTTCTTAAGTCATTTTTTTTTTAATTGAATACTTCAAGCTTTAGTCAATCAAGCATGGACATTCATGCCTCTTGAGAACTTATCTTTGAATTTAACATCTCAAAAAACCTTAGTCATTTAAGCATAAAAATCACCTCAAGATTTGGGCAACGTTTCCACAACCACTTTAAGCGTCTTAGCACCTCATGCTTGGTACGATTCCCACCTCGAGGTTAGCCCTAGCTTGCGTAAGGTCAAAGGACTTTTTAACACTAACTGTTGGAGGTCTTTAATGAAGCTAACCCTAAGGTCTTTTAAGCTCCACTAGGTAGCATTGCTCTTTGACATACCATCTCTCATTTGGACCCCTTTACCATTGGTCCCGTATTGAGAGAGATCCGTAAGCACATATCTATATTCTAACCCTTGTTCCCATTTATTATCCCACATTAAATGATCAGTTTAATATGAGAAAATCATTTGGGTTGGTTAGATATTAGATTTTATGACATTACCTCTCTCTTGAAATTATACTCGTCCTCGACTATGAGGTAAAAGAGATAAAGCCATAGTCATAAGTCAATTTGTCTTAGTGGGTAGAGGTTCTCTTTTTACCCTCCGACATCATTCCAAGATGGATGACTAGTCCAATTGGTGCTTAGGAGACATAGCTGCCGCAAGCATGTCTGCTCTTTAGTCCATTTCAACCTCCCAAGTAGAGTGACAAATTCTACATGGTGTTTGAGAGACATCGTCATCACAAACATGATTCTTAGTATACATACTACTTAAATTTGTGCACAATAAAGAGATAATTAGTATTATAAGACAAAAACATTGATCATTTAAAAGAAACACGTACATTTGCTTACTCTAATGTAGCATTGTAAGCGTTGACAAGGTTTATACTATCCTTAAGCTGGATTCCCTGCATCCATCTAGCATCTTCAAAGGGATAATTTTTGAACTTAATAAGATACCGTCGGATAATCTTACCATGTTGTAGTACCTTGTCTTCATGCCGAAGGATAACTTTGGGTTGTACCACCTCTTCTTGGTCTTCGATTTTGGGAGGGTCTTCAATAATTGGTTCATTTGGAGGCTCTCCTTTGTAGGGCTTAAGTAGGCTCACACGAAAAGCATTGTGTATGAACCAATGGTTAGGCAACTTGAGTTAATAAGCCACCTCATTGATTGGCTCCAAAATTTGAAAAGGACCATAGTATCTTTTTGTAAGTTTAGCATAATACTTTTGATGGCCTGTAGGATTTTTGCCCATCGTTTGCCTCAATCGAGCCTTAGGAAACTTAAGTAAGACCCAATCATTTTCTTTGAATGTTAAGGCCCTTCTTTGCTTGTCAGCATCAGTTTTTTGCCTTAGTTGAGAGATGGATATAGCCTTCTTAATATTTTGAAAAGATGCTTGCAGGTCATGGCTATACTCATCGGCAGCAAAGATCTTCCCATGTACTTTAAGTAGCAACGGACTTTTAGGTCTTCCCTCTATGATTTCAAAAGGTGCTTTTCCCGTAGAAGTATGGATAGTATTATTATACGCATACTCTATAAGATGTAAGTACTTTTCCCATTGTGAGCATTGATCTACTTCTGTAACATAGGTCTTTAGTAGATCAAGAATCGTAAGATTGGCTATCTCAGTTTTGACCATCTGTTTGTGGGTGATAGGCCAAAGAGAAATTCAATCTTGTACCTAGATTTTTGAAGAGACCTTTCCAAAAATTACTGGTCATTCTAGGATCTCTATCTGAAACGATGGATTTTGGTAATCCATGGTGTTTCAAAATCTGAGATATGAAGAGAGTTGTTATTTGGTGTACCTTAATAGTCTTCTTGACAGGGATAAAGTGTGCTTGCTTGCTAAACCTGTCGACTATTGTACATATTCCCGTATTCCCATGGATAGACTTGGGTAATTTAAAGATAAAATCCATGGATATATTCTCCCATAGTGAATTAGGGATTGGCAATGGCTGGAGTAATCCAGGTTACTTCCCTCTATTATACTTGGTCTTTTGGCATACCACACATTTTGAAACATACTCTTGTATGTCCACTTTCATGGTAGGCCAATAAAAGTACGTCTCTACTCCTCGAAGAGTAAGTTGAATGCCTCTATGCCCCACATAGGGAGGAGCATGGGATTCATACGTGACTTTCTCACAAAGGGAGTGGGTAACACATAGACTATTGCCATGGAGAAGATAACCATCTTGCAAGGTGAATGGTTCCTCTTTCTTCCCTAAAGCAAGGGCTAACATTATGTCTTTAAAGTTAGTGTCAATAGCATACTCATCTATCAGAAGATAGATCAATGTGAGTTGCTATAGACACAACATTAACTTTTGGTCGTTGGTAAAGTGCACCAGCAATGTGAGCAATGTGGAAATTAAATTGCCAAAGAAAATTTGCCCACCTCATTTGTTTGTCGGAAAGCTTTATTTGTGTCATGAAGTACTTGAGACTTTGATAGTCTATTCATAAAATGAATGGAGTTCCCAATAGATAGTGCTTCCATGTGTCTAGGGCATGTAGAACAGGTAAAAGCTCTTTCTCATAAATGCCCAAGACTTGTTCATCCATATTGAGCCTTCGGCGCTTATATGCTATGGCATGCCCTTCTTGAAGCAAGAATGCTCCAAGGCAATCACCACAAGCATCACATTGGACCTCAAATGGCTTTGAGAGATCCGGAAGCTTGAGGATTGGTTGAGAGGTAAGCTTCTCTTTAAGCTTGTCAAAAGCTTTTTGCTCTTTAGTAGTCCGTGAATACTTAACGTTCTTCTTTGTTAAGTCATGTAATGGTCATGCTATTTGAGAATATTTTACTATGAAGCGTCTATAGTATGCATACATACCAATAAAGCTTTTTACCTCATGTAGATTCCTTGGATTAGGCCATGCTTTTATTACCTGTAATTTTGATGGATCCATACGGATACCATCTTGAGAGATAATATGATCTCAGTATTGAATCTCTTGAAGGAAAAATCCGCTTTTCTTTTGGTTGAGAAAAAACATATTCTCCAACAATGCTTGAAAAATCACTTGGAGATGTTGCTTATGTTCCTCCAAGGACTTGGAGTAGATGATGATATCATCAAAGAACACTCCAGTGAACTTGCGGTGGGGTCTAAACATTTTCTCCATCCAACGATTGGATGTGGCAGGTGCATTGGTCAAGCCAAAAGGCATGACTAGATATTCATAAAGACCAAACATTGTACGAAACACGGTCTTTAGAATATCCTCCTCCACTATCCTTATTTGATGATAGACACTTTTAAGGTTAATCCTATTGATGTAGGTAGAGCCTTGTAGCTTATCAAACAGAGCTTGTACTCGAGGTACGGGAAATCTGTTTTTGATAGTGATATGGTTTAGTAGGTGATAGTCCACACACATGCGGTATGTTCCATCTTTCTTTTGCACTAAAAGGACTGGAGAACAAAAGAGAGAGGAGCTAGGCCTCACCATCCCTTTGTCTACCAATTCATGTACTTGCCTCATGATCTCCTCTTGTTGAGCTTGGGAAACTCGATAAGGAGGTTTGTTAAGCGGTGAGCTTCCTGATAGGAGCTCAATTCTATGGTCATCATCCCCTCATTTTGGAGGTAAGTCCATAGGGATATCATCGGTGAACACATCTTGGAATCCTTTTAGAATGTTAGACAAGCCTAACTCTTCTTGATTCCTACCATTCACCTTTGATGAAACATTAGGACCTTTTAGGGACTTTTCGACAAAAATCGTGTATGCAGACACTGAGTTCTTCATTGATTTATCAAGGGCAAGAGGATTTACAAGTGGTATAGTAAGACCAGACTCATTACCATCTATATACATTTTATTTCCCTGTAATTGAAGTAGATTCTCCTCTCAGGAAACTTCATGTTGGCAGCCATGCGATCAAACCATGGTGCCCCTAGGATAGCATCCTCATGTTGGAGAGGAGAGATAAAAAAGTCTTCTTTGTCGACATAGCTTTGGACATGAAGCGTCAACTTCCCAATCAAGGGAGTAACGGAGGCTTGCTATCCCTTGAAAGCTGTGTAAACCATTACAATATCTCCCACCTCAAAAGCTTGAATGCCCAACTTGGTGGCCAACTCCATTGATATGAAGTTGTGAGTAGAGCCCGGGTCAAACAAGATGAAGTCATCATGCTACCTTACCTTTCCCCAAGCATAGGAGAGAGATGATCCTTTGCAATGAGCATCCTCTTTTGGAGCTTCGATGGGGGAAGCTCTAGGAGTCTGAGTGCGAGCATTTCTTTTGGGGCAAGAACGATAACCATGTCCTTGCTCCCCACACTTAAAACATTTGTGGTCCTTGCGAAAAGTTTCAATCTCTTCAAGAGAGAGTTTATTTTTACCTTTGTAAACTATTTTCTCCTTGGACCGATTGTTGTTGTTGTTGTTGTTGGAATGGCCTTGGGAAGAATTTTGGGCATTAATTTTTTTCCTTTGCATCACTTTTGTCTTTATTTTCCTTGGGCTTGACATTCCGTCTAGCCCCTTGTTGGAAATTGATGCATGAAGCAACCATGGTATGGTGGATTACTTCGCTGATAGAACTAGGCTGTTGAGAGTTGACATACTCGGCCATCTCTTCAGGTAATCCCGCATAGAATTGTTGCTTTTGCTCGGTGATGTCTATCTTTTGAAAGTCAGCAGCCTTGAGATGTAAATCCCAAAACTTGTCCGCATATTTGTGGATAGACTCATGAGAGAGAAGCCTCAAATTTCGCCATTCGGTGAGCACTTTGTACTTTGCATCACTTGCAAGGAATTGCTTCATGATGGAAACTCGTAGAGTTTTCCATGTCTTTGGGGCTTTGCCGTTGCCATGAAGGCTAGCCCACCATTGACAAGCCAATTTTTGGAAGTGCATAGCTACATGGTGTAGCTTGGAGGACTCCACGAAGCCCTCATCTCCAAAGGCCGCATCAAATTGTTGGATGAAGGCCAATACTTTGTCGGTAGCACCAAAGGTGCTGTCATAGTTGAGAAAAGAGATATTGTTTCCTCCCTCTTTGAACTTCTTTAGCTTTTGAGACCTTCGCCATGCAGGGTAGGATTTGAGATGTCCTCCCCTCTTGTATTCTCTAGGAGAATAGCCATAGCTTTCATCGGTAGAGGAGGAAGGTGAAGAAGAAGGAGAAGAGGGTAACCTCTTTCTTGCCCTTTTCTTCCTTTGTTTCCTCTCTTCCCTATTGGTGTGACGAGGAGAGGGACTATGGGTTAACTGTTTCCTCTTAGGAGGAGTTGGCGATCGTTTAGTCTGCCTTCTTCATGGAGCCACAGCTTCGGAGGAACTTACGGATTCATTACTTTCTTGATCCTGGATTCCTCCTCTCGTATGGGAGAGAGTCTTCTTTGGGGGTCTCATCAAGAGGCCTTCTAAGCTCTCTCTACTCTTGGAGAGGAAAGGAAATCCCATAAGCACGAAGTTTTTTAGTAACTTCGTCTTGCAAAGCAGGGTTGCCCATAGCTTGTCGCAACCTACTAACAAAAGATAATTAACAAACATAGGGGCATCATCATTAGCTACTTCATGTGCATCATCAAAGTTGTCAATGTTCATTCTACTCTCTTGGTTATTGTCAGCCATGTTAATTAAACTTATGTGCTTACTTAGTGTATGATTTGGCAATTCAAAACCTTAGTTGCTACTCCTCTTAGCCTTTGAAAATAGGCACTTAAGTATCTACACCCACGGCTCGAATTGGTTAATTATAGAGAGTAGTGGAGTGGGTCTAACATAGTGAAGTTGTCGAGGGATAGCTCCTTTCAAACTATTTATAGCTAATTAATGGTAAAGCTATAGGCCAGTCTAAGAAGACTCCATTAATAAGACCAAAGCTCCCGAGGTGTGCACCATATCCCACATAGTGGGCTCAACAAAACCAATAATAGATCCCAATCCCACTTACCCTAATATAATTAACAAAATCAACCATTAATAGGCTACTTAAGGACCTCTCTTATTAAGCAAGAAAAGAGAAACCAAATGCTGTGATATCAATGTAATGGGAATGGCCTATGAACTTTGAGAATAGTGAAATTAAGAGGATTAGAGTGAGCATTTTTGTGAGATTACTTTGAGAACTTAGAGGGTACTTAATTAACATGGCATGAACAATACTTTTGCAACAAAGAGAGAGAGAATTAGAGAACACGACAATAGATGAGGACCGGATTTACTTGGAGCCGGTCCCCCCTCCAAAGGGCGTTTGTATTATAGATTCTCCCATCAAGAGAGACTTTGTTACAATACAATCTTTGTGTTCCTTGTGACCTTGGTGATACTATGAAGATGGAAAGCTTCATGCATCATGAGCTTAACATAAACTTTGTAAAAAGCATTATCTATCCCAAGCCTCAATCCCAAGCCCTCAAAAACCTTCGAAGGTGGAGAGAGCTAGCGGGGAATGAGGGTAGGGAAGAGGAAGAAGAAACATTCCATAGGAGAAAGAAATAGTTCCTCACTTATTCTCACTCTTTTTGCTTCACATAGCATAATAGCATAGTAATGAAGATGAAGAAGATGTCAAGCTTAAGCATTGAAGCATGGCTCTTGGTTGGATTTGCATTCCATAGCTAAGAGTATTGGTGTAGGCTCTCCACTTCTAAACAAACTTGGAGAAGGAGACGAAGCTCTTGCATTTTGCACTTCACACAATGAGGCAATGTGTGTGTATGTGTGTGTGTGTGGGAGAATATACCCTCCCTCTCATTCTTGGTCCACACCTCTCTCTCTCTCTCGTATTATTTTATTATTTCCTTTGGACATGTGTCCTCTTTTTCCTCTTTTGAGAGAAAGAACTTAATTATTTATTTTTATGTATCCAAATTATCATTGGACCCCTTTAAAACCTAACCAATAGCATTAAAACACATCATGAGGGCCACATGTGGAGGACCATTTGAACATGTATCTTTTATGCTTATTAAGTCATTTGGTTGAATACAATACTTCAAGGACTTATTCAATCAAGCAAGTATGTATCTTTTATGCTTCTTAAGTCATTTGTTTTGAATTGAATACTTCAAACCTTAGTCATTCAAGCATGGACGTTCATGCCTCTTGAGAACTTATCTTTGAATTTAGCATTTCAAAAAACCTTAGTCATTTGAGCATAAAAATCACCTCAAGCTTTGGGCAAGGTTCCCACAACCACTTTAAGCGTTTTAGCACCTCATGCTTGGGTACGATTCCCACCTCAAGGTTAGCCCTAGCTTGCGTAAGGTCAAATAAATTTTTAACACTAACTGTTGGAGGTATTTAATGAAGCTAACCCTAAGGTCTTTTAAGCTCCATTAGGTAGAATTGCTCTTTTGAAGACCATCTCTCATTTGGACCCCTTTACCATTGGCCCCGTATTGAGATAGATCCATAAGCACATGTCTATATTCTAACCCTTGTTCTTGTTTATTATCCCACATTAAATGATCAGTTTAATATGAGAAAATCATTTGGGTTGGTTAGATATTAGATTTTATGACACTACCTCTCTCTTGAAATCATAGTCATCCTCGACTATGAGGTAAAAGAGATAAAGCCATAGTCATTAGCCAATTGTCTTAGCGGGTAGAGGATCCCTTTTTACCCTACGACATCATTCCAAGATGGATGACTAATCCATTTGGTGCTTCAGAGACATAGCTGCCAAGCATGTCTGCTCTTTAGTCCATTTCAACCTCCCTGCATCCATCTAGCATCTGCAAAGGGATAATTTTTTAACTTAATAAGATACCGTCGGATAATCTTACCATGTCGTAGTACCTTGTCTGCATGCCGAAGGATAGCTTTGGGTTGTAGCACCTCTTCTTGGTCTTCGATTTTGGGAGGGTCTTCAATAATTGGCTCATTTGGAGGCTCTCCTTTGTAGGGCTTAAGTAGGCTCACACAAACAACATTGTGTATGAGCCAATGGTTAGGCAACTTGAGTTGATAAGCCACCTCATTGGTTGCCTTCAAAATTTGAAAAGGACCATAATATCTTTTTGTTAGTTTAGCATAATACTTTTGATGGCCCGTAAGATTTTTGCCAATCGTTTGCCTCAATCGAGCCTTAGGAAACTTAAGTCAGACCCAATCATTTTCTTTGAATGTTAAGGCCCTTCTATGCTTGTCAGCAGCATTTTTTGCCTTAGTTGAGAGATGGATATAGCCTCCTTAATATTTTGAAAAGATGCTTGCAGGTCATGGCTATACTCATCGGCAGCGAAGATCTTCTCATGTACCTTAGGTAGCAAGGGACTTTTAGGTCTTCCCACTATGATTTCAAAAGGTGCTTTTCTCGTAGAAGTATGGATAGTATTATTATATGCATACTCTATAAGACGTAAGTACTTTTCCCATTGTGAGCGTTGATTTACTTCTGTAACATAGGTCTTTAGTAGATCAAAAATCGTAAGTTTTTTGAAGAGACCTTTCCAGAAATTACTGGTCATTCTAGGATCTCTATCTAACATGATGGATTTTGGCAATCTATGGTGTTTGAAATCTGAGATATGAAGAGAGTTGCCATTTGGTGTGCCTTAATAGTCTCCTTGACAGGGATAAAGTGTGCTTGCTTGCTAAACCTGCGACTATTGTCCATATTTCGGTATTCCCATGGATAGACTTGAGTAATCCAAAGATAAAATTCATGGATATATTCTCGCATGGTGAGTTAGGGATTGGCAA
Source organism: Adiantum capillus-veneris (assembly GCF_014529385.1). NCBI lineage: Eukaryota > Viridiplantae > Streptophyta > Polypodiopsida > Polypodiales > Pteridaceae > Adiantum > Adiantum capillus-veneris. The sequence continues at coordinate 171,557,089 of NC_140935.1, forward strand.
TGGCTGGAGTAATCCAGGTTGCTTCCCTCTATCATACTTGGTCTTTTGGCATACCACACATTTTGAAACATACTCTTGTATGTCCACTTTCATGGTAGGCCAATAAAAGTACGTCTCTACTTCTCGAAGAGTAGGTTGAATGCCTCTATGCCCCACATAGGGAGGAGCATGGAATTCATACATGACTTTCTCATGAAGGGAGTCGGTAATACATAGCCTATTGCCATGGAGAAGATAACCATCCTCCAAGGTAATTGGTTCCTCTTTCTTCCCTGAAGCAAGTGCTGACATTATGTCTTTAAAGTCAGGGTCAGTAGCATACTCATCTATTAGAAGATAGATCATTGTGAGGTACTATAGACACAACATTAAGTTTTCATCAACGTGAAAGTGCATCAGCCACTTGATTGTGCTTACTAGCAATGTGAGCAATATGAAAATTAAATTGCAAATGAATGGAGTTCCCAATAGATAGTGCTTCCATGTGTCAAGGGCATGTAGAACAACTAAAAGCTCTTTCTCATAAATGCCCAAGACCTGTTCATCCGTATTGAGCCTTCGACTCTCATATGCTATGGCATGCCCTTCTTGAAGCAAGACTTCTCCAAGGCAATCACCACAAGCATCACATTGGACCTCAAATGGCTTTGAGAGATCTGGAAGCATGAGGACTGGTTGAGAGGTAAGCTTCTTTTTAAGCTTGTCAAAAGCTTTTTGCTCCTTAGCAGTCCATGAATACTTAATGTTCTTCTTTGTTAAGTCATGTAATGGTCCTGCTATTTGAGAAAATTTTGCTATGAAGCGTCTGTAGTATGCACACATACCATTAAAGCTTCTTAGCTCATGTAGATTCCTTGGATTAGGCCATGCTTTTATCACCTCTAATTTTGATGGATCCATACGGATACCATCTTGAGAGATAATATGACCTAAGTATTGAATCTCTTGAAGGAAAAATCCGCTTTTCTTTTGGTTGCGAAAAAGCTTTTTCTCCCTCAATGCTTGAAAAATCACTTGGAGATGTTTCTTGTGTTCCTCCAAGGACTTGGAGTAGATGATGATATCATTAAAGAACACTCCAGTGAACTTGCGGTGGGGTCTAAATACTTTCTCCATTCAACGATTGGATGTGGCAGGTGCATTGATAAAGCCAAAAGGCATGACTAGATATTCATAAAGACCAAACATTGTACAAAACATGGTCTTTAGGATATCTTTCTCCACTATCCTTATTTGATGATAGCCACTTTTAAGGTTAATCCTACTGAAGTAGGTAGAGCCTTATAGCTTATCAAACAGATCTTGTACCCGAGGTACGGGAAATCTGTTTTTGATAGTGTTATGGTTTAGTGCGTGATAGTCCACACACATGCGGTATGCTCCATCTTTCTTTTGCACTAAAAGGAGTGGAGAACAAAAAGGAGAGGAGCTAGGCCTCACAATCCCTTTGTCTACCAATTCTTGTACTTGCCTCATGATCTCCTCTTGTTGAGCTTGGGAAACTTGATAAGGAGGTTTGTTAGGCGGTGAGCTTCTTGATAGGAGCTCAATTCGATGGTCATCATCCCCTCGTTTTGGAGGTAAGTCCATAGGGATATCATCGATGAACACATCTTGGAATCCTTTTAGACATTTAGACAAGTGTAACTCTTCTTCATTCCTACCATTCACCTTTGATAAAACATTAGGACCTTTTAGGGACTTTTTGACAAAAATCATGTACGCAGACACTGAGTTCTTCATTGATTTATCAAGGGCAAGAGGATTTACAAGTGGTATAGTACGACCAGACTCATTAGCATCTATATACATGTTCTTTCCCCTGTAGGTGAAGTAGATTCTCCTCTCAGGGAACTTTATGTTGGCAGCCATGCGATCAAACCATGGTGCCCCTAGGATAGCATCCTCATGTTGGAGAGGAGAGATGAAAAAGTCTTCTTTGTCGACATAGCTTTGGACATGAAGCGTCAACTTCCCAATAAAGGGAGTAACGGAGGCTTGCTGTCCCTTGAAAGCTGTGTCAACCGTTACAATATCTCCCATCTCAAAAGCTTATATGCCCAACTTGGTGGCCAACTCTGTTGTATGAAGTTGTGAGTAGAGCCAAGGGTCAAACAAGATGAAGGAATCATGCTCCCTTACCTTTCCCCAAGCATAGGAGAGAGATGATCCTTTACTATGAGCATCCTCTTTTGGAGCTTCAATGGCGGAAGCTCTAGGAGTCTCATTGCGAGCATTTCTTTTGGGGCAAGAACGATAACCATGTCTTTGCTCCCCACACTTAAAACATTTGTGATCCTTGCGAAAAGTTTCAAGCTCTTTAGGAGAGAGTTTATTTTTACCTTTGCAAACTCTTTTCTCCTTCGACCAATTGTTGTTGTTGTTGTTGGAATGGCCTTGGGAAGAATTTTGAGCATTACTTTTTTTCCTTTGCATCACTTTTGTCTTTATTTTCCTTGGGCTTGACATTCCGTCTAGCCCCTTGTTGGAAATTGATGTGCGAAGCAACCATGGTATGGTGGATTACTTCGTTGATAGAACTAGGCCGTTGAGAGTCGACATACTCGGCCATCTCTTCAGGTAATCCTGCACATAATTGTTGCTTTTGCTTGGCAAAGTCTATCTTTTGAAAGACATTAGCCTTGAAATGTAAATCCCAAAACTTGTCCACATATTTGTGGATAGACTCATGAGAGAGAAGCCTCAAACTCCGCCATTCGGTGAGCACTTTGTACTTTGCATCACTTGCAAGGAATTGCTTCATGATGGAAACTTGTAGAGTTTTCCATGTCTTTGGTTGCCATGAAGGCTAGCCCACCATTGACGAGCCGATTTTTGGAAGTGCATAGCTACATTGTGTAGCTTGGAGGAGTCGGTGAAGCCCTCATCTCCAAAGGCCGCATCAAATTGTTGGATGAAGGCCAATACTTTGTCAGTAGCACCAAAGGTGCCATCATAGGATAGAAAAGAGATACTTTTTCCTCCCTCTTTGAACTTCTTTAGCTTTTGTGACCTTCGCCATGCAGGGTAAGATTTGCGATGTCCTCCCCTCTTGTATTCTCTAGGAGAATAGCCATAGCTTTCATCAGTAGAGGAGGAGCCACATCTTCGGAGGAACTTAGGGATTGTTTGAGAACAGATCAAACGGGTGCCCAATTGGTCAGACACATAGCTGAACACCACATTTGTACTCTATTAGTTTTTCGAGCTAGTGTAGTAATACTCGTTGTAAATCGTGATCACAGAGTAGTGGATCAATCCCCTGAGTTGTAATGTTGTGATGATATATGGAAAGGTCCATGTGAACCAGCCATTGGCCATTTAGAATGCCGTAGGTATAAAGGTCAATAACTTTAATGTGAAAGGAAGGCTTATCTTTAGAAGAAGAAGGGAGCTCAAAAAACGTACGCTCAAGCTACGAGCTGCTCCAACCTTGTAATCATCGCAGTTAATGAATGGGTAATCAGTTTTTAAATCCAAAACTTGCATTGTGTTCCTCTCTCTTTGCTCTTTAAATTAAGTGTAAGCATTGTCAGTTTGATGTGGTTTGCAACTACACGTCTGTGATCTATAATTGCAGATTTGAGTGCTTAAATCATTGTTTTTAGTCGTTTTGACCATAGGAGAGTGTTCTTAGACCATAGGGCGACCTTTCTAGACTGACCTGTTGCAGTTTTTGTGACCTTTTTCATGATAGATCGTGAGTTTGGTACCCTGTCGGATTGCGATCAAACTTGCTAGGATAGTGCCCCTAGGTGTCCTAGACCTCCTCCTAAAGTTTCGTTGCATTTTGAGTTTGTTCAAGTGCCGAAATGGCGTGATGACCTAGAGTTGTGAGAAAGGACATAGGCAAATTTCCCTGATCATTGAGTGTTGGTTTGCTTGTTGAGCTAGTGTGTTTGCTTGTTAAGGTTCACTTTGTGAAATTGACGATCTCATAGAGTCTCCGTGCCCCATCCGAGTCACTTTCCCTGAGTATTGACATTATGTTAGTGCTAGAAAGCTACGCTGCAGACGTCCGTCACAGCGACCCGCTAACATTGGCGCCGCTGTTGGGGATATGATCCTTAGATGGTGAGTAACTAGTGCGTATTTAGAGTGTTCTTTTTCTAAAGATTAGTCCTTCCATTGCATTCACACTTTAGCAGTGAAGCAGCTAGACACGGGGTTTAGTGCTTGATAGAGTCTAGAAGTGGAGGACTTGCTAGATATATTCTTGAGAAGTAAAGAGCGTTGTGAGTGAGATAGCCAAAAGCATTTCATTCTTCGATTTTCTCTATGCTTTCAACGTGTTGTACCGCTTTTTGTTTCGACTTTATTTTGTACCATTTTATTTGTTTTTGTTTCATGGTTCATTTTAGTACTTAGGAGTAGGGTAAATAGAAACGACCACCATCAAAATTGGGCTAAAAGATTGAGGAAAAAAAGGGTGAAAACCATATTTTGGCAAACACGATCATAACTATGAAATCTTGAAAATTTGATGGTAGAGTGCTCAAAAGTGATCCAAATTCAAAAATTTGTGGATCTAAGGCATCAACATACTCTCTAGAACAAATCTGGAAAGTTTGGCCAGAATCTGTGGAGGAACGTGGATCGTGATCCATGAACCCCATAAAACCATTTTTGGTGAAAAGTGACCAGTTACAGTGAGCATCAGTGGGAAACTGCTTTGATCAAGTTTGCTTGAAAGAAAAACTCAAATATCACTTTAGAATTGGCTATTAGGGCAAAAATAGTAAAACAGGCATTGCAGACACAAAATTGAGCAAATCTTGAGATTTTGGGATCCAAATTCAAAAAGGGGTGAGATTTGGCTTCTACAGGGCATAAAGAACCAACATAACAAAATTCATGAAAAAATGCTGCCACATGGATCGCGATCCATGTACCTTTTTTGGGGCTAATATTTGACAAGTACATCCTTGATATCATTTGGAACAACTTTTCCAAAAGGCACTATGTCAAAAAATTGAAAAAAGTTGGTCAAAATAGACAAATATAGAAACTAGTCAAAAACTACAGGACAGACAGAAAAAATTGCTTTTGAATGACAAAAACTAGTCCAAATACAAAACTTTTTATACCATAGCATCTAGTAAACATGTTGATTCTGATGGTACCAAGAAATGTCAGTTTGGTTTCCAAACATGGATCGCGATCCATGTACCTCATGAAAAATTTTGAAATTTTTTTGGCTGAGATTTGAGCAGTAGGTAGCTGGTACCATTTAGAACAATTTTCCCAAAATAACCATATGCAAAAAAGTTGTAAAAAGTGGTCAAAAGAGCCAAAAATAGAACATTGGATCAAAAACAAAAAGGGACCTAAAGAGTCAAAGATTAACTCGAGAGGTTCAGTCTGGGTCGACAAAGTGTTTGAACGTTTGGATGCGATCTTGAAAGCTTATGAAGCTAGGCTAAAACCCAACCAAACCCAAGAGGATAGATGGCTAATGTACCCTCATCCAAGGTCTGAAAAAGAGAGGTTGTAAATGTGCAAGGAGCTCATCCAGAAGGCCCAAGCTCTTATGGAACCACATGTTCCAGATGCTCCAAAAACGGAGGTGCTAATCCGCGATGAAGTCCAAGAATTGGAGAGCCAGGGTATTGTAAACAGAGACCAGGAAGAGCCGGGAGTTGAGGCACCTTTAGATACAAGGGAAGTAGCCAATACCACAGATGGGGTGGGCTCACAAGCAGTGATGCCTATTCCGGAGGTAGAAGAACCGTGGCCACAACTCCTTGTGGGAATCAATCAGAAACCGAAAAGATGGTAGTGCTACCTTACAATCAGCACCTATTTCTGAGATAAACATGGATCACGAATTTTTCCGGCAAGATATAAGATCTCTATATGGGGATGTTGGGTCTGTCACATCTGAAGAGAGTAAACCACGCTCCCTAAAGACGTTGCCATCTTTCATAGAAGAACTTGAAAAATCGGAGGTTAAAATGGTACCTTCTCAATGGAAAGCCACACCAAAAATGATGGATACCAAGAGCTTGCATGAATTGATGTCTTCTCCTATACAATGCACACTTTTTCTCTCAGAGCTACTAAAAATTAGACCGCATCTATGGGGCCAAATGGGCAAACACTTCGAAAATATGGGGTTGAAAATCCCTTCACATGACCAACTTGCATATGAAAACATGGATGGCACCTTGCCTAAGAAACCACAAACAAAGCCAGTACCAGTAAATAAGGTGGGTGACTACTATGAAGGAGAACAAGGAAACACCACCTTATCACTTGAGTACAAAGGAGTAAAGACGGTTGCTATATTAGATAGTGGGGCAGGAATTTCCATTGCAACCAAAGAGATATTGACAAAATGGGGAAAGCCCGCTCTTAGGAAAACTCCAATGAAACTGCATGGATACACGGAGAAACTGATTTGAATATTAGAACAGATTATTGTATCCTCGTATGGCATAGAGTATGAGCACACCTTTGCCATGATGAATTTTGACAAGAGCAGCAACTTTGACATCATATTGGGCAGACCATTCATGCGTCAACTCAAAATGGTACAAGACTGGGGCTATGACTATATCTACTTGAGACACAAAGAGGTCACAACAAAAATCAGTGTCAAAGATCATAGTTATAGAGATGTAGTGCGAACCCCAGGGGAAGACTTAAACTCCACAATTGATTTGGAAAGCAAAGTGTATATTTGGATGTATGGAGCTCCTGAGAGTGGAAGTCTTAGAAAGCAAGATTGCATCCTAGAGCGTTCAGTAGAGGACGAGGTATATGTACCAGAACCTTTTCCAGAGGAGTTATTTGAACCCTTTGGATGGGATCAAAATACTGGCGACTCTTGATGTGTGTGTGAATGAGGTGACCCTGACTAAATTTTGCGATGAATATGGGTATGATATAACTTCCTTATTTACGATAAAGATGTTGAAGGAAGCTAATGAAGTTTGTGAGTGTGAAAGCAGAAAAGGTGAGACAGATTTCTACATCATGGAGCATGGTTCCAAGGTGCAAACGAAGGAAGCAGAGCAACCACAAGAATATGTCATCATTCACATACCTGAAGAATTGACAAAAGTTGTGTCAAAGAAGCCGACTCCAGAAAAAGTGCAAATGAAAGCAGATGAAGGAAAAAAGTTTCTAAATTCAATGTCAAATGTTCAAAAAATGCAAGATCAAAAGAAGAACAGGGACATGGAAGAAGATTGATTGTCTCCTACGAAGATAAATTTAGCATATGTGGAGAAGCAGGACTCAAAATCACATGTTCGGCTGTGATAGATCCAGAAGCAACAAAGAATATAATGGCTTATGGAACGTGGATCATGATGGGAAAGCCACCAATCATCGAGCTAGACGACATCGTGTACACAAGTTCAAAAATGCCGATTCCTAGCTTCAGAGTGGTAGAAGCTATACTCAAGTTGAGTACCGGGGAGTACAAGGATACTTTCCACATAATTGACTCCCATCATATCAAAGAGAGTCTGATCCTGATAGAAAGTTGGAGGAACATCTTCTTTCAACCACAAGAAAAAGCTTCAACAATGACACCATCAAAAATCCCAAAAGTACCTCAAGTCAATAGGTCAAGCAAAGGTAAACACTGAAGTATATCAACCTCGCAAGACGACTTTACCTTCAACGAGCTTCCATCAAACTTCCCATGAAGCCTCTACACCAAGAGCCAAACCATCGACAATGCAATGGAAACCGAAACAAAAAGTCTATCAACCAAATTTTCCATCACATCAAAGCATTAGGAAGAAGCCAAATAATGTCAACCAAGTGTCGGTATCCAAAGAGCACATCAAAGTCAAAGACCCAGTTTGGATACATGAAGCACAAGTTCAACATCAACAAAAGGTGATAGGGTGGGTAGCATCAAATGAGTCAATCATTGCTTAGGGATACTTCCAAGGAAACACTAATATTTGGGCCAAAAAGCCTAAAGTAATCGCCTGGACCCACCCACCTCAACCAACGTGTTCTATAAAGAACAAGATGCGCTATAAACGCAAGACAACCAACTCAAATAGCAGAAAGAAAAACCACAAAAGGCAGAAGAAAAGACCTTCCAAGCAAGAAATGTGACAAGTTTGGGTACGAAAGTCAGACGCTAGTCAAAGTACCCAAGAAAGACAGGTGAGGCAGTGGATGATTCCAGCTACTCGAAGCACAAGGATTTTATGAAGGTAACACACAAATATGGTTACCACAATTGTAGCTCAATCTGGAACAACAAAGAGAAATCAGGAAGCACAAGCTTCTACCCCAAAGCAAGCAATGACAACCAAAAGCCAACAGAAGCCAATTACAACCAAGGCTGTTGCAATCTACAGATGGATACCTTGTCATCAGTTACAAAAGCAACGCTTTTACAACAAAAATCATCAGGTTTGGATACCGAAGCCTTGTGTCCATCAAATTATAGAAGAAGATAAAATGCCAAAGACGGTCACACAACGACCAAAAACAAGATGGGTTCCAAAATTGCTAGTGGAAACTCAATCACAGAGAACCCACACATCTCGACAATCGCTTCTCATGGAAATTGACACAAAGGCTACATCAAGCCCTATAAGAGCTGAAGGACTTGTTTTACAAAGAAGTATCAACATACAACAAGCAATTCAAAAGGAGCCAAAATATGCCAATCTACTTGACAAAACGGTGGTATCCAAAGATCAACACAATGGAAGAGGCCTAAATTTCAAGAACTTATGGAATTGGGTTTCTAGCCTTGAATAGGTAAGTCCAAGTTGCCATTAAAAATACATGGCATAAAAGTCAGAGTCGGGCAGCTAAGCCACTAAATGAGCGAGGTGTTAGTCCCAAACCTTCATGTAATATTCTCTGTGGTCTAAGCGTCTTAGTTATTCTAGGTACTGCTCAAGCTGGAAGAGTTTAGTATAATTACGTTGTGTTGCTCACGCTGGTATAGGTGAGCATAAGAGTCGAAGTCATTGTAGTATAGTGGTAAGTGAAAGAGGAAGTCCAAAAGACACTCACGCACTCAACACAATAAGGTATGAGTGGAGAAGCTTCTACATCGAAAACCCTTCTTGGAAAGGTGGAAGCTATTGAGCCATCCTTTGATGTCACATGTGCTACATTTTTTCCTTGAAGCACCCATCAACTCCATCTCTTACACTACATGCTTTTGTTTGACAAATTTTCATATGCATATAGAGTGTCCCATGATTGGCACTTGCATTAAGTACTCTTCCTTTGTTTCTCCCAAGAACTCACCTTGCATGACAGGTACTACAAGTGGATATGCTTAACTTCAATAAGAGCGTATACCAAAGGCACTTTTTCCCACCGGGTTTTTTTCCCCTTTGGTCATCCAAGTTTTAAGACCCTAATCTAGAAACCCTCATCGTCGACTTCTTGTATATATTCCTTCTACATTAGCAATAAGGAATTCTCTTCCCAAATCAATCGACAATGACTTGGAGCAAACATAGCAGGTCTCCATATGCTTATCAAGAGCATCTTTTATCTAAAAGGGCCACAACAAAGCTCCATCAAAAAATGGAAAGTCAAAGAATGGCCTACAACGACAAGCAATGAAAAATTCAGCAAGCGAGCTATCCACAACAATCAAAAGTAGCTCACACAGTGCTTCAACATTGGTGACCTATTGCAGACAACTCAAATTGCAGTGGACCTTGAAAGCAAATCCATCATAAAGTCCACCCGCCAAAGAGGATCAGTTCTACAAATTCAAACACATCAACATCCACCTTTACGGGGGCTAAGATTGGCAACAAAGAGACGAATGCACAACAAGAAGAAAAGTTGCCTCAAAAACCTAAGATCAAATCACATATCAACATGACAGATATGAATCACTCAAGGAAGGGGGGAGTGTCATCAATGCCAAAGCTCTTCCAAAGCTAAAGAACAACCTTGAAGACAAAGATTCAACGATCAATGGAAAGATGAAGAATGTCATACAAAGACGTTATCATGCAAACAATGATAACTTCAGCACAAAAGCTCCCAACAACAAAACATAAGGAGTTCCATAGTGCTAAAGCTAGTGAAGTATTGCAAGTCAATGACAAAGACAAAAATATCAAAAGAACTCTTCATGGCAGATATGAATTAGTCAAGGAAGGGGGGAGCGTCATAAACAACAAAGCACTTCCCAAGCTGAAGTCCAACCTTGAAGACAAAGCTGAAGACAACCCTATGACAAGACTGCACAAGGTCGTGTCAAGGAACGACACGAAGTAGGAAGGGGGGAATGTTTGAGGATAGATCAAATGGGCGCCCAATTGGTCGGACACATAGCTGGACACCACATTTGTACTCTATTAGTTTTCTGAGCTAGTGTAGAAATACTCCGTGTAAATCCTGATTACAGAGTAGTGGATCAATCCCCTGAGTTGTAATGCTGTAATGATATATGGAAAGGTCCGTGTGAGCTGGCCACTGGCCATTTAGAATGCCCTAGGTATAAAGGTCAATAACTTTAATGTGAAAGGAAGGCTTATTTTTAGAAGAAGAAGGGAGCTCAAAAAACGTACGCTCAAGCTACGAGCTGCTCCAACCTTGTAATCATCGCAGTTAATGAATGGGTAATCAGCTTTTAAATCCAAAACTTGCATTGTGTTCCTCTCTCTTTGCTCTTTAAATTAAGTGTAAGCATTGTCAGTTTTGTTGTGGTTCACGACTACGTGTCTGTGAGCTATAATTGCATATTTGAGTGCTTAAATCATTGTTTTTAATCGTTTTGACCATAGAAGAGTGTTCTTAGACCATAGGGCGACCTTTCTGGATTGATCTGTTGCAGTTTTCATGACCTTTTCCATGATGGATCGTGATTTTGGTACCTTGTTGGATTGCAACCAGACTTGCTAGGATAGTGTCCCTAGGTGTCCTAGACCTCCTTCTAAAGTTTCGTTGCATTTCGAGTCCGTTCAAGTGCCGAAACGACGTGATGACCTAGAGCTATGAGAAAGGACATAGGCAGATTTCCCTAATCATTGAGTGTTGGTTTGCTTGTTGAGCTAGTGTGTTTGCTTGTTAAGGTTCATTTCGTGAGATTGACGATCTCATAGAATCTCTGTGCCCCATCCGAGTCACTTTCCCTGAGTATTGACATTATGTTAGTGCTAGAAAGCTATGCAGCAGACGTCCGTCGCGGCGACCCGCTGCAGGGATTCATTACTTTCTTGATCTTTGGATTCCTCCTCTCATATGGGAGAGAGTCTTCTTTTGGGGGTCTCATCAAGAGGCCTCCTAAGCTCTCTCCTCTCTTGGAGAGGAAAGGAAATCCCATAAGCATGAAGTTGTTGAGTAACTTCCGCTTGCAAAGCGGGGTTGCCCATAGCTTGTTGCAACCTAGTAACAAGATAATTAACAAACATGGGGGCATCATCATTAGCACCTTCATGTGCAAAATCAAAGTTGTCAATGTTCATTCTACTCTCTTGGTTATTGTCATCCATGTTAATTAAACTTATGTGCTTACTTAGTGTATGCTTTGGCAATTCAAAACCTTAGTTGCTACTCCTCTTAGCCTTTGAAACTAGGCACTTAAGTATCTACACCCACGGCTCGAATTGGTTAATTATAGAGAGTAGTGGAATGGGTCTAACAGAGATAGCTCCTTTCGGACTTTTTATAGCTCAATAATGGTAAAGCCGTAGGCAAGTCTAAGAAGACTCCATTATTAAGACCAAAGCTCCGGAGGTGTGCACCATATCCCACATAGTGGGCTCAACAAAACCGATAATAGATCCCAGTCCCACTTACCCTAATATAATTAACAAAATCAACCGTCAATAGGTTACTTAAGGACCTCTCTTATTAAGCAAGAAAAGAGAAACCAAATGCTCTGATAACAATGTAATGGGAATGGCCTATGAACTTTGAGAATAGTGGAATCAAGAGAATTAGAGTGAGCATTTTTGTGAGATTACTTTGAGAATTTGGAGGGTGAACTTAATTGATGGTAGCAACATCAACATAGTACTTAATTAACTTGGCATGAACAATACTTTTCCAAGAGAGAGAGAGAATTAGAGTACACGATAATAGATGAGGACCGGATTTACTTGGAGCCAGTTCCCCCTCCAAAAGGTGTTTGTATTATAGATTCTCCCATGAAGAGAGACTTTGTTACAATACAATATTTGTGTTCCATGTGACCTTGGTGATGCTATGAAGATGGAAAGCTTCATGCATCACGAGCTTAACATAAACTTTGCAAAAAGCATTAACTATCCCAAGCCTCAATCCCAAGGTCTCAAACACTTTTGAAGGTGGAGAGAGCTAGCGGGGAATGAGGGTAGGAAAGAGGAAGAAGAAACATTCCATAGGAGAAAGAAATAGTTTCTCACTTGTCATCACTCTTCTTGCTTAGCATAGCATAATAGCATAGTAATAAAGATGAAGAAGATGTCAAGCTTAAGCATTGAAGCATGGATCTTGGTTGGATTTGCATTCCATAGCCAAGAGTATTGGTGTAGGCTCTCCACTTCTCAACAAACTTGGAGAAGGAGATGGAGCACTTGCATTTTGGACTCCACACAATGAGAGAATGTGTGTGTGTGTGTGTGTGGGAGAGTATACCCTCCCTCTCATGCTTGGTCCACACCTCTCTCTTTCTCTCTCTCTCTCTCTCTCTCTCTCTCTCTCTCTCTCTCGTATTATTTTATTATTATTTTGGACATGTGTCCTCTTTCTCCTCTTTTGAGAAAAAGAACTTAATTATTTATTTTTATGTATCTAAATTCTCATCGGACCCCTTTAAAACCTAATCAATAGCATTCAAGCACATCATGAGGGCCACATGTGGAGGATCATTTGAACATGTGTCTTTTATGCTTATTAAGTCATTTGGTTGAATGGAATACTTCAAGGACTTATTTAACCAAGCAAGCATGTGTGTTTTATGCTTCTTGTTTTGAATTGACTACTTCAAGCCTTAGTCAATCAAGCATGGATGTTCATGCCTCTTGAGAACTTATCTTTGAGTTTAACATTTCAAAAAACCTTGGTCATTTAAGCATAAAAATCACCTCAAGCTTTGGGCAAGGTTCCCACAATATCCTCACCTCTAACATGTGCAAGCCTATTACAAGGCTTAATTCCCTTGCAAATTCTTGTCCGAGAGGGTGTGGGGGCTTAACATCTATCTAAAAAGTTCTTCTATGATGACTTCATGAGAGCTTAGAGCCAAATGGCTCATATTTGTGGCCATAGAGCCATCATCTTCTACTAGAGACTGACTCTTTCGTTCATCAAATAAGACATGTTTGCTCATCAAGAAGAAATTCCTTGGGAAGAGCTTATATGCTTTATGTACTTCAAGATAGCCAATAAAGGTACATTTCCTTGACTAGTTGGCTACTCCTTTGTCTATTTTCTTGAGGAAGCATAACACACAACCAAATATCTTTAAATGGTGAAGCTTTGGCTTATTAAAAAGTTCATGATAAGGTGTTATGTTCCCGACAAATTGGGGGCCCACTATTGGCTCACACTATTTCAATTGAACAAAATCAATTGCAACTAACATGTGCAAGCCTATTACAAGGCTTAATTCCCTTGCAAATTCTTGTCCGAGAGGGTGTGGGGGCTTAACATCTATCTAAAAAGTTCTTCTATGATGACTTCATGAGAGCTTAGAGCCAAATGGCTCATATTTGTGGCCATAGAGCCATCATCTTCTACTAGAGACTGACTCTTTCGTTCATCAAATAAGACATGTTTGCTCATCAAGAAGAAATTCCTTGGGAAGAGCTTATATGCTTTATGTACTTCAAGATAGCCAATAAAGGTACATTTCCTTGACTAGTTGGCTACTCCTTTGTCTATTTTCTTGAGGAAGCATAACACACAACCAAATATCTTTAAATGGTGAAGCTTTGGCTTATTAAAAAGTTCATGATAAGGTGTTATGTTCCCGATATTGGGGGCCCTATTGGCTCACACTTATTTCAATTGACAAAATCAATTGCAGATGCTGCTCCACTCCTCAACGAACCCTTCTATGGGTGCCAACCAAAAAGCTCCTGAGAAGGTTTCAAACTCGTGCAGGTGAGAGATAAAGCCTATCACAGCTGCAATAACCATCTCACCCACTGCATTTCAGTGATGGCAGTGCACCCATTAAATTTAAAAAAAGACATTCTATGCAACTCCCCAACACGCTCAACTCTCCTGTGCACAGCCTGACGCACAATATCCACCTTGCTGACGCCTCCGCTCACGCTCCATATCCCCCTCATATGACATTTGATGTCTCTGTTGGCTTCAATTTCATTCCATTTGGTGTCTCCACCTCTGCTCGCATCATCCAAGATTGTCAATTTTTTTCGAATACTTTCCAACTGGTACCCCCATACTAGTGCGACTTTGCATCAGGGCAAAAAGGCAATTGGGATTAAGTGAGATTTCAAGATAAAATGTAAGCCTGATGGTAGCATTGATCCCTAAGGTTATACTCAAGACAAGGGCACCCTCCGTAACCTTAGCTTATGATTTTTTCCGCTCTTCATGACTTTAAGGGACGCTTAACAAGTCACCATGTTTCATGTGGTTAGCATCAACATGTTTAGAGGAAGTTGTCTTTGTGATGGTTAACCACTTTGTTATTGTCTTGATAATTAGTGGTTAACTAATTGTGAGACTCATGATTGTGTAGATTAGAAGTCAAAAAGATGAGAAGGAGGATGCAAAGTTGATAACTTTAGTTATTTAATTCTAGTTCAATAATCAAGGCATCTCAACTAAGTGTTTACTAGCTATTTCATTTCATTCAATAAGAAAGCCTTTTCAACTCAGTTTGTACATGCTAGGTCAAAGAATAATACAACAAGTGAAAACTTTCCTTTGTGGTTGGCCATGTAACTTTTTGCACAAAAGGGCCTCTATTTGTTGGTGTTCTTCTATTTTTTTTAAAAAATTAGATACCCAAGACATAGAGAGTGTTGGGGTCATAGAGCTTACTTACTCAGGACAGCCAATGTAGGTACACTTCCTTGACTTGTTGGCTGCTGCTTTGTCTATAGTATTAATGGATATGAGTATAACATACACAATCAAATATCTATAACTTAAAAACCCTTGGCTTATTAAAAAGTGCCTCAAACAAGGGTTTTCACTAAAGTCTTGATGGTAATCAATTTCAACGGTAGCTTGATGTACTAATTGCTTCACCCATGTTTGATGGTAACACATCACCATAGTGGGTTGTGATTTATTGATGGCTTCATGACTATCAATCCACCATGGATATATACAAGCACCTTCTTTGGCATTAACATGAAACCTTACTTTCGTTGTTCCTAAACTCTCAAACTATCATCAACAACAATCAATTTGGCACATGCAACCCTTTTGCAACTACGCTCAAGGGCATGTGCTCTTTAGGAAGGGGAGTGTTGCATACTACCCAAAATGCACTACACAAATGTATCCTACAATGTAATGGAAATTGTAAGCCATTCATTTATTATAGTTGGCATGTGGCAAAATCTTGATTGATGTATAGATGATGCCAAAGGATAGCAAGTTTATGGGTATCTTGTAATAAAAGAGCTCTTTATGAGCTATGGTCATTTTTATGTCCGGGAGTACAATTTGTAATCATTTTGAGCATTCAAGAAATTTATAAATAAATACGTGCAAGAGGAAAATTCTCACTCTTGCATGGGTGGAGATTGCACCTTGTACTCTGTGTCCTTCCTCTCTTCTCACTTCTCCTCTCTCAGTGTCTATTAAGCACTCTGCTCCAAGAGGTGCACTGCACGTACTATCATGGTCACTCTCGCTCTCCATCTCTCTTCAATTGGTCTTGTGTTGGGTCATGGGTGTATATGCATTGTGAGGTATATAGATCTATTGATTTTGTTGTTAGTGGTATGCTTTTATCGTATATTTGCAGGCCATCCATGCTCTTGTCTGTATCAGTGGCATCAGAGCTTGGCAAAAAGTCTCCTACCAATACGACCAAATTGTTTGAAGCACATAAATACTTCGGACTTTGCCTTAAGAGGATACACCCATGCATGCTTGGAGTAATCATCAATAAAAGTCACGAAGTAAAGGTAATTGCCCAAGGACGGAGTTTGCATGGGCCCACAAACATCACTATACACAAGCTGCAACCTGCATGTGGCCCTAACTGAACCATCCTTTATAAACTTAGAGCGTTGCATCTTACCCAAAATAAAGTCTTCACAAACATGTTTGACAGGTGATTCAAGAGGCGGTAAAGAAGCAACCATATTAGATTTTTGCAAACGCAGCAAACTGGGAAAATTTAGATTTCAAAATATGCATGCCAAAGTTTTGTATTTGAAATAGCCTTTGAGTCCACAACTGCATTTGCAAAATTCCACCAACACTTGTCATACAAAGTGAGCTTATACAGCCCACGACATAAAATGCCAGATGCAACAATTTCATCACCAAAACTGAGATCATGTACTGTACATCTGTCATCCACAAATTTGACTACAAGTCCAAGTCTTGCAAGTGTAAATACAGACAAAATATTCTTCTTGATCCCAGGTACATACAATGCATCAACAACTGTAAAGGAACTACCATTTGCAGTAGTAAGCACAATCTTTCCAACTCCCTGAATCGAATAAGAGTCATTGTTGGCACAAGTAATTGAACTCCCATGAGGGACAGACAATGTGAGGTAATGTGCTTTGTAGCACCACTGTCAAAATACCACACATGTGAATCTGCAGCAATTGGCATGCACGCATCATGTACAACAGGGTTATATGTACACTCTGCATTAAAAGCCCATTTTGCATCAACATCAGCATCATAGTCTCCTTTCACAGAAGACTCAACAATAGCTGCATTTGTAGTGGAACCAACATTTGCAGTGGAACCACCTCTTTCTTCTTAGCCTCTTTGGCCTTCAACTTAGGACACTCCTTGATCAAGTGATCATTAGCGTATTCATTTTACCCTTATCACTAGAATTACCAGATGAATTATTGCCAGTAGAAGCATTAGGAAGAACAGGTGATTTACCACTCGCAGAAGAACCATGAGAAGTGGCTACATTGTTGTTACCACCTTTTCTTTGAGCAAAAATAAAGGCCTATTCAACTGCACACTGTCTAGTCCTATTTTTTCTGGAAAGTGACTCTTGCAAGAGAAATGTGCACAATGCATCAAACTTGACAACTTCGGGATTCCTAGGTCATAAGTCTCCAAGTACTATAAAAAGTCTTGTAAGAATCTGGTAAGGCATCAAGAAAAATTTGCACAAGAGAACTGTCTGAAATGACTTCACCTGCAAAAATAAGTCGCTCATTCATATCCTTGACACCAACAAGGAAAGTGTCCATATCATCTTCCTCATGCATAATCTTCGACTCCAACTCTTTACGTAGTAATGCAATTTTAGCCTCATTGTGACTTGCATAAAGACCAACTAGAATATCCCAAGCCTGTTTTGTAGATTTCACTAAACGAATGTGAGGAGGAATGGTGCGCTTCACAGACAAGGCAATCAATGCATGAGCCTGTGCATCTTTTATATCCCAACAAGCTTGTTCTTCCGTAGGCAAAACAACTCTACAGCAGCAAGACCTTCAACATCCTCAACATTGCATGCATCCTCATAACCAAGACGTACATCAATGCCTTGCACAATGTTCCAAACACCCTTTGACACAAGAACATGTTGTATCATATAAGCCCACATAGGGTAATTGTTCCCATCCTATCTGTCCTCAGTAGCAAACATCTGGAACACATCTGTGTTGTTGGCAGCCATGGTATATGTTGCACCTTAGTTGAAAACTGCCCGAAAAGAGGAGAAGGAAAACGGGAACAACACATGCTATGTAGCACAAACCATAAGGACCCAAAATATTTGTCGACCTGTGAACGCTCGCCAAACCTCACAAAAATTGGAGGAAGTGAGCAGGCGTGTGTTGGAGCTACTAGCGACTAAGCCCGAGAAGATGTAACCTGCTCTGATACCAATTCTTGGAATTAGGGTTGCAAGAAAATACGCACAGCTTGGAGAGGACAAAGGAAGCTCAAGGCACACAATAGAGTGTGTATTACTTAGTGTGCAATAGAAAGACAGGATAGCCCTAGAATGATGGGCGTATATACAATGCACGGGGAAAAAAACCTCCTAGTGAGGGAAAAAATGCCACGGTGGTCCTAAGTGTGTTCACACACATCACTACCACATGTATATGGTAACATATATATGTGTGTGTGTGTGTGTGTGTGTGTGTGTACACACACACACACACACACACACACACACACACACACACACATATATATATATATATATATACAGAGAGAGAGAGAGAGAGAGAGATTTAAAAAAAAACCTCGCTTCAAAAATCTCGCTCCAAAACTTGATTTTGAAGCAGAGCGAGCTTTTTCTTTTGAATTGGTTAGTTGAGCAAAATCTAAAAAAAGCTCCTTCCATTTCCATCCCCGTTGGGATGTTAGAGATGAGTAAGCTCATGCATTGATTGCACTATTTGTGAAGCTTACTATTACTCCTCTCATTCGCTCAACAAACTCAACAAAACAGGCTTGGGATACTTTGGTTGGTCTTCATGCAAGTCGCAAATGAGGCTATAATTCCATTGCTACATAAAGATCTGGAGTCCAAGATTATGCAAGAGGAAGATGACATGGAAGATTTTTTTTGCGAGTATCACGGATATCAATGAGCAAATCATTTTTGTAGGTGAAGTTATTTCTGATAATTCACTTGTGTACACTGTTCTCGATGCATTGCCAAACTCTTAGCAAACTTTTACTAGTACTTGGAGACTTATGATCCAAGGAGACCCTCAAGCTATCAAGTTTTATGCATTATACACATTTCTATTATAGGAGTCACTTTCAGGAAAGAACATGGCTACATAACATGCAATTGAACAGGCTTTTGTTTCTCCTCAAAGAAAATGTGGTAATAACAATGCAACCATTTCTCATGGTTCTCCAGTGAGTAGCATACCACCTACATCTAGTGCTTCTACTGGCAACAACTCGTCTAGGAATTCCGGTGAAGAAGGAAAGAAGAAGATGCGTTTCCATTATTGCAAGGCTCATAATCATTTGATAAAGCAATGTCCTAAGTTGAAGGCAAACAATAAGGGCTACAAGCATGTTGCAACTTGTGCACACTAATGTTCCTGCGCCTATGCAAACTTTATCCTTGGGTAATTACCTGTACTTCATGGCGTTCATTGATGATTACTCGAGGCACGCATGCGTATATCCACTTAAAGCTAATCCAAAGTGTTCATGCGTGTCAAGCAATTTCTAGTTATGGTTGAAAATGTCTCTAAATGTACTATGGGCACCCTTCATTTAGATCGAGGGGGGAGTATATGTCTCATGAATTTAATGCATTTCTAGCTATTTGTGGGATAAAACACCAATTTATAGTGTCATATATACCTCAAAAAAATGGTGTTGTTGCAAGAAAAAATAGGTTGCTTCAGAGATGGCATGATGTATGGTCAAGAGTCAAACTTTACAACATTTGTTTTGGCTTGAGGCTATATTGCTACTTATGTACTTAACATGTGTCCTACCAAAGCCTTGTAGTCTATGACTCCTTATGAAGCATGGCATGATAAGAATCCATCTATTGATCACACGTGCAATTTTGGTTGTTTAGCTTATGCTTTGGTTCCACAAACAAAGCATAAAAAATTGGACGATAAGGTTGTCAAATGTATTTTTCTTGGTTACGATCCTGAAAGCAAAGGTTACAGGTTATAGTATCCACAAACAAAACATGTTTTGGTTTCACGAGATGTTGTATTTGTGAAAGATTCTATTCAACCTTTATTACCATGTATTAGAGAATAATGTAAGCTCACATGACATTTATGACACTTTGATAAAAGACTTGGGGATTTTGCATCATTATTTGAACACACAATTTAAGAAGTGTGACAGAAGGATTTCTTTGTGTCAAGCAAGATACATAGAAACATTACTTTGTAAGTTTGGACTTGAGGACCTCAAACCTATGTCTACTCCAATGGAAATAGGTTTGAAACTGAGTCTTCATGATGTTGGAGATCTTGTTGATGTCACTCTTTATCTCACTGCTATTGGATGCCTTATTTATGTCTGCAATACGAGGTTGGATATTCAATTTGTAGTCTCATAGGTCATTAGATTTATGCATAGCCCAAGGTTCAAGCATTGGTAGGCTGTTAAAAGGATATTTTGCTACTTGAAAGTGTGCCAACTCTGATTCCGTCAGGGCATTTTTCCCCTCATTAGGAGGTTTGTTACCTCGTGCATTGTATATACGCTCATCGCTCTTGAGCTAACTTATCTTCCTATTAGCAATACACACTCTTTGTTCTGTGACTTTAGCTTCTTCATCTTCTCCAAGTTGTGTGTGCATCCTTGCAACCCTAATTCCTACAAGCTAAGTCCCCAAAAAATGATGGTGTTGTCATTCCATCATTGCACACGTTGTCTTTCTTCTTGAACTTTCCACTTCTTGGACGAAGAACTTGGCATGTGAACCTTGCACTAGGCTTGCATGTTCTGGTGACTAGAGAACCAGATACACTATCAGTTGGAGAGAATTTGATGTCATTGCAGAGGCCAATGCCAAAGCGGAGACCGCCTCAAGGTTCTAGTTCCTAACCAAGACACACTCCACAACTACCTATCATGCTTCTATAGGCAAGCCAACCACAAGCAAGCCAACCCCTGACACTTGGAAGCCGCATGCCACCACAAGTGTCTAGTGTATTTCCAGGTGAGAGTCATTTTGGTCCAAACTTTAGATTGAATAATAGAGGTAGGGTATGCATTTTGAACAAGTGCTCCAAGGGTGAATTTTATCATGGCCCATTGGCATCCTCAAGCTCAACACCCCATGAAATTCTAGACCTTGAATCTACAACGAATATGCCAAAAGTGGGATTTGGTAAGCATTCAACAACATAAGCGGCCATTGAAGATGATAATACATCTCATTTCCCATTTGTTTTGGCTCTAAGATTCTCAAAGGAGCAAATGATCACTGCTATGTCAACGGTGATAAAGGTTGGATGGCAAGGCTGGGCCACACTTGTTTTGGAGGTGAGCTCATTCCCATGCACGTCAAGAGTTATAAAGATGCATCAGTGGAGGTACTTATAAGATTTTTCATGGGTAGATGTTTTTGTGTAATGCAACACTCCCCCTTGTGAAGAGGAGCATTTTCTGCCACCAAAGCCTTCTTCTTGTCTTTCCAACTTGAACTGCAAAGAAATCCTTTTAGGTGATAAACCATGTCTAATAAATAGTATTCTTTTGCAGTTATAAAAGCACCTATATTAGCGATACGTTCATTCAAAGCATCATATATTGCAACCAAGAGCAAGATTGGCATGCTACTTTCAAGGGTTGCATCAAAGGCAAGATGAGGCTTTTGAATAGACGGATAGAAGAGCTGCTCGCACGTATGACAACGATGTTTTCTTTGACCAACATGAGGAGCAATATTTGAGGCGACGAGAGGATGGCTCACCATGGCGAGGTAACATTAGAAATGTTCACAAGGTGATTAAACTGTAATGACATGAAAAATTCAAATTCTCATGGCCTTTTGTTGTAGGGGGACTAGAAAGTAGTTCAAAGTTTCATGATATGGTGCAGAGAGAGAGAGAGAGAGAGAGAGAGAGAGAGAGAGAGAGAGAGAGAGAGAGAGAGAGAGAGAGAGAGAGAGAGAGAGAGAGAGAGAGAGAGAGAAGAGGGGTGCCATTGTGTGAGAGATAGAGGAAGAAAGAGAATAGATAAAGTGTGAGAGAGATCTTGCCAACATGAGGGATGAAGAGAGAGAGAGAGAGGGGTGGTGTGGGAAAGGGTGGATTGTGTGTGTGTGTGTGTGTGTGTTGTGTGTGAGAGAGAGAGAGAGAGAGAGAGAGAGAGAAGAGAGAGAGAGAGAGAGAGAGAGAGAGAGAGAGAGAGAGAGAGAGAGAGCTTGTGCCACTAACAACATAGACATGACAGTGATTGAGAAAGAGAGGGGGATAGATATCAGCAAGAAAGAGATGAGTAGGCAAGGGGAGGGAGACAACAAGAGACGTATGAAATGGGAAAAGGATAGGGAATGAGATTGAGGGGTCTGTGACGAGGGAGTGAGTAAGATGAAGGGGGGAGTGGTGAGAGAGAGAGAGAGAGAGAGAGAGAGAGAGAGAGAGAGAGAGAGAGAGAGAGAGAGAGAGAGAGAGAGAGAGAGAGAGAGAGAGAGAGAGAGAGAAGTGAGTGAGGAAGATATGTGTAGGCATTGGTTTTGGGGGGGGGGGGGCGCAAGACATAACACTCTTTCCATGCTCCTGAATAATGACTACGGAGATTGTGTGTCCCCCTTTGTGCTCCTTGCTAGTCATCTTTGAGGGTGCACCTCTCTCCTTGTGCTCCTTGGCAATGAACTCCTCATGCTCCAGGGCTTGGACCTTGGTGGATGGAATAACCTCCTTGTGCAATGGGCATTTGTCTTGGTGGACATAGCAACAACCTCATTCTTGTGATTAGTCTTCTTGCTGGATGAGACACATTCGTGCAATATATCTCTAATTACTCGAGTATATAGTACATTGTTGCATCCAAGAATGAGCATATACCAAAGTCAGTCGTGTCCTCCTCGGCTTCATCATGCGGGCTAATCCAACCTTCTTTCTCCTCCTCCTCACTACCTGGTGGACATCGAAAGCATGTTGCAACATACCCTTTGGTGTACTATCAAAGGTGGGCTTTGTGTAGCTTATCGAGTGTATCAAGCTTGCCATTTGTGCCTTGTTGTGCAAACTCATGAATGCCTATGATATCATATTTCACACCTTTCATTGTCTAAATGCTTGCGATTGTTTTATATTGCGCAAATTCGAAAATACTTATTGCACTGTCAAGGCGTACAAACATGACAATATATTAGATAAATGAGGTCATAAAATGCAATGATAATAGATTATTGATATAGTGTTACAGAGTGTTCATAACCATCTATAATACTAATACAGGGACAATTCTATGTATTTGAAATATACAAGAATATTTCTAATTTGGTGCTCACACTATGAATATAACTTTGTATTAACAACCAATCAACATTGTACAAAATATCACCAGATACTAGAAACCCATAGTATAACTAAAAAGTACTGCTATCATAGTGGCAACATAGTACTAAGTGTAAGATAGAGAACAAATAGTAGTAAGCATGCCCATTAAGACGCCTAAAGACAAAGTATTAACATAGCACTAATCTACTAAGAACAATTGAATGTAGTACTAATTTAAGGAAATGCTATGTTTAAGCATTGTGATAGTATTAAATACCACATAAAAAATACTTAGTACTAACAATTGACATCTACAATATCCTTACTCATGTTATACTAAACATTGCTATCAAATAGCAAGTCTATGATAGTACTAAATAATACCCACATAGTGCTTACTATTATGTTGCCTAATACTACAAGCATATATGGCACTTCTTTTGCTATTTTGAAAAATGATTGTTTGGTGCATTTTTGGTACACTAGTCTTTTATGTTTTTTTGCATTTCCTTAATCCAAAGATTTCGGAGTACTATGTTTTTTTGCTTCTGTTTTCCCTAATTTGGTGCTCTTTTCCCTACATGCTTCCTACTAGCAACTACAATGTGCAACACTTTACACAAACAGTACTTAACATTACTGTGACATATGTTGCCTAGTACTACAAGCACATATAGTACTTCTTTGCACAACATATGTTTGTACAATGTTGGTTTTGAGTGAATTTGTTTTTAATGGTCAATGAGCACCTTGTGTGCAAATGTTTTCCACGACCTCTACACTAGATGTTGCACGTGCTCTTAATTTTCTTCCTAAATGAGGTTCCATGTAGTCATAAGCCCAATTTTCATGGTGAAAAGGACCAGTATCATAATGAATGTGCCTACCGCATCCATCTCCTCCAAATTAATCATGCTTTTTGAGCCATTTTCATCTACTTTAAAGTTGTCACATGTTTTTATTGAGTTTCATTGGAGGAGACAAGTTTTGCATTTTGGACAATAATCACTACAACTCCCCCATGAAGGCCACTTAATCTCATAGACACTCACTAAGCATAAAATTGTATTGAATTTTCTTGTTAGCTCTTTCTTGATTCCATTCATCCCTTTTGCATAGTGCTACTTTGATGTACTAATTACTTGTATCTTTGTTTGGTTCCTTTTGTTTGCTCATATCGCTTTTCTCTCTTTTCCATATTTTCTTCATTGCTATGTTGTTGCCGTAGAGACGTGTCCATCAGTTTCCAAGATATCTTTTGCTCATCCAAACTAACCTCTCTTGGCATGTTTGCATTTTGAATGTTGATGCTTCACTATGTCCCAACGATCCCTTTTTTTGATATGCATGAATGGGTTGCTTTTGCTAAACTTGATCTTGCTTCTTTTATGTGTTGATTGGAGTGTGGTTACCTCTTGCTCTACACTGTTAAGTTTAATCCAGTGAGATTATGAGAGCCTTTATTGCTCTACACACGTACTGGATGGCTTGCTTCTAGCATGTCCTTCTACATAATAAGCTTGCCCATTCAATACCCGTTAGCAGCAAGCTAACACGGATACCATTTTTCAAAGCTCCCATGTAAAAACACTTATTATTTTTTATAAATCGAAAATATTGTAACTTCTATTTTTCGAGTAAACCTTGTAATGGTTTAGCCGGGGCTACAAGCTTCCAGATTGTATCAACCAGTCATTATCTATCTTTAGTTAGAGCTCCCAGATTATTAGTTTTGACCACCAAAAACCTTGGCTAAGGTATAAAAGCCAATTTTTGTAAGTTATTTGTAAGTTTTGGATAATGAAATACACAGCGTGAGCTAACGGCGCTCACTTCTCTCCTTCTCGCGCTTCCTACTCCCTCTCTGGTTGTAACATTGCAGTCACATTGCAACCATAGGTAAGAGCTCTACGCATTGACGTAAACACATCACAATATTTCGTAGCTTTTGGAGTCGCCGACCCGTGGCCTAATTTCATCATAAGTAGGAATCTACACTTCAAAATAAAAAATTAAGCATAGGCGGGGTATTGGGACATCATTGCTAAGCATTTAGATGCATTTTGGGTCGAAAACGACTAGGTCAAAAATCCACTGATGTTAATAATCGCGATTTTGGCACTTGACCTAAAGTGGGGTTTGAGACCATAAGCATGTATACTTAGGTCTGATAAACATATCTTAGAAGTTTCATTACGTTTGGATGTCATTTGATGCTATAACGGATGTGATTTGTTTGCCGATGAGCGATTGGATTTTGGTGATTTCAGTCACTTGAGTGTAGCTTGAGATTAGTTATTAGTTGTTTTCTAAGAGATTGACAACCTTTTGTAACCTCTATGCACTAGTCGAGTCAGCTTCGTTCCATGGATTGACAATTCAATCGTGGTTCTCGCTAAAACTGCAATAAGATAGGATAGTGAGGTTAGACACACGTCCCACATTTGGCGCTGTTGCCGAGGATCGAAGAGACCTAAACTAGGAAAAAACACAAGCGTCTAGTGAAGTTATCCTTTAACTTCCTCTAGGATCTCCTATAGTAAAAACTTTCTTTCAGAAACCGCATAGCTTAAGATTGTCGTCTTTGGTTATGTAGAGGTAGCTTGAAAGTAATCATACTTGTCGAGTGCCTTTAGGATTGTAGGATTGTAGAATTAGATTAGGATTTTGAGAATGATTGATAGATGAGATAAGTTTTAAGATCAATGCTCAAGAAACCATAAAAACAAGAAAATGAGGGGACACTTTCCACAACCCCATTGCATGAGAACCTAGGAGTAGGGTAAGTAGGATCCGAGGTGGATTTCAATACATTGCTCTCTCCGAAAGAATCAGTGTGAGTTGTTATTTGAAGTGCAGAGTTTCAGGTTTACGGCTAGAAATAGCACGAAAAGACTCCAAACCACTCAATCCGACTGGAGAGTATGCTTAAAAGTTGTATGCACCAGTGGGTAAGTTCAAGGACACTTTGAGGTAAAAATTTCAAGAGTTTGCAAAAAACTCAGATTATTTACTTTTTCTTGACATTTTTGGCTAAATTAAATTTTAACTTGATTCATAGGCTTAAAACAACTCATGAAAAGACTGTCCATGAAAAAAGTGCAAAAGATTGTTCATTTTGGGCATAAAGTAAATAATCGTGATTATATACTTTCAATTCAAATTTGACCAAGTTTGATACCAGTGACTCATTGCATGTGTACAAACAACTTTTGTAACGGCACAAAAGATTTGGATCACCAACTAGGAAAAAAACTAAAGTTTGTACTGACTTTCTGAAACTTAGGTGTAAATTGGGAAAAAATTAGTCCAAACTTGATGAAATTTTACTAGAGACCTTAACTTGAAGTGCTTAACAAATCTGTGTCAAGATAGGGACAAAAAATTGCAAAAAATCAGCCAGAGTAAATAATCGCAACTATTTACATCTACTTCAAAATTTGGTATTCATGCACATTTGGGCATACCACAAGGTCAAGCATATCAAGTAGACCACAAAAATCAATTTTGGTGAAATTTGGATCACAAAAGTGAGACTTAAGCCAGATTCTTGAAACCGAGTCTACGAACAGATTTTCTCCAAACTTGTTGAAACTTGTCCGAGGACCTTACCAGGTTGTATACTTGGCAAATCAAGCCAAAAAGTGCAAAAAGCTGACAAAAGTAAATAATCACGATTACTTACTACTGCAACACAGAGACATCAATTTTAACTTTTAAACTTGTTCAGTGTTAGACCAACATAATACAAGGGCACCAGAAAATTTTGGGTTCAATCGGATCCAAATTGGTACATGTTCACTCAGTTTTCAGGTTTCAGATTAATCCTTTGAATTTTGCCAAAGTCGAGTTTGAAAATCTCAACTGCTGACTGAATTAGCTCAATTTGAAGTAATACACATAGACCAACCACAATACTTAGCAAAAATTATATTGTCTTTGTGAAAGAATAAGCTAACTTGATCAAATTTGTACAAGAATCAGGTTGCAGACGAGGAATCGGTAGCTTGACAGAAAGTGCAATCCAGTCAAGTGGAAGAAATGACAACAAGTCAATCCAAAGGTAAGTACTCTATCTAGGGCTTCACAAGTCTTTATGAACCTTAGATCTAGTCGTGTACTAGGAAATCGGGGCATATTTGGAGAAACCCCCAGTAGAGTATCCACCGAAGAAAGCGTAAATCAAGGCAATTCCTTGCACACTATCCCAGAAGAAGTCTCAGACACTGTTTTTGATTCGACATCCGAAATGTCTTCCTATTCGACTCACTCGGAAATCGGAACGACAATGCACTATAAGCATATACTCTCTTTTTATAAGACTAATTGCCATGGAGCTCAGGTTTACCTGGATCCTAACGAAGAGTATGCTATTCGCATTGATGACCATGGTATTGAGTTCAAAGAGGAAATCAGGGCAAACAAACAAGGAAAAATGTACACGGATAGAAACGAAACTCAGTATTTACAAGTCGAAGACCCTGACGTGATAGACAAATGGGATTTAGAAGTAAACACCATAATTCCAGATATGGCTGCAAAAGAAGGACCACCAACTTTAGAATTCGAGGGATACGATCAAGTTGATTTGAAGCCCTTGAAACGACTTAGTACTAATAATCCTAGGATCGGAGTCTATTGTTAGGAGGATAGAAACGTAAAAGATCTTCTGTGGACTTCGCATGCCAAATTAGGACAACTAACAGCCATGAAGATCATCTATATCTTCAAGATCAAGATAAGGGATTAGCAGACCTACCAACCGACCTGTTTAGGGATTGTTATAACAATAACTTTGTTATGATGACTCCAGAGGAGGTAGAACAAACCAAATACCAAGGGTATTCCATAAGGGATTGGATATTGGGACAAGGATGAGAAACAATTTCAAGAGATGAACACCGTGAGAGATCATCTCAGAGTAATGTTAAGAAACCAGAAACCGCCTCATCACGTAGAAAATCTGGTGACACTAAAGCCAGTCCAGGGCTACATGAGTCACTATTTCCAACAGACTGGTTTGAAGGACTCGGAACATGACCAACTGCTAGGAGACTGGGAGTTGAACCAAATAGACGTGTCAGACCAGCTAATTTCCAAAAATGAGTTAGAAAATACAGTGGATCTAGGGATCCATATGACCACTTAGCAAGCTTTAAACAAGTGCTAAGAGTAGAATGCATATTCGATTTGTATACTCAATTCGAGGGGTCTGGAATGACATTAGAAGGAAAAACATTAACATGGTTCCAAAACATTCCACCGAGGTCAATCATGGACTTAAAAACATTAGCTCAAGGATTTGTAGCTGCTTGTTCCAAAACGGGGATCAAACACAATACGATAGCTCAAATCTACAGCTTCAAACACAAACATGGTGAGTCTATTAGGGATTGTGCAACTCAAATGAAACAATACATTGCCAAATGCCCAGGGCTAGAGATACCTGCAGAAGGACAACTAGTATCATTGTTTCTAGAGGGACTGCTAAACAAAGAACTTCATGCTATACTCTATAGCAAGAAGCATACAACCCTAGAAGAGTAGGTGTCAGATGTTATTGACTTAGGAGACAATTGTGATATTTTCAATGAAGAAGATGTCCCTACGGATAACCAAAGTGAGAAAAAAGCATCCACTAAACCAGCGCAAGTGGGAACAACTGCTGCAGCACCACTTTCAGCTATAGAAGACATGCTCAAATGGATGAATCATGATGAATAACATGCAAAAAGCACCTATGAGGGGACTAGGGCAAGGGATACCTCAATAGGGACAACCAATTAGACCACAGAAATGGTGTGCAATTGAGGATAAATGGATCAACCATGAGACCAATGAGTGCTACTACCAACCAAAGTATGATGGAAATGTTCAGTACATACCCATGAGGGCATAAGGACAACCCATGTATAGATACCAACCTAACATGGCACCAGCTCAAAGACCACCAATGGGTATAAAAAGACCTCAACCCGTGTTGGGTCAACAACCTTCGTATCCAGGACATAATGCATTGCCTGTAAAGTACATGCACCTAGAGGAAGTCATAGATGAACAAGCACTAGTGCCTGTAAATTACATGCACCCAGAGGAAGTCATAGATGAACAAGCACTAGTGCCTGTTACACCCTATGCTGAGCCTAGTCCATCTACAATAATGGTAGAAGGAGATTGGTATAATTCACATCCACCACCAATGGAAGAAGCTGTGACTTATGCTCCACCAGAGCTTATACCAATGTATTATGTACCTAATCAAGGTGTTAGACCTCCTATTGTAAGACCCATGATTAAGCCAAGAACGGGAAACTGTCATAACTGTGGTGCAGATGATCATTGGAAAAATGAATGCCCAGAGCCTTGCAAGAACCTCGAGCAAGTTGAAGCTTATTGCATACAATGTTGCAAAAAGGGAGGACACTTCATAGAAGATTGTCCTAAAAATCCTTTAAACAAGGGTAAAACAGTAGTAAACGTAGTCCAAGTGATACCTAGTAGCTCATCTGAGAGTGAACCGATTGTTCCAATCAAGGTAAGCATTAGAGCCCATGCTAAGAAAAAGAAACATAACTCCTCTGATGGTTTGGAGAATAGAAAAACTGCCTCTCAAAAGACCAAAAGAAGCATAAACAAAAGGTAGGAGAAAGCAAAGAAGCTATTCCAAGAAAAGGTGAAAGAAACTGGAAGCGAAGTCAAGGAAGCAACCGTGAAATTTGGAGGATCACTTTTGGTTGATAAATTTTTTGAGCTTATTAATGCAGCCTTGGAAGCCTACCAAGCAGGACTTAAAGCAGGCCAAAACATGGAAAACAAATGGAAAGACTATCCTTCTCCAGACATGGAAGCAGCTAAGCTTGAAGCTTATCAAAATTTGGTATGAATCACGCAAGAAATGCTAGAAAAACAAAAAACCAAGCTCGAAAGTATGGCAAAACCTGAGGAGCTTGTGGGTAAGAGACACTAAAAAAAAATCCAAAGTGATGGTAGAACCCCACCTTGAAACAAAAGAGCAAGAACTTATAGTGCCAGACAACGAAGATGCCTTAGACGGAATTCCATTCATAGAGGAAGACTGGCCATGACACTTATGGAAAAAAGTTAGAGAGATCAATGATGGGAGCCTAACTCTAAAGTCAGCTCCTATAGCGGAAGTTTGGTTAGACAAACTACCTCCTGATATGAACAAAGACGTACAATCCTTGTATGGGGATTGCGAATCTGAAGCTTAAGGAATGTTGAAACCATTGACCTTGAAAACATTGCCCTCTTACTTGGGAGATAACAAAGATGAATCCATAGTGTGCAAGACTACTCAAGTAAAAAGAGCAAAACAGACCCTAAAAGTAGACAACATTCATTTAATCATGTCGACACCCATCCAATGCACTCTTACTTTGGGAGAGGTGTTAAAACTCAGACCATACTTATGGAATGATCTACAGAAAACCCTAGAGAAG
The DNA here is from genome assembly GCF_014529385.1 of Adiantum capillus-veneris. Taxonomy (NCBI): domain Eukaryota; kingdom Viridiplantae; phylum Streptophyta; class Polypodiopsida; order Polypodiales; family Pteridaceae; genus Adiantum; species Adiantum capillus-veneris. Next base: position 171,587,591 of record NC_140935.1, read on the forward strand.
GTGGGGATAACGGGCTAATCTCAAAAATTTGGGAAAATTGAAACGCAAAATGGACAACAAAGAGATTCGATATGTTCCAATGAACAAAGTTGGAGAGTATTACGTAAGGAAAGAAGGAAACACAACCCTTCCAGTGAAATATAATGACATTGAAACCATGGCAATACTGGATAGTGGGGCAGGTATAGCCATAGGCACAAAAGCAGTATGGGAATCTTGGGGACAGCCAGTCATTAAACTCAAATGAGATTTCCATTGGCTGATGGACACACTGAAAGACCATTAGGACTGCTTGAAAAAGTGATAGTCAATTCCTGTGGGATTGAATATCAACACACTTTTGCCATAGTAGACTTTGGGAAAAAACTCAATTACAAAATCATATTGGGAAGATCTTTCATGCGACAGGTACAACTTATCCAAGATTGGGGAAATAATTATCTGTACTTGAAGCAAGTGGGATCTATAACAAGGGTCAATCTAAAAGATTGCCCTTATAGGGATGTCATCAAAACGCCCATACAAGAGTTTGATTCAATCTCTTCAGCTGAAACTACGCTTCCATCGTGGTTAAACAAAGACACTCTTATTTAGATGTGTGAAGCTTCGAAAAATGGGAGTTTAAAACGAGAAGAATGTATTTTAGAAAGGGATTACACCGACGAAGCCTATGTACCTGAACCCTTTCTAAAGCATTTGTTTGAGCCATTTGAGTGAACTCAAAATTTAGCGACAATGGAAGTATGTATGAATACGTCAATGCCTACTCAATTTTGCAATGAGGATAGCTATGACATAATTCCCGTCCAAATGATTTCAACCCTCCACATTGAAAATGAAATTGAGGAACCCAAGGACTTGATGAAAGCTCAACAAATCTTTTCAGACCTCTACTACGATGCAACAGATGAGTTAGACGAACACTCAGCTACCTCAGACGATTCGGGGTCAGAAAAAGAACATGTGAGAGCTAAGCTACTCATGAAAGGAGGGGAGGAAAAGTTTTTTGACTTTCCTAACGAGAAACCAAGAAGACAAAAATGGTATAGACAAAAAAGGGACACCAGAAACATGAAAGCTAGACCTATGCCATCAATCTCTAGTAGAACACAGTTCCTGATGCAGATAGATGCACATGATTGTGTCAAGGACAAAATCACCGGCAGATATCCTTCAAACAAAAACCCAGAAATGTCAAAAACATTGAGAAAAACAAGGAAGGATACTCAAACAAAGCCAAAAAAATAGGAAAAGGAGTCAACCATGACACGAGTTGAGCGGAAAAAGAAGTATCAAGAGTTGAAAAAAGCTCTAAATGAGATATATACAACCGAAATGGAAACCACAAAAGAAGATGGTAAGGATGTAATGAGTGTTCCATCCCATTACAAAAAGTATACTCTCCAAGATCAAAAAATCATTGTCGAACAACTTGTTAGAGAACTATGAAAACAGAGCGAGTCTCACGAAGGGCGTGAAAACACTAAAGAGATAGATTTGGGTGAACCAGGAGAAGAGCCTAGGCCTGCCTACATTGCAAATGACCTAAGAGAGGAAGAAGAAGAGCTTTTGTTAAGCTTGCTAAAAGAATACCAAGATATCTTCGCCTGGTCTTACAAGGATCTCAAGGGTGTTGATCCAGAAATCTATCAACATACCATACCCATGAGAGATGATGCGAACCAAGTAGACAAAGGCCATACACATATAATGAAACATTTTTTAGGAAAACTAAAGAAGAGATTGAAAAACTAAAGGAAGCCGAATTCATTTATGAAATTGAACACACATATTGGGTGTCTCCAATTGTGGTAGTACCCATGAAGAATGGAAAGTTACGAGTGTGTGTCAACCTTAAGAAAGTGAATGCAGCTACCATTAGAGACAACTTTCCTCTTCCAATCACTGAGCGTGTGTTAGAACGAGTTGCAAGTAAAGAAGCTTATAGCTTCTTAGATGGCTTTTCGGGATACAATCAACTTTTGGTTGACCCAAAAGATCAGCACAAAACTGCTTTTGCAACGGAATGGGGTATTCTTGCCTATCGGGTTGTGCCTTTTGCGTTAACTAATGCTCCTACCACCTTTCAAAGATTGATGAGCCATGCTTTTAAAGAGTATCTTAGAAAATTCTTAGAAGTATAAATGGATGCTCTATGCGTACATTCATCAGTCCGAGCTTATCATTTTGAACATCTCAAAAAGGTATTCGAAAAATGTAGACTTTATAGGATTTGCTTAAATCCTGAAAAGTGCACATTCATGGGTAGAGAAGGAAAAATTCTTGGACCTATACTGATATGGATAAAATTCATGTCATTGCTGATTTGCCTAGACCAATAACAGTCAAGGCGGTTCAAGCCTTCATGGGGCATTGTGGATATTACAGACGGTTGATTTACATGTATGCTATAATTGCAAAACCCACGTATAGCTTGATTACACACTTTGAGTGGGTTGAAGCAAGTGAAGAATCCTTCATGAAGCTTAAGCAAGCTCTCACTTCAACTCCAACATTGAAAGCACCAGATTGGAATAAGATATTCCACATACATGTAGATGCTTCCAATTTTGCCATAGGGTGTATACTAGCTCAAACAGGAGACGGAAAATTTGATTTTCCTATTTCTTATGCTAGCTGACAGTTGAACATGGCAGAAAATAATTACATCACCACCGACAGGGAAGGATTAGGAATGATCTATGCCGTAAAAAAGTATAGATATTACATTAGCGAACAAATTTGTGTTCTTCGTGGACCACCAAGCTTTATTATACATGGTCAACAAGCCATGCAGCACAGAAAAAATAGTGAGATGGTTCATCATTCTTCTGGAATTTGATTTCACTGTGGTTGTAAAAAAGGGCACTACTCATCAAAGAGCAGATCATTTGTTAAGGATTGTTTCAGGGGAATCACCTAAAGGGGTAGATGATGATCTACCAGATGCCTATTTGTTCTCCGTGGAAATGATACCTCGATGGTCGGAAAATATGGTGTCATTGATGACCATAGCTCAAGTGGATTCACAAATATCACTTCCTATTACAATCGGATTGATTGAGCAATCGGCTATGTATCAATTACTAGCTGGTAGGCTATACAAAAGAAACCAAGATGGAATATTTCTCTTATGCATTAATCCTGAAGAGAAAAACCAATACCTAAGTCAAGCACATATTACCATAGTAGGACTTCACTTTGCAAAAGACCAAACTATGCAAAGGATCTTGAGACTTGGAGTATTTTGGCCAACTATAAGGAGTGATGTTCACTCTTTCGTAAAGGATTGTCTTCAATGTAAAAAACAAACACCTATACCTCATGTAACATTGTTTCAAATGTCGCATGTTCCTAAGTGGAGTAACTATCTAGTCACTTACTTATCAAGACGAACATTTCCTGAGGATATGAGTAAATACCGTCAAAGAGCAATTGAAACTAAAGCAAGAGACTATGCTCGCATTGGAAACCAATTGTATCGGAGAGGTAAGGATCAACATTTTCATCTTTATGCAAATGAAGACAAATATATTCTGATTATAGAACAAGCACATGTTGGATTAGCTGGAGGTCACTTTTCTAGTGAGACCACCGCAAGGGCAATCTTGATGGCAGGCATATGGTGGCCAACACTTTTTGTAGATTCCAAATGATATGTTCGAAGATGTCATGCTTGTCAACGAGCAAAAATGCCAACAAGAGTAGATAGCATGCCCTTAAGACCAATGATAGGAGCTAGAGCTTTCACAAAATGGGGTATAGATTTTGTTGGTCCAATACAACCACTTGCTTATAGAACCTAAGCTCAATATATCATTGTAGCTATGGACTATTTGACCAAGTGGGCCAAGGCTATAGCAACTCAAAAGAATGATGCCAGAACCACTACCGCATTCTTATATGAGTATGTGTTCACAAGATATGGACTACCTATAGAAATTGTCACTGATAGGGGACCTCATTTCCTCAATGAGGTAATCGAGTATTTGCTTAATGAATTTATGGTCATCCATAACAAATTAGCTCCCTATCACCACAAGCAAACGGACAAGCTGAGCATACGAATAAAATTCTCAGCTCGGTATTGACTAAAGTGGTTAGTTCAAGAAGAACAGACTGGGAAATGAATCTCCATGCAGCTCTATGGGCTTATCGAGTTTCATTCAAAACAGCTTTAAATTCTACACCCTTTAACCTTGTTTATGGTCTTGATGCCATACTACCAACATAATTTCTATTGCTGACACTAAGGGTAACAAAGGATCTTGAGTGGATTGGACATGAATTGTCAGTAAAACTTGAAGATCTAGAGAAGCTAGATGAGCAAAGGCTAACAGCTGCAGCTCACATCTACGCACAAAAGTAGAAACAAAAACAGCTTTTTGATTCCCATCTAATTACAGAAAATTTCAAAAAAGGGGACTTAGTTCTAGTCTATTCCCTTAATGAACACATTCCCAAGTTTAAGAAAAAGGAAAACGGACCGTTTATCATTGAAGATGTATCTCCAAGTGGAGCAGTTAAGTTGTCCACCCTAAATGGTGAACCAATGGCTAATTGGATTAGCGGGTATCGTTTAAAGAAATACAATTTGTCGCTAACCAATGAATTGCTAGAACGAATGCATGCAGCTAAGCAAAGGAAGATAAAAAGACGGCAGGTTATTGATGAAGCGCAAGAGGAAGTTCGGCTTCGAGTACTCAAAAGAAAAGCTGCTCTCAAGAATCATCAACCTATTCCCATCAACACCCTGGAAATAGATGACCGACAATGGGAGTTGCTTTTTTTATTCCTATCTAATTACAAAAAAATTCAAAAAAGGGGACTTAGTTCTAGTCTATTCCCTTAAGGAACACAATCCCAAGTTTAAGAAAAAGGGAAACGGACCGTTTATCATTGAAGATGTATCTCCAAGTGGAGCAGTTAAGTTGTCCACCCTAAATGGTGAACCAATGGCTAATTGGATTAGCGGGTGTTGTTTAAAGAAATACAATTTGTCGCTAACCAATGAATTGCTAGAACGAATGCATGCAGCTAAGCAAAGGAAGATAAAAAGACAATAGGTTATTGATGAAGCGCAAGAGGAAGTTCGGCTTCGAGTACTCAAAAGAAAAGTTGCTCTCAAGAATCATCAACCTATTCCCATCAACACCCTGGAAATAGATGACCGACAATGGGAGTTGCAGAAAGATGCATTGTCAACAGACGATGAATGGTTAGATGGAATGGACCTTTGTATCAAAGTGCAGCTCAAAAACCATAGCACAAATGCATTGGTCGATACAGGAGCTAGAGTAAATGCAGTCAGTTATTCCACGTACAAGAAGGCTACAAGTCATTCTTTAACAACATGAATACTGACTATCAAGGGATGCAACAAGAACCCAGCACCAACTTTGGGAGTAGTCAATTTGAATGTGATAGTACATGGATGTTCATGTCCTCATAAGTTTGTATGCTTACCAGATGAACACATGAATGAGATGATGATTCTTGGAATTCCATGGATGCGGACATACAAGGCAGTAGCAGATTGGGATACGAATCAGCTCAAGCTATCACCTAAAGGCGGACAACTCATTGTTCCAATTGCACCAAGCAAGGAGGAATAGAAAAGAAGCAATCAGCAGAGCAAACTACGAGGTAATCAATCTTCTCTATCCTATCGACAAGCAAATGCTACAGGTAGCATGCAAGAAGTCATGCAAATTTGGGTACCGAAAGCAGAACTTAAGGACAAACCAATTCAAAGCTGGGTGCCAAAACATCATCGACAATACCAAGGACGGTTCCAAAGGTCAAAACATAGAGACGAGCATCTCCGACCAGGGAACCTAAGACAAAATGGATTTGGCAGAAAAAAGAGCGCTTATCTTCTCCACAAGTGGGAAAACCAATCATGCAATGGAGAGTTAAGTCTCAGAAACCTCAACCACACCATTCTGACCAAGACAAACTATAGACGGCTAGAAAGTCACTATGTGGGAACGTCTTCTTAGAAGATGGGTAGCGAGCTACTTAGTAATTACTATGGTAATTACTACAGTAAACCCGAAGTGTATAAATAGGGCCCATTACATTGTAATCGGGTTGGCAATTGTTATCACTTGGGTTAGCGCTTTGGCTATAATTGTACTTCAGAATCATTGGCAGTATTGTCGGCTGTACTTTCTCTCTGTAATCATATTTGCTGTAATCTTGATTTGTAACCCCAATCATGGGATATATTTCAGTTATACTTACTTCTCGTCCAGTCTTCTGAATCTGAATCTGAATCTGAACCTTAATTCCAGTACCTAAGTCTGATTCTTATTTCAGTATCCACATTCCAATTTAGTCTCTGATTCCTGTTCAGTTTGCTGTCTGAAATCTTCCCATACTAGTAGCTGAAATCTTTCAACATTGGAATTAGTTGTCTCAAGAGATCAGCTCTGTTTCCATTTTGGCGATCACGGTGGCTCGAGCTGAAGCTCGTTGACTGAAAGACTCTTCTCCCAGTTGAAGTTTTAGCAATGGCACCAAAATCCAATCGTGGCCGGAAATCTACCATTCGTGTGGACCCCATTCCTGAGGAGTCAGGAAGAGAGTCTGACCCAAAGTAAGAGAAGATGACTGACACTGAGGCTCAGGAGGAGCATAGTCAGGCTGATGAGGCGCAGGACTCATAGCACTCCAGTCGTTCTCGACGCCAACGGGCAGAACGGGAAGCACGGAAGGCAAAGAGTTCTTGGTATCCTCAGTCTCGCCAGAGAGATGAGGATACCAAGGGCAGTAAGGGAAGTCACCGTACTTCTAACAGGCAAACCAGAGAAGACACTGACATTGAGACAGAGACAGAGATTGATTGGGATGCTGACACTGAAAATTGCAAGAAGGTCATTCTGAAGCCAAGAAGAGAAGTGCCAGGATCAGTAGTAATCGAAATGATTACACAGCTTCCCTGAAGATTTCCTTTCCAATATTCAAAGGGGGAAAAAGGATGATCCGGATTTTCACATACAAGCTTTCGAGCAGTATGCTGAACTAAAAAACATTGATGAGGATGATTGGGGGGAATATTTTCCACAAACCTTGAAGGAGGCAGCGAGGAAATGGTATTACCATTACCTTTCATGCCAGCTGAGATCATATAACAAATTGCTTAAGGCCTTCATGTTGGAATCTTTAGACAATAGAGGGGACGAAGATATTCTCTGTGAATTAGATAAGATCAAACAAAGAAATTTGTCAGTCTGCAGCTATGTGGAAAAGATAAAAGAGCTAACCAGGCAATTGCAAGAACCGCCGTCTGAGAAGAGATTGAGGGCATGGTTCCTGAATGGGTTCAGAAGCAAGAAGCTTAGGGAACAAGAAGTACCAGCCCCTACAAAAAAATTCAATGATCTGGTCCAAAGGGCATTAAAGCTGGAACATCAGGCTAAGAAGGAGAAGATCCACAAGAAGCGCAGGACCAATAGCAGTAGCTCTGCTACTGAAACTTCTGATTCCAGTGAAATGTCCAGTAGCTCCGAGAGCAGCTCCAACGAACGAGCAAAGGAGAAATCAAAGAAGGGATCATGGACCAAGAAAATTGAAGAGATGGCTAGGCAAATTGCAGAAATTAGCCACACAAGACAGCCAGTCTGAAAGATGGAGACTTGGTGTTCAAGATGCAAATCCAAGGACCATATCTCCACTGAATGTCCACAATGTACCTACTGCAAGGCCTTTGGTCACCTATGGAATAATTGTGGCATTAGAATTCACCATTTTAAGAAAGGGAAGGATCTGTCAGTGGTTGCCTACACTGAACCAGTGAAGGTACAACTAGTCAAAGTAGCTCAAGAGGAGAGACCAGGTACCGGTGCTACTGGTCAAGGACGTGGCAGATACCAACCAGGAATGGTCAGAGGAAGAGGAAGAGGCAACTTCCAGAACAGGAGCATGAATTGCTATACTTGTGGGAAGTATGGTCATTTTGCAGCCCAATGTCCAGATGCACCTGTAACGACTACTACTGAGGCTAAGGCACCAGAGCCAGTCCCAGTCAGGGTGGTTACCAGGAGCAAGGGAGTAGTCATTGAAGAAATCCCGGACATTTTAGAAGTACCAGTCAATCCTAACAGTAGCAAGTGGGCTCAACAAAGGGAAGTTTGGAAGGCCAAAGGTAAAGAAAAAGTGGTAGATGAGTGGCAAGAGCAGTGGGAACTAGCAACTAAAATCATGGAGGATTTAGCTAAGAAGCTGCCAGAGCAGCTAGAAAGTTCCGAAGCTAGAGTCATTCGGAGGATACTAGCCTAATCAACTGATAAAGATCAGTCAGTACTGGCCATGACAGAGACCATGCTGGTTGTGGTACATGGACTAGCTGATGAAATGGGAGTGGATGGAAAGAGTAGAAGCACTGCAAAAGAAGAATGGCAGTGTGAAGATACCAGTTCTTCAAGCTCTGACAATCAGTCTGACCAAGAGAGAGAAGAAATTCATGTGAAAATTTGTGATAGAATCCAGAAGTTGACTGTAGAGGTGGAGGATATAAGAAAGACCTTGCCTGAGGTGGCCAACTTTATCAGACAGCGCAGGAAATTGAGGCAGAGGCCAGAACAGTGGACCTGATGGCTGTCCGGGATGATGAAGTTCCACTTATTCAGGTAGACTACAAGGTCAGGAAGCAGTGGGAACCTCTCTCAAGCGTTATCCTGGATGGATTGGCAGGAGTCAACATAATGGGAGCCCATCTTCAGCAAAGAATGGGTATCATTAATATGAAACCAGCACCATTCAAAGTGAGAATGGCAGATCATAGAGTTGTACAAGCGACGGGTATGATTGAAAACATGCAGATAAGAGTTGGGAGGGAGAAATTCAAAACCAGTTTCCTAGTCCTAGATGTGCAGGGAGCATATGGAATGCTACTAGGGCACCCATGGTTAAGAACAACACATGTTGTTCATGACTATGCAAACCAAACTCTGACCATAGAAGGGGCCAGTGGCATAATCCAAATCCAGACCAACAATACCAGGAGCTGGAAAAAGGAACCGAGGCCGAAGGAGTTGTGTCAGAAGTACATAGCCAAGAAAATCGAGCGAATGCTAGCGGCTATGAACATATTTCCTTTGGCAGAAATCGACTTGAATGCAGTCTTGCTGAACAAAGAGTAGGCTGACAAGCAGAAGAGACAATTCCTTGAATAGTTTACCGAAGTCAATGCAGGGGAAAGAACAGTTCAACTAACTGGAAGAATAGAGGAACTAACTGATATTGTCATAGTAGAGGAACCAGTATGTTTTGAAGAATACCAACTGGATCAGAACAATGATTCAAAAATGAATGGACCATCCTGGGACTACGCTGAAGAATCGACCAAACGAAAAGGAGGCGGACCAAACTGGTTGCTCCCAGACGATCAGGAAGTAGAAGACTGGAACCTGGGATTAGAGGAAAATCCCAGAATGATCAAGGTTAACAAGCACCTCAACCCAGCAATGAAGGAAAAGGCACGAAAAATGTTCCAGAACTATAAAGATGTGTTTGCCTGGGAACATACAGATTTGAAGGGAGTAGATCCTGAAGTCTATCAGCACCGAATACCACTGAAACCGGATGCTAGGCCAGTAAGATTGGAAAGATACCGGATGAACCCCAACTATGCAAAGAAGGTCAAGGAAGAGATTGATAATCTTCTCAAGGCTGGGTTCATTACGAAAGTGGCAAGCAGTGATTGGTTATTTCCCATAGTTGTCGTTCCCAAAAAGAATGGGAAATTGAGAGTTTGTGTTGACTATAGGAAACTAAATACCCAGACTATTAAGGATCCATTTCCCTTACCTTTTACTGATATGTTGCTTGATGAGATCGCAAGATATGAGATGTATAGCTTCATGCATGGTTATAGCGGCTATAACCAGTTACAGATCGCTCCTGAAGATAGAACCAAGACCACTTTCATCACTGAGTGGGGAGCTTTCATGTATCTGGTGATGCCTTTTGGCCTGTGCAATGCACCAGCTACTTTTCAACGGTGTCTGATGGAGATGTTTAATGAATTTCTTCATCGGTTCCTCGCCATTTTTATGGATGACTTCACTGTCTATTCAGATGAGGAACAACACCTTCTATTCCTAGAGATGGTTTTTAAACGCTATCAGGAGAAGAGGATTTGTTTGAATCCATTCAAATCTATTTTTCTAGTATGGAAGGGACAGCTACTGGGACATGTGGTTTCCGACAGTGGAATAGAGATGGCCAATGACAAAATACAGTGTGTCCTGCAAGCTAAAGCACCTAGAACTGCTTCAGAGTTGAGTTCTTTCTTGGGTTATGTGAATTTCTATAGAAGATTTGTACACAAGTTTGCTTCTCAAGTAGTACCACTCTATGAGCTTACCAAGAAGACCAGTAAGTTCAACTGGACTGCTGAGTGTGAGGAAAGTTTCCAGAATTTGAAAAAAGCTATTACCAGTAAACCAGTCCTTAGGCAGCCAAATTGGGATATTATTTTCCATGTATATGTAGATGCCTCAGGATTGGCAATGGGGGCAATATTAGCTCAGCCACAGATGGAAGAACAGACTATCCGGTTTAGTTTGCTAGTCGTAGATTCAGTCAGGCTGAACAAGGCTATATGACTACTGAGAAAGAAGCCCTCGGAATGGTTTTTAGCGCCACGAAGTTTAGGCATTACCTGTTGGGAAAGTTATTCCATTTTTATGTGGATCATCAAGCTCTTCTGTTTCTGATTAACAAAGTCATTATTCAAGGCAGGCTGATAAGATGGATGATGTTCCTTATGGAATTTGAATTCAGAATTTTCCATAAACCGGGCCGAAACCATTGTGGAGCTGATTTTCTTTCAAGAAGTATGGAAGGATATTCAGAATCACCCTTGAGAGATGAGCCAGTGGATGCTGATTTATTTCAGTTAGAGGCAGAAGAATCAGTGGATCTTGAATGGTATGATATTTATCAATTCCTTTCCCAAGGTGCCTTTCCAGAGGATTGGAAGCAGAATCAGAAGAAAGCTCTAATCATAAAAAGCCCTGAAATTTACCATCATAGGAGGATTACTTTATCGACTGGGTGTGGACGGTGTACTTCGCGATGTGTCCCTATGGAAGGAAGAATGCAAGTGATTTCAGAAGCTCATAATGGTGAGTCTGGTGGACACTTTTCCAACGAAGTAACCTACAAGAAGATTCTGCAAGCTAGTATGTGGTGGAAAACATTGATTGCAGATGTCAGAAGTTTTTGTAAAACTTGTGACATATGCCAAAGACTGGGTCGACCAACATCTACAGGTATGACTTCCTTAATGCCAATACAACCACTAGGAGTATTCATGAAATGGGGATTGGATTTTATAGGACCTTTTAAGAAGGTGACTCCCAGGAAGAACAAGTACATAGTAATGGCTACTTGTTATGTTACCAAGTGGGTTGAAGCTAAGGCTCTTCCTGAGAACACAACCAAGTCAACTGCAAGGTTTCTGTTTGAGAATATTGTCTGCCGATATGGATGTCCAGTAGAGATTGTGACCGATCAAGGAACACATTTTATCAATGACACTATGGAAATCCTATTGGATATGCTTTCAGTCAAGCATCGGAAATCTACTCCTTACTATCCGAGATGCAATGGACAGGCTGAAAGTAGCAATAAGACAATAAACACTATTCTCACTAAGGTGGTGCAAAAGAAACCAGACCAGTGGGATTTGAAACTTCAGACTGCTCTATGGGCTTATATGACAACTTATAAGGTAACTACTGGAATGACACCATTCAAAATGGTGTATGGTACTGAAGTTGTGGTTCTTATGGAGTTTGTAATCCCCAGTCTGAGAATGGCTGTGAAGTATGGATTAAACTTCAACCATAATCTTAAGAAGAGGCTGGATGAACTGATGCAATTAGATGAACTCAAGCAAAGGGCTATATTGGAACAAGAAATTGTTCAACAACGAAGGAAGCACTGGCATGATCGCCGAATTAAAGTTCGAGAACCAGAAAGGAGACTTAGTGCTTCTATATCAGTCTAGATTGGGTCCAAAGAAGCCGAACTTGAAGATTGCCTGGGCAGGACCTTTTGAGGTGGATTGGGTCTTCTCCAATGGCACAGTCAGACTGAAAGATTTATTTGGACTAATGTTACCAGGAGTATATAATGGAGCAAAGATTAAGCTTTATTATTATGAGACCAAAGAAACTGAGTCAGAACAAGGTACTAAGGAACTGGAGGTTGCTGATCAAGAGATACCGGAATCAGACATTTTTGGACTTTTTCATGTGCAACCAGTTCTAGCTTCAGAACCAGTACCAGCAGGACCAGATCAGGCTGACCTTAGAATCAGTACCAGTATGGTCCAGTACCAGTATGGATACACTTTCCAATTTTTAAGCGCCCAACGGTCAAATGGCATGCCAATGCTAATCATTTCAAAGATGGGTCGTAGTCTTGTCCAATGCATGTCTGCCATGACAGCAACGGTGCACAAAAGTCTAGGAGCGGCGAGTGGTGGAGCTTTTATGGCGCGAACGAGTATAACAGTCAGGAGAGTTAGCATTTTTCCTCCTAAATCCCCTGCGCGACACTTCCCTCCTGTCAACCATTCGCCATTGCCAAGCTATGAGGTTTCTTTGCTGCAGCTGCAAACTTCGACCTCTGACGAGACAGTTGACTGTCAGATAGTCTTGCCAGCGACACCAGGAAACGGCTTCGCCACAACAAGTAAGTCATCTTCTCCTTCGCCTGTTTCATTGTCATCAACCTCACGGTGCATGGGTAGAAAGAAACGCTCAAAGAAGATGCAGGAGTCTCTTGAGGAAACCCATGCCATAGTTGCTGAGGCAAAGGCAAGCCTTCCTGTTATCCCGTACTGTAAAATTCAGCGTTATGTATTTACTGATCAAGCATTGACTCTGCTACAACTCTGGGATCTTCGAGTTGTGTTGCAAGCTACAAGGATTGCTTTTGATGCAGATATCATCAAGCAAGTTCTTGATTCCTTTGATGCTGAAAATGGCAGTGCCATGGTAAATAGTAGGAAGATGTCAGTGACACCAGAAGCCATAGCATTTGCATTCCGGATGCCCAATGAGCCCAAACCTTCTGTGGCAAATGCGCAGCAAATCAGTATCGCTCTGAAGGAAGATGAAACGGCTAGACGGAAGCGCAAGGCAAGTGCTCAAGGAGTTTCAGTAGTAGGACTGGAAGCCTCCACTGCTTACAGGTTTGTAGCCAAAGCAGTAAGCCTTAAGAACAACCCAACGTATGTATCCGAAAAATTGTTTGCTATGCTGTTGGCCAAGATACTGGATCCACAGGTTCATATCAACCTTTGCCAAATTCTCTCGCACAATGTACTCCAGCAAACTGCCAAGCTAAAATCTCAAATTGTTTTCAAAGCTTGGTATGTTTGGCAATTTCTGTATTGGGCTACTGCAGCAGATGCTGATGAGCAGGTAAAGAAGGCTTGGAGTGAGAAGCCAATTTCTGAACCAAAGAACATTGAACTGTCCTCAGACAATGAGGAAATAGACAGTCAAACCATTTCAACCGACCTGAAAATGAAAGCAACTGCAGAAGAAGCCGGCTGTTCAAAGAAGCAAAAAATTACACTGACAAAAAGCAATGAATTTTTGAAGCAGATAGAAAGCCAGTCAAGGAAGTAACCACTGAGAAAGCTGTAGTGAGTCAGATTGAGCAGCAATCTGCTCAAAAGACTGTGCCTGACCAGTCAGTTGTAAAGAATACAGTTTCTACTGGGTCTGGGAAAGATCATGGAAAGCCAGTTCCTGTTGAGAAGATAGCAGACTAGTTAGGGGACAAAGGCAAGAGTCAACTGGACAAAGGGAAAGGTCCAGCATTCTCGACTTTGCCTGGTGGAGTTCCTACAGATACTGGAAACCTTCTGCAAATAACTGGTAAAACAAGATAAGTTGCAGCAAATGCAGACTCAGCAATTGAAAGGGCATCTTCTGCTCAGCAAAGCTGATTATGCAACTCTACCTTATGTGGCTCCAGTGGCAATATATGAGCCTACTGATTCTGATCCAACTACAGTCAAAGACAGATCTTCAGTCCTTATACAGTCTTCTTGGAATACAATTGTCACTTGTATTGGACAACTGATGGAGGCTGCTGGATCAGAAGAAGAAGTTAAAAAGCTCAAAGCTGACTTGACAGAAGCACATCATCAGATTGAAAAGCTCCAGAATGAAGGGGATCGGGGAGCACCATAGACTGAGAGTGAGAGAGAGAGAGAGAAGGAGACACACACACGATGTGGGTGGGGAGACTCAAAGGAGTGAGCAGCCCCCTATACACTTATGCTATGTATAAGGTATACAAGTCAGTGGGCGCCCAGACTCTGGGCGGTCGGGCAAGGCACAGGCGCCTATACCCCAACAACCTCCCACTTAAAGGCGACTGTGCCTTTAAGCAAGGGAACCTAGTCTAAAGACTACAAAAGGTGAGAGAAAACCGCTCTCAACCGATGCCCACTGGCTGGCTGTGATCGTGTGCATTCGGCTGTCCTGCTCCCGTGTAAGTCCATACACCACCAGACGTACCGCACACGTACTGCAAGTATATACGCAATACCTGCATATCTCCCTTGTGCACTATGCCATCATCAGTCAACAAACGACTGACAACCCCAACTACAAATGCTCCCACTGCAGCTGCGATATCCGGTCTCAAGATCAACATCTCATACATGAGACCACCAAATGCCGATGCAATGCTAGCGGGCCCTGCTAGCTCTACGGAGCATGCATCAACATATATATCTCTGGCAATAGGCATCTCTGACTGACAAGGCGTGTCAGCCACATGCATCTCCTGACTGTCCGCAAAAGACGCATCAACCTGTCGTGCAACCTCAGAGCAAACCAACTGCTCTAGGTGTCTGCTGGAAGACATATCCTGCACAACTATATCCCCATGCTCACTGTCGAGCATAGAAAGGAATGACTGCATAATCGCTGACGTCTCAGCCTCCTCTGCAATCATCCACTGCAAACATGACCACTCAATCTGCTGTGACTCACTAGAGCTCTCATGCTCTAACTCCGTATGCATAGACTCTTGCACAACGTCCTCCTGTCGTGACTCACTAGAGCAAGATCGCTCTACCTGTCTATCCTGCATAGAAGTATCTCGCACAACTGACTCTCTGCTTTGCTCAGTCACTAGCAAAGCATGCATGTCTGACTCTGTCACCTCTCTGTGTGACTGCTCAAGTCGTGCCCCAACTGTGTGCACAACGAGCTCACTACTCTGCACTCCATGCAAAGTACCCTGCAACCCACAAGCAAAAGAGACTCGCCTGCTCTCTCGTTGTCTACCTGGCTGCGTGATCACAGAGACAGCACCGTCTCTCGCATGATCCACATGCAATGGGTTACCTGTACCACTCCTGGCACCTCTCGCAATCACTAGCGAACCCAAATGCAACACAAAAGATCGCTCAAGCAGCGATACCCGACATCCACTGTCCCATAACTGTCTGACTGAGATCAAATCCCGTCTCAGATCTGGCACATAACGCACATGACGCAGGGTAAATCTCATACCACTGGGCAAGGACAAACATACATCTCCTGTACCCTCAATGTCATACACAGCACCATCAGCCATGTGCACACAACCAAGTCTCCCACTAGAAAACGTGCTAAACCACTCACGATGCGACGTGACATGAAAAGTAGCATCTGAATCTAGTAACCAATGTGAAGACAATGTGCAATCCGATATGCAATCCGTAGACATAAGATCGTCTGAAGACAAGCTAGATGTAAATGTGACATCGTCGTCACAAGCATACTCAATAACCACCGTACTGATCTCACTAGCATCTGTCATGCCCAAATCTGCATCACGCATCTGTCGCCTCCGTTGTCTCAAACGCCTGAAATATCGACGCCTAATGTGCCCTCTATGTCCACAATGCCAACATGTCAAGTCTCTATGCCGTCGAGACTTGCGTGTGGGACCAATCTCTCCCATGGACATAGAAGTGGGACTAGACTTCCGTGTAGACATGGATGTCGCGTACATAGCATGTAAACTGTGCCATAAAGCATGAGTTGTAGTCTCCCTCGAGACCTGCCAGTAAACAGACTCAACCAGATGCAAACAAATCGTAGACATGGCTAACTCATCAAGATCCTGCCAATCATCATCACGCATAGAGTTGGGCTTCGCCGATAAACCACGCAAGGGTTTATCCTGCCCCAAATCCGCCAACGCAACAAGCATATGCTCCTTCCAAGCAACAAAATCTGCACCATCAAACTGTGTCAGACCATAACGCTGGAAGTCAAATGAAAAATCAACCATAATGCTCGCAAAAGAGCAACCAACAATGAGTAGCAAATGTCAACCAAATCAGCCCTAAACTGGCTCGAATCGCATCAACAAAAGTCTGCAAATATGGCTCAAAACCTGATGCAAAGTTGCACCAATAACCGTACAAAACCTTGCACAAAATCACAAGTCAATATGACTCAATCGCGCATAAATATCTGACAAAAATTTGGCAGAGTCTCCTTTGTAACTAGAGCAAAATCTCAACAGTAAACCTCAAAGAGACAATAATATATGCCACAATGGCCAATCCGGGAATAAACTCGACCGGAATCACCTCACAAAGTCATACATATGAGCATACCCGCTCTTGCCGGAGTACCACTCAACGACACCTCAAATGACATACATGTGAGTGATGATTGCTGCCAAAATACCTTTCAATCGATGACCAAATTTCTGCCAGATAACTATAGCAACATTTTGCAAAACCTTGCAAGATCTGTCGCTATGCGCAATGCGAAATACGGCACACAAGGGCATACACAAGTGACTCCAAACTCCAACCAAATGATGACTGAAAATCACCTGTCAAAGTGGGAGTAAACTCAACCACTAAACTGTCAAAGAGCAACCTACAGATACGTAGAAGCTATGGCGAGAACCTGGATAAAATCCAACAGAGTTTCTTCTATAAATTGAGCCAAATCTCAAATAATCTCAGCCATAAACAAATACACAAATCCATATATGGCATACATAAACCGCCAAGACCATGGCAACATAGCTCACTCTCGCATGAGTGGCTCTCTGGACAAATGCATATCCAAAAACCTGTGTACACCTATGAATTTGCTGGTTGCTGCAGAAAATACTCCGTGTGTGTGAGATATACCAAAAACAGTGTTTTTGGGACCCGAAAGTGCACAAATAAACCTGCTGCTGTACTTGCTGTAATTCAAAGCATAATTTCAGAAAATAGACATCACCATCGCGTTCGGAGCATGCCAAAACCCTGGCCTAGACTCCTGGATCATGTAGATCTGACTCTTTATGACGAAGCTACGCAAAAAACTGCGTTTTAGAGCCCGAAAATGGCAAAAACGAGCTGCACACAGTCTTGAACCTGCTCCTGCTCCACTCTGCATGATGCAATGTCCTCTCAATGCAAGCTCCAATGCAAGAGCTCTGCCACAACAGCATCCAAGCACTCGAATGTCAAGCTCTCCTCCGCCGAGCACTTCTCTAACGAGCTCCACTGAGCTCAAAAGCTCCTCTCACCAAGGAAGCCGCAACCACCTCCTCGACCAAGCTTGACCACACCAAGCTCCTAAGCTCCAAAGACAATGCTCCTCAAGCTAAAATCGCTCTCCGTGAAACTCCGCGATTGAAATCCATCGTCGAGAGCGAGCGAGCTATCGCCTCGAAGATCTCAAAGCCGTCATGCTCTCCTCGGTCACCATAGCCCTGATACCAATTGAAGGGGATCGGGGAGCACCACAGACGGAGAGTGAGAGAGAGAGAGAAGGAGACACACACACGATGTGGGTGGGGAGACTCAAAGGAGTGAGCAGCCCCCTATACACTTATGCTATGTATAAGGTATACAAGTCAGTGGGCGCCCAGACTCTGGGCGGTCGGGCAAGGCACAGGCGCCTATACCCCAACACAGAAAGCCCAGGAAGAGCAGAACATACAACACAGGGTACTGGAAGCTCAATCAGAAAGGAATAATGAGTTGTTGAACAAAAAGCTAGCAAAGGCTGAATCTGAAATAATGATTATCAAGAATCAAAGGAATGAAGCACTGAGAGCTGCTCAAGATGAAGCGAGCGGGCGGTATTGAGAAAACTGCTACTGCACCATACAGCTCTGAAGGCTTCTCTGACTGAAAGATACGTCTATAATAGCTTGTCTAAAATTTTAAATCCATCAGGCAATGCTGTTTTCAATTTAGAGAATTTAAAATCCTTGATGGAAAGTATGCAGAGCGATTTGCAGGACACGGTGAGTGAGTACAATAATGCTCTGATGAACCAAGCTATAATGGATTATATTGAACAACAGACTTCTCCGGATGAGGAAGAAGAAGACGAAGAAGATGAAGCTGATCATGAGGAGGATGATCAAGAAGCTAGGCATACAAAGGATGATGATGATGCCCCACCACCATCTCCACCTCCAGGACTTGGTATTGGCAGGACAGGGCCAAATGAAGGAGTCCAGTCACAACTTGACCAGCCAGATCAGAATTAGGGCCAGCACGAAGGACAGACCAAGAGCACCAGTCGGGTGACCAGCAGACTGAAGAGCAGCAGCCCAGTCCCACTGAGAATCAGCCAACTGATGAGTCCTATCTCAACAGAGATGCTAAAGGAAAAATGAAAGTACAGGATGAGGGACCAGTTGCTGATCATCAGCATTCACTGCAGCTCATTACTCTGAATAGGCAATTGAGACATCAAGAGGCCTCCATCACCACAAAGTATCTGGAGGATGATGATCTCTTGACTTACTTGGAAAGATTTCAAAGGCTATATGTGGGAGCTAGGGAAATGGTAGAACATTGGAAATCAACAGCTTTCTATGATAAAGAAGCTTGCCGACTACCTGCGCATCCCAGTACAGTCCAGCTGCTAGAACGAGTTCCTAAATGGATACTCAATGCTGAATAAGAAGGGGGTAAACCTGCACTGGCAAAGGCAGTCTACTGCAGATTGTCGCTCCCTAGCCCTAGAATTGGAACTTCTGCTGGGTAACAAACCAACTTACCGTTGTATGAAGGATGTTAGGGTACAACTCAAGGAAGTTTTGGTGCAAATGCAAACTGCCAGAGGTGTTTTGGATCAAAGAGTCAAAGCCATTCTTGAGGACCAGACAGCCACTAGTAGAGGACCTCAGACAAGAATGTCAGTCGAAGCACATGCAACTGCTCTCCGAACACTGTTCTAGCTAGTGAGAATCACCAGAAAGATGATGCAGCAGGAGAACCAAGCTGTTCTCGATTTCTTAGAATTTGTGTCTGATTCTCCAGTTCTCTTGTATGCTGTTCCAGCAAGAGAAACCGAGTTGCCAAGATTCTTTCCAGCGTTGTATCCTGAACATCAAGAACCAATTGATCGTCTCACATACTTCAAAATTACTAATGAGCTTCATGATTGGTATGAGCGGTCAAATGTGGAATGGAAGACTTGGCAGACGTTGTTCAATGATGCTCTCCAAATCAATGACATTCAGGCACTAGAAGAGGAGATGCAAAGGATCCAGCTGTGCATGGGCCAGTGGAAGATTCAAGTCAGAGGACTGACCAGGATTACTAATCAGTTGCTACATCTTACGGTTGAATCTTCCAAATTGCCTGAAAAAGACATTGCAGCAAAGCTGGGTCTGGCACCACAGTACAGGGAGATGACTGAGATTCTTTTCAAAGCTCGAGTCAAAACTAATCAGCCTCTTCCAGAAGGATGGATCCATACTGCTTTGCATTGTCATAAGCTGGCCAGAACCAGACTGAGTAAGGGCTGGCGTACACTCTATGATCCTAACACCAAAACTTATCATTCTCTCACGCCTTATGAAGCAGAAATGACCACCGACCGGCGGGATCAACTTGAGCAGGAGGCCATTTACCGACTGATTAAGAAGGAGAATGCTGGTACTGGGACTTCTCAGGCACCGTCCCAGTCAAAAGGCAAAGGCAAACGGAAGACGATCCAATGGAAGGATACTGGGTAGTTCCATCTCAAAATTCAGCGGCGACTTTTCTTCTCAGCAGGCAGGGAGAGATGACAGCTCCACCTTGGCCTTTTCCGCTGCCTCTCGCAATCCCTGGTCCTTCTTGAACTCCTACTTGTAATCTTTGAATGGCCATTCTATCAGTGGTCAAGACGGCATCCCAACATCAGAACCAGACGATGGATTTTTCAGTCTCACATCAGATTCAGACAGGGGAATTTTTCAAAAATTTTGGAATCTTGCCAAAATTCAAGAAAGAAGGGAAGGATGTAGACGGCTGGAAAGTCACTATGTGGGAACGTCTTCTTAGAAGATGGGCAGCGAACTACTTAGTAATTACTATGGTAATTACTACAGTAAACCCGAAGTGTATAAATAGGGCCCATTACATTGTAATCGGGTTGGCAATTGTTATCACTTGGGTTAGCGCTTTGGCTATAATTGTACTTGAGAATCATTGGCAGTATTGTCGGCTGTACTTTCTCTCTGTAATCAGCTGTAATCTTGATCTGTAATCCCAATCATGGCATATATTTTAGTTATACTTACTTCTCGTCCAGTCTTCTGAATCTGAACCTTAATTCCAGTACCTGAGTCTGATTCTTATTTCAGTATCCACATTCCAATTTAGTCTCTGATTCCTGTTCAGCCTGCTGTCTGAAATCTTCCCATACTAGTAGCTGAAATCTTTCAACACTGGAATTAGCTGTCTCAAGAGATCAGCTCCAATTCCACAAACCAAGGTATCAATGGCGAGTAAAAGATTGACAAGAGTCAAAAGTGCTACCAAAATCTCAGGAAATCAGCGTGCTAAAGCATCCCAATGGCACAATCAAGCAAAGAGCACACAAGCTACAAGATTTGCTCTCTGGAAGACAACATCAGCAAGCCTTGACATCAGAAACCCTTGAGTTAATCACTCAAGACCCAACTCTGGCACAACATAGGTTTGAACTGCATTGATCTTCAAAGCATGGTAGAGCCAACCAAGGCTATGCATAAACACGGTTGTTCAACCCATGCACACATTCGTCCCGGAGTACGCCATCGAGGAGGAGTGGAAGAGTACTAAGTAATTAAGGGCAATGTTTGAAGAGGGAGGAAAAAGTTTGATGTTAACATGTGATTTTTTGTAAAATTACCTAATAATGACCTTATAATTCATCAAAAGGGAAAATTTAACTGATAATATCTCTTTCATGAATGTAAATAGTGTATACATACTATCAGAAAACCATAAAAAAATAGTCCTTTTTAATTATTTTTCATCATTTTTCTCGATATTGAGACTTAAAAATGGAGAAATCCAACAAAAAACAATAAAGCTGTGTTTTTCAATGGATTTTTTTTAAATTAGTGGAATTTGACTTTGCTTTTTTAGTGCATTTTGGTATTTTCTTTGATTTTTTCAATAAATAGGTCAAAAAGTAATAATAAATAGCAAAGGAGCTCATATGGAAAAAATGAAGACACGGTGGTGATCAGAAGTCAAGGCGGACAAGCACAAAAAATTTCAATCAAATCAGAAAATGGAAGCGGGAAGCCTAAATTAGGCGACCAAACCTACTTTTGCAAAACTCTTGCAGAACGAGCTATAGGAATCCGATTGGGGAAATTTTTGAGTCTAACATAGATTTCATGGCCTAGTAGAACTAACAAGGGAATCTGGAGAAAAATGGTTTGGGAAGTCCGAGTATAGATATCCAAAGTAGGTTAAAATCACCTCATTTCCACTTGTTGCCTTTGGAGAGAGCTTTTCAACCTCTTTCGTGCGTCTTTTCCGGAGTCTACAGTCACCTGTTTTCAACACCGTCTCACATGAAACATGAGGGGTAAGTTCTTTACTCAACAATGATCCATTTTGTACAGCTGGAAGCTAGTCTAAACCCCTAGAAAAAACCCTAGAATCCGAGCAGTGTACGAAGACCTAAGACTTAAAATCTACCATAGCGGCCCGTCAGCTCAACCAAATCGGATGAGATTTGAATTGTAGCATGCCCAACATAATAGAACACTTCTATATCACCAATTGACCATTCGGCAAGGGTCGAGGGGGTCCCAAGTAGAAAAGCTAGGTTTTTGACAGATGCGAGAATAACATTCTGACTCCATAGACAGCTTACCTACGAGGTCTATATACAATGTATATGATTGGTTTTGTGAAATTAATCAAGCAAAGCCCTTGAAAAGCAAAAAACAGCTCGAAGTTACAAAGCGTCACATTCGACATCCGAAGTCAAACTGACTCCAAGTGAGCCAAAATTGGATGAGTTGCTTCACAACTATGTTGCGGACAAGTGCATAGCCTTAAAGGTGACTAATCAACTCAACAGGCAGTGTAATCACAAAAATCAAAGCTTTCAGAGTTGACAAAGCACAAAGTGATGCCGGCAAGACCAAACCTTACCAAATTCAATTTAGGACTTGTTTTACGTGTATAGAATGTGTTTAGGTCAAAAATTTTAAGTTTTGTAAGAAAAATGTGACCACTGTAAATAATCGTGATTATTTACTTTTGCACTATTTTTGCTTGAAAGTTGCACCATCACATCACCTATCACTTGTACACACCTAACACATGCCAAAATTCTCAGAGCTCCCATGTAAAAACACTTATTATTTTTGATAAATCCGGAATATTGTAACTCCTATTTTTCGAGTAAACCTTGTAATAGTTGAGCCAAGGCTACAAGCTTCCAGATTGTATCAACATGTCATTACCTATCTTTAGTTAGAGCTCTCAGATTATTAGTTTTAACCACCAAAGACCTTGGCTAAGGTATAAAAGCCAATTTTTGTAAGTAATTTGTAAGTTTTGGATAATGAAATATAAAGCGTGAGCTAACGGCGCTCACTTCTCTTCTTCTCGCGCTTCCTACTCCCTCTCAGGTTGTCACATTGTAGTCGCGTTTGTTGCATTGCAACCGCAGGTAAGAGCTCTACGCATTGACGTAAACACATCACAGTATTTCGTAGCTTTTGGCGTCGCCGACCTGCGGCCTAATTTCATCATAAGTATGAATTTACACTTCAAAATAAAAACTAAGCATATGCGGGGTATTAGGACATCATTGCTAAGCATTTAGATGCATTTTGGATCGAAAACGATTAGGTCAAAAAATCCACTGCTATTAATAATCGCGGATTTTGACACTTGACCTAAAGTGGATTTGAGACCATAAGCATGTGTGCTTAGGTCTCATAAACATGTTATAGAAGTTTGGTTACGTTTGGATGTCATTTGATGCTATAACGGGCTTTGGTGATTTTAATCACTTGAGTGTAGCTTGAGTTAGATGCGAGTTGTTAGTTGTTTTCCGAGAGATTGACAACCTCTTGTAACCTCTATGCATTAGTCGAGTCAGCTTCGTCCCACGGATTGACAATTTAATCGTGGTTCTTACTAAAAGTGCAATAAAATATGATAGTGAGGTTAGACACACGTCCCACAATACCTTAAACTTGGTGGTGGGGGTTGCGATCATCTCTTTTTTTAAGTTTATTCCAGCCTTCTTCGAGGTTCATGACAACGACAAGTGTTGTTCTCTACCTTCCTTGGTTGTGGGGGGTGTATATACACTTCCTTGGTCGTGGGGACTGTATATACGCTTGCTTATGCATTTTATTCAAAAATTTATAAACAACACGAGTATTTAAGCACTCCATTCAGTCATAACAACATTACTCTCGGCACGTTCCCCTGCATGTGCTTCTTGCTTTTCACTAGTATCGAGTGGTTGATACATTGTGTTACTCATTCCCTTGGTGGTGAACTCATGAAGCCCTTAAGTGCAAGTCTTGTTGTGTACAATCCCCCCCCCCCCCCCCCCCCCCCCCCCCCCAACTTGTGTGTGTGCAATCGTCTACAATGTCCTGCAAAAACAATGACACGTGGCAAAGATCTGACGGTTCAACATGGGGTTGAATTTTTCCGTTTTCTTGCGTTGGGAATGCCATTTTCTTCTCTAAATTTTGGTGTTTTTTAGTTTTATCGGCGCTCGTCGTCTCCTTCCGAGCTCCATAGCCAGCCTCTGCTTTCCGCTTCCTTTCTCACTACGTCAGCTGGAGTGCAATACGTGCTGGGTTCTAATCTGCTTCTGCAAGGATTACTTTGCAGGTTGCTGCTAGGGTTCTCTAGAAGATCGGGCTCAAGCTGGACGGGACTTCTTCTGCGTTTGCTTTTCTACGAGACAAGAGCTTGTGTGAATTTTGAGGAAGCTTTAAGCAGCAGATAGAGGTTCTTTCGAATAGTGAGTACATTTATCGAGCACACCCAAGGGTGGTAAGAGCCGGTTCTTCTGGATCAGTGGCCTTGCAGCCAGAGTTTCTGATCATTTGTTTGTGGAAGGCATTGCTTGTTTGGCTTCTCCTTCTTGTGGGCGATTCAGCTTGAAGCATCTTCTGGCTTCTTACAATCAACCTTCATTTCTTACAATCACACGGATGCTTTTTACCGGTCGTTAATCTGTGCTCCAGGTTTAAGTGTAGCCATGGCCTTCCCTTAGCCTGGACTATGGTTGGCTACACATTGCAAGGTTGATTTTGCGGGTAGCTGCCTGAATTGGTGATTTCGCCCATGCTCTTTTTTGGACGCCCGCTATTTTGTAACATACCTAGCCCTTACAGCAGATAACATGCATTGATAGGTTCTAGGCATCTGCGACAATGGTAAGTCTTTCTGATGGAGAGAAGTGAACCATCTCTCATTCCAGAATGGCTCAAAGGAGCTTCTGGAAGCGCACTTGCTTCACCGTACCCTGTGTTCTATCAAGGTATGCTGGAATCTTTGAAGTGGACATAATGAATTTTGTGTTGCAGATAGCTTTTTAAAATTTGTTTTTTGTAAATTTCTCTATAGAAGATGGAGGTAACTATTCTAGACCCAGGGTTAGCCAGCAAGCTGCAGGAAGTCACACGGATTATGATTCTCCTCGTTGTGCAGCTTCTTTTGAACGCAGTTCCTTTTCTTCCGGCAGGAGAAGCCATGGCAGCAGTTCAGTTGATCGAACAAAGATGGATAGAGAGAATCACTCTCAGGCACGGTTAAATTTGAGCTTGGTGCGGAGTAGCTCCTCCAAGCAAGGCTATGCTACCCAAATTAGAGAAAAAGAGCGAGAAGGAAACAGGACTGAAGTCAGAGATTGGGTGCAAGATGGTGAAAGATCCGTCTGGTCCAAGGAAGTAGACAGCCTTTCTGGTATTGGTTTAGAGGAGAGACAGAAAGAGAGGGACCGTTTGGAGAATGGGAGATTGCGGCTCATTATACCTGGGAAATCAGGAAGCCACGACTCTGATGCCAAGTTGCGACGACCACAGTCCATGGGACTTTCTCCTAGATTGTCTGAAAATAATGCATGGAAACAGACCGAGGGTGCTATGCCCACACCTTCTGCTAACTTACAGAAAGCTGCTTTCGAACGCAATTTTCCTTCTCTCGGCTTAGATGATAAACCTGTGAGCAGTCCAATTGCAAGCCCCCGTCCACTTTGGCAGAGTCCATTACGCTCAGATTTAGGTAGAGCTTCATCACCTGGATTGATGGGGAATATGGGAAGCCCTTCGATGACATCATTGTCCATGAATGGTGCAGCTGGAGGAACTGACCCTTGGAACTCCGTGCTTGTGGAAGGCCCTTCTTCAATTGACCATATGCAAAGCATCAGCTTGGGGATGAGTGCTTTATCGTGCAGCACGTCAACCCCGTCGTATGTTGTGAGCTCTCCTGCAACAACTGGAACTGTCCTGAACATGGCTGAAGCCTTGAGCCACCCCCCTCCACGTGTGCGCACTCCACCACAGGTAATGTTCTAAAGGTAGGTTGCTTTTGTCTTGACCTGGTCATGTGCCATAGAAGCTCCAAGAATACGTTCTTTATTTGTCTATGCAGTGGATTGCTGATAGCCAAAGGTTGGAGGAACTTGCTTTGAAACAGTCTAGGCAGCTTATACCAATGACCCCTTCTTTGCCTAAAACCAAGGTGAGTTTGAGTCTCCTCCTTTTGTTTGAGTGTTGGGAAAGGGGGCATAAACATGATAGGCTATATTGGGAGAAGTATAATTCAGTTGTGGAGAAGATCATGTGCAAATAAAAAGTAGAGAAAACTTTAAAACTGCCCATCTTTGGAAGACCCTCAATTCCAATCTACCTCTGCATGATGCATCCATTCTCTCCTTTTCTTGAAGTTCAGAAAGAACAACTTTCAGTATAGTTTTTGAAGTCACCCGTGGAGAATTTTCTTGTGGAAATGTGGTGTTTGGAGATGATGCTCTGCTATGGTTCTTCTCCTAGCTCTGTCTGCGTGCTTGCAATGTCATGATTTTCTCACCCTTGACTGGCCTGTCCGCTTTGAGTAAAGGCACGTCTGCTTGAATCTTCTCAAAGCCTCTGCAACAACACGTAAGTTTCTATGGTGATTGTCTTGAAGTGGGTGGGGGTGCAGGTGGCGTGCTCATGGTCTATTTGTCCATTTTGTTGGTCGCACTGTGATGCGGGGGTGTGTTAGGTCAAAGCTCCCTCCCTCCCCTACTCTTTTAGAGGTTTCCCTACCCTGGGGGGGGGGGAGATTGGGAGATGAAGGACCATCTTTTGCTGTTAAG
Source organism: Adiantum capillus-veneris (assembly GCF_014529385.1). Lineage (NCBI taxonomy): Eukaryota > Viridiplantae > Streptophyta > Polypodiopsida > Polypodiales > Pteridaceae > Adiantum > Adiantum capillus-veneris. The sequence continues at coordinate 171,614,215 of NC_140935.1, forward strand.
CTGGTGGTTAACTAAGGTGAGAGCCAAGCTTTGTGACAACATAGGTTGGTCTTCAAGGGGAAGAAATTTAAATTCTTTATTAGGGAGATGCGCTTCCTTGATCATATTATCTTTCGGAAAAGTGTGTACATGGAACTAGCAAAGGTTGCAGCCATGCTTATGCTCCTACTACTGTTAGAATGTAGAGATTACAACGCCCTTTCATGAACTCACCAAGAAGGGAGTTACTTTCACTTGGATCAGAGACAAATAACAGCGTTTGAGACGAAAAGCTCATCACAAGACTTGTCTCAAGATTGGGAGATCGTTAAAAAGGCTTGGACACTCCAAGCGAGAAATCAATAGCAACCCGAACTACAAAATTACTGAACTTGACGAGAGAGAGAGAGAGAGAGAGAGAGAGAGAGAGAGAGAGAGAGAGAGAGAGAGAGAGAGAGAGAGAGAGAGAGAGAGAGAGAGAGAGAGAGAGAGAGAGAGTTAGTTCTGCGCCTAAATGCATTGGCCCCAAAGACTCCTTACGGTATTTCTTTGTTATTTCTCGCCGCAACAATACAACTCCGGAGGGTCCTTTGCTCTCAGACCTTTTGTCCAGATGCTCTGCAGAGTGAGGCCTCGGGGGCTCTTCTAAACAATACAAGGGTTGCCCAAAAGCAAAGCCCCAAAAGTACTTCACCCAAAAGCACTAAGCCCAAAAGCAACTCGTGCAGAAAGCTCGCATACAACCGTGACGTCAGCAGTTAGCGCAAACCATAAGATTCCATACAACTGCCATGTCAGCATGGTCAACGCGATTTATGAAATTTGCCCCCACAGTTCAAGGTTTTGTGTTTTAGGTTTTAGGCCCCTTGGCAGGTGCTCGCTCTGTAAGTTCTTCGGTTCAGTTTCCCTTGTCCACTCGGCCATCTCTTCCAGTTGGACACGCCACGTCATCACTTTGTGACATTCCCCTCTCTTGAAAGAATTGTAATCGCCCTCGATTATGCCTGCAAAAACAGACAAAGGACAAAAACTCTCAATTTACGAAATTTGCCCCCATAGTTCAAGGTTTTGTGTTCTAGGTTTTAGGCTCTTGGCAAAAGCATGGTCAATGCGATTTACAAAATTTGCCCCCGCAGTTCAAGGTTTTGTGTTTTAGGTTTTAGGTCCCTTGGCAGGTGCTTTGTAAGTTCTTCAGTTTAGTTTCCCTTGTCCACTCGCCATCTCTTCCAATTGGACATGCTACGTCATCACTTTGTGACCCTTCACCCTCTTGAAAGAATTGTAATTGCCCTCGATTACGCCTGCAAAATCAGACAATGGGCAAAAACTCTCTTCAGAAGACACGGACTCTTTGTACTCATGCATCAGACTCCACAAATCGAGCGCGTCTACAAAGACATTAGTCTCTGATCAATCACATTCTGTCAAGGGTCTCAGATACAAATCGTGATCATTGTAACCATTTACCAATCACATCCAGACCGCGTTGATCTTTTCACAAATGTCTTGATGTACTAAATCTTGTCACTATCAGATTCATATCCTTTCATTTCACATTTCAATCAAGCAAACTTCACAAGACAGTTACATCGCATGCAGTTCACAATATCAGACACTTAGTTCACATTGGACACCGTGTTTCAATCATTCAATCTAGCCATTTCATTCTGTCCAGAACTCTTGATGCACCTAGATCACTATGTAATCATCTCATCTCATCTCATCCTTCCGGAACTCTTGATGCATTCACAACAATATCTAGCCACCTCATTCAGATAGACATCTTGATGTACCAGAATCTCATTCAGTTCACATTCATTTCTCATTCACTTAGTCATCACCTTCAGATTGTGCTGATCTCTAACAGGTGTGTAGATGCACTAAGTTTAAATCATTCATCAAACAAAATGCTACAAATATTTCATCTTTCTCTACATGCCTCTTAACAATACACACATGAAATAGCACATATTTTTAATTCAATTAAGGAAATTTCCAATTTAGTGCACATGTGTTCATAAAGTCATTACGAAAAATACTGTCAGCCTGTCAATATCCTAAAATCTCAAAGAGAAACTCGTGACTTTATTCATTCTAGACAATATGTGACAAAGGAGTGGAGTTGCTCCCCTCTCGTGCAATCCACACCACACCGGATTCAACTTGCTGATTCATCGGTAACTTTTGGCATAAACATTGCTAATGACCCAAAAGCTTCAAGGTAGAGCTCTCTTTGAAGAGAATTTGCAGAGTTCTTGTCACAAAAGATGGAAGCGTAAACTAACTTTTAAGTGCAATTCATAAACTCAAAAGAACTGAAATGAGAGAGAAGAGCTTGACACATCATTGGGGACCAGAAGATGGGCTGGTCCCCCCCCCTAAAGAGAATATCTTTATTACTAAGGGAGAATCTTCACAAGCACAGCCCGTCCTCTATTCTTTCCTTGTTCTTTTACTGCTTGAGAGAGAGAGAGAGAGAGAGAGAGAGAGAGAGAGAGAGAGAGAGAGAGAGAGAGAGAGAGAGAACTACTCTCTAAGTGCTAAGAGGACTTTTCCTCTCTTTTGTGAGATTTTTGGAAGCTCTCATAAGGGAGAGTCTATCTTTCCTCGGAATCTCTCAAGGAAGAGAGTCTATCTTCCGCTAATTGGTCACCTTCATACTTAGTCATTCCTGCAAAAAACACAAGGGAGAAACACGCAAAACGCGCACACACACATGCTTGCTGTAATTTTCTGCACATAACCTGAAATTGTTACCTGGGCTTGTTTCAATACCAAAATGGAGGCCTTTTACGTGATGGAATTGCACCAAACTTGGTATATGCATATGAAAGATAGAGAGGATTGAGATTCTATGGGTGCTCTACTGAAAATCACCCTAATAGAGGTGATTAGAGATTGAAAACAGAGAATTTGCAACCACTACACTCGAGAAAGAGAGTGTGTGCTGCAACTCTTCACGACAAAATTTCTAGAGAAAGTGGCTATGGCTGTGAGAGCCCTTGTTCTAGACTATGGGAGCTCAAAGCTACCACATACGTCCAAGGGGCTGCTCTCAAGCTTTAATGGAGAGCTCCATCGCGTAGAGCACGCTCACATTTGGGGGGTAGGTGCACTGTCAACCCCTCAAGTGAGAGAGGGGCTGCTCTTAAATAGATTGGAGCCAGAAGAGGGAGCGCTAGGAGATGAGAGGGTGAGAGAGAGAGCTTGCATGGGTAAGCGTAAGTGGCACACTTGATAACTTAAAAACCATTCAACTTTTAACTTTTAGAAGTTTTTAGGCCATCAATGAAATGTGCAATTAACTCACAATTGATCAAATGAATGCTACTTATGAAAAAATCAGATGCTCCTCGGCATAATGCCGTACGTGCACTGCTCTTGTATCACCTGGCGCATCACTTAGTTAAATTAGCTTATCGTAAGGCCTTATTAGAAATAATCTCGGCCTTAGGATCTCTATTCTAAGGACCCCATCTCATTCTTGTGCTCGCACTGAGGCGTGCAACTTTTCTGACCCAACAATCTGAGGCTATTGTCTACCCCTTTTGAAAGCGCGATTTTCCAATCACTAGGGCTTCAAAGTATTGTTTTGCTAGGGTCTCCCTAAGGTGCTTTGGCCCACGTTTCGTACCTAAAGCCCTAGAATATTATGGTGCGCACACAACTGTTTAAATAATTATTTTCTAGTAAGTAAATTAATTATTTAAAAAAACTGACATAGTTACATCCCTCTTGGTTCTAAACAATTGACCTTAACTGTAGAGTGTCAACATAACTGTGCAAGATATCTGAGTAATCCTTGAGATTTGACTCAATCATCCACTTTGCATCTAAAGGGGTGTAATTTTTAAACTTGACTAAATACTTTCGATGTAGTCTCCTAGACTTTAGTTGTCTCTGTGAGTGGTGTATTATCTGTTTTGGCCGAAGGATTCTCTTAATCTCTTCGACTTTTGGAGGGTCTTCTTCTACTGAAGCCACGGGAGGAGAACCAACGTATGGTCGGAGGAGACTTACATGAAAAACATTATGGATGCGCCAATGAGAAGGCAAATCCAATCTAAAAGTCACTTCATTGACTTTATTTGCAATTTTGAAAGGGCCGTGAAATCTATGGGAAAGTTTAACAACTTTTCTTTTCCGACCCTCTTTTTCAATCTAGCTGTCTCAAACTTAAGTAGGACATACTGTCCTTTTTGAAGGTTGAGATTTCTTTTGTGCTTGTGTGCTTTTCTCTTTTGCTGCTCTTGAATGCGAAGAATTGCTTGTTTTACTTGTTGATAGGCAGTATCAATATCGTGCACAAATTCGTCTGCGGTAGAGATGTTTTCTTTGGTAACCAAAATAGGAAGTAAAAGTGGCTTCCCGTTGAAGGTAGAGGAGGGGCTAGCGATGAACCCACAAGGGTTACGAGCGAGAGAGAGAGAGAGAGAGAGAGAGAGAGAGAGAGAGAGAGAGAGAGAGAGCGTACGCTAGCTGTTTGTGTGTTTTTCTAAGGCACACACTTAAAAGCCCCCTCATTTTATTATCTTGGGTACATGTTACGAGGGTCACTGTAACAAACTGCTGACGTGTCAATGAAACGGGCCTGTTCAATCCAAAAAGGGCGGTAGACTTTACTTCAAACCTTGATTTAGCTTTCACCCATTATTAGTCATCTATTATACCTGCGCTATAGTGACACAAGAGAGGGGAATGGGATACAGATGCTAGAATGCACCTGTATGAGAAGACCGACACCAGATTGGCCCCTAACTTAGGCGCCCCTTTCGGTATTTCTTTATTCTTTAAAAGAGGGAATAAATGCTGTGGATCCCTACAAGCTGCCCCGCACAAATTTGGCTGAATTTCAACTGTTCCGGCCTGATTTCGGCAGCATAACTGTACTAGGACCCTTCACAGTCAGTATTCCCACGCATTGACTGACTTTCCCGACGCATACGGGCACTTTGCAAAACCTGGCGAGAATCTGCAGCACGCTGAATTCTCTGTTTTCAGCCCTGAAAATGCGCCAGATCACCTGTACAGCGGTCCCCTTGCGTCCCCGAACCTCCTGGGGGTATTAGGGTCCGTTTAGGGCCAAAACCCTAAACCTGCAAAAATACACAGCAGGCTGTAATTTACTGTTTCGGGCTCCGTTTCGCATGCCGGTCGCATCTGTAGCAAGTCCTCGAGCTCCCGCACCTGTAGGGCTACTTGCCCTTTGAATCGGACGAGATTTCTGGCGTGAAACCTCTCCGAATTCACCTGTACCTGCAGGGGAATTAGCCGCTAGCTAATCCAGTACCTGTGCAAGAGGCTCTTGCCTCGGCAATCGCGCATGAACCCACACAACTGTACATTGGTCAAATGAAGAGCCCACTAGAGGGGCATAACATACTGCCAAAGGGGAGAGAGAGGGCAGTGCGTAGCGTGCAGGGCATCACTCCTGGCACCGCACTGTGCATAAGAGGGAAAGCAAGCACTCCATAGCTCTTAACCTGTGACAAATCTGAAAATGAGGCTCTCCCCCTCCTAAATTCAGTGCCACTTCTTGTTGCATGAGGCAAGTGCACCAGAAGGTGCCACTTGGCACATTTACAAGCATTTTCCCGTTTCGGGGTTGCCGTCTAAAAATATCCCAACCGGTTGCCCAATTGACTTCACGACAGAGTAAGAAAATGTTCCTCTTGTCATTCCGGAGATAATGACGTCAACACATTTTCAGGTCCCAAAATAGCAGTTCCCTAAATTTTAGGAGATGCTGCCATTGTATCTTTCTAGGTCATCCGACCCTCTTTGTACACTGCGGCCACATCCAGAACTGAACTGTAGCCTCTGTAGCAAAGGATTCCACTTTGGCTAGTCAATGACCCCACTTTGGCTAACCATAGTCCTTGTCCAATCTTAGTGCTCTCTTGCCCTCAGGCATGGACTCCCTCTGGACAGTTCCACACTAGCTATGCAATGCAGGGCAGTTAGATTTCCCGAGGGGTGTTTCCAAAAAGTGAAAGTAAATAGATAATAAGAAAGAAATCAACAAAAACCATAAATAGTAGTCACACGCTGGTGACAATCAAAGCCCTAAAGAATGGAGCCAACTTACAGATGCCGGCCGAGGGGCCTAAACCCTAAGAAGAACAAGTAACAAAAGAAGAAGTCCTACCAACTTATGGGGACCCTGTCCGATGAAGCCCGAGTGACATAAAGGGATTAAAATAAAGCAAGACTCACATACACACTCACGCAAAGCTGATGACGTGGCAGCTGTACGGAAGTTCCGAAGATTGTGCTGGCATGATGACGTGGCAGGCTGTACGGGTTTTGCGTTTTGACCTGGTTGATGACGTCGCAGTTGTACGGATTTTCGTAAATTACACTGGCAGCTTTTTGGCATTGCTTTTGTCCTAGAAGCTTTTGAGTTTTAAAGGCTTTTTACTGTAACTGCTTTTCAGGCCAAGGGCCTTTAAGAATATGAGGTTAGGACTCATTTTCTGGCATGCTTCCTGGAGAAGGTATCACTGTCACAAGACGGGCACGTCCCAATAGAAAAGAACAGACTGAACAGATTTTTAGCACTTCAATAACAACTGAACTAACAGAGAGAGACGACATGTGACACGGAGTGGCGGAATTCAATCCCAGAGAGTATTGGCCCCAAACCTTGGCGCCCCTTTGGGTATTTCTTTATATTGCATCAACACAGTACAAGCCGGTACTCCAGACTCTGCACCTTCTCCAGGAAGCATGCCAAAGAATGAGTCCTAACCTCATATTTAAAGGCCCTTGGCCTGAAAAGCAGTTACAATAAAAAGCCTTTAAAACTCAAAAGCTTCTGGTCCAAAAGCAATGCCAAAAAGCTGCCAGCGTAATTTACGGAAATTCTTATAGCTGCCACGTCATCACTTTTGCGTGAGTGTGTGTGTGAGTCCTGCTTTATTTTAATCCCTTTATGTCACTGGGGCCCCATCGAACGGGGTCTCCATAAGTTGGTAGGACTTCCTCTTCAGTTACTTGTTCTTCTTATGGTTTAGGCCCCTCGGCCGGCATTTGTAAGTTGGCTCCATTCTTCAAGGCTTTGACACGTCAGCAGTTTGTTACAGTCACCTAAGTGACCCTAGGGGTGGTTCACACCCATAGTGTGAAAGAATAAAAAAATATGTGTGAGAGGTGCTCAAAAGGGCCTTTAGACTCAACAACCTCCCACTTAAAAGGCCCGATGTGGTACCTTTAAGCAACTCCCACCAAGTGTAAGCAATGTTGATGTTGTGTCGTAGCAAGACACTTGGTGAAAACATCTGCAGGGTTATCTTGTGTTTTGACCTTTGTCAGTGTGACAAGGCCATCATCCAATACCTGATGTATAAAATGATACCGCACATCAATGTGTTTGGTACGAGCATGGAACATGGCATTCTTAGCCAGGCATACAACACTCTTGACTATCACAATCTAGCACTGGAGCTTATGCAGGAAGACCAAAGTCTCTGACCAACCTGCCAAGCCAAATAGCTTCCTTAGAAGCCTCTGTGGCTGAAATATATTAAGCCTTTGTAGTGCTCAATGCCACAATCTCCTGTAACTTTGAAAACCCTAAAATAGCACCTCAAGCAAGTGTGAATACATACCCATTGGTAGACTTTCTAGTGTCAAGATCACTTGCCATGTCCGAATCACAGAATCCCCGCAATGATAGTGTACCCTTGCCATAACATATACATGTGTCCAGTGTACCTTTTAAGTACCTGAATATGCTCTTCACTGCCTCCCAATGTGGTTTGCCAGGATTAGACATGAACCTGCTAACAACTCCCACTGCATAAGCAATGTCTGGTCGTGTAGCAACCATGGCATACATCAATGAACAATGCCTTTCATAGCATGAGCAGCTATATTATCTTTTGGGCAATCAAGCTTGCTAAGCTTTGTGTGCGTAGGTAAGGGCACACCAAGAGGCTTAGCATCATCCATATTAAATCTCTCAAGTACTTTCTTGTTGTACTTGTCTTGAGAAAGGAATAAAAGACACTTCTTTCTATCCCTCCTAATACGCATACCCAAAATATGTTCAGCTGCACCCAAATCTTTCATCGAGAAAGCTGAATTCAGCTCCTTTTTCAAAGCATTCAAAGTCTCCTTATGCTTGCCAGCAATCAACATGTCATCCATATATAGGACTAGCACAATAAGACTACCATCAGGAGCCTTTTTAGTGTAAAGACAGTGATCTGCTTGACTTCGTTTGAAACCATGATTGAGCATAAAAGTATCAAACTTTTTGTACCACTGTCTAGGAGCTTGTTTCAGCCCATACAAGCTGCGTTTTAGTTTGCATACCAAATGCTCTTTCCCTGGAATGACAAATCCCTCAGGCTGCAGCATGTACAACTCCTCATCCAAGTCACCATGTAAGAAAGCAGTGATCACATCCATTTGATCAAGCTCCAAATCCAAGATAGCACATAGAGCAAACAACACATGGAGAGTAGGTGTCACCAAGAGGTGTATTTTTCCTGTTGCCTTCAATAAATAAGTACTATATATTTTTATTTATTTTTATTTTTACTTGTTTTCCCCGAAACCCTTGAAAAGGTGCAAGTAGACATTGCATGGCCAGTGTGAAACGGTTGCGGCCGAATAGGTTTCTCACAGTGAGAGTCTGGGTCGGTCAGTCTAGGATTGGTCAGGCTAGTTAGCATTGAATTGTGATGAGTATGGAAGCTTGTGTGCGCCAAATGAAGTCTGGGCCACTCGGAAAGTCACTTATAACTTTATAAGTCAGCGGGAACTAGAGAATTAACTCAAAAGGGGCAAACTGGACACATGGCGGCTCCAGGCAGTTTTGCCACTTCCAACATGAAGAGGGGGCGCCCAATTTGAGAGAGGAGGCTGAATTTTACACTAAGAGAGGGGGCGCCGTATGGACAGGCTACCGTACTGCTGACGTGGCATCCCGCAAATCGTGGCGAACTTTGTGGCAGTTTGGCGCAGCTTTGGACTTGCTTTTTGCTATGCAATTGGAGAGAGAGAGAGAGCTCTTTTGTTTGCTCTATTTCAGAGAGAGAGAGAGAGAGAGAGAGAGAGAGAGAGAGAGAGAGAGATTGTGAGAGGCAGAAAGCTTTTGCTTTATTTTACAAGGCTTTTGATTTCAGCTTTTGGGCTGTGCTTTTGGCATCCCTTGTAAACCTTTATATTGGTAGTTTGGGCTCTCACTTCTCAGAGCATCTGGACGCAGAGTTTGAGAGCGAGTCCCGACTACTCGCTTGTACTTTGAGTTGTAGATTAATACAAAAAGAAATACCGAAAGGGGCGCCAGTCTTTGGGGCCAACATCTCTAGGCATGGCTCTGTCGGGCCAGTGTTGAATCAATTGTGAACTGGGAACTGTTTTGAAGTGATTATTTGTGGTGTCACGGTAGATGCTCGACTTGGAGTGTCCAAGTCTGTTACAGTGGTATCAGAGCACGGCCGATTTCTCTCCTACGGGAAATCTGATCCTTTTTACGCGGCACTCATGGCTTCTGGCCGAGATCAGTCGACTTCCTCTGCATCCGGAGATGCGGGAAGAGATCACAACGAAGATTCACGCAAGGAGTACGGCCCGCCTCGGCCTACTCAGGCGGAGATCGAAGAGATGGAGCGTCGACGATTGATCGGCGATGCAGCAAAGATGATGCTTAATTTTGCGAAGGACCCAAAATTTGCAAAATATATGAGCCAGACTTCTTTCGATGAGGTGCACACACATTGGCGGCAGACCACAGAGCCATCCCTCAAACCAGCTCTCAAGAAACCTCCTACTTCTAGGATGTACACACAGCAAGAATTAGAAGAGGTGGTTGATGCACGAATTGCTCAGCTTTTTGACGTGCAGAACAAAACTAAAAAGCACGACAAAAAGCAGAGAAAGGCGCCGACTTCCCGGGTTATTTGGGTCGTCAGTCTACTTTTGAATCGGCAAGGAAGCAGAAGAAGCGTGTTCGATTTGAAGGAGTACCCAGTTCTTCTTCTTCGAGTTCTTCTAGCTCATCTGACTCGAGGAAAGAAGACAGAAAAGGCAAAAAGCGAAGCAAACAGCAAAGCTTTGGGAAGGGCAAGAAAAAGGCAAAGAAGCCTAAATCTCACCTCGTGGTTGACAGTTCTACAGAGGACTCGTCTTCACTGTTCAGATAGTTCGGACTCTGATGACAACAACTTTTACGCAAGGAAGAAGAATTTTTATAAAGCCAACCAGTATGACTTTCTGGAAGACAAAAGCAAGAAAGTCCGAGAGTTTAAGGAAGGTGGACAATCAATTAAATTTGACACGTTTTCTGGTTTTAGAGATGCTTCGAAGGCTTTGTCTTTTATACAGCAGTTTGACATAGCTTTCTCAGGAGGGCGTTACTCAGAGCACTCTAAGATTCGGAGGGCCTCTTACTTTAAGGGGAATGCCCGAACTTCGGTGGTCCACGCTTCTATTAAAGAAGACAACGCCAATTAAATGGCTGAAATTCAAAAAGCTTTTTATTTCTTCTTGGTTGACTCGAGAGTATGAACGCGACATACGAACTTGTTGGAACCATCTTTGGATGACCAAGAAGGATACAATGGACGCTTATTGCGAGAGATTCTGGAGCTCTTTTCTACCCGCTTCTTCATTTAAGAAGATCTCGTTCAAGGAACAGATTGAGCGGTTTACCTTGTCTGGGGTCTAAAGGCCCTCTTATAGCCTCTCTTACTCATTTATTCATTCTTTTATACTTCGGTATGTTCACACCCAAAGGCCATTTAAATGGTCATAAGTTTGTACCCTTACATATAATAAAACATAGGGTTTTTAGTTGTGTGCCCAAGAAACACACTAAGAAAATTCTACGCTCTCTCTCTCCCTCTCTCTGCAAACAACGCTCGCACTCTCTCTCTCTCTCTCTCTCTCTCTCTGCTCGTGTGGTCTGCTACACCCATCGCCAGTCCCTCTATCACTTCAAACTGGTATCAAAGCAAAGTTCCCTACTCCCGCGCGCATTCTCTCGCGAGAAATTTTCATTTTCTCTCTCCTGCGCAGTTTTCTCTCTCTAAAAACAGCAAGCGCAGGTGTCTTCTCTCTCCTCCCCGGACTCAAGGAAGACAATACCTCAGCCCACAAGTGCTTATATGTTGTAAACAGGTTGAAAACAGGTCATTTCGGGCTGTTTCTCTTCAAAAACAGGTTTTTTCTGTTAATTACAGCAAGCACTAGTGTTACAGGTACATTTGGGACACTTTGGGCAACACCAATCCACCCGGAGAATTGGGGGTTTTGCCCTATTTGCTGAAATTTCAGTAAATTTCAGCAAGTTGTCACTTTAAACTTGGGGGTTTTGCACATTAGTGCAAGATTATTCAAGGCTACGCCTACAGGTGTAATTATAGGAGAAATTCTCGGGGATTCGAGTTGAAAAATTGAGGGCTTTTGCTGATTTTTCAGAAATTTCAGCAAATTGTGCAGTAACTTTTGGGGCTTTTGCAAATGTAATGCAATTCTGGACATTTTGTGTCATGTATTGCAATTTGTGGTACAATTGAGCAGAGTTTGAGACCTCTCTCACTCAACTTGCAGCTTGCTGTTATAAAATTACAGCAGTGAATTTTTGGTCTATTTTGCATCGAAATGGCTTCCAATGCATCTACAAGTAGCAGTGAATCAAAGTCTTTGATGGAAATCAAAAGATTTGATGGCACTGGCTTTGATTTATGGAAGGAAAGAATGCAAGGCATTCTATTCCTTAAAGATTGCGAAGATGCATTGCTCGCAACAAAACCTGAAAACTTGTCAGATGCAGATTGGGCAAAGCTGAACAAAAAGGCCATTGCTTATATCAAAATGGCTGTGTCAGATGATGTGCTTACTGATATTAAGCGTCTTGACACTGCACATGCTATTTGGCAGAAGTTGACTAGTTCGTATGAGAATAAAACTCCTGCGAATCAAGTTCATCTCAGGCGGAAACTTGTAAACATGGAATTGGATAAGGCAAAGCCTGCATTTGAGCATTTGAATGCGTTTACAGGTGTTTTGAGTCAACCTCATGATTCAGGGCTGCAACCATTTGATGACAAGTTGAAAGCTATCTTTCTTTTGATGACTTTGCCTGACAGTTGGGAAGCGCTTGTTTTGTCATTGTCAACAATGCTGCTTTAACCTATGATGGTGTAAGAGGCTCCATTCTCAATGAGGAGATTAGGAGGAAAGCCAGTGGTGAAGGCAGTGGCACAGCTTATCATGTAAGGGGCAGGTTAGAGAAAAGGAACAATGTAGCTAACAGGGGCAAGAGTAGAATTAAGAGCAAGGGAAAATCTCAAGACATAACTTGCTATCAATGTGGACGCAAAGGGCATAAAAAGCCTGACTGCAGATTTTACAAGCAAGACCTTGAGAGGAAGAAGCAGCAGCAGGGCAAGAAGAAGAAGGATGCAAAAGATGCTAAAGGTGATGATGACACCTCCTCTTCTTCCAAGGATGTTGGCAAGGCAAATGTGGCCTCTAGTGTGGTCATAGAGGAAATTGTTGATGTGGACGAAGCACTTGTCGTAGCTTCGAGTGTCTTTGATGATGTTGTAGCTATGGCAAGTGATCTATATATCACGAAGCGAGATCTTATTGACGCTTTGCTTTTAATACATGATGGGCTGTCCCAGTCTTGGATAGTAGACAGTGGTGCCTCATTTCATGTAACTCCTTCTTTAGAGTCTTTTGCCACATACACTGCAGGTAACCTGGGTAAAGTTTACTTGGGTAATAACTATGCATGTGACATTGAGGGTGTTGGCACCATTCACTTGGCTTTGGAAAATGGTCAAGAACTTGTTTTGCATGATGTTAGGTATGTGCTTGGCATTAAGAAGAGTCTGCTATCAGTTGGGCAGCTGGATGTAAAGGGCTACTTCACTACTTTTGGTGGTGGCTCTTGGAAAATACAAAAGGGTTCTATGTTGATTGTGAAGGGCAGCAAAAGGGGAACTTTATACTATTTGCATTGCAAGGCATTACCTGGCAAGTTTGTTGCTATGGCTGAAGTTCATTGTCCAATGGAACTTTGGCATAAGAGACTTGGCCATATGAGTGAGAAAGGACTACAGGTTCTCTCCTCTCTTGGGAGATTTGATGTAGAAGGTCCTTGCCTAGAATTTTGTAAAGATTGTATCTATGGTAAACAAGTGAAGTTCTCTTATTCGTCTGGGGTCTCTTAAAAGTTGCATGCTCTTGATTTAGTACATTTAGATGTTTGCACTATGCCTGTGAGCTCACATGGTGGTGCACGCTATTTTGTATCTTTCATTTATGATTTCAGTAGAAAGACTTGGGTGTATATACCTAAAAACAAGAGTGATGTTTTTGACGCTTTTAAAAGATTTCATGCTTTTGTGACCACACAAAAGGATCTCAAGTTAAAGGCCATAAGAACAGATAATGGGGGAGAGTATTCATCATGTGAATTTTATGGTTTTTGTGAGATGCATGGTATTAAAAGGGAGTTAACAACCCCTTATAATCCATCATTTAATGGCGTGGCTGAGAGATATAACCGCACAATTTGTGAGAGGATACGTTGCATGTTGTCCACAGCTAATCTTCCGCAAGAATTTTGGGGAGAGGCTTTGAAAACTGCAGTTCATATATACAACCGTTCTCCAAATCGTGGTTTGGACAATGGCATCCCCGAAGAGGTTTTGTCTGGCAAACCTGCTTCATATGACCATTTGCGTGTTTTTGGCTGCGAGGCATTTGTGCATGTGCTTGTAGATGAGAGGACTAAGCTAGACATGAAATCCATCAGAGGCATCTTCATGGGTTCTGGAGATGAGGGTGAGATGGGTTACAGAGTATGGCTACCTGATTACAGGAAGGTTGTACGCAGCTGAGATGTAGTATTTAATGAGGCTAAATTGCTCCAAAATGCTACACATGTAGACCATGATAGAAAGAGGGTCAAATTTCATAATGACCAGCCAGCCATAAAGCCTTCCTTGACTTAAAATATGGTGCCTATTCATGCTGAAAATGAGCAGAAACCGTTTGTGCAACAGCCAGAAGAGAATGGACAGCAAATAGATGCACAAAATGGGATAGAACACAATGACCAGCAGGTTGAAAATGATTTACAGCAGGGTATGAATGCTGAAAATCAGCCGCTAAATGATAACGGAATCATTCCGGAGGATGTAGACCCTTTACCGGCAAATGCAGATCATTGGGTGAGGAGATCTACACGTCAGAGACGTCAGCCAGAGAGGTTTCAGCCATCTTTGGATTGTGTTTTGTTGATTGATGAGGGAGTGCCTCTTACATACAGAGAGGCCCAGTCTTGTGACGACAAAAGTAAGTGGGAGCTTGCTATGAAATCTAAGATGCAATCATTGTATGCAAATAATACATGGGAGCTTGTGCATTTACCCAAAGGTAGGAAAGCTATTCCTACCAAGTGGGTTTATAAGATCAAATGTGTTGATGGCAAACCCAAATACAAAGCGCGTTTAGTTGCTAAGGGTTATGCACAGAAGGAAGGCATTGACTTCCAAGAAATCCTTTCACCTGTAGTGAAGATGTCTACTCTCCGTGTGTTGTTTGCTCTATGTGCTATCTTGGATTTGGAGCTTGATCAAATGGATGTGATCACTGCTTTCTTACATGGTGACTTGGATGAGGAGCTGTATATGCTGCAGCCTGAGGGCTTTGTCATTCCAGGGAAAGAGAATTTGGTATGCAAACTAAAACGCAGCTTGTATGGGCTGAAACAAGCTCCTAGACAGTGGTACAAAAAGTTTGATACTTTTATGCTCAATCATGGTTTCAAACGCAGTCAAGCAGATCACTGTCTTTACACTAGAAAGGCTCCTGATGGTAGTCTTATTGTGCTAGTCCTATATGTGGATGACATGTTGATTGTTGGCAAGCATAAGGAGACTTTGAATGCTTTGAAAAAGGAGCTGAATTCAGCTTTCTCGATGAAAGATCTGGGTGCAGCTGAACATATTTTGGGTATGCGTATTAGGAGGGATAGAAAGAAGCGTCTTTTATTCCTTTCTCAAGACAAGTACATCAAGAAAGTACTTGAGAGATTTAATATGGTTGATGCTAAGCCTCTTGGTGTGCCCTTACCTACGCACACAAAGCTTAGCAAGCTTGATTGCCCAAAAGATGATATAGCTGCTCATGCTATGAAAGACATTCCTTATGCTTCAACTTGTGGTTCATTGATGTATGCCATGGTTGCTACACGACCAGACATTGCTTATGCAGTGGGAGTTGTTAGCAGGTTCATGTCTAATCCTGACAAACCACATTGGGAGGCAGTGAAGAGCATATTCGGGTACTTAAAAGGTACACTGGACACATGTATATGTTATGGCAAGGGTACTCTATCATTGCGGGGATTCTGTGATTCGGACATGGCAGGTGATCTTGACAGTAGAAAGTCTACCAGTGGGTATGTATTCACACTTGCTTGAGGTGCTATTTTAGGGTTTTCAAGGTTACAGGAGATTGTGGCATTGAGCACTACAAAGGCTGAATATATTTCAGCCACAGAGGCTTCTAAGAAAGCTATTTGGCTTGGCAGGTTGGTCAGAGACTTTGGTCTTCCTGCGTATGCTCCAGTGCTTGGTTGTGATAGTCAGAGTGCTGTATGCCTGGCTAAGAATGCCATGTTCCATGCTCGTACCAAACACATCGATGTGCGGTACCATTTTATACGACAGGTATTGGATGATGGCCTTGTCACACTGACAAAGATGAAGACACAGGATAACCCTACAGATGTTCTCACTAAGTGTCTTGCTAAGACACAACATCAGCATTGCTTACACTTAGTGGGAGTTACTTAAAGGTACCACATCGGGCCTTTAAGTGGGAGGTTGTTGGGTCTAAAGGCCCTCTAATAGCCTCTCTTACTCATTTATTCATTCTTTTATACTTGGGTATGTGCACACCCAAAGGCCATTTAAATGGTCATAAGTTTGTACCCTTACATAATAATAAAACATAGGGCTTTTAGTTGTGTGCCCAAGAAACACACTAAGAAAATTGTACGCTGTCTCTCTCCCTCTCTCTGCAACAGCGCTCGCACTCTCTCTCTGCTCGTGTGGTTTGCTACACCCATCACCAGCCCCTCTATTAGTTCACCTTGGGTCTTCTTACAGAGATCCGAGATCACTGCTTAGAACAAAAGTCATTTTCCATTCAGGAGTTGATGAGTCATGCGAAACGAGGTTTTTCCATTCACTCGGACAGTTTGACCTACCCCATAGATGAAATCATGACGCAAAAGGTTGAACAGACTTCGACAAATGAAAGTAGAAAGAGGAAGAGCAATTCAGAAAAGAAAGAAAAGGATGCACGACCCAAACTTACTCAAGAGAGGGCTCGCTACATAAAGGAGGGGAAGTGCTTTGGATGTGGGGAAACTGGGCATATCTCCGCGAAGTGCCCTAAAAAGGCACAGAAAGAACAGAACGACAAGGACGATGAAAGGCCTGAGAGTTGGAGAGTAGCTGAGGATCGTGAAAAAAAAGGCAAGATGAAAACAGGACTGGCTCCAGATTGCGTGGGTACTGGTCCCAACACGATGGACGAGAGTATGGAACTTTACCGAGCTTGGGGCAAAGTGAAAGACCAAGAAGCCCTGATCTTCTTTGATGGAGGAGCCAAGGCCAACTTCATTTCACCGGAATTGGCGGCGTAGCTCGAGATCACTCCCGATCGGATGGGACCACTAGCGGAGGCAGTTCTAGCGGCACTCGGCAGGGACGTAGCCATTACATCTGTCATTGGCAAACTTCGGTTGCATTCTCAGCGGTATTTGGGGCATGAGGACTTTTACATAATGCCTTTGGAAGGTTGTGATGTTCTCTTGGGAATTCGCTGGTACCACAAGAACAACGCCGTGGTCGATTATCGGGCGAGGAAAGCGACTTTGACCACAGAGAAGGGTAGAACCTTTGTACTCTATGTAAAACTTAAGGGCGAGTGTCCCTATTGTATTGGCCTCGGCCATTTCAAAATGAATGAAATCCAGTCTGTTTGTTTAGTCGATCTTTTTGAGAGAGATGAATGATGAGAATAGGACAAATATGTTTGAACTTGATACGCCAAGATTTTCTCCACACTCATGCCGATTGCTTCTCAGAGGTCCTGCCAGGCGAGTTACCACCCGCTCGTCCTGAAGATCATACCATTGATGTCACGTGACACATCCAACCCTATGTGTCCGTGGACAAGCTACACCATAGCAGGGTTCCCATCAGTCCAGTCGGTCTAGATTAGAAGTGATCTGGCACTTTTGTGAGTCTATTCGTAGACCGTGCATGCCCAGTCACTTAGTGTAGATGCATATCCTCTGGTTGCACACGGCATAAGCATAAGCATTTCCATCAGATTTCATCAGAGTCAGTTTGGGGTTTTTCCAGTGACTTTATCCTATTTTTCCCTATTTTTGACATTTTACACTTAGTTATTAAGTGACTTTTGTTGGGAACTAAGCAGGGCAAATTGGTTAAGTTAATATATAAGCAAACCCAAGTTAGCACTCTTGGGCAGATGAGCAAGGAGCACAACAGGCCCTCAAGCAACAGGTTCTCCCCCCTCTCTCAACAAGACCCTCTCCAAGCAATCCTTGGTGAGCCCATCCCCATCCAAGCCCTAGCATTTGCTATTGCCATACCTCCCCCCCTTTGGCGATTTTCCACCAGCAGCCCATCGCCTAAGAGGCCTGCTTCTTGGCGTTTTTCCCCACGATCAGCAGCCCCAAACCCTAGCGTTTGGATCGCCAACAAGGCCTGCAATTGGGCAGCGTTTTCAGCCATAAAACGCAGCCCTAAACCTGCTGTCAACCAGCATTTTCAGCCTTCGACTACAGCCAGAAAAACGCAGCCTTATCCTGCTAAAGCTTCAGCGTTTTTATCCGCCATAAGACCCTCGACAAATCAGGGATTTTCAGCCATAAAAACAGCAGCAAAACAATCATTTTCAGCACCCCAAAGTGGTCCAGATTCTCAGCCATTACCCCTTTGTGGACAGCAGATAGAAGAGCACCGAATTTAGCCTTAAAGTCATCATCGTCGTCAGCGACATAGTCACGAATTGCATCAGTCCATGCATCATCATTGTACACCTTTGTGCAATCAAAAGTAAACCACTCTCGCCGACGAGAGTGGGGGCCTTCGGAGGAGGGTTTTACAACGTCTCTGATGTCGTATCTCTCTTCTCTCTCTCTCTCTCTCAGTCCGTACACTTGCACACACAATATCCACTCACTTTGTTCGTGATTATAGCACTCTCCATAAGGATTGGAAGGCTCTACCTTCCCTAAGAACTAAAAGGAACCTTGAGCAAATACGGATCACTAATCTTGAGAAAGAACAACATTCATTCCGCTGCACCTTACATTGGTATCAGAGCTTTGGAAGTGTTCTGTACTACTCAAGGGAAGAACCACAAGAATTTTTTTTGCTTGTTGAGGTCGCACGAACCCAAGTTCGTTTGGGCGTGTCGATTCCTAATCGTGTTTTGTTGAAGAGTGACAGGAATCCCAAGAAAGAAGGGCTTGTCCAGCCTCCCCTTGTGTCTCTTTTCACTCATTGAGAGCCGACCGTGCACTTAGCGGCTGGACAATCGACGTGAGGTGGGAAAAAGCAACCTTGGTGTGAGCGCAAGGCCGCCAAGGGGTGCGCCCGCAGAAAGGAGTAGAACTCAGGTGAAGAGAAGATCCTTCTCAAACGCGGTTTGCAAGCGAAAGAAAACCTCAAGAACCTCAAGAACCCAAGTTCCTCGCGAACTTAAGACACCAAGATTATAGTGCATGGTCGTCACCCGAAGCGGAATGGATACTTCGCATACAGGTGATGAGCATGAGGGAGGCGACGAAGACTTTTCCCCACCAGGAGATTTCTTCAACCCTCCCCCTTCGCCATCTACGCCACCAAGTGCACCAAACCCTATGGAGGCAATGGTCCAGCAGATGATGGCCATGATGGATAGACAAGAAGCAAATCGCCTTGCTTTAGAACGCGAGCGCGGCGAACGCAAAGAACGAAAACAACAAAGAAAGGCCGAAGAGGCCATTCAAATCATCATGCTTCTCACAATCATGCAAATCCTGTGTGTCATGCTTTGGAGAAGAAGAGATTGAGAGAGTCTCCTTTTCTCGAATCTCTTGCATCTGTGCTTGAGCTTGAGAAAAGAGTCGCAAGAAATCTTTCATGTGTTGGTCGCTCTTTCCTTTGACGGCGGCTGCCATTCTTTCTTGGTGTCTGCGCTCCATTTCTGCTTTTCTTTCTGCTCTTCTTTTTGCGTGTCTGCCTTCCATTTGTGCCATTCTTTTTGCATGTCTTGCTTCGCGTTCTAAATTCCTTTCCAGAAACATCCGGTCTAAAGCCTCCATAGGAGTTAGTGCAATTCTTGATGTAGATGGGAAAGGGTGAGGGTTGGAAAAACCTCCTGGTGGGGAAAATTCTTCTTCGCCTCTCTCATGCTCATCACCTCCAAGCGAAGTATCAATTCCGCTTCGAGTGATGACCATTGTGAAGTCGTGGGTTCTTGTAGGTTCTTGTGGTCTTGGGTTCTTAAGTTCACGAGGAACTTGGGTTCTTGTGTTCTTGAGGTTCTTGAGGTTTTCTTTCGCTTGCAAACCGTGTTTGAGAAGGATCTTCTCTTCACCCGAGCTCTGCTCTTTTCCGCGGGTGCACCCCTTGGTGGCTTTGCGCTCACACCAAGGTTGCTTTTCCCCACATCACGTCGATTGGCCCTGTAACAGACTTAGACACTCCAAGTCAAGAATCAACCGCGACAGCACCAAATAACCACTTCAAAACAATTCACAGATCACAATAGATTTGCACTGGCCCGGCGGAGTTCCGTGCCTAGAGATATTGGCCCCAAAGATTGGCGCCCCTTTCGGTATTTCCTTTTATATTAATCAGTTCAAAGTACAAGAGAGTGGGTCGGGATTCACGCTCAGACTCTGCGTCCAGATGCCCTGAGAA
Organism: Adiantum capillus-veneris; assembly: GCF_014529385.1. Taxonomy (NCBI): domain Eukaryota; kingdom Viridiplantae; phylum Streptophyta; class Polypodiopsida; order Polypodiales; family Pteridaceae; genus Adiantum; species Adiantum capillus-veneris. The sequence goes on from NC_140935.1 coordinate 171,634,176, forward strand.
GTGAGGCCTTCACCACTAATTTAAAGGTTACAAGGGACGCCCAAAAGCAGAGCCCCAAAAGCTTCAAATCAAAAGCAATTGCTCTCTCTCTCTCTCTCACAGAGAGTCAAAACTTGAAAACAAAAGCATTCTCTCTCTCTTTCTCATTGCGTAGAGAAAAAGCAAAATTTGCGTCGCTCATCAATTAATTAATTAATTAATTCTTTTTTTTTAGCCTCCGCGATTTTTGGAAATTAGGGCTTTTGGCAAAAATTATGGTTTGTAGGAATTTAAGGTTTTCTGGCAGAAATTAGGGTTTCTGCTGTCCGCCACGTCATCACTTTGTGACATGCCCCCCTCTTGAAAGCATTGTAATCGACCGCGATTACGTCTGCAAAACTGACAAAAGCCATAAACCGTCTGAGCAGACACTGACTGTTAGTACCTACGTACTAGGAACACACATCTAGCACATGTACAAAATCGACAGTCACATCACACGACATCACAGGACATCACCAGACACCACAAAACTTCACATGACATTCAACATTCATTCGGATCTTAGACCATGATTTATTGGCAATGTAGCTAGCACTTACATCTAGGTCCAATCGGGACCTCATCGATGTCCGATTGACTAACCCCTGTTGCAACCATGTCTATTCGAGATCAATCATACCAAAATGCTGCAGTCATTTCGGCTATCAATTCCTGCACTCAAAAGAAGTCAAGAACAAATCAGTATCATTATCACGAATTCCATTTCATAAAGTCAATCCAATAGAATACTGTCAGCTCTCAGTATCCCTGAAGCTCAAAGAGACATCAGTGACTTTAGTATCAAAATCAAGGCATCTGTTGACAAAGGAGCGGAGTAACTCCCCTCTTGTGCATCCCACTGCACCAGATCTTCGGCCAAGCTGAATTTCTGGGTTCCGTTTGGAGTAGACTATGCTAAACCAAAACATCGAGGTAAAGTTTCACAATCTGAGGAGTATCTGCTAGGTCCTCCTCCTCCATCCACTTCGCATCAAATGCAAGAAAGTTCTTGAACTTAACCAAGAACCGCCTTCGGACTTTACCTTTAGTCTTCGTATCCTTATGTGCTAAAATCTGTTCAGGAACAAGGGTCTCCTCGTTTTCTTCCACTGCAGGTTGCTCATCAGGCTCCCCATCATCAGGCACATCACCCTTAACAGGTTTCAAGAGACTCACATGCAATGCATTGTGAATCCTCCAAGTATCTGGCAGTTTCAATCGGAAGGAGACATCATTTATCTTTTCAGTAATCTGGAAAGGTCCGTAGTATCGCATACTAACCTTTGGAAAAAGCCTCTCCTTTCCCTTTTTCTTTCTTAGGCGTGCCTTCTCAAAACGTAAGAGCACCCAATCATCCTCCTCCAGTTTCAAGTCGTGACAATGGCGATCCGCTGCCTTTTTTCTGTTGTTCTTGAGACTTCTGCAAAGTCTCGCGAACCTTGGCAAAAGCCATATCCAAATCTTGCGAATATTCATCCGCTTCAAATATCTAATCTTTCGTGCTCAGGTAGGATGGAACCTTCGCAGCACTTTCAACAATCGGAAATGGCATCTTCCCCGTCGAAGAGTGTATCGGGTTATTGTAGGCAAATTCGACCAAAGGTAAGTTCTTTTCCCATCGAGTCTTCTGATCCGAGATACAAGACTTCAATAAATCTAAAACCACTGAATTGGCAATGTCAGATTGCCCGTCAGTCTGCAAGTGGAACGATGACGAGAACTGCAACCGCGTGCCAATGTTCTCCCAAATTGCCTTCCAAAACAAACTCATAAATCTGGGGTCTCTGTCGGAGACAATCGTCTCAGACATGCCATGTAATCGGAAAATCATCGTGGTCATTCTGAGTTCTTGGGAGATCAAAAATGAAATCCATTTCAATATTTTCCCAGGGACGGGTGGGTATGGGTAAAGGCTGTAACAATTGCTGTGCCTTATGCCTGTCAAACTTGACCTTCTGGCATACTGCGCACAAACTCTTCCACATCCTTTTTGAGTCTCGGCCAAAAGAAGTATCTCTCTACCCCTTCATGGTGGTAGCAATGCCGCGGTGACCCGTGAAAGGTGGACAGTGGCATTCAATCATAACCTTTGCCTTCAACGGTTGACGCACAACATAGTCTTTTTCATCAAGTAGCCTTCCCGAATCCAGCTACTGTCTCCCCATCCCGTATCCGTCTGAAAAATATCTGCAAAATCTGTATCTGTGGCATACTGATCGACCATATCCTCGAAGCTCCTATGATGTATCGCGGAAATAGCCAGAACCAACGGTTTCCGAGACAAAGCATGTGCCACCACATTCTTCTGTCCCTGCTCAGGGACAATCTGGAAGTGAAACTGTGACAAGAAGTTCGCCCACCGCATCTGCTTTTCCGAAAGCTGCTTCTGTGTGACAAGGAGTAGTGCAAACTCTGATGGTCTGTAAAGACAGTAAAATCCTCTCCGAGTGGTAATGCCGCCACTGAGTAAGAGCATGGATAACCACCAAAAGCTCTTTCTCATAAATCTGTGCTGTCATCTCCGGCCTAGAGAACAATCGGCTCTCGTAAGCAATGACATGGCCTTCTTGCATCAAGACCGCATCCAGACTACAACCATAAGCATCACAAAATACTTCAAATGACTTCTGCAAGTCTAGCAAAGTCAAATCTGGTCCTGTAGTCAATTTCTCTTTCAATGTCTGAAAGGCAGTCACCTCTGTGGATCCCCACGAGAAAGGGACTCCTTTCTGTATCAAGAATATGCAAAGGGGAAGCAACCTCTGCAAACTTTCGAATGAACCGTCTGTAGTACGAACACAGTCCCAAGAAGCTTTCAACTTCATGGACATTCTTCAAATCGGGCCAATCATGGGTAGTGTCTATCTTGGCCGGATCCATTTGCACTCCTGCTGCACTGCTGAGATAAAGTATCCCAAAAAAAGTGTATCTCTGAAGCAGATGATCTCTGTGTTCTGCCTCGTTCTTGGAGAAAACAATGATATCATCAAAGAAAGTGCCAACAAATAGCCTGTACTCTCGAAAAAATCCTGTCCATCATCCGGTTAAATGTCGCAGGAGCATTGGTTAAGCCAAAAGGCATCACCAAAAACTCAAATAACCCAAAAGTCGTCCGAAAGGCTGTCTTGTAGACGTCTCCCGGCTCGATTCGGATTTGATGATATCCACTCTTCAAGTCAATCGTGCTAAAGCACGAGGATCCTTGTAACCTGTCGAGTATATCATAGATCCTAGGAATCGGAAATCTGTTCTTGATGTTGATTTTGTTGAGAGCTCTATAATCGATACACATTGTCCAAGATCCGTCTTTCTTCAAATCCAACAACAGTGGAGTGCAATACGGTGAAGTACTATGCTGGACAAGACCCTTTTCCAAGAGGTCTTTCACTGGGTTCATAATCTTTTCATTCTGTACTTGGCTCACACGGTAAGGTGGCCGATTCAGTGGTGTGCTTCCAGGTATCAGATCAATGGTTTGATCTTCAGGCCCTCTGAAAAGCAATCAGCATGAGTGTGGAGAAAAATCTTGGCGTTCTTTTGATCAGGTCAAAACATATTCAACCTTTATCCATCGTTCAGTTCTCTCCCAAAAGAATGAGTAAGAAACTGAAGTTCATCAAGTACAATCTCTAAGGCCTTCATTTATCAAAGTCGCTTTCTCGGCCCGGTAGTCAACCACGGCGTAGTTCTTGTGGTACCAACGTCACTCGCGTGCCCTGAACACCCCTATCATTGCAAACGAAGTTTGCAAATGCTCGGTGTAATGGCAACATCCCATCTGGGTGCTAGTCGAACTACCGCCGCCTGTGGCGTCAGTCTGTCGGGCGTAATTCCAAATGGAGCCGCCAATTCCAAGTGAAAAGAAGTTGGCCTTGGCTCCTTCAAAAGAGCTTCTTGATCCTTCACTTTGCCCCAAAAACGCAAAGTCTGTACTTTCATTCATTAGATTCGGTACAGGTCCCACGTCATGTGGTACCAGTTCTGCTTTTCTATCTGCCTTTTCTGCCACGTTCCTCAGCTGCTCTCAAACTCTCTGGCCTGTCGTCGTCTTTTATCATTCTGTTCTTTCTGTGCCTTTTTAGGGCACTTCGCGGAGATATGTCCCTGTTCCCCGCATCCAAAGCACTTCCCCTCTCTAATGAAGCGAGCTCTCTCCTCGAGAGTAAGCTTGGGTCGTGCATCCTTTTTTTCTGGGTTGCTCTTTTTCTTTCTACTTTCATTCCCAGAAGTCTGTTCGGCTCGTTGTGTCATGGACTCATCTGTGGGGTAGGTGAGACTGCGAGAGTGAATGGCAAAGCTCCGCTTCACATGACTCATCAAAGAAGCTGACTTCTGTTCCAAGCAGTGATCTCGGATCTCTGTAGGTAGACCCAAGGTGAACTGCTCAATCCTGTTCTCTGAACGAGATCTTCTTGAATGAAGAGGCGGGTAGAAAAGAGCTCCAGAATCTTTCACAATAAGCATTGATTGTATCTTTCTTGGTCATCCGAAGATGGTTCCAAGCAGCTCGTATATCTCGTTCATATTCTTGCGTCAACCAAGAAGAAATAAAACGCTTTTTAAATTTCAGCCATTTAACTGGCGCAGTCTTGTTTAAAAGAAGCGTGGACCACCAAGTACGAGCATTCCCCTTTAGGTAAGGGGTAGCTCTCCGAATCTTGGAGTGTTCTGAATAGCGTCCTCTCGCGAAAGCGATGTCAAACTGCTGTATAAAAGACAAAGCCTTTGAAGCATCTGAGTATCCTGAAAAAGTATCAAACTTGATCGAGTGGCCACCTTCCTTAATCTCTCGGACTTTCTTGCTTTTATTTTCGAGAAAGTCATATTGGTTGGCTTTGTTAAAAATTATTCTTGTTCGCATAGAAGTTTCCATCATCAGAATCTTAGCTGTTTGTAGACGAGTCCTCAGTAGAACTGTCAGTCTCTGGGCGAGATGTAGCCTTCTTTGCCTTTTTCTTGCCCTTTCCGAAGCTTTGTTTCTTGCTTCGCTTTTTACCTTTTCTGTCTTCTTCTCTCGAATCTAAAGAGCTAGAAGAACTGTTAGATGAAGAAGAAGAAGAAGAAGAAGAAGAACTGGGTACACCTTCAAATCGAACACGCTTCTTCCGTTTCTTTGCCTTGTCAAAAGTTGACTGACGACCCAAATATCCCGGGAAGTCAGTGCTTTTCTTCTGCTTTTTGCCGTGCTTTTTGGCTTTCTTTTGCGCGTCAAAAAGCTGAGCAATCCGTGCAGCAACCACCTCTTCTAATTCCTTCTCTGAATATTTCTTGTGAGCAGAAGGTTTCTTGAGAGTGGGTGTAGTGGTTTTCTGCCACTGCTCATGCACTTCTTGAAAAGAAGTCTCGCTCATATATTTTGCAAATTTTGGGTCCTTTGCAAAAAATTGAGCATCCTCTTCGTTGCATTGCCGATCAACTGCCGACGCTCCATCTCTCGCCGCTCCGCCTGAGTAGGCCGAGGCGGGCCATACTCTCTGTCGGAATCTTCGTTGTGATCCCTGCCTGCATCTCCAGATGCAAAGGGAGTCGACTGATCCTTGCGTGAAGCCATAGGTGCCGCGGAAAAAAAATTGGGGATCGGATTTCTCGTTGAAGAGAAATCGGCCGTGCTTTGATACCACTGTAACAAACTTGGACACTCCAAGTCAAGAATCAATCGCGACAGCACCAAATAACCACTTCAAAACAATTCACAGATCACAATAGATTTGCATTGGCCCGGCGGAGTTCCGTGCCTAGAGATATTGGCCGCAAAGACTGGCACCCCTTTCGGTATTTCTTTTTATATTAATCAGTTCAAAGTACAAGAGAGTGGGTCGGGATTCGCTCTCAGACTCTGCGTCCAGATGCTCTGAGAAGTGAGGCCCTCACCACTAATTTAAAGGTTACAAGGGATGCCCCAAAGCAGAGCCCCAAAAGCTTCAAATAAAAAACAATTGCTCTCTCTCTCTCTCACAGAGAGTCAAAACTTGAAAGCAAAAGCATGCTCTCTCTGCTTTTGGGTTTCTGTTGTGCGCCACGTCATCACTTTGTGACAGGCCGGCCGCTAAGTGCACGGTCCGCTTTCAATGAGTGAAAAGAGACACAAGGGGAGGTTGGAGAAGTCCTTCTTTCTTGGGATTCCCGTCACTCTTCAAAAACACGATTAGGAATCGACACGCCCAAGCGAACTTGGGTTCGTGCGATCGCAACAAGCAAAAAAAAATTCTTGTGCTTCTTGTGATTCTTTCGTTGAGTGATACAGAACACTGCCAAAGCTCTGATACCAACGTTAGGTGCAGCGGAATGAATTGCGCTTTGCTCAAGATGAGTGCTCCGAACTGTGCTCAAGGTTCCTTTTTGTTCTTATGGGAGGAAGAGCCTTCCGTTCTTAATGAGAGAATGCTATGGACACAAACAAAGTGAATGGACATTGTGCGTGCCAGTGTATGAGACTGAGAGATAGAGAGAGAAGAGAGATACGACACCAGAGACGTTGTAAAACCTTCCTCCGAAGGCCCCACTCTCGTAGGCGAGAGTGGTCTACTTATGATTGCACAATCTGGTACAAATGGAATGCATGGGACTGATGCAAGTCTAGGCTATGTCGGCGATGACGACGGTGAGGACGAGACCGACCTAAGGGCTGAAATCTGCAATCTTTCTACTGCTGTCCAAAAACGCTATGGGCTGAAATCTGCGACTAGTCCAAAACCGCTGATTTGGGGGCTGTTTTCTGTGGGTCTTTGTCGCTGAAAATCTGCAGGTTTAGGGCTGAAAACTGAGGTTTCTTTAGGCTGAAAAATGATGGTCTTTCCGGGCTGAATCTTGCTGGTCTTTAGGGGCTGATCTTGATGCTGCTTGGGGTCAAAACCGCTAGGTCTATGGTCTTGAAAAACGCTAGCTCTGCTTGTAACAAACTTGGACACTCCAAGTCAAGAATCAATCGCGACAGCACCAAATAACCACTTCAAAACAATTCACAGATCACAATAGATTTGCACTGGCCCGACGGAGTTCCGTGCCTAGAGATATTGGCCCCAAAGACTGGCGCCCCTTTCGGTATTTCTTTTTATATTAATCAGTTCAAAGTACAAGAGAGTGGGTCGGGATTCGCTCTCAGACTCTGCGTCCAGATGCTCTGAGAAGTGAGGCCCTCACCACTAATTTAAAGGTTACAAGGGATGCCCCAAAGCAGAGCCTCAAAAGCTTCAAATAAAAAACAATTGCTCTCTCTCTCTCACAGAGAGTCAAAACTTGAAAGCAAAAGCATTCTCTCTCTGCTTTTGGGTTTCTGTTGTGCGCCACGCCATCACTTTGTGACAGGCCGGCCGCTAAGTGCACGGTCCGCTTTCAATGAGTGAAAAGAGACACAAGGGAAGGCTGGAGAAGTGCTTTCTTGGGATTCCCGTCACTCTTCAAAAACACGATTAGGAATCGACACGCCCAAGCGAACTTGGGTTTGTGCGACCGCAACAAGCAAAAAAAAATTCTTGTGCTTCTTGTGATTGTTTCGTTGAGCAATACAGAACACTGCCAAAGCTCTGATACCAATGTTAGGTGCAGCGGAATGAATGTTTGCGCTTTGCTTAAGATGAGTGCTCCGAACTGTGCTCAAGGTTCCTTTTTGTTCTTATGGGAGGAAGAGCCTTTCGTTCTTAATGAGAGAATGCTATGGACACAAACAAAGTGAATGGACATTGTGCGTGCCAGTGTATGAGACTGAGAGATAGAGAGAGAAGAGAGATACGACACCAGAGACGTTGTAAAACCTTCCTCCGAAGGCCCCACTCTCGTAGGCGAGAGTGGTCTACTTATGATTGCACAATCTGGTACAAATGGAATGCATGGGACTAATGCAAGTCTAGGCTATGTCGGCGATGACGACGGTGAGGACGAGACCGACCTAAGGGCTGAAATCTGCAATCTTTCTACTGCTGTCCAAAAACGCTATGGGCTGAAATCTGCGACTAGTCCAAAACCGCTGATTTGGGGGCTGTTTTCTGTGGGTCTTTGTCGCTGAAAATCTGCAGGTTTAGGGCTGAAAACTGAGGTTTCTTTAGGCTGAAAAATGATGGTCTTTCCGGGCTGAATCTGCTACCTTCTTAGGGCTGAATCTTGCTGGTCTTTAGGGGCTGATCTTGATGCTGCTAGGGGTCAAAACCGCTAGGTCTATGGTCTTGAAAAACGCTAGCTCTGCTTGTAACAAACTTGGACACTCCAAGTCAAGAATCAATCGCGACAGCACCAAATAACCACTTCAAACAATTCACAGATCACAATAGATTTGCACTGGCCCGACGGAGTTCCGTGCCTAGAGATATTGGCCCCAAAGACTGGCACCCCTTTCGGTATTTCTTTTTATATTAATCAGTTCAAAGCACAAGAGAGTGGGTCGGGATTCACTCTCAGACTCTGCGTCCAGATGCTCTGAGAAGTGAGGCCCTCACCACTAATTTAAAGGTTACAAGGGATGCCCAAAAGCAGAGCCTCAAAAGCTTCAAATCAAAAGCAATTGCTCTCTCTCTCTCTCTCTCTCACAGAGAGTCAAAACTTGAAAGCAAAAGTATTCTCTCTCTCTCTCTCTCTCTCTCTCTTTCTCATTGCGTAGAGAAAAAGCAAGATGGTTTGCAGGAATTTTAGGGTTTCTGGCAGAAATTAGGGTTTCTGCTGTCCGCCACGTCATCACTTTGTGACATAACCCCCTCTTGAAAGCATTGTAATCGACCGCGATTACGCCTGCAAAACCGACAAAATCCATAAACCGTCTTAGCAGACACTGACTACTAGTACCTACGTACTAGGAACATACATCTAGCACATGTACAAAATCAACAGTCACATCACAGGACATCACCAGACATCACAGGACATCACATGACATTCAACATTCATTCGGATCTTAGACCATGATTTATCGGCAATGTAGCTAGCAATCACATCTAGGTCCAATCGAGACCTCATCGATGTCCGATTGACTAACCCCTATTGCAACCATGTCTATTCGAGATCAAGTAGACAGAAATGCTGCGGTCATTTCGTCTATCAGTTCCAGCACTCACAAGAAGTCAAGAACAAATCAGTATTATAATCACGAATTACATTTCATAAAGTCATCCAGCAAAATACTGTCAGCTCTCAATATCCCTGAAGCTCAAAGAGACATCAGTGACTTTAGTATCAAAATCAAGGCATCTGTTGACAAAGGAGCGGAGTAACTCCCCTCTTGTGCATCCCACTGCACCAAATCTTCGGCCAAGCTGAATTTCTGGGTTCCGTTTGGAGTAGACTATGCTAAACCAAAACATCGAGGTAAAGTTTCACAATCCGAGGAGTATTTGCTAGGTCCTCCTCCTCCATACACTTCGCATCAAATGCTGGAAAGTTCTTGAACTTAACCAAGAACCGCCTTCGGACTTTACCTTTCTTCATATCCGTATGTGCCAAAATCTGTTCAGGAAAAAGGGTCTCCTCGTTTTCTTCCATTGCGGGTTGCTCATCAGTCTCTTGATCATCAGGCACATGACCCTTAACAGGTTTCAAGAGACTCACATGCAATGCATTGTGAATCCTCCAAGTATTTGGCAGTTTCAATCGGAACAAGACATCATTTATCTTTTCAATAATCTGGAAAGGTCCGTAGTATCGCATACTAAGCTTTGGCGTTCTTTTGATCAGGTCAAAACATATTCAACCTTTATCCATCATTCAATTCTCTCCCAAAAGAATGAGTAAGAAACTGAAGTTCATCAAGTACAATCTCTAAGCCCTTCATTTATCAAAGTCGCTTTCTCGGCCCGGTAGTCAACCACGGCGTAGTCCTTGTGGTACCAAGGGATCCTGAGTAGAACATCACTCGCGTTTCCTGAACACCCTTGTCATTGCAAATGATGTTTGTCAATGCTCGGTGTAATGGCAACATCCCATTCGGGTGCCAGTTGAACTACCTCTGCCTGTGGCGTCAGTGTGTCGGGCGTAATTCCAAATCGAGCCGCCAATTCCAAGTGAAAAGAAGTTGGCCTTGGCTCCTTCAAAAGAGCTTCCTGATCCTTCACTTTGCCCCAAAAGTGGCAAAGTTTGTACTTTCATTCATTAGATTCGGTGCAGGTCCCACGCCATGTGGTACCAGTTCTGCTTTTCTATCTGCCTTTTTTGCCACATTCCTCGGCTGCTCTTGAACTCTCTGGCCTGTCGTCGTCTTTATGATTCTGTTCTTTTCTGTGCCTTTTTAGGGCACTTCGCGGAGATATGTCCATGTTCCCTGCATCCAAAGCACTTCCCCTCTCTGATGAAGCGAGCTCTCTCCTCAAGAGTAAGCTTGGGTCGTGCATCCTTGTTCTCTGGGTTACTCTTTTTCTTTCTACTTTCATTCCCAGAAGTCAGTTCGGCTCGTTGTGTCATGGCCTCATTTGTGGGGTGGGTCAGACTGCCGGAGTGAATGGCAAAGCCCCGCTACGCATGACTCATCAACTCCTGAATAGAAGCTGACTTCTGTTCCAAGCAGTGATCTCGGATCTCTGTAGGTAGACCCAAGGTAAACCGCTCAATCTGTTCTCTCAACAAGATCTTCTTGAATGAAGAGGCGGGTAGAAAAGAGCTCCAGAATCTTTCACAATAAGCATTGATTGTATCTTTCTTGGTAGTCCTAAGATGGTTCCAAGCAGCTCGTATATCTCGTTCATATTCTTGTGTCAACCAAGAAGAAATAAAAAGCTTCTTAAATTTCAGCCATTTAACTGGCGCAATCTTGTTTAAAAGAAGCGTGGACCACCAAGTACGAGCATTCCCCTTAAAGTAAGAGGCATCTCTCCGAATCTTGGAGTGCTCTGAATAGCGTCCTCCCGCGAAAGCAATGTCAAACTGCTGTATAAAAGACAAAGCCTTCGAAGCATCTGAGTATCTTAAAAAGTATCAAACTTGATCGAGTTGCCACCTTCCTTAAACTCTCGGACTTTCTTGCTTTTATCTTTGAGAAAGTCATACTGGTTGGCGTTGTAAAAATTCTTCTTGTTCGCATAAAAGTTTCCGTCATCAGAATCTGAGCTGTTTGTAGATGAGTCCTCAGTAGAACTGTCAGTCTCTGGGCGAGATTTAGTCTTCTTTGCCTTTCTCTTGCCCTTTCCGAAGCGTTGCTTCTTGCTTCGCTTTTTACCTTTTCTGCCTTCTTCGATCGAATCCGAGGAGCTAGAAGAACTGTCAGAAGAAGAAGAAGAAGAACTGGGTACTCCTTCAAATCGAACACGCTTCTTCTGTTTCTTTGCCTTGTCAAATGTCGACTGACGACCCAAATATCTCGGGAAGTCAGTGCTTTTCTTTTGCTTTTTGCCGTGCTTTTTGGCTTTCTTTTGCGCGTCAAAAAGCTGAGCAATCCGTGCATCAACCACCTCTTGTAATTCCTTCTCTGAATACTGTTTGTGATCAGAAAGTTTCTTGAGAGCGGGTTTCAGTGGTGGTGTAGTGGTTTTCTGCCACTGTTCATACATTTCCTCAAAAGAAGTCTTGCTCATATATTTTGCCGATTTCGGATCCTTCGCAAAACTGAGCATCATCTTCGTTGCATCGCCGATTAATTGACGACGCTCCATCGCTTGTCTCTCTGCCTGAGTAGGCCGAGGCGGGCCATACTCTCTGCCTGAATCTTCGTTGTTATCCTAGCCCGCATCTCCAGATGCAGAGGGAGTCGACTGATCCTTGCGTGAAGCCATAGGTGCTGCGGAAGAAAAATTGGGGATCGGATTTCCCGTAGAAGAGAGATCGGCCGTGCTCTGACACCACTGTAACAGACTTGGACACTCCAAGTCAAGAATCAATCGCGACAGCACCAAATAACCACTTCAAACAATTCACAGATCACAATAGATTTGCACTGGCCCGGCGGAGTTCCGTGCCTAGAGATATTGGCTCCAAAGATTGGCGCCCCTTTCGGTATTTCTTTTTATATTAATCAGTTCAAAGTACAAGAGAGTGGGTCGGGATTCACTCTCAGACTCTGCGTCCAGATGCTCTGAGAAGTGAGGCCCTCACCGCTAATTTAAAGGTTACAAGGGATTCCCAAAAGCAGAGCCCCAAAAGCTTCAAATCAAAAGTAATTGCTCTCTCTCTCTCTCTCTCTCTCTCTCTCTCTCTCTCTCTCTCTCTCTCTCACAGAGAGTCAAAAGTTGAAAGCAAAAGCATTCTCTCTCTCTTTCTCATTGCGTAGAGAAAAAGCAAGATGGTTTGCAAGAATTTTAGGGTTTCTGGCAGAAACTAGGGTTTTTGCTGTCCGCCACGTCATCACTTTGTGACACTGTTGGCGATGATGCTAATGCAAAATGCTAGGCTTGGGCTTGATTGTGGCGAGGATTTGCTGATGCAAAAACGCTAAGGCAAGGGGCTTTCCGGCGATGATCCAAATGCTGAAAATGCAATGCTGATGTAGATCTAGACGAGGGTGCTTGATGGAGAAAACGCTAGGGGAAAGGTTCTTCTTGCTTGGAGAAAATCCACCAAGGTCTTGCTTGAGAAGTTGCTTGCTGAGCTTGGCTCCTGTTGCCTCTTTTGCCATTTAGTGCTAGTCTAGGTTTGCTTATATACAAACTTACTCAATTTGCCCTACCTACTTTCCAACAAAAGTCACTAAAAAATAATAAGCGAAAAATGTCAAAAATAGGTAAAATAGGCTAAATGCAGTGGAAAATTCCCCTGAAGGATTCTGATGGGAATGCTTATGATCATGCTGTGTGCGACGAGAGGATATGCATCTACACTAAGTGACTAGGTCTACGAATAGACTCACAAAAGTGCCAGATCACTTCCTATTCTAGATCGACTTGACTGAACTGAACCCTGATCATGCTGTAGTTTGTCCATGGACACATAGGGTTGGATGTGTCACGTGGCACCAACTGGTTCGCCAAAACAATGACCGCAGCTAATAATGGAATATCAATTCCAGTTGGCCACACTAGGGAGGAAGAAAACTTCCCCCCTTTTAAATTCACCATCGGTCATGATGATGAACATCAACTCCCCAAGTTTATCTGATTCTTTTCGTCAGGTTGGCAAAGACTAAGTTCTTTTGGCTCTCTTAGATCGATGGAGTAGTCATGATACCTTTTCGAACGTAGATATGCATGACATTTTGATCAATGCTTCGATGTCTGTAGTTCATGTCATTTTGATATGCCATGGCTATTTGTTAAAGTCTTAAATACGCGAGTTTGTATTGTGCTTGTTTTCTCCCCTAAAAAGGAATCTTTTTTTACATATAGAAAAGACTTACGCCCTCGATTGGGGCCGAAAATTAAAGAAACATTTGTTGTGAGGATAGATTAATGGTCACGTTCTGTGGTGCTCCTTTTGTTGGAGTCTCTTACTCTCCCCTATCAATAACAAATATGCAGGTATTATGCCACTTCAGGACCAGTTAGCAGAGGTGATTTAATTGGCTGTCATAACAAGTGCAAGATGAGTTCTCGTTTTTGACTGATGTGTGAATAGTGTTACCTAACTCCTGAGTCAATAAGGGGTGGAACCTTCTCTCAGGTTTTGGTATGCGAAAGTGGCCCGCCGCATCACACAAAACCAGTTCTTTCGCTCAGTGCCCACAGTCTTATTCCTCCAGATAGGGTTGGCTTTATGTCCCAATCCTTAGAAAGCACTTCCGCCTTGAATAAGAGTTTCCATGTCAATCTGCTCCTGCAGATTAGGCAGCAAGGGACTTGCACTGCACCACTTGTGTAAAAGGCAATTCCACTTGTGTTCTCATGTACATTATATTGTTAGCTCACAGTTGCTGTAGAGCAGGCCTGTATTTCTGACAATCTTGCTACTCTTGTACTTTGCAGAGTCTGAGTGATAAAGGCAAATCAAAGACAGTACGTACAGTTGATGTAAGCCGGTCATCAAGTGCTTCAAGACCTGATCCTTCAAAGCATGCGCAGGGGAAACTCCTTGTTCTGAAGGCAAACAAAGACGGTGTGCTGTCGACCACTGCTCTGAAATCCGAAGGAAGCATTGTAGCCCAGTCATCACCACATGGATTGTTGGGTACAAGCACTTTACCCATTCTCGGCATTGGTGGTAGTGCAGAGCGTACAAAGTCTCATGGTCACAGAGGTCAGCCAAGTAATGGAAGTATAGACTCCCCGACTGGAGTGCGGACGAAGGATCTCATCGAAGATAGGCGGCTCATTCAAGCTCAAAATAGAAGCGACTTTTTTAACACGTTGCGGAGGAAGGCAGCTGGTACTGGAAATGCTCTCACTAACCCCAAATCTGAGTCACGAAAACTAGATAGTGTAGGGGTACCAAGTGAAGCTGCAGTGCTTGAAGAGGCAGCCACCTCTGATCGCATTTCTGGCAAAATTCTAGGTGGCGGTGGTGCTGGTTGTGATTTCCATTTTCACAGCTATGGGATGACAGATTCTCAAAGAAAGGGCTTGATCACAGAAGAAGTGGTTTGTATAGATTGTAATAGTTCAGGCATTGACTGCACAGAGGAGGTTGCTAGTGTGGATTCAGAAGAAGAGGAGGTCGCTTTTATGAGATCTCTTGGCTGGGAAGAAAACGCTGAAGATAGTGAGCTGACTGAGGAGGAGATAAATGCCTTCTATCAGGTCACCTCTTGGGCTTATGTTTTTGACATAGTTATGTAACTTTGCAATCCCTTTTAAGATGCCTGTTTTTGGCCTGATGTCAACAGATGCGTGAGAGGAGACAATTACTAGACAACGAAGGTCGTCGTGGTGATGTGAGAATGGAGCCTTCAGACAAAACCTCTGACGTCTGCTTCTCTTCATCTGAGTCGGAGTCAGATGATGATCTACGTGCTTGAAGGTGTGGGTGGGAGTCTTGCACACAAATCGATCATCTTTGTTTGAGCAATGCTTCAGTGGTTTTGCTGTCATTGATTCATTTGCCGAAGGATGAAGTTCTGATGAAGCCGAAGGTGGTTAATGAATAATCTTTTTTTGTGTGCACACACCATTGTATACAAGCGCACACAAAGCCAGAGGCAGCGCCTTTCACCAGCTAGCTACCGTGGAAAAAGTATTTCAGTGGTGATACTCCACATTCTTAATCTTAAGATCACACAGTATATAAATGTTGCTGTTATGCGTCTGCGTTGAAGAAACAATCGCTTTTTCAGAAGATCATGAAGATGTTTTGTAGATTTTGACAGTGCTTCATTCTCTCGGAGTCAGCTGCACCGTGTATGTTGTATAGATGGACGGCTGGATGTATTTGAGGGTGTCCTCTTTGAAAACAAGAGCAATTCATTTCACTTGTTTGATATCTTTTCATCTGCTTTAGGTGCATGTGTGCAGATGTTAGTAGTCGGCGCTTTTTTCAATAATAGATTTAATTTTGAGCTTGTGTAAGTATGAGTCATTGATATGGTGGTGCTTGTAAGGTGGAAAAGCATGAAAGGTTCTGCTTTGGAGCGTACTTGTATGCAAGATGATGCCCAACCTTCTCTCAGCAGTTACTTTCCGTACAGACGAAACTTTTTGAATGGAGCCATCAACATAATTGGTGACCGTCCTCGTCTGCGAGATCACAAAATTGGATGAAAATTAAGTCACTAATCCTCCTAGATTAGAGGGGAAGGATCTTTCAATTGAATGCTTGACTGTTATCAAGGCAGATGCACTATTGTTGTTAGTTGTGGGCTTGTATTGACGTTTCAGGAGGCTTTCTACCTTGTAGTGAAGTATTGCTAAACAAGTGCCATCAGCATCCACCATAGACAGTCAAGACTCTCATGCTTATCGAGCACAGTCTGATTACTATATGCATGAAACGACAGGGTATGCGTAAGGTCTTGACTTATTGGGATTCTTGTGCTAGCCGGAACGATGTGTATGGATAGCCTAAATACTGTGTATAAAATGTCACCCTCGTTATTGCACAAGATCAAAGAGCACAGTAGCTTTGGTTGTTTGTACTTGAAGAATAAAGCTTGCATTCCTGTTTACTCTTTCTCTTCACATTGCCGCCTTTTCTTTGGCATTGGAATGGATTATCATCCTCAATAGAAAGCGTTCATGACTCTTGCGCGGTTCCTTCCACCACCACACTTATCCATTGATATCAGTAGCCAAGAAGCATGTTGACAGATACCACAGGAAAGGCTTTAGCCTTATTATGGTTAGATTGATTGTATGGTGGACAGAAGATTAATCTAATGTTCTGAAGACTGGTATTTCTGTTGCACATTCTGTATCTATTTCATCTTCATCGTTCAGGAGCTTTGCATTTGATTTAATTTTAATTTCACACTTGTTTTTTATGGAATAGGTAATTCAGGGGTAGCATGTCCATTCCTTCACTTTGGTCAGAAAATGATGACGTTGTAGATGGCCGTGCGTAGTTTTAAATTCAATAAGGAGCTTTCTTACCCTTGCTATGTTTCTTGGGTCGAGTAACAAACAGGTTCTGTTGCATCTTTTGTGCATTTCTAAAGGTTCTATGGTTATCACTCAACTTCCTTTAGCCTACCCTTGTACATGATGATGTCCGTAGTCAATAGACGGGAAGGTGCCTTAGTACGACCATTTGAAGCATAAAGGGTTCCTCAATGCATGTGGTCAGTAATGAATGGAACATACCAGCTGACAGAACCTCCATTTTTTAGTATTGTGCACCTTTTCTCTTGGCCCTTATGCTGCCCTTGCAGGGTATCTATTTGCATCATTTTGTATATCAGGGTTATATTGGAATTGAAAGGCCATATGATAGTAGCAAAAGCTCCTGGCCGTATGCGTTTTGGTAGAAACTAGTTTGATGTAGCACCAGCTACATTTAGCTTTGTGGTCTTCATGTTTTAAAATTTGTTTCTAGTTTGACGATTTGTCGGTGAACTTTCTTGTTTTGCTTTACACTTTTTCAAAATCTAGAAGGGATTAGATTAGGAGGTGAATGAAATATTTGAGGGCTCTTTTAGTTGTAGCTATCTATTCAAGGTAGAACCATGCAAACAATAATTTTGGATTCGAACGACTACAAAGAAGGGGTAGAACTACTCTTGTTGAGTTCTCATATTCCAAAGAATTTACGAAGAAAAAACTGAAGTGGCATTTTTAGCTACTTTTGATAAGTCCAGTTGCTTTCCTTGAATCTTACTTAAGATTTGGCTACCCTATTACAATCTTACTTTCACTTGGCCTACGTTTTCCTTTCTTTTCAGTTTTTAATTTTAGACTGGATTGCCACTCACACTCTCATGAAGTAAATCATGTCTTTTTTCTTTCCCTACTTGCAAAAGCATTTGTGTTTGGTTCAATGTTGCTAGCATGCAAGAGGACTCAAATTGGCCAAATTGGCGGCTCCATCACCTTAAGCTTTGTGGTCTACATGGCTAATCCAATTGAGATCCACCTTGATGATACCTCACCAAGATGTAAATTGAAAAACATATGAGACACTATTTAAGCCGTGAATTGCAATGGAGCACTACAGACATGCCCATGGAGATTGGAGGAGGTGATGTGTAACATTTAATGCACTAGTAACTTGTGTGTAGCGGAAATTGATAACACAGTGAGCATTTCATTAAGAACAAGTTCCTAATGAGCATAGAGAGAGTACTTAATTTGACAAAGCAATACAGCAATTTACACCTAGCTAATTTGGCATAGACAATACTTGGAAAGAGAGAGAAATAGAACAATTGACAACAATTGAGAACGGGATTTACATGGAGCCGGTGCCCCCTCCATAGAGGCTTTGTATTATAGCTTCTTCCATCAAAGGAGACTTTTGCACAATACAATTCTTGTGAATTCCTTGACAAAACTCGTTGGTGCAATGAAGATGAAAGCTTCATGCACCCAATTATGCTTGAAAAACACACCTAGTGTCCCTAGCCTCAGTCCCAAGATCTCGCACACCTTCAGAAATGGTGAGAGTTAGCAGGGAATGAGGATGATTGAGAGGAAGAAGATGTATCTTATGAGAAAGAAGTATTCTCCTCTTGTAATCACTCTAATAGCATAGTTTAGCTTAGTAATTAGCATGGTAGAGGAGATGAGCATGCCATTGAAGCTTGGCTCTTGGTTGGATTTGCATTCCATAGCCAAGAGTTTGTGTAGGCCTCTACTTCTCAATGCTTGGAGAAGGAGATGGAGTTCTTCTTGCACACATGAGTTGTGTGTGTGTGTGTGTGTAGCAATGTGTTGGTAAAAAATGCAGCCCTCTCTCTCTTCTTGGCCGACCCCTCTTGCTACCTCTTGCTAATTACTCTAGCCGGCCTCACATTGGCTCCTGCAAAGCTTAGCCAATCACAAATTAGAAGTATAATTGATAGCCTTGTGACATGTGTCCCCCTTTCCCCTTTTGTGAGAGCTTTAGGTAATTAAAATAATTTATCAAACTCTCATTGGAGCTTTTAATCTTCTGGCCAATAGGAATCATGCAAGCAATTGGGCTGCTTGATGCTCATTGGACCCCTTGGTAGAGTGTCCAATAGTCTTATGGGGAGCTTAATTTCTATTGGTTCTTTTATCAAGTATTTTAAAATTAATTAGACTAATTTTACTCTAGCCTAATTCTGATTGGTTCACCTCTATGGCCATCCACTAGGATTTGATGGAAGATTGGTGGCAACTGGGCTAAGAGTGCCATGCGTCCAATATTCCCTTTGGGGGAAGCTTTGGAGTGTGTGTGTGTGTGTGTGTGTGTTTCTCTCTCCTCCCCTAGTCTTAGGGCTCGCCCCCTCCTTAATAGGGATGTGGGAAGACTTTTGAGTCTTCCCACCACCATCCAATTTTCCCAGCTTTGACCAATTGACTTTTTAATTAAAATTTTAGAACCTTAGCCTATGGAAGTCTTAATGAAGCTAAACCTTAGGTCCTTTAATCTCCATTAATGCACATTGCTCTTTTGCAGACTGTCCCCCTTTGGATCCCTATTTCCCCTCCTGTGGGTCCATATTGAGACTGGTCTGGCAGCCTTACCAGTATTCTAGCTTTTACTCCCCTGGTACCTCCCCATATTAAATGATCAATTTAACATAAGAAAATCATTTGAGAGAATTAGATATTAGTTTTTACGACATTACCTCTCTCTTGAAATCATAGTCGTCCTCGACTATGAGATAGAGAAGATAAAGCCTAATCATTAGTCCGTTTGCTAGCGGATAGAGGATCCCTATTTTACTCTATGAAACCATTCTTGAATGGATGACTAGTCCATTGGCTGCTTGAGAGCCTTAGCTGCCGCAAGCATGCCTGCACATTAGTCCATATCAATCCTTCATAGTAGAGTGACAAACTCTACTTGGTGTTCGGGAGATGTTGTCTCCACAAACATGATCGTAAGCATGCATACTTATTAACATTTGTGCACAATAAAGAAAAAGAGAGTCACATAAGATAAAAACTTCGTCCATTTAAACATATTTACATTTGCTTACTCTAGGGAATCATTGTAAACATTGCCAAGGTTTAGGTTATCCTTTAATTGTATGCCTTGCATCCATCTAGCATCTTCAAAAGGATAATTTTTAAACTTGATAAAATATTGTTGGATAGTCTTTACGCCTCTCAATACCTTGTCTTCATGTCGGAGAATGGACTAAGCCTGCAGCATCTCTTCTTGGTCCTCGATCTCTGGTGGGTCTTCAATGGTTGCTTCTTGAGGTGACTATCCTTTGTAAGGCTTTAGTAGGCTCACGTGGAAAGCATTGTGTATGAGCCAATGGTTGGGCAACTTGAGTTGATAGGTCATCTCATTGATTGGCCTAAGAATCTGAAAGGGACCATAGTACTTTTTTGCTAACTTAGCATAGTACTTTTGGTGTCCTATAGGATTCTTGCATGTTGTGTGTCTTAATCGAGCCTTGGGAAACTTAAGCAAGACCCAATCATTTTGTTTAAAGGCTAGGGATCTTCCATGCTTATCAGTAGCAGCCTTTTGCTTTTGCTGAGAGATGGATATAGCATCCTTAATCTTTTGAAAAGATTCTTGCAGGTCTCGGCTATATTCATTTACGGCAAAGATCTTCCCATGTACCTTGAGTAGCATGGGACTTTTTGATCTTCCCTCTATCACCTCAAAAGGTGCTTTTCCCATGGAAGTATGTATAGTGTTATTGTAAGCATACCCAACTAAGGGTAAGTACTTCTCTTATTGGGGACTTTTGATCTCCTTCTGTGACATAAGCTTTTAGTAGATCAAGAATTGTTAGGTTAGCTATTTCACTTTGGCCATCTGTTTGGGGATGATAGGCCGAAGAAAAGTTTAGCCTTGTACCTAAATTCTCAAAGAGACCCTTCCAAAAATTATTGGTCATTCTAGGATCTCTATCCGACACTATAGACATTGGCAAGCCATGGTATTTAAGGATTTGTGATGTAAAGAGGGTTGCCATTTGATGGGCCTTAATAGTCTTTTTGACAGGTATGAAATGTGCTTGTTTGCTAAACATGTCTACTATCGTCCATATTCTTGTATTCCCACGGATAGACTTGAGCAATCCAAACATAAAATCCATGGATATGCTCTCCCATGGTGAATTAGGAATTGGAAAAGGTTGAAGCAATCCACGTTGCTTCCCTCTATCAAACTTTGTCGTTTGACATACATTTTGAAACATACTCTTGTATGTTTGCTTTCATGGCAGGCCAATAGAAGTATGTTTCTATCCCTTTTAGGGTAGACTGAATCCCTCTATACCCCGCATAAGGAGGAGCATGAGATTCATACATTACTTTCTCATGTAGTGAGTTAGTAACGTATAGTCTATTGCCATAAAGAAGATAGCCATCTTGTAGGGTAAATGGTTCTTCCTTCTTCCCTAGTGCAAGGACTGAAATCACATCTCTAAAATTGGGATCGACAGGGTACTCATCTATCATAGACGATAGATCATTGTGAGTTGCTATGGATACCGCATTCACTCTTGGTCGTCTTGAGAGTGCATCGGCAACTTGATTATGCTTGCTAGCAATGTGAGCAATATGAAAATGAAATTGTGAAAGGAAATTTTCCCACCTCATTTGTTTGTCAAAGAGCTTGGTCGCGTCATGAAGTACTTAAGGCTTTGGTGATCTGTTCGCAGAAATAAAAGAGTCCCCAATAAATAGTGCTTCCACGAGTCTAGAGCAAGTTGAACTGCTAAGAGTTCCTTCTCATATATCCCTAGAGCTTGCTCAACAGGGTTGAGCCTTCGACTTTCGTAGACTATGGCGTGCCCTTCTTGAAGCAAAACAAATCCAACGCAATCACCGTAAGCGTCGCATTGGACCTCAAAGGGCTTTGAGAGATCTGGCAGTCTAAGCACAGGTTGAGAGATAAGCTTCTCTTTAAGCTTTTTGAAAGCATTGTTCTCCTTGGTAGACCATATATACCTAACGTTTTTGTTTGTTAGGTCATTTAATGGTCCATCGATTTGTGAGAACTTTTCTATGAAGCATCTATAGTATGCACACATACTTAAAAAGCTTCTTAGTTCATGCAGATTCCTTGGATTAGGCCATCCTTTTATTACCTCTAATTTTGATGGATCCATTTGGATGCCATCTTGAGAGATAATGTGACCTAAATACTGAATCTCTTATAAGAAAAATTCACTTTTCTTTCGATTAATATAAAGTTTATTCTCTTGTAAAACTTGAAATATTACCTGGAGGTGTTGCTTGTGTTCATTTAATAAATTAGAGTAGATGATTATATCATCAAAGAACACTCCAGTAAAGGTTCGGTGAGGCCTAAATAGCTTCTCCATTAGGCGGTTAAATGTGGTTGGTGCATTGGTCAAGCCAAAAGGCATGACATTGTACTCTTAAAGACCAAATGTAGTGTGAAATGCGGTTTTTACAATGTCTTGATCAACTATCCTTATTTGATGGTGGCCACTTTTTAGGTCAATCCTACTGAAGTAGGTTGACCCCTGTAGCTTATTAAATAGGTCTTCTACACGTGGAACGGGAAACCTATTCTTGATAGTGATCCTATTTAGTGCTCTATAGTCGACACACATACAATATGTGCCATCTTTCTATTGCACTAATAACACTGGTGAACAAAATGGAGATGAGCTAGGCCTAACCATGCCTTCCTCAACTAACTCATGCACTTGCCACATAATCTCCTCTTGTGATCTTGGGAAACTTGATAAGGAGGTTTATTAGGCGGTGAGCTTCTTGGAAGAAGTTCAATTGCATGGTCGTCATCCCCTCGTTTGGGAGGTAGCTCACAAGGGATGTCGTGAATAAAAACATCTTGGAATCCCTTGAGGAACGTGGATAACTCTAATTCCTTGTGATTGGTTATATCTTCTTTTACTAAAACATTAGGTTCATTTTGAGAATCTTTAACACGGAAATAGAGCTCTTTATTGACTTATTGAAAGCTTGCTTATGTACAATGGGTATGGCACTACCCAACTCCTTAGCATCTAAGTACATATCTTTTTCCTTGAACCTAAAGTAGATTTGCCTTTCAGGGAATTTAACATTGGCAGCCATGTAGCCAAACCATGGTGCCCCTAGGATTACATCCTTATGCTTGAGAGGAGAGATGAAGAAATTCTCCTTGTCCACATAGCTTTGGACATGGAGCCTCAATTTCCCAATTAAGGGAGTGACTGAGGCTTCTTGCCCCTTGAAAGCACCATCGGCAGGTAGGACATCTCCCATCTCATAGGCTTGGATGCCTAGCTTGGTGGGCAACTCTGTGGATTTAAAGTTGTGAGTAGAAGTAGGGTCAAAGAGAATGAAAGGATCATGTTCTCTTACCTTTTCCCAAGCATGACATAGAGGAGATCCTTTGTGATGAGCATCCTCTTCTTGAATTTCCACCAAGGTAGATGTAGGAGGCTCATTACGTGAATTCTTGTCGAGGCAAGCACGGTAGGCATGCCCTTGCTCCCCGCACTTGAAACAACGGTTATCTTTTTGATAACGCTCTAGCTCTTCAAGAGAGAGTTTATTTTTGCCTTATAAACTCCTTTCTCCTTGACTTTGTTGTTGTTGGCGTTGCCTTTGGGAGACTTTTGGATGTTGTCCTTCCCCTTATGCTCATTACGGTGCTTGTTTTTCATGGGCTTAAGATTTCTCTTAGCCCCTTGTTGGAAGTTAATTCTTGAAGCCACCATGGTATGGTGTATGACCGCAGATATGGTGCGTGGCCTTCGAGAGTTAACATACTCCACCATATCCTCAGATAAACCCGCACAAAATTGTTGTTTTTGCTCTCAAAAATTTATCTTTTTGTAGAGAGTGGCTTTGAGAAGAGATTCGTAGGGAGAGAGCTTCAAGCTTCGCCATTCGGTGAGTACTTTGTCTTTGGAATCGGTAGCCAAAATTTGCTTCATGATGGAAGCTCTTAAAGCTTTCCATGTTCGTGGAGCTTAACCGTTTGCTCGTAGGCTAGACCACCATTGCCTGGCGGACTTTGTAAATACATAGCTACATGACGTAGCTTATAGGACTCCGTGAAGCCCTCACCTCCAAATGCCGCATCGAATTGTTGGATAAAGGCCAAAACTTTGTCCGTAGCACCAAAGGTGCCATTGTACGTAAGGAAAGAGATGTTCTTTCCTCCCTCTTTGAAATTTTTGAGCTTGGACGACGTTTTCCAAGCGGCATAGGATTTCCTATGGCCTCTTCTTTTGGGTGGTGCGAGAGCTGCACCATCACTTTGTTCAGAAGAGGAAGAGTATGAGGAGGATGGAGAAGAGGGTGACCTCTTTCTTGCCTTTTTCTTCCCTTGTTCCTCCATGTCAGCACCATCACTTTCTTCAAAAGAGAAAGAGGATGAAGAAGATGGAGAAGAGGGTGACCTCTTTCTTGCCTTTTTCTTCTCTTGTTTTCTCTCTTCCCTCTTTGAATTATGGTGTAGAGAAGTATGAGACGGTCTTATCCATTTAGGGAGTGTTGGAGAGCATTTTTCCCACCGTCTTCGTGGAGCCATCTCCGCCGAGGTGGCAGGCGACTCGCTTCTTTCTCGTTCTTTTGGTGGGGGCTCTACCGTTGAAACTTGGGTTCTCCTTTGGGGAGGGAGATGCCTCATTGAGTAGTAAGTTTTTGAGCCCTATGTACAGATCCTCCTCTTCTTCCCTTATCGGAGAGAGTCCTCTTTTGGAAGTCTCACCAAGAGCTTTCCTAGGTACTCGCTCTTCTTGGTGGGGAGTTTGGAGAATACCATGGGTGCACAATTGCTGTAGCACTTCACCTTGGAGAGATGGATTGCCCAGGGCTTTTTGAAGCCTAAAAACAAGATAGTTTAGAAGCGTAGGGGCATCATTAGTTGCTCTTTCATTAGCAAAGTCAAAGCTATCAACATTCATTTCAATCTCTTTTCCCTTGTTAGCCATACTAGAAAATTTTAGGTGTAAATTTTTACTTGTACTTTGGCACTTCAAGCCCTAGTTGCTACTCCTCTTTACCTTCAAAGATAAGCACTCAAGCATCTATACCCATGGCTCAAATATTATTAATTGCAAGGAATAGAAGAGAGGGTTCAATAGAGCCAAGACAACACGGTTCCTGTCAAGCTTCTAATAGCTCAATAAGTTAAGCCATAGACAATAAGCCATAGGCAAGCCCCGTAGGACTCCATTATTAAGACCATAGCTCTCGACGGTATCCTCGTTAACTGCATAAAGCAGACGTGTTTCAAGGATGAAAAATCCCTATTCTACTTACTCTTTTGCAATTAATAACACCAACCACTTGTAGCAAGCTTGAGGACCTCTCTTCTTGAGCAAGAAAAGAGAAACCAATAGCTCTGATACCAATGTAACATTTAATGCACTAGTAACTGGAAATTGCCATAATTGTGGTGCAAATGATCATTGAAAAAATCAATGCTCAGAACCTGACAAGAACATTAAGCCAATAGAAGCTTTTTGTACACAATGTTGCAAGAAAAAAGGGTGAACACTTTCCTGAAGGCATTCCAAAAAATACTTTAAACAAGGGAAAAATAGTAGTGAATGTAGTCCAAGTGATACCTAGTAGCTCTTCGGAAAGTGAACCTCTTGTTCTAATTAAGGTGATCACTAGAGTCCAGGCTAAGAAAAAGAAACATAACTCCTCATATGAATCAGAGAATACTAAAAATTCCTCTCAAAAGACCAAGAAAAGAAGAAGTAAAGGTATGAGATGAGAAAACAAAAACAAAACGATGAAATTGAGAAAAAATCCAAGAAACTAGAAAAAGTTCAAGAAACTGGGAGTGAAATCAAGTTAACCACGATAAAATTTGGAGGATCAATTTTGGTAGACAAATTTTTTGAGCCAATCAATGCAGCCTTGGAAGCTTTCCAAGTGGGACTTAAAGCAAGCCAAAACATGGAAACAAATGGAAAAACTATCCTTCTTTAGATATGGAAGCAACTAAACTTGAATCTTATCAAAATCTGGTAAGAATTACTCAAGGAATGCTAGAAAAACAAAAACCCAAGCTTGAGAGTATACCGAAACATGAGGAGCTTGTGGTAGAATAAAGACAAATCCAACGTGGTTGTAGAACCCCTCCTTGAAACTAAAGAGCCAAAACTCATAGTGCCTAATAGTGAAGATGCTTTAGATGGAATTTCGTTCGTGGAGGAAGACTGGCCAAAACATTTATAAGAAAAAGTGAGAGAGATTAATGATGGGAGCATAACTTTGAAATCAGCTCCTATAGAGGAAGTTTGGTTAGACAATTTACCTCCTGATATGGATATGGATATACAATCCTTGTATGGGGACTATGTCTCTGAAGCATCAGGAATGTCTAAAACATTGACTCTAAAAACACTACCCTCTTACTTAGAAGACAACGAAGATCAGTCGATAGTGTGTAAAACCACTCAAGTAAAAAGGGGGGAACAGACCCTAGAGGTAGAGAACATTGATTCAATTATGTCCACGCCCATTCAATGTACTCTTACTTTGGGAGAACTGTTAAAAATTAGACCATATTTATGGAATGATTTACAAAAACCTCCAGAGATGGTGGGAATAACAGGGCTAATCATAAAAAATTTGGGGGAATTGAAACATGAATTGGATAACACGGAGATTAGACCCGTCCCTATGAACAAAGTCAGAGAATACTACGAAGGGGAAGAAGGAAACACAACCCTTTCGGTGAGATATAACGATGTAGAAACCATGGCAATACTGGACAGTGGGGCTGGCATAACCATAGCCACAAAAGCAGTATGGGAATCATGGGAAAAACTGGCCATTAGACAAACTCGAATGCAATTACAATTGGCAGATGGACACATAGAAAAATCCCTATGAGGACTGCTTGGAAAAAGTGATAGTTAGTTCCTATGGAATTGATTATCAACATACTTTTGTGACAGTGGACTTTGGAAAGAAACTTAACTATGAAATCATCTTGGGAAGGCCATTCATGCAACAAGTATAGCTCACTCAAGATTGGGAAAACAATCACCTGTATTTGAAGCAAGTGGGATCAATCACAAGGGTAAATCTAAAAGATCACACTTATAGAGATGTCATGAAAACACCCATTCAAGAATTTGACTCAGTCTCTTTAGTTGAATCAAAGATTCCATCTTGGTTAAACAAAGACACACCTATTTCGATCTGTGGAGCCTCAAAAAATGGGAGTTTAAAATGAGAAGAATGTATCTTAGAAAGGGATTGCACAGATGAAGCATATATACCTGAACCCTTTCCGGAGCATTTGTATAAGCCATTTGAATGGACTCAAATTTTGGCAACAATGAATGTATGTGTGAATACGTCTATGCCTACTCAATTTTGCAATGAGGATGGTTATGACATAATTCCCATACAAATGATCTCAACCCTTCAAATTGAAGATAAAGTTTAGGAACCCAAGGAATTACTGAAAGCTCAACAAGTCTTTTCAGACCTCTATTATGATGCTACTGATGAGTTTGAAGAACATTCAACTACATCTGATGATTCTGGGTCTCCTAAAAGGAGGAGAGAAAAAGTTTTTTGACTTTCCAAACCAAAAAACAAGAAGACAAAAATGGTATAAAAGAGAAAGTGAAACAAAAAACTTTAAATCTAGACATACTGTTTTTGTGGCTATTGCTATGCCAGCCCCACTGTCATAGCCACAAACAAGGAATATCAAAAACATCGAGGAAAACGAGAAAGGAAAATCAATCAAAACCTAAACACCAGGATGATGCATCATCGATGACACAAGTTGAACGAAAGAAAAAATATAAAGAGTTGAAGAAAACCCTAAAGGAGATGTACATCACCTGACATGAAAACAACCAAGAAAGAGAGTAAATATGTAATGAGTGTTCCATCCCATTACAAGAAATATACTCTTCAAGACCAAAAGATCATAGTAGAACAACCTATAAGGGAATTAAGAAAACAGGGTGAGTCATATGAACGACCTAAAAATGCAAAGAAAATAGATCTAGCCCAACCAGGGGAAGAGCCAGACCTGCCTACATTGCAAACGACTTGATGGTAGAAGAAGAAGTTCTTTTTCTAAGCTTATTGAAAGAGTACCAAGATATTTTTGCTTGGTCTTATAAAGATTTCAAGGGTGTCGATCCAAAAATTTATCAACATACCATACCTACGAGAGATGATGCAAAACTAAGTAGACAAAGGCCATATATTTATAATGAAACATTTGCCAAAAAGATCAAAGAAGAGATAGAGAAGGTCAAGGAAGCCAAATTCATTTATGAAATTGAACATACAGATTGGGTGTCTCTAATTGTTGTGGTACCCAAGAAAAATGGAAAACTCAGAGTGTGTGTCAATCTCAAAAAAGTGAATGTAGCCACCATTAGAGATAACTACCCTCTTCCAATCACCAAATATGTTTTAGAATGAGTTGCAGGAAAAGAAGTTTATAGCTTCTTACACGGTTTTTCGGGGTACAATCAACTTTTGGTTGATCCCAAAGATCAGCATAAAACTACCTTTGCAACTGAATGGGGTATTTTTGCCTATAGGGTTATGCCTTTTGAGCTAACTAATGCTCCTGCCACCTTTCAAAGATTGATGAGCATGCCTTCAAAGAATATCTTAGGAATTTCTTGGGAGTATATATGGATGATCTATGTGTACATTCATCAATCCGGGAAGATCGTTTTGAATATCTGAAAAAGGTATTAAAAAAATGTAGACTTTATAGGATTTGCTTAAATCCTGAAGAGTGCACCTTTATGGGCAGACAAGGAAAAATTCTTGGACATATAGTGTCTAAAAATGGCATAGCGATCGATATGGATAAAATTCATGTTATTGCTAAATTGCCTAGACCAACAACAGTCAAAGGGGTTCAAGCTTTCATGGGACATTGTGGATATTATAGATGATTCATTTACATGTATGCTATAATCACAAAACTCGTGTATAATGAAGAATCCTTCATGAAGCTTAAACAACTCTCACTTCAACCCCAATATTGAAAGCACCAGATTGGAATAAGATATTCCATATACATGTTGACACTTCTAATTTTTCCATTTGGTGTATATTAGTTCAACCAGGAGATGAAAAAATTGATTTTCCCATTTCTTATGCTAGTAGACAGCTGAATGTGGCAGAGAAAAATTATACAACCACCAAAAGAGAAGGATTAGGGATGATCTATTCCACAAAAAAGTATAAACACTACCTATTAGCCAACAAATTTGTGTTATTTCTGGACCACCAAGCTTTATTGTATTTGGTCAACAAGCCATGCAGAACAAGAAGAATCGTGAGATGATTCATCATTCTTTTGGAATTTGATTTCGTTGTAGTTGTAAAAAAGGGCACCGCACACCAAAGAGCAGATCATTTTTCAAGGATTATTTCAAGAGAACCACCAAAAGGGGTAGAAGATGATCTACCAGATGCATATCTGTTCTCCATGGAAATGATACCCTGTTGGTCAGAAAATATGGTTTCATTGATGACCATAGCTCAAGTGTGTTCTCAAATACCACTTCCTATTACACCAGGATTAATTGGGCAATTGGCTATGTATCAATTATTACCTGGAAGACTATACAAAAGAAATCGAGATGGAATATTGTTTCTGTGTATTAATCCTGAGGAGAAAAACCAATACCTAAGTCAAGCACACATGACCATAGTACTTCACTTTGAGGAAGATCAAACTATGCAACGGATCTTGAGACTTGGAATATTTTGGCCAACCATGAGAAGTGATGTTCACTCATTTGTGAAAGATTGTCTTCAATGCCAGAAACAAACACCCATACCTCATGTGACATTATTTCAAATATCACTCGTTGTAAGTGGAGTAACTATCTAGTTACTTATAGAACATTTCCTGAGGATATGAGTAAACGCCGCCAAAGAGCTATTGAAACTAAAGCAAGAGACTATGCTCTTATTGGAAACCAATTGTTTTGGAGATGAAAGGATCAACATTTGCGTCTTTGTGCAAATGAAGATGAATATATATCCACTTTAGAACAAGCACATGCTGGGTTAGCTGGAGGTCACTTTTCTAGTGAAACCACCGCTAGAGCAATTTTTATGGCAGGCATATGGTGACCACCACTTTTTGCAGATGCCAAAGAATATGTTCGAAGGTGTGATGCATGCCAACGAGCAAAATTGCCAACAACGGTAGATAGCATGCCTTTAAGACCAATGATGGGAGCGAGAGATTTTGCAAAATGGGGCATAGATTTTGTCGGACCAATACAACCACCTGCTTATAGAACTCAAGCTCAATATATCATTGTAGCTACAGACTATTTGACCAAGTGGGAAGAGGCTAAGGCAACCAAGAAGAATGATGCTAGAACCACAGCCGCATTCTTGTAAGAGAATGTATTCTCAAGATATGGACTTCCAATAGAAATTGTCAGTGATAGGGGAACTCATTTCCTCAATGAGGTAATTGAGTATTTGCTGTATAAATTTATGGTCATCCATAACAAATCCTCTCCATATCTCCACAAGTAAATGGACAAGTTGAGCACACGAATAAAATTCTTAGCTTGGTATTGACTAAAGCAGTTAGTTTAAGATAAACTGATTGGAAAATGAATCTACATGCAGCTCTATGGACATATAGAGTTTCTTTCAAGACAGCTGTAAATGCTACACCATTTAATCTTGTTTATGATCTTGATGCCATACTAGCGATAGAATTTCTATTTCCGACACTAAGGGTAGCTAAAGATCTTGAGTGGACAGGACATGAATTGTCAGAGAGGCTTGAAGATTTAAAAAAGCTTGATGAACAAAGGCTAACAGATGTAGCTCACATCTATGCACAAAAACGGAAGCAAAAACAATTTTTTGATTCACATCTAGTCACAAAAATCTTCAAACAAGGGGACCTAGTTTTAGTTTATTCCCTTAAGCAACACATTCCCAAATTCAAGAAAAAGAAAAATGGACCATTTAGCATTGAAGATGTATCTCCAAGTGGAGCAGTTAAGTTGTCCACTCTAGATGGTGAACCAATGGCTAACTTGATTAGTGGATGCCGATTAAATAAGTACCATTTGCCACTAACCAATGAATTGCTAGCAAAAATGCATGCAACAATGCGGAGAAGGATTAAACAACAGCAGGTTATTGATGAATCTCAAGAGGAAGCTCGACTGCGAGTCCTCAAGAGGAAAGCTGCTTTCAGAAATCAACAAACACCTATTCCCATCAACACTTTGGAACCAGATAACAGACTATGGGAGTTACAGAATGATGCAATGTCAATGATGGTTGGATGGAATTGACCTTTGCATCATGGTGGTACAACTGAACAATCATAGCACAAATGCATTAGTAGATATTGAGGCTCGAATGAATGCAGTCAATTATTCCATTTACGAGAAAGCTATGAATCAGTCTTTAGCATCGGGCCCTTAAAAATCATCAACAAGGGAATTTCAGCTGCTAACATCTCCCCAATGAGTGTAATTAGTGTATACTATTCAAAAATACAATAAAAAATAGTTTTTTTTTTGCTTATTTTATCAATTTTCTTTAATATTGGAGCTTAAAAATGGAGAAATCTGCCAAAAAGTAATAAAATAGTATTCTTCAATGGATTTTCTTAATTGTTGATCTTTCAATTTGATGTTTTAGTGCATTTTATTATTTCTTTGAGTTTTCAATAAACACGTGAAAAAATAATAATAAATAGCAATTGCGCTCAGATGGAGAAATTGCTGATGATCAGAAGAACAAGATGTACAGGCACAAAAATTTTCAATCAAAATGACAAAAGAACGCGGGAGGCCTAAATTAGGCCGCTAGGGTGTGTTTCTGCAAATTCTTGCAGAATGAGCTAACGGAGTCCGATTGAGGAAATTTTTGAGTCTAACGTAGATTTCATGGCCTAGTAGGTATAACAGGGAAATCTGGGGAAAATAGTTTCAAAATTACGAGTATAGATATCCAAGGTAGCCCAAAATCACCTCATTTCCACTAGTCACTCTTGGAGAAGAGAGCTCTTTACCTTATTCGCGCGCGATTTTCAGAGTAACGCCGTCTCGCACGAGACATAAGGGGTAAGTTTCAAACTATCAAAGAACGTTTTTATACAGTCAAGCAGCAAGTCTAAGCCTAAGAAAAAACCCTAGAATCGATTTCTACGATACAAAAACGACCGTAGTGGCCTGTTAGCTCTCAACCGAATTGGACAAGACTTGAACTGTAGCATGCCCCTATATAATAGAACACTTTCATATTATTAGATGACCATTTGGCAAGGCTCGAGGGAGTCCCAAGTAAATAATCTAGGTTTTTGTCACATGCCAACATTGAATTCTTACTCCACTGACAGCTTATAGACAAGGTCTAACACAATGTACCTAGATGGTTTCAAGAAAACACTCAAGGCAAGCTCTCTAACAGCAGCAGGAAACATCTCAAAGACTACAAAGTGTCAAATTTGACATATGAAGTCAAATTGACTCCGAATGAGCCCAAATTGGATGAGCAGCATCAGGACTATGTAGCAGACAAGTCCATGGCTTCAAAAGTGACCAAACAACTCTACACACTAAGTAGTAACAAAAACCGGTGATTTCAGAGTCAACAAGAGCACGAAGTGATGCTGACACGACCAAATCTTACCAAAATTATTTTAGGACTTGTTTTAGATGTATTGAAGATGTGTAGGTCATAAAATTATCTTTTCAAGTAAAAAATATGACTGTAGTTAATAATCACGATTATTTACTTTTGTGCACAATTCGCTTGAAAATCATAATGTCACTTTATGTATCACTTGTACATATCTATCTCATGCCACATGTCAAATATGAGTCCAAAAGATCAAGAAAATCTTAGATTTTGTCAAAAAACACACTAAAGGCTCTTCTGTCCAAATTTTGAGTTATTTTGTCACATTTTGTGATCCACATCATCCCATCTCACATAGAGGCTCTATCGCATGTGTAGAACCAACTTGCAACAAAACATGTCCAAATTGATGAAAAAGTTAATAATCGCGATTATTTACTTTTCCACTAGAATGAATTCAAATTTCAACTTTGATCTTATGGGACCAAAGTACATGATGTGACAAGCCCACAATCAAGTTTGATCACATTTGGATCGCAAAAACCTAAAATCCCTTCATATCTAATGTTTCAAAGCTTGAAGCCTAAAATTGACACCATTTTCACCCTATGCACTCAATTG
This sequence comes from Adiantum capillus-veneris, assembly GCF_014529385.1. Taxonomy (NCBI): domain Eukaryota; kingdom Viridiplantae; phylum Streptophyta; class Polypodiopsida; order Polypodiales; family Pteridaceae; genus Adiantum; species Adiantum capillus-veneris. Next base: position 171,666,752 of record NC_140935.1, read on the forward strand.
CGCCCACACTTCACTCAGAGTATCTAAATGACATATTTTTCAAGCCTATGATATCAAAAGTGTAAAAAAATTGAAAAATTCCCCTGTTGTAAATAATCACGATTATTTACTTTGGTCACAAATTTTATCTGGATTGAATGATTTTGATCTTTACATGTTTCTATGCATCTATGCTCCGAAAACATTTTGGAGCATGCATATGCTCCAAAATTGATTTGAAGCAAAATGGACATCATTTGCCAGCAATTCAGACACAGGGCATTTGAGAGCGAAATTTGTGGAATTTTCTAACTACAAACTATATTCTCCTAATAGGTGCAATGCAAGCGGCTGAGAAAGAAAAGAAGAGGATGACTCAAAAAGAAAAGCTGCAAGAATTGCCACCATACCAGTTGGAGCCAAGTTCAGTGAAAACGGCAAAGGTAACCTACCTATCAAAGGAATAGCTTGAAGAACACAACACCACAGTCTTCACCGGCAGGTTCAAGAGTAAAGATGGAAATTAGGTATAATTGCAGATGCTACCCAAAGAAGTTTATGATGTCGACGCGTGTCGCCAAGCTACAGGAGAGAACCCATAATCTTGGAGTCCAAGGGAAATCAAGGGTCCTAGAACCAAGAACCCCTAAAAGAAGATCCAAGAAGACCTGAAGGATCTGTTCGAGCGAATGTATGCGGAAGCCGAAGCCCTGAAGATACAAGAAGCTCTAGAAGCACACAGAAAATTAAGAGAAGAGCAACAAAGGAAACCAGAAGCTACACAACAAACTAAACCACAACAAGAACAAGGAGAGATGTCTTCAAGACCACCTTCACCCACTACTGAACAAGAAGACCAACCAATGCCTAGTCCAAGCCCTTCACCAACTAACAAACCCAATGAAGGCGAGGAAATAAAAGGAAAAGAGAAACAAGAGGAGGAAGACAACTATTAACAGCCCAAGGGAACAAACAAAGATGAAGTTGGACCTTCTATAACACCACAAGCAGAATCACCTGAAGCATCTACAAAACCTCAAGAAGATTCAGTTGAACCATCTACAAAGCCTCAAGTAGAATCCGTTGAGCCGTCTAACGAGCTGTAAGCCAAATCTGCTGCAACTTCTAAGCAGTCTAAGGTAGAATCTGAAGAATGGGAAACAACGGATGAAGTCATCTCCAAGTTAATGAATATGTAAAGCAGATGCAGACAATGACAGAGAAGATGCAAACAACAACTCTTAGCCGCAATACTAAAGCTCGAGAGTTGGAACAAGTAATTGATGCTCTTCAAGGTGAGATTGAAAACATGATGAACATCATTGATAATCTTCAAGGTCAGATCAAAGAGTTGAAAAACAAAGCAGAGCAACACCAAATTGTCAAGGAAAGGCAACAAAAAGAGATGGAAGATTTAGGAGAGCTTCTCACAAAGCTATCAGATGCATGTAAAAGCAAGGACCAACAGTTGACTGAAGTAACAAACAAACTTTTGAGCACTACTCAGTCAGTACAAAAGCTCCAAGTATAATTAAATGTAGAAAATGCCTCTTTGCAATACTCGGAGCAGAGAATCAATGACCAAGTAGCATTCCTAAAGAAAATCAGGGAAAACCTAGTTGTAGCTTCACTCAAGGGGACATATGAAGTTTACAAGACCTTGGAAAAGAGGAACAAAGACATGAAACTTGAGTTGAAACTGGAATAGGCACAAAGGTGGGACCTCGCCTTAATGCGGGTACAAAGAGAAGAGCAGTTTGCTAAAAGAGATAGAAGATCTAAAGAGAGCCAACCAGCTGCTGAGAGAAGGGCATATGGAAACTCAAGAGGAGGCAGGTACCTCTAAACAGCCAAATATAGACATACCACCAGTGTCCTTTGCAGATATGGAAACAAAGCCAACAGAAGGGGAGACAAGAGATTCTAAATTACCAATCGTCGAAGAGGAACAAGTGCAAATGGTCCAACTTTCTAAATCTGAAGAAGATGCACTTAAAGTATAGATTGTTCATGAAGTGGATGCTGAATGGAAAGTGACAATGGATTGGGAGATTAGAGTTTTTCACTCCTAACCACATCAACTCTCAATGGCATCAACAGTCGCTGCCCTACCCTTTGATAAAAGTGGAGCTACTACAAGTCAAAGAAAGACTTTACAAAGATATGCAAGAAGAGGGGTCAGATGCTCTCCACCCTAAATGGAGGAAGAACTTGCTCAACAAAAACTCAAGGTATCTTATCTTGCTCACAAGGGCACCTGCATCAATAGAGAAGGATTGAACATTCTGTCATGTACCAAGAGTAAGGACATGGCAGGCACACAAAGCATTAAAAGAAGAAAAGGCCGACTTGGCTCAATTACCCAAAATGCCAGCTCCAGAGCAAGGACCAGCAATTGAGGAATATATAGTGAAAAAACTAACAAGCACAATGGACTTCTTCAAGAGCCTGCGTAACCTCTCATGTGCAATGCTATATAAAATCTGTAGAATGCTGCTCACATGCATCCAAGTTTTTCATGAGCCTGAGCAAGCAAGAGCCCCATGGATGTCATTCTTAGAAGATAACAAAGGCTTGTGCTATGATTTGAGTGGAAAACCTTCAGAAGAAGTCATCTACGGCTTCTACGCCAGATGTATGTTCTTGCCATCCATGAATATGTTGGCATTCGAAGAAGCTTTTTACACAGGATTCTTCACATGGCGTACAAAGATTTTTGGGCCAGTGATCAGCATTATGACAACAAGGTTTGTCAGCTATTCAACCATATAACTCAAAAATAAAGTCACTATTCAGATTTTGCAAGTCCCTGAGAAAGAGCGGCACATTAAATATCAGAAAGCACTACAAGCACTTAAAGACCACCTCACCAGCTGCGTCAACCCGAAGACTACTTCAGTCCATGAAACTATGTCAAGGGATGACACAGTCGAGGAGGGGATGAATGTTAGCAGCAAGCTAACCCATGTAACATTTTTCGGGAGCTTTATTGTAAAAACACTTATTCTTTGATAAATTGGGCATATTGTAACTCGTATTTTCCAAGTGGATATTGTAATTGATGAACTGGAGCTATAAGCTTTCAAATTGTATTAATTTATCCTTAGTTAGGGCTCCCAGATGATTAGTTTTTGACCAAAGAAACCTTGGATAAGGTATAAAAGCCAATTTTGTAAAGTTAATTTCAAGTTTTTGGATAAAAAATACACAGTGTGATCTAACAGTGCTCACTTCTCTCCTTATCATTCTTCCTACTTCCTTGTCAATTGTCACATTGCAGTGCCGTCTGTTGCGTTGTAGCCGTAGGTAAGAGATCTACGCATTGATGTAAGCATATCATGGTAAATCGGCTTTTGGCATTGCCAGACCGTGGTCTAATTTCATCATAAGTAGGAATTTAAGCTAGGAAATCACAAAGTAAGCATAGGTGGGGTATTGCACCATCATTGTTAAGCATTTAGATGCATTTGAAGTCAGAAATGACTAGGTCAAAATCTCACTGCTGTTAATAATCTCATTTTTTGCACTTCATAAAAGTGAGATTTGAGACCATAAGATTGTGCGCTTAGGTCTTATATACTTGTCTTAGAAGTTTCGTAACATCCGGATGTCATTTGATGCTGTAACGGTCATGTTTTGTTTGTCGATTAGTGACTAGCTTTTGATGACTTAGGTCATTCGAGTGTAGCTTGTGTTAGATGCAAGTTGTCTATTGTTTTCCAAGAGATTGACACCCTCTTGTAGCCTCTATGCACTAGTCGAGTCAGCTTGGTCCCATGGATTGACAATTATGTTTGTGGTTCTCGCTATGTATGCAATAAGATAAGAGAGAGGTTAGGAAACCCATGCACAAGCTACAAGACATAGTTAGAGCTCAATATCATAGGAAGCTAAATGCTATTACAATTGAGCGATCACAAGATCTAGAGAAATTATAGCTACCAACAAGGTCTTCATCTTATGTGATACTAGAAGAAGTACCCAAAAATTGAACACGAGCCAAGCAACGTAAAGCCAAATGATTCTAGTTTAGGAGGTTTAGCCTTAGTCAATAAAAAATTTGAGCCATTAGAAGCAATTCTGACTCGCTTATGAAGCAAGATTGGGACTATGGAGCATCGAGGATGACTTATCCTAATGTGGAGATAGAAAAGTTGAGGTTGGAGATGTGAAAAAGGTTGATTCCATACATGGTAGGGGCGAGCTCCATTAGATAGTACAAAGATACAATGTTTTTGGCTTTTTAAAACAAACCTTAGAGAAGTTGGTGAAAGTTCACTATGACCTACATAATGTGATTGAGAGGAATTTGATAATGAGAGGGGTTTTGGTTTTTTAAAAGAAGCTTTATAGAAGAGTTGAGTTAGGCATACTTTTAATGTTTTTGATTGAGACTGACCTATAATGTTATTTCAGTTTTAAAATATTAAATAAATATTTTTATTTCACATCTTGACATGTCTTAACTTTTCTTGCATTCTATTGTTTTAGAATGCTAAAATGAATCTTCACTTTGCATAATTCATATATATATATATATATATATATATATATATATATATATATATATATATATATATATATATATATATATATATATATATGAGTTCTTTTTATTTCACCTTTCATTTCACAACTTCACATGGCTTGACTTTTCTTGCATTCTATAGCTTGATTCCATACTATTTCTTGTTAAACTCAACCTAATGATTTTATCACTTTCTTATTGTTTTAGAAAGCCTGTGTGACCCTTTCACTTGTTTGTGAAAAAAAAAAGAGAAAGTGACACTAGCATTAAAAAAACAAGTGAAAGGGTTACGGTGGCTTTCTATGATAACAAGAAAATGATAAAATCATTAGTTTGAGTTTAACTAGAATTATATAAGATAAAGAATTATTCAGGAATATCTCTTTTATTAGGGACTGAGTTTTCTCCTTGTTGCAAAGAAGCAAACCGGAAATAATAGTCGAATTTTTGAATTTGCAAGATTTTTGAACTAAGTTCTCACATATTTCACCATTTTTTCTTTCCTTTACCATGGTTTACTCATTTAGTATATATATATATATATATATGTGTGTGTGTGTGTGTGTGTGTGTAAAATAAATAAATATATGTATGTATGTATATGTATAGCATTTACTAGAATTATGCAAGGTGAAGCTTCACTTTAGCATTCTAAAAGAATAGAATGCGAGTGAAGTCAAGCTCTGTAAGGATGTGAAATGAAAGGTGAAATAGAAAGATTCATTGAATATTTTAAAATGGAAATAACATTTAAGGTAAGTCTCCATCATGGCACTGAAAACAATGAAAGTATGCCTAACCCAACGCAACACTAAGGCTTCTTTTAGAAAGCCAATAATCTGTCACAATAGAGTATTACACTTTTTGAAAACAACTGTAACAATGACTTATTTAGATTACAATAGATTCCAAAAGCATAAAAAATAATGACTAAACCGATATTCAATGGCTCTCTTTAAAAAGAGAGGTACACAAATGTCAACACCTCTCACAAAGACCTAGAGAAAATAAAAAAAAAGATTTTTTTTTGCCATATGGCACTAATTTGCAAATTTTATTCAATGGTCCATAATTGCACCAAAAAACCAACGCTTTACTAAGGACTGCTTATGTAGTCCAAAAAGAGAATCAAGCACACATTTGTTATTATGTTATTTTTTATACTGATCAGACCTACCTTTTTATGTGAAGCATTAAATGTTTTATTTATTTTTTAGTTTATCAAAAGTTCCATCAATCGAGAGCCTTGCATAACTTATATTGATTGGACATCCTCTTTTCATGTGATACAATGTTTTTTTTGCTTTTCCAAATGAACCATAGAGAAGAACAGAGTTAAGCATGAAATGAGCTTCTACGGTTCTGAAGAGCTCGTGGGGGGAGGCCTCTGCATACTGAGCAGTGAGGCCGTGGACAGCCTATGGTAGGGTGGTGGCTTTCTCCTTGCGTGCCTCAGGGAAAGGCTTCTCTCGGGTTGGAGGTGCTAGCTATCTTGCGTGGTCGCTCCTACCATTCCGCTTTCTCCCCCTTATTTTTGGTAGCAGGAGAGGACGCCCTCCTAGTTCCCTCTTGGGTGCAAACAACATCCAGTGTTTGGTGGTTCTCCTGCATGGATGGTGGCCGGGGGTCGGGTCCGTCGTACATGGTGGAACCAGGGCCACAGCTACACGCACCCAGTCCCTCGTGGGTTGCACAAGCTATGAAAATATTGAGCTGGATATGTGCACACTAATAATGCCTATTCAATAAAGCTTCCATTTTCCTGTGCCTATTGCAAGCATCAAGGGTTGCAGTAAGGTGGGCTCCCCTTTAGCCTAAGCTACTAATTCTTCCTCCTCTTGGGTTGCATTAGCTCATACTACGATGGCACACAGCTTGCTACAATAGTTTGATTCTCTTGCGGATTTGCTCGACCTTACTTTGGGGCTCCAATGTTCATGCTCTAGCTGACATGGGCATGCAACGTGGTAAGCCGATGCTGATGGTGGCATCCCAAAGTCGATTTCCCTCAATCTAGGTCTTGGATATTTTTTTGTTGTGAGGCCTTAATGGTGGCTCTAGTTTTTGGCTTCCCTTGGGCACTTTGGAGGGAGATGACAAAGCCCTCTCTAGTGGTTGCAACAAATGTGTGAGTTGAGTTTTTTCTTTTTCAGCATTATGGTTTACTTATGTTATCTTCAATCTATGTGTGAGTTTTTGGGGTCCCTTTGATACCACATGGATAGTTTAGGTTCACTATTGGTGTTGGTTGTTGGATAGTCTCACTCGTGGTGGTAGATGCTTGCATTTGCATTCACCTTTTTGGCATGCTTGAAAAAGGATTTAGAGAACAAAAGGATTAAACAATATATCTATAGGAGTTTGATCCCATGATGTGAGGTATTGATAAAAGGTCCTTTCCTTTAAAGACTTCCAAAATATTCATCTCACTAAACACATCGCTAATCCCATCATGCAGCACACTAATCAAAAACACACATCCATCAAGCATCCCCACTCCAATCAAACTTACATGCACACACAAAAAATAGAGAGCAATCACACAAGATTAGAGCCGGATTAACCACAATCTAGCTAATCAAAGCATCATTAATAATCACAAGAGAGTATGAGAGAGGCATAGTAAAAGAGAATTCAGCATTGATTAGTGTTAATCAAGTCACATGAACAAGGAGAAGCTCAAGGACTCCATAGCCACATACATCATGAGCTCTCACTAAAGAGTGGTCTCAACAAATGAGATTGAGAACCTTAATTCCATCTACACTCTGCTTTATATACCTAGGGTAAAAATATGCAATGTCCAAGCGTCCAAGGCCTTTAGAGCTCCACAACTTATTGGATCTGCAACCTAGGTACACTAACTGACCTATTCTTTACAGCTTGGAACTCTCATTGAGCATGCAATACATTACAAATATTACAAAGGCTTGAAATAAGTCGAGAAATTACAATACATGACCATTTTGGAAAATGTAAAAAGTGTATAACTCCAATCTTTATTGCTTCTTCGTATTTATCCTTGATTGTATTCGTAAGTCTTGGGCCTTTATCAACTTTTGTTAATTGACGTCGACTCGGTTAGTAGTAGGCAAGACTACATTTAAAGGTTGAGTGGGTAGCCATGGACCATGGAGCTTTGTGTGTGTGTGTGTGAGTGAGTGAGTGAGAGAGGTGCTAAATAAGTGTGGAGAGACAAGAGGGAAGGAATGGGCTCAATTTTCCACCTTCACTGCAGCAATTGCACGACCTTCTCATGTGATTATTGCAAACCTGCAGCAATTCTCTCCCTATTCCACTTTTGTGCAACCCTAGCATGAAGGTGTTGTGCAAACCTTGTGTACCATCCCTTGCTCAACCTTTGCCTCCATAATTGGAGGGTAGTTGCACCTCTACTCTATCCCATCATGAAGCTTGAGTGCATGTTAATGTTGTCATTGTTGCCCACCACTATTGGTTGTAAAACAGACCCACTCACATCGCCCCTTTGTGCATAGGCTGTGATGATTCTTATTATGTGACAGTTACGATGAAAAATTTGGCTAGGATGAATAAGCTAACAGTGGTGATAAAGTCCAATTTATGTCTGTTGTCACCATATTTAGGTTTTGTTTTATTGCTTTTTCCCTTCACTTCTTTTCAGTCGTTGTTCATGGACAATGATCTACATGAGAGAGAGAGAGAGAGAGAGAGAGAGAGAGAGAGAGAGAGAGAGAGAGAGAGAGAGAGAGAGCCTTTGACAAAGCAAGAACAATCCCAAGAGACCCTAAAGATTGATTGTCAAGGCTTGAACTCAAAATTGGACACCATAGAGGAAACTGAAACAACCAATCTACCAACCAAACCTGGATGATAGAAAAAATAGTCTATGCCTTCTTCTTATGAGAGAGAGAGAGAGAGAGAGAGAGAGAGAGAGAGAGAGAGAGAGAGAGAGAGAGATGTACTTGTGGACATAAGTTCAAGTGGGGTTGTTCCATCACAACTTTGTTAATCAACATATTAAGAGATAGAAGGCATAGTTTTAACTTGGACCCTTGTCACATTGAGGTGAATATTTGTTGGCCAAGTCGAGGTGATGAATAGGAATTTGTCCACTCAAAAATGAAAGTTGGCTTTACTCTTGCGTTAAGAGGACAAGCTTTTCCACCGTCGCGAGCTTTCAAGGAGGTATTCAATTGCAAATGACATGGTGGTCATGGACGTGATCGAACTTGAACTCTAACAAGCAGTGTATGCTAAAAGCCCTCTGTTAACCACCGGTGTCCACTTCTAGTAGTCATGGGCCGGGCTTGTCGGTCCAATAGAAAAAGGTTAAGAGTGATCACCGATGAGAGGCACACTCTAACTGGCACATTCAAGGGTTAGTTGGCTAAGCATGGGCGCCCAAGTGTGAATGAGCGAGCTCATACAAAAGTCACCTAAACCTAAAAATCACTTATTCTCTCATTTGTGAAATTGAAGAGTGCTCTTGCTCCATCTCCATCTTCTTCTTCATCTCCTTGTGTGTTTGTGTGTGTGTGTATGCGAGAGAGAGAGAGAGAGAGAGAGAGAGAGAGAGAGAGAGAGAGAGAGAGAGAGAGAGAGAGAGAGAGAGCGTTGTGACATACGGCGGCGGAGAGGCGGTTGAGCGCGGCACGGCGGTAGCTTCCTCTTCTACGCGACGAGGAATCCTCCACTATTAGAAGCTGGACACACCCCACGGAAACTGACTACTCGGAAGATTATCATTTTTTGTAATTATTCATTTATTGAGGAAACCTGATTTTTCACCTTGTAAATATTGGGACTTACAGAAGTTTCCAGATTGTATCCCAGTTTTGATAGTTAGATGGAGTAGATGGTTGATTTGGAACTTTAGGGTTTGAGAATTGTAAGGTATATATACCACTTTTTGACCTTAATGAAAAAACCTTTTGTCATTTTTAAAGAGAAGTTTTGAAGTCTGTGAGTAAGCGTACTGTGTACGAGAGAGAGTGTGAGCTTCATCTTCACGCTACATGTGCACCGGCAGTCGAAATCGAGTGCGGAGAAGTGCAGCCTGGTACCCCCGACGAGAGCTGCACGTTGATACCTACATTGCGCACGTACGGTCCGGTTTTGCGAGCTCCTTCTACGAGCTTCATCTGGTGGTTTGGTGAGCATACGTTGTCCGATTTGGCATTGCAGCATATCCACGCGTTCACATTGAGTAGAGCTACACATTAGGCACTTAAATTTCAGAGACGAAGACCTGCAAATTTTGGCCAGAGATCCTACGTGATTTTGCACCGGGTGTTTTGGGTTGGGATTTTGGTTCATAGACCTTAGGGAGAACGACCTATTGGTGTTAGTAGGGTCTCCTTCAAGTTCTGTGGTGTTTCGGGATTGTTTGATGGGTGTTCGGCTCTAGAAAGCGTTGTAGGAAGTTTCCTCTTATGCACTCTTGAAGGCTGTGACTTAGACAATTGGTAGAGACCTCTGTAGGAATTAGTTAGGAGTCGGTCGAGTGTAGGTTGACACCTTATGCTTGCTTCCACGCGCCTGCGGGTCGAGCTTCGTCCTTAGCTGACAAATCTTGTTAGGTGAGTTCTCGCCGTGCTGACGTCCGTCGCAACGTATCCGTCCAACATTGGCGCCACTGCCAGGGACGAAAACCTTAGGTAGGTGACCGAGACTAGTCCTTGAGGATAGGGATTTTTGGCTTGCCAAGAGTTTTGTTTTACATTTAGATAGGATCAGAGGGTGGAGGACTCTCTAGGTCTTAGAGGGAGTCTAGGAAGCGTGTGTCTGGCCTAGATCCTTTGACTTAGGTAGATTTAGGTAGATTAAGATAGTTTTAGGTATTAGTTGAGTTCTTGAGTAGGAGTTGGAGTGGTAGAAACGGTGAGAGGAGAGCTTGAGAGTCCGGACAGGCAAGAAAGCAACCAAAACACCATTATCACCATTTCACATGATGAGTAGGAGTAGAGTAAGTAGGACATCATGATTCAGGATCTAGAGCACTTCATGCATGTATACGTGCTTGGTAAATTCATCACAAGTACGCAAAAGATGAAAAAAGATGAAAAAGTGTGTTTGAAAGCCTAAGTGAAGTCCAAAAGTTACTGTGAGTGTTTCTAATAGAGCTGCAGAGCATCAAGAGCATTTCTGTCAGGAAAAAAATTAATTTCAAGCCAGGAGACATCCTACGCGTAGGATGTCTACAGGCTAATCTGGTGGGAATTTTGGGATTTTAAGTTGATCAGTGTGTTCAGAAGGTGGGGGTTTACCCTAATTTCAACTGGAAAGTGGAAATTTGACCATATCTTGACAGGATAAGGCCAGGTAGACTGAAATTGCCAGACATCCTACCCAAATTGTGCCAAAGCATTATTTTAAGACCAAAACCATATGATGGCTGCATGAGCATGACTTGCATGATATATTGAGTGAGTGAGAGGGGTTTCACCTCATTTAGGTGAGAAAATTGGGTTCAAAGCAGACTTTAGCACTTTTGACTGAAAAAGGCAAGAACAGCTAAAATTGGGGACTTTTGAAATCCAAACCAAAATCTAAGCATACCACTGGGTTGCTGACATCAAGGGGAAGATTTGGGTCAAGTCTGGGGTCAAACAGGACAAAAAGACATCCTACACGTAGGATGTCTTCCGTGTGATTTTACACTCCAAACCTAATTTTGAGCATACCAAAGTAATCAGCAACTCAAGGGGAGCCTGTGTTTTGAATATGAAGCCATTCTTATGAAAAAGACATCCTACGCGTAGGATGTCTAAAGCAAGAAATTGAAGCCAGATACTGACTGTGGACATAGCAAGGTGTGGTATAGCCAGAGGTAAGCCTCCTAGTCAATTTTGGTCCAAATTGGAGTTGATTAGACTGATCAAGATCAACAACAGGCTGTCGGAACAGATTTCTGATCCATTGACCAGCTTACAGGTGTCCAAATCAAAAAGTAAAAACAGCTGTGGACTCAACACATAAAGGGGAATCCATAGTGCAAAAATCCAAGCAAAACAAAGCAGGAGACATCCTACGCGTAGGATGTCTATTGGGGTCTACTGAAGAGAAAATTTGACTGGGCTTAGACAATGAGATTCCATTTGGCTCAAGGATTCCATAACTTCTTTCAGAAGTGAATTTGGATCTTGTTTGTCCATTTGATGCGGTAAAGACTGAATTCAGACTTTTTCACAAAAATTCACCAACATCTGAGGGAAGTACAGTTCCAGAATAGCAAACCTAATCCAGAACATCAGCAGTATATAAAATACAGTAGTGGTTGAGATTAACTCTCCAGTATGATACCAATCATTACTAAGATAACCTCTAGCATGTTAACTCTCCAGTTATACCAATCATTACTAAGATAACCTCTAGCAGATAAATGCTTTGATTCGATTGCCGAAATTAAACGCTTGTGTACAGGTATATTCAGTAGCAAAGCAAGAAGTTGTGCGAAGACGGACCCTTTGCCAGGTGAGTGATTGGATTTGTGATAAATTGCATTGATAAGTTTGATGAATTTAAGATCAGGAAGATACATTTTTAGAGACTAGAAGGTGGCAGGTGACCAAGGTAGCTTAGTGTCCACCGAGGAGAGTGTACCTTAGGCAAGGCTAGATCCACTAGCACCGATTATTGAGGAAGGTAGTGATACTGACACTTCATCAGACAAATCTTTTTCATGATGGGTAGTCAACAGCCAGAAGGTTTCACATATGACGGACCAATGCCAGGAGGAAGAACCTCCCTAAATCCTTTGAATGATTCCAAGCTCACTGTGATCTTCTTAGAGCGAACAAACTCGAGGGGAGCCCTAGTCTATTCTGACTATCAAGGACGCAAGTGCATTTGTATCGAAGAGAGGCCGGCTCAGAGATTGGAGATAATCCGAGTCTATGATGATGGAGATAGATTCCGAGACGAAAAGGGGAACCACTATCTAATAGTCAGTAACCCTGAAGATTACAACATATATGGAGATAATGTGGCGAAAGGGAAAATGGTTTCAGAAGCTCAAGAACGACCACCAAACATTGATCGGCCCGGAGCTATTTTTATGTATGATAAGAAAACAACCAGGGTTCCAACTTATAAGGAGAACGTGGGAATCTACAAGCATGAGAGTGAGGGTATAGTCGCTTACTTTCGCAGTAAAGAACCATACTTAAACGAATTAAGCAAAGACAAGGTTCTTTACTTATTCTCTTATGAAAATGCTATGGGGAAGGGTATAGTTTTTGTTGATAGATACGGGCGAGAATACCAACGTATTCTCCCAGAGGAGGTAGAAAAGGCAACAGGTCCAGGAGCTTCAACATATGCCCCAGACGAAGTGCCAAGAGCCACCTACACCCCAAGCAAGTCGACAAATCCCTTTTCAGAAGATTATGATGCCGCCTCACATTCGACCCGACCGCAGGCATTCAACAACCAAAACCAACCAGCAAACCAGCCATCATTGTAGGCATGGCTTCAATAGTCGACAACAATGGGGCAGGACCAAAACCGAGATGGGTATCAAGCCGCACGAGGGCTAAGGGATCTGCAAGAACCACCACTCTATTCGAGGTATCAAAGAGAGAGTAAGACAAAGACTCAAGGGTCAACAGAGCCTGGAGGGCCACCCATAGAACGAGTTCGAAGAGATGAACCAGCTCTGGCGAGAACTGTTAGAAATTATGGCTTAGGAGCACCACTGGGAGAGGAACTAGCCTACTACAGAAGACCTGAGGAGGTATATCGATTAGGACGTGGAGATCCAATGATGAGATTTGTAGACCATCGTAGAATTAGACCTTCTCAAGTGCAAAAATGGGTAAACAAGAAATACACAGGAAACAGAGACCCAAGAGATCATGTAGCAGCCTTTGTGCATGTAATTAGAGCTGAAGAGGTGTTAGACTTCCCTACCCAATTTGCAGGGTTTGGACTAACCCTAGAGGATGACGCTGCCACTTGGTTTGACTCTGTAGAGCGTAGAGACTTTGAGTCTATGGAGGAAGTGTTTGACAAATTTATCGAGGAATTCTCACAAAGGGAGATAGCTCATAATACCGTCTCACAAATCCATAAATTCAAACAGAAAGATGGGGAATCTGTACGAAAGGCAACCCTAAGACTAAAAAGATATGTTAAGTTCTGTCCTGTGGAAGAACTGCCAACTCAGTCCAGACTTATGCTTATATTCATCCAAGGACTAAGGAATGCGGATCTCCAGAAAGACTTACATATGAAGAGGAGCACGACGTTGAATGAATTGACCAAGGAGGATCTTTACCTTGTGGACAATTGCGCGGTCTACAAAGAGGGGGAGTTCAAGGACCTTGACGACGATTCATCTTCACAACAAAGTGGAAGCAAGTCTTCTAAGACAACACCGAAGGGAGAAGTAGCTGTAAACCAAGAGCAGCTTGTAGATGAAGTGCTAAAAAAGATTAACTTGTACACCAAACCCAAGGCTAAACAGCCCAAGTGGTGTGCTATTGAACAAAAATGGACAAACCATGGGACAGAGGAATGTTATTATAACAAAGGATATGTGAGAGAGAGACCTTACGCTCCCCAAGCTCATGTAGCTTCGCCTCAAGTTCCACCGATGCCTAGGTATCAAGCAGGCAACCTACCAGGATCTGTAGGTGTAGAAAGACCACAACCGGTGTTGGGGCAACAACCACCCCTACCAGGATTATGACCAGTCGGTATAAGATACACACCAATCGTAACCGAATCAGAAGATAAGGGTTTGGTACCCATGCATGCATATTATGAAGATCCCAACGGATATGCGACAAACTCTGTCTATTATCCACCAGAAGAACCCTCAACACCAGAACCATGGAGCATGATAGGAAGTACAGGACCACCAACACCTGCACAGGCAGCAGGAGAAGGAAGATATAGCTTAGATGAACGAACATTGTTGTTCATAGCCAACGGAGGCATGGGCGGACAAAGACATACATACCAACAAAGAGGAGCTCAAGGAGCACCTCAACAACCCAAGGGACCCTGCTACAAGTGTGGTGGAGACCATTGGCTAAGAGACTGCCCTCATGATGAAATCGTTAGAGTCAACGCATATTGCACCGAGTGTGGAGTTACTCATCTGATTCCCGATTGCCCTAAGAACCCGAGCAAAGAAGCAAAAACTACCTTGAACATGCTAGAAGCAGTACCTTCGAGTGGAGGGTCAGAAAATGAAACTATCATACCTATTCAGGCGGTAACACTAGCCCAAGCTCAAAGAATGACGAACGAACCCATAGTTGAAGAGCAAAAAACCGATGCCCAAAGTTCAGAAATGAAAAAACAGAGAAGCACTTGGAAAGCTAGAAAGGCGCGTATGAAAGCTAGGAAAGAACGAGAGCAAACAGCTCTATCCGAGGAGTTGAAACATACAAAGGATAGATTAGAGTGGTTAGAGAATCTAGCTAGCTTAAGCTCACACACCACGGTAACCATAGCAACCAAGGAAATAGCAGAGCCCAAAAGTGCAGTACCAGGAGGATCTGTACTAGCAGACAAGGTAAATGAGTAGTTGGATGCCCTTCTAAAAGCCTATGAATCCAGACTAAAAAAGAACCAAACCCAGGAGCAAAGATGGATGACTTATCCATATGCAGAAATAGAAAAACAAAGGTTGTAAATGTGTAAAAAGATGATTGAAACAGCTCAATCATTGATGGAAGACCCGCTGGGTAAACCTGCAAATTTGCATGAAGCACCAGTTCCAACCCCTATCCAACCAACTTTAGAGGAACAAGTAGAAACAAAGGAAAGGCCTACTAATGCCTATGAGTCCAAAGGACAGCCTATCATAGTTCCAAATACAATAGATGAGGCAAGTGACGGGTTCCAGCTTAAAACATTGACAGAAATGGGTAAGGAATGTAACGGTTTAGATGATCTGTGGAGGCAAATCCGTGAGGCCAACGAGGCTAATAGGATGAGTAACCACATGAATAGCACGAGAAAAGAGAAGAATGTGATCTTACCTCATATTGAAGAATTTGAGGCAAAATCACAAATGAACTTTGAGATACATTCACAAGGGGGAGACCAGGGATCAATTAGTTCGTGGCACAGCCAACTAGACTCGCTGTAAACTTTACCCTCTTACCTAGGAGAGTATGAAGCCAAGTCGGAAGTGAGAGCAATCCCATCTCAAAGACTTTCTTCTAATAAAGTGATGGATTTACAAGGGTTGATTGAGTTATTGTCCACCCCGGTGGCATGCACAATCACATTAGCCGAACTCCTCAGGTTACGACCAAACATGTGGACCACAGTAGGTAAATGCCTAGAAAAATTTGGAATGAAAGACCCCACCTTGAAGCTATAGGAAGGGATCCGAGAGTTGGACATACCTCAACTAAACACTAGGCCAGTACCATTAAACAAGGTTGGAGAGTATTACGAGGGAGAAGATGGAAACACCATGCTACCGGTAGAATTCCAAGGAGTAGTTTCCAAAGCTATTCTTGACAGTGGAGCGGGAGTTGCTATCGCCACCAAGAAAATCTGGAAAAAATGGGAAAAACCAGCTTTAAGAGCTACCAGAATGAAATTGCAATTGGCAGATGGGTTCATGGAGAAGCCTCTAGGACTCTTAGAAAAGGTGATTGTCACTTCATGTGGAATCGAGTATGAGTATACATTTGCGATAGTCGATTTCGACAAAAAGAACAATTATGAGATCATCTTGGGAAGACCATTCATGCGACAATTGAAAATGGTCCAAGATTGGGGTTATGACCACATATACCTCAGACATGGCGAGACAACAACTAAAATACACCTGAAAGACCATAGTTACAAAGATGTGAACCAAACACCTGTGGAAGAGTTTGATTCAGCTACAGTAGCAGGATCGGAACTCCCAGCATGGTTAGGGTAACAAAAAGAGCTATAGATGTGCAGAGCTTCACATTGTGAAAGCTTAAGAAGAGAGGAATGCGTTTTAGAAAGAGCGATTGAGAACAAGGAGTATATTCCGGAACCTTTCCCTGAAGATGCCTTGGAACCGCTAGAATGGGAACACATACTAGCAACATTGGATGTCTATACCATTACAGATAGTCCAACAACAAAATTTTACGATAAGGATGGCTATGATGTGCTACCCTACTACATGGTAAGCATTATACGAGGAGAAGATGAGAGAATAGAACCACCAGAACAAGAAGAGTTTTATAACTCCTCTGAACATTTGGAAGTAAATGATGATGCAGATAATGAGTGTTCAGACACCTCAAGTGAGCGCGGAAGGGAAACCAAGAGTATCAAGTTTTATGATTTTGTTAATCAACACCCTAGACACCAGGAGAGCTATAGGAGGAAACGAGCAGGAAACAAAGCGAGAAAGAACCTGATGCCCAGGATAAAAGGTAAAACTCACTATTTGATGCTTGTAAAAGCAGAGGATTGTGTAAAAGATCAAATATCAGGAAGATTCTCAAAAGATCGAAGGGAAATAATGCGAGAGGAAATAAAATAGGAACGAAAAGCTAAAACAGAAACAAACTCACAAAAATCTCAAAAATAAAAAAAAGAAACAACAAAAGACCAAGAGTGGACCAAACTGAAGCGTAAACAGAAATACCAAGAACTTAAGCGGTCTTTACGTGAGATATGGACTACTGAAGAAGATAGTGATGGTAAAGGGGAGTCAGAAAAGGGAAACATGAATGTACCATCACACTATCGAAAATTTACCATCCAAGACAGAAAAATCATCATGACACCACCAGTTAGGGAAAGAACCAACCAAGAATCTTACGATGGGCCAGAAAATGCAAAAAGGATAGACCACGTGGAACCAGGTGAAAAGCCTCAGCCGGTCTATATAGGAAATGATTTGGATCCTGAGGAAGAAGAACGGCTAACACAACTTCTTAAGAAATATAAAGATGTGTTTGCATGGTCCTATAAAGACCTCAAAGGAGTTGGTCCATCGATATGCCAACATACAATTCCATTGAAATTGGATGCAAAACCGAGCAAACAACGTCCTTATACATATAATGACACATTTGCTAAACGAATCAAAGAGGAGATTAACAAGCTGATGGAAGCTGAATTCATCTATGAAATTGAACATACAGATTGGGTGTCACCCATTGTGGTAGTTCCCAAAAAGAACGGAAAACTGCGAGTGTGTGTAAACCTCAAAAAGGTAAATGCAGCCACCATAAGGGATAATTATCCCTTGCCAATCACAAAACATGTACTTGAGCGGGTGGCCGGAAAACGGGCTTATTCCTTTCTGGATGGGTTTTCAGGATACAACCAACTGGCAATTGCAAGGGAGGATTAACACAAAACAGCGTTTGCCACAGAATGGGGAATTTATGCGTATCGAGTTATGCTGTTTGGCTTAACTAATGCCCCAGCTACCTTCCAAAGGTTAATGACGCACGCGTTCAAAGAATACCTGAGAATATTCTTAGAAATATACATGGATGATCTTTGTGTACACTCCCTTCTACGAGAGGAACATATTGACCATTTGCAAAAGCTATTTGAAAAATGCAGGACATATCGAATCTGTCTTAACCTGGAAAAGTGTATATTTATGGTTAAGCAAGGCCGCATCTTAGGACACATTGTCTCAAGAAATGGCATAACCACTGACCTAGACAAAGTCAAAGTCATAGTAGACCTACCCAGGCCTACTAATGCTAAACAAGTGCAATCCTTCATGGGACACTGCGGATATTATCGAAGATTCATATACATGTATGCGGTCATCGCACAACCTCTGTATCGTTTGCTTGTCAATTTTGATTGGAACGAGGAGTGTGAAACTTCATTCCAAAAGCTGAAGAAAAACCTTATATCAGCACCTGTGCTTAAAGCACCAGTTTGAAAAAAGATATTCCATGTTCACATTGATGCTTCTGCATATGCAATCGGAATTATTCTGGCTCAACCTGGAGACGAAACAATGGATTTTCCAGTTTGTTATGCAAGCCGACAATTAAACAATGCGGAAAAGAACTACACAACCACCAAACGAGAAGGGTTAGGAATGATTTATGCTGTAAAGAAATTTCGACATTATTTGCTCGCAAACAAATTTGTGTTCTTTACGGATCATCAAACTCTTTTGTATCTGGTGAATAAACCATTCAATACAGGGAGAATTGTACGCTGGTTTATTATATTGCTAGAATTTGATTTCACAGTGGTGGTCAAAAAGGGTAAAACCCATCTACGAGCGGATCATCTTTCAAGGATACACAACGGGGAAGCTCCTGAAAGAGTAGATGATGACATACCAGATGCTTATCTTTTCAATGTTGAAATGATACCCAAATGGTCTCAGGAAATTGTTAGCATTCTTTCCTTTGGAAGTAGGTTTGATAATACGGAATACAGATCCAAACAACAAACAATTCGACAAACAAAAAACTTCCAGTTGATAGCAGGACGGCTGTATCATCTAGGATCGGACCAAATCCTACGATTATGTATAAATCCGAAAGAATTCGAGTGCTACCTTGAAGAAGCACATGTCCAAGATTGTGCATTTCACTGTTCAACAGTGAAAACACACCAGAGACTGAAACAATTAGGGGTTTATTGGCCAACTATGTATGCGGACACACATTCTTATGTTACCAATTATACTATATGTAGTGCCAAACGACCAGTGGATCACGCGACATTGTTTCAGGTAAACATTGCACCTGCATGGAGTCAATATATCATTGATTTCTTAACCACCAGGACATTTCCTGAGAACATCACAAGAGCACGAAAAAGGGCTATAGAGCTGGAAGCTCGCGACTTTCAGATAATTGGGAACCAACTCTATAAGCGAGGAAAGGACAATCAAATTAGAATCTGTGCAAGTGAAAGCGAATACCTTGCTGATTCTACAACATGCACATAGCGGAGTAAGTGGAGGCCATTTTTCAGGCGATAAGACGGCAAAAATTGTCTTAACCGCAGGAATTTGGTGGCTTACATTGCATATGGATGTTGAAGAGTTTGTAAAACGTTGTGACGAATGTTAGCGAACCAAGGTGCCGATAAAGAGAGATGAGATGCCACTACGGCCAATGATGGGAGCAAGAGCATTTGCAAAATGGGGCATTGATTTTGTGGAACCTATCTCACCACTTGCATATCGCACCCATACCCAATATATCATTGTGGCTACGGACTATCTCACAAAATGGGCGGAAGCCAAGGGAACGCAAAAAGCAGATGAACGAACTACTGCACAATTTTTGTATGAGAATGTTTTTGTACGATACGGTTTACCAATAGAAATTGTCAGTGATCGTGGGACACATTTTCTTAATGAAGTCATTGAATATCTGCTAGAGGAATTCATGGTCATACATAGGAAATCTGCTCCATACCATCCACAGGCAAATGGACAAGCTGAGGCCACAAATAAAACACTATGCACGGTTCTTACTAAAATAGTGTCAGAGTCAAGAACAGATTGGGATCAGCAGCTACACTTAACACTATGGGCATACAGGGTAGCCTACAAAACATTGATAGGAACAACACCGTACAACATGGTGTTTGGCTTAAATGCTATACTACCCATAGAGTTTTTAATTCCAACTCTACGAGTAGCGAAACGCTTAGAATGGACAGGGCATGAGCTCTCTTCAATAATAGATGATCTTGAAAAGCTAGATGAACTCCGCTTGAGAGCTGTAGCTTCAATCTATGCAAGAGAAGACAAAAAGAGTTTTTTGACAAGCATGTGCGCACTAAAGAGTTCAAAACAGGTGATTATGTACTTGTTTATACTTTGAAGCAACATGCCAAGAAACTTAAAAAGCGAGGGATGGGACCCTTTGTGATTAGTAATCTATCACAAAGTGGAGCTGTCAAGCTTGCTACATTAGCAGGTGAAGAAATGCCGAACTGGATTAGTGGATGTCGACTGAAGAAATATCATCTACCACTCACACAGGATATGCTTCAACAAATTCATCAAGGAAAACAACGAATGAAGGAAAAACAGAGAGTACGAGAAGAAGCTCAAACAGAAGCAAAAGAACGCATTGCAAAACGAAGACTTCTGCGACAACAACAACAAAGTGGAGCACCATTGCGAATCAATGCCATTCGACTAACGAAGTTGGATGAAGACACGGTGGAGCCAATAATTGCAGTCAAAGTGGGTAGCAATCAAGTTGAATCGACGGCATTGCTTGATTCTATAGCTCAAGCAAATTTGATCTCTTACGGATTATACCAACAGCTCAAATCCATAGGTCAACTTCATCCTACTCCTCAAGTGCTGGAAAGTAGTACATCACACTCGTTGAAAACATTGGGCTGAACTATATTGTATGTACAAGTACATCAATCTATTTACCCACACAAATTTTATGTAGTCGGGGCTGAAAGCACACAATACCCAATGATGTTGGGACAACCTTGGCAAAAAGAGTACAATGTGCAGATAGATTGGAATGCGAATGCAGTCAAAATTCAGCATGCACATGAACAACAGGTAATAGCCTTTGCTCAGCAATACCGGAATAATCAGCTGCCAGCCATGCAATCACTAGAAAAAAGGCCAAAAGCAAGCATGCCACCAAACAACAACATGATACCCAAGGCCAACAGACAGATAAAAGCCAACCATGCTAACTACATACATACGAAGTCACCGACCGTAGTGCAAAGATCTAGGTTACAAAAACAAGGGAAACAAGTATGGATGTGGAAGGATAGAAATGACAAGGCAGACAAACAACCATGCAACGAAAGAATTCAACCGAAGCAGATAGTTCAACCAAAAACCATCAACCAAAAACCAAGGGCATAAAATAGATATGGATCCCAAAGAAAATTCTCAACAATAACCCAAATGTTACTCGCATTTGGATACCCAAACAAAAGCAAAAGGAACTCCCTTCAGTACAAGCAACAACGGAAGGCAGACAACTGCATTTGAAAAAGGACAACCGACTTATGTGATGCCAATCCGCAACAAAACAGTGGCAACCAAGGAAGTAGCAAAACACCTACAAAAACCGGCAAAAACAAGCTACCAACGGACAACAAAAGAAATACAGTCCACGGCCATTCCGGCCAAGCCAATCCTGTCCATAGAAACAACTACGGCTATATCAACAGTAGCGGCAAAGCGATTGCCTTTTGCAAAAAAGACAATTAAACAAAGAGCAGTACAGTTACAACTGTTACTTGCAAAGAAAACAGAAAACCTCGACGACAAATGCCAATAAGCATCTGGCTTATTCCCTTCTCTTGCACAACATTAATTTTTCCATGCATTGACCGAGTATGCATAAATTAGGGCCACATTAATCAGCCAAGCATTAGCACAAATTTTTCAACCTATGCATGGCACATACTCCGAGGCGATACCTTGTCGTCCGGGAGGACTCCGGCTAGGAGGGGGGGGAGGCATTCTCAAATACGGAACCAATAGCAAAAAGAGCAAAAAAGGGCATGATTTTCGACTATTTTTAGGGTTGTTGTTTGATTGCGGAATTTTCTGGACTAACCCAAGTATATATGCCCTTATACAGCATGTATCTATAGGTATATGGGGCCAAACGCCAAATCAAGCCCCTAGGTGTGTGTATATAAGTAGAAATAGCCATTTTTCGGGCAAAATATTAGTAAAACGGAGAAATCCGGCCATAAATATTGCATGTGAGTGTATATAATGTTTTGCGGTGATGTTTGTGATTTATTATGATTTTTGGGGATTTTCTGGGTTTGATTTGCTATTTTTCTTTTTCTTTTGCTAATTTTAGGCAGAAAAACTTTAAAAATACAAAAAGCAGGTGAAAAACGGTCGTAATGAAAAACAAAAAAGATGGGGATGATTAGTGACTATAGGACAACCTATGGTACAGTGGGGGTGCAATTATGAGACTAGAGCGAAAGCATGTTTTGGCCAGGTTTTGACCGAAATGCCAAATTTCTGGTAAACAGGGCAAATGGAGTCCAAATCAAGAAATTTTTGAGCCTAAACCGCATTTCGCAAGATGTTGGGAGCACATGTCAAATTTCATGAAAAGTGGTTCGGGGACCTCCATTATAAGAAATTTTCACCTCATTCTCACTATTGACCTTTTGGAGAGACCTTCTGCCACCTAGAGCGAACGGACCTTCCAGCAGCTTCTACGATGCACATGACTACCCGACGGGCTTTAGACATGAGAGGTAGGCTCACCACCTTGAGCTTTTCACGCATGTTTGTCGTTTTGTCGCTAAAACTAGCGTAGGGTTCACACACAAAGCGGGCAGTAGAGACCTACAAGTAGAAGTGGCCACCTAACGGCTAACCCAAAAGCAACGAGATTTCATTGGCAGCTTACCCTAGCATAGGAGACCAGACTTGGATGTCCAAAGGCAGTAGAAAACCATCGAAAAAAACCCTAATTCCTAGAATCCCGCAAGAGGCCACCAAATGGAAAATCGGCGAAAAGGCGCCCAAAGGCTACCAAAATTCATGGGAAGGAGCATCTCGACATGCTCGACAAGTCTATGTGACCCACATGACCAAAAAGTGACCCGAAGCGGCACTAAACTTCAGAAACGGCATCAGACACACAAAGCGTCAAATTGCTCTCGCGACCAAACCGCATGCCCGTTTGCCACCAAACTTCACGAGCGGCTTTCGTAGACCATCAACAACCGAGTTGTATGGTGGTAGACCACCACAAATCATCGAAGACATGTAAACGCAACCACGGGTGCTTCTAGAGCGACAAATTGCCAAATGAAGCTCCGGTGAAGCCAAAGTCGACAAAAACCATACGACAAGGATTCCCAAGGGATCCGGAAGCTATGGAGACCAACATCAAGAAATTTCATCACCAAAAAGAACTCCAAAAGTCAGAAAACGGCTCAGAGGCTCTGAAGTCCACACAGGGAGTTACTTTCTATCCATTTGACTTTTTTGTTGAAATTAGGCTTAAAAGGGACTCAGGGGGACCAAGGGCAGGCACTAGTGGCACATTCCATGAAAAAATCATCAGGAGATATCCTACGCGTAGGATGTCTCAAGGGCATTTCTGGACATAGATCTCAACATTTTTCATCATACACATTTTCTGAATGACCTTTACATGCTAGCCACCAAGTTTCATCACATTTGGACCAACATTGACCTCATATGCATGAAAAAACGCAAAGTTAGGGCATAGAGGCAATAATGGGCCATAGACCTACCAAATCTTGTCCAAATCACATGAAACTTGCACAACACATTCACAAGCACATCACGGACCTATGTGGTCAAAAGCAAAAATTGGTGAAGTAGACATCCTATACGTAGGATGTCTATTTGTCATTTTTTGCCTACAAAGGATGTTTGTCCATTCCAGGTCCAATCATCATCATCATCAAGAGCTCATATACCAATTTTGAATCCATTCTAATCATTTTTGACCCTTAGCACCTTCCAGATACACTTTTTGAGCCCAAAAACACTACACAGGCTCTTGCAAGCATCAATCCTTGTCCAAATCCAAATCCAAGAGCATAGCCATGTTCCATAGGCCAAGGACTACCCACAGAACAAATCCCATGCCATTTTGATGAAAAAGACATCCTACGCGTAGGATGTCTCCATCATAATTTAGACCTTCTATGCAAAGAGTGACATCATGGGAGCCAATACCATGGTGCAATGAGCCCATATACCAATTTTCAACCCATTTGGACATCGGTTGCTACCTGTTATGGGCTTTCTACCCAATTTGTGACCTTAAGCCTGAATCAGCCCAAAAAATCCACTTTTTGATGCCCAAATCCATATCCAAGCACATAGCCATGTTCCATAAGCCATGCACTACCAGCATGTCTAGTATCAACCAATTCATATGAAAAAGACATCCTACGCGTAGGATGTCTAAATGGAAATTTTTGGCAAGAATGGCACTGTGAGCATATGCACAGCTTTACAAGTTCCTTTTAAGCTTTATTTTTAATTTTCAAGTCATTTGGATAGTTAAAACTCAGTTTCTCAGCTAATATGGAAAAAACGCTAACTTCGGACTACTGAGTGCAACAGGATCTATGGCAGCCGCGAAGTCACCGGCGAAAAAGAAAAGAATGACCATTAAGGATTACCTAGAAGAAGTGGAGCCCTTCGTCATACCAGAAGGAACACTAAAGCCCACCAGCACATGGATCCAAGAAGATCTGCTAGAGTCCAACGACCTAAAGATCTACCAAGGAGTGTTCAAATACACTGAAGGGAATGTGATCGAGCTACCAATGCTACCACGGGAACTCAATGAGTTCGTAAGAAGCAAGATGGCCGGGTACTTGGAGAAGATTGATCTCCACAACTATTTTGAAGCAGTGCCGGCAGGGGTTGACATAAAGAGAGTCTGGGAGTTTGTGACGACCATCAAAGAAGATGGAGTGGCTAGAGTAACCGATCTGCAAGGCAGGCCAAAAACATAAATAATCATCACCGAGAAAGTTGTAGCAAATGCACTAGACCTCTCCAACAAGGGGGATAGTGTAACTAAAAGAAGGGATGATGTCAAAGTGTACACTGAGAAGAAAGGTAACTACACTTTTGAAGATATTGCCAACCCAAGAGTGGCAATCATGAGTCAGTTGTACAACCAATACTTCCATATGTGTACGAAGTGGCCACAAAAGTACAGATCGCCGCCAGGAGCAATTGCCACGACATTCACTTGGGCAATGATGAAGAGCACTCCAAAGATAATCAATTATGCAGCATATATACATTACAACCTAGTGAAGATGGGTAACAAGAAGCCCACATATATTGTGCCAGGAGAACTAATTACTAAGGTGATTTATGGGGCATTGCACGCAAAAGGAAGATGGCGTGACCCCCCGTCACAAAACGACTGGTTGAGGCTCAAAGAAGACAAAGAAGACGAGCCACAAAGAGCACCAAGGGTTGCTACAAGATTGAAAAGACGGCTAGAGCCTGTTCAAGAAGAGCATCCAGAGCAAAACAAGGGAAAGAAAGAATTTACCCAAGTGCCGGCAAAAGAGACAAAGTCACAAAAAGCGGCAAGACTCCAGCGGGTGATGGAGAGCTTCAGAGCAGAAAGGGCCCTTAAAGGCGATTTGAGTGAACTCTGGAAGCCGTCTCTAGAAACAATGTCGAGATCATCCCGAAGGGTGCAAAGGGATAGATTCGAAGATTACATTAAAAATTTTGAGATTCTTGATGCCACATCAGAAAATATCCCGCATGTACCTTTTACAAAAGAGGAAGTGGAGCACGTACGATAGAAACTACTAGACAAGCAAGAGAGCCAAGAGAGAGAAAGAAAGACAAAGGTAGATCGATATCTAAAGAAAAAGCCTACATCTCTACCGGCCAGCCTTGAGTCCAGCCCACCGCCCTTACCACCTCCTAGCAGCCCTCTACAAGAAGATAAAGAGGAGGAAGACAAACATGAAGGCTAGGAAGAGTCCAAGAAAGAACAAAGCCAGGAGAGGGAAGAGGTTAAACCCAAGAGTGAGGAGACAAATTCAAATGAAGCATACACCACATTTTTGGACCTGCTAGCTGCAGGATACACAAAAGAAGAGGCTGCCACAGTCGCATTCGACTTGGTAAGCACATGGCCTACGGAACAAATGCAAAGCATCAGGTTAGTAGAACTAAAAGAGATGGCCATATATACTGTTAGGAAATAAGACGTAGCTAAATAGATAATTGAGTAGATTACTTAATGGAGAGAGACAAATTTATATACACGAGATTATAGAGTAGAGAGAGAGAGAGAGAGAGAGAGAGAGAGAGAGAGAGAGAGAGAGTACACATGATATACGTGGTTCACCCAATGTGGGCTACGTCCACGGGAAAGCAGCCACTCAATGGCTTTAGTGCTTCAAAACAAGAAGTAGTTTACAAAGGGATTATACCCTTAATGGAGCTCCCGCCTTGCTTCACTCTCACCACCTCGCACTCACCTTGTTGCATCAACTTCACACTATGAAATGTGTGTAGAAATGGCCTCCTTTTATAGGCCAAAAGGACTGCCCTCTCTTATGAGAGACAGCCATGTGTAGCCGCCCTTGTGCGAATAAGTCCAAATCGGACCCTCCAATCCGCCCATGTGTGGCCGCCCTTGAGAAGACAAGTCCGCTTTTGAATTTGGCCACCAGCCACCGGCCATTGACTTCCGACCACTGGCCATCGGCCATTGACTACCGGCCACCGGCCAACCGACCGGTTGTTTTCCGACCACTTTCCGGCTGCCGTCCGGCCATAATATTCCGGCGAAAAAGAATATTCCGGACCACCGGCCATTGACTACAGGCCACCGGCCAACCGACTGGTTGTTTTCCGACCACTTTCCGGCCGCCGTCCGGCCATAATATTCCGGCGAAAAAAAAGTCTCGAGTGCGGAGGCCCTCGAGGCCTTTAAAGTTGCCCCCGATTCTTGTCCGTGAAAATTTTTGTTTCCGGTGAGTGATTTTCCTTCACACACGATGGCTTCTCCTCATATTGGGGGCCTTACAAATGTGTGCTTTTACCACAGAAAATTACAAGGGTAAATCAGGCTCCATACTTAACAATCTCCCACTTGGAGACTGATCTCCAAACCAAACCTGTGACTGCTTTCCATTCTGGCTTCTTATCCTTGAATGCCGATTGAAGATGAGCAAAAGCTCAACTTCTCCTTGTTGACCACCTTTGTAAACATGTCTGCAAGATTTTCACTTGTATGCACCTTTCCTAGCTTTAGTTGTCCCTCGTCCAAAAGAGTGCGTATGAAGTGATATCTCACCTCAATGTGCTTTGTCCTTGAATGAAAGGCTGAGTTCTTCGCAAGATGGATAGCGCTTTGGCTATCATTGTACAAGACACAATTGTCTTGTTTGAATCCAAGCTCTTCTAAGAATCTTTGAAGCCACAAAATTTTTTTGCTTGCCTCCGTCATTGCTACATACTCTGCTTCCGTGGTAGAAAGTGAAATCACTTTCTGCAGCTTTGAAGCCCAGCTTACTGCTGTGCCTCCAACCGTGAACACATAGCCAGTAGTGCTCCTTCGAGTATCTTTGACACCTGCCATATCTGCATCAGCATACCCTTCTAGAAAAATATCAATTCCTCCAAAATACAAAGCATTTGTTGTTGTCCCTTTTAGATACCTAAGTATCCACTTCACAGCTTGCCAATGCTCTTTACCTGGGTTGTCCATGAACCTACTCACAACTCCCACTGCATGTGCAATGTCTGGCCTTGTCCAGACCATAGCATACATTAGAGAACCTACCACTGCAGCATATGGAACTTTAGACATATAGGCTATCTCCTCTTGTGTCTTTGGATACATATCCTTTGTTAGTTTAAAATGACCAGCCAAAGGTGTAGAAACTGGTTTTGCATTTTGCATTGCAAACCTTTCTAGTACTTTCTTGATGTAATCTTCTTGAGATAGCTTTATTGTCTTCTTCGTCTTGTCCCTTGATATTTTCATACCAAGTATCCTCTTTGCAGCACCTAAATCTTTCATTGAAAAAGATTTGGACAGCTCCTCTTTTAGGTCTTTGATGTCCTGCATGTTAGCACTTGCAATCAACATGTCATCAACATACAACATTAGGATGATGAATTTCCCATCTCCCAAATTCTCCCTGTAGACGCAGTGATCCGAGTTGCATCTTGTGAATCCATGATCCAACATCCATCAATCAAACTTCAAGTACCATTGTCTTGATGCTTGCTTTAAACCATACAAGCTCTTCTTTAATCTGCAAACCATTTTCTCCTTACCTTTTACTTCATACCCCTTTGGTTGAAGCATGTAGATTTCCTCCTCTAAGTCACCGTGAGGGAATGCCGTATTTACATCCATTTGCTCGAGATTTAGATCATGAGCAGCCACAAGGCTTAAGACAAGCCTAATTGAGTTCATTTTTACAACAGGAGAAAATATTTCATTGAAGTCAATACCTTTCTTTTGAGAAAAACCTTTTACCACAAGCCTAGACTTGTACCTTTTCTTCCCACCTTCTTCTTCCTTTAGCTTGTACACCCATTTGTTTTGAAGTGCCCACTTACCTTTAGGCAACTCAACCAACTCCCATGTTTGGTTGTGATGTAGTGAGTCCATCTCCACTTGCATGCTCTTCGTCCATTCTTCTTTGGATTCATGTTGCATAGCTTCTTCATATGATTCCGGCTCTCCAGAATCTCAGATCAAGAGATGGTTGAAGGAAGGAACAAACCTTTCTGGAGGTCTACTTGATCTTGTAGATCTTCGGGGAATAGGTTGAGGCTCCTCATTTGGTTGACGTTGTTGCACATTGTCACCGTTTGCAGTCCTTGAGTCTTCACCGTCCTCAAGCTCCATGTAATCATCACCTGTTTCTTTTGTTTGTTTTCTTTCCAAGTAATCTTTGTACATATTTTGTTCGTTAAAAATTACATCCCTACTCCTTAAGATTTTACCATCTTCAGGATTCCATAGGCAATACCCAAAGTCTCCTTCTCCATAGCCAATGAAGAAACACTTTTTGGACTTTGCATCTAACTTTGATCTTAGGCTTCTATCTATGTGCATGAAAGCCTCACACCCAAACACTTTGAGAAATGCATAATTCACCAGTTTACCTGTCCATGCCTCTTCTGGAACTCCCCCATCCAATGCCGTTGAGGGTGACCGATTGATTAAGTACACAGACGTACTTACAGCTTCCGCCCAAAGCTCAAGCAGTAGGCCTGCATGTAGCCGCATGCTTCGTGCTCGTTCCATGATTGTCCTGTTCATCCTTTCCGAAATCCCATTTTGTTGAGGTGTCCTTGGGGTTGTCCTTTGCCTCCGAATGCCATTGCTAGCACAAAAGCTTTCAAAAGCTTGGCTGCAATATTCGCCTCCATTGTCGGATCTGAGGCATTTAACCTTGGTACCTGTTTCATTCTCCACAAAGGCTTTCCACCTTTGAAATATGGAAAATTCATCGGATTTATTCTTCATGACATAAACCCATGTTTTTCTAGTCGCATTGTCTATGAATGTTACATAGTACAATGAGCCACCAAGTGATGGTGTACTTGCAGGACCCCAAACATCAGAATGAACCAACTCAAGTTTTTTATTTTTTCTTTCATTTCCTGATTTTTGAAATTTTACCCTCTTTTGCTTACCATAAACACAATCTTCACAGAACTCTAAGTCCACTTCTTTCAAACCTGGTAGAAGCTTCTTTGTTTGAAGGATTTGCATTCCTTTGGCACTCATATGCCCAAGTCGGTAGTGCCACACCGCACTGTCAACTTCTGTAGTTGCTGCACAAGCTGAAGGTTGCGTGCTAACAGTACACAAGTAAAGTGTACCGACTTTTTCACCCTTGGCAACCACCAAAGATCCCTTTGAGGTCTTCCACCGTTTGTTTCCGAATGCAATGTTGTGACCTTCATCGTCCAATTGTCTTGTAGAGATCAAATTTTTGCGAAGAGAAGGAACATGCCTAACATCTTTAAGCTTCCATTCATTTCCGTTAGCAGTTTTGACATAAACTGTACCTTTGCCGACAATCTCACAAGCTTCATCATCTCCCAAGTATACATACCCAAAATTACCTTTGGTGTAGTCTTGGAAATGTTGCTTGTGTGGTGTCGCATGGAATGAAGCCCCGGAATCTACTATCCAGGAATTAGACACATTGTCTAATGAGAGAATTAGAGCATCTTGCTCTACTTTACCTGCCACATTGGCCTCCGATGTTGGTGTCTCCTTCTTCTTCTTGGACCAGCAATCCTTCTTGACGTGGCCCTTCTTGCCGCAGTTCCAACATTCAAGAACTGACTTTGTGCGTGACTTGCTCCGCCTTGAGCGATCACGACCCTTTTGGTTTTTGAACCTCTCCTTAAGCCTTCCTCTTGTTTCCACTGATAGTGCAGCACTTGATGATTCTCCTGTGATTCTCCTTCGCATTTCCTCGCTTAGGAGAACACCCACAACATCATCAAACTTAAGAGTATTTGTGCCAGAGATAGAATTACTTACAGCCATCACAAGGCTGTCCCAACTATCCGGTAGAGATGATAGTATAAGGAGAGCTCGCACTTCGTCATCGAAATTGATTTTCACTGATCAAAGTTGACTTATGTTTGTGTTAAAGTCATTTAGGTGTTCTGCAACTGAACCATTCTCTGCCATCTTTAGATTGAACAAGCGCTTCATAAGAAATACCTTATTGGATGCCGATGGTTTCTCGTAGAAGTCGTCAAGTGACTTCATCAAGTCCTCCGTGGTCTTCATCTCCGAAACATTGAAGGCCACCGTTGATGCCAAGCTTAACCGGATTGTTCCCAGTGCCTTTCGATCAAGGACAATCCATGCATCATCTGCCATTGTTGCGGGCTTCTTTGCAAGACCGCCTAGTGGCAAATAGAGGTCCTTCTGGTAGAGATAGTCTTCAATCTGCATCTTTCAATGTTGGTAGTTTTTGCCATTGAACTTCTCAATCTTGAGCTTCCCTTCCTCCGCCATAACTCCCACTCAATTCAAGGAATCCTTTCCTTGAGATAATTTAGCTACGAACAAACCTTGCTCTGATACCAGTTGTTAGGAAATAAGATGTAGCTAAATAGATAATTGAGTAGATTACTTAATGGAGAGAGACAGATTTATATACACGAGATTATAGAGTAGAGAGAGAGAGAGAGAGAGAGAGAGAGAGAGAGAGAGTACACACGATATACGTGGTTCACCCAATGTGGGCTACGTCCACGGGAAAGCAGCCACTCAATGGCTTTAGTACTTCAAAACAAGAAGTAGTTTACAAAGGGATTATACCCTTAATGGAGCTCCCGCCTTGCTTCACTCTCACCACCTCGCACTCACCTTGTTGCATCAACTTCACACTATGAAATGTGTAGAAATGGCCTCCTTTTATAGGCCAAAAGGGCTGCCCTCTCTTATGAGAGACAGCCATGTGTAGCCGCCCTTGTGTGAATAAGTCCAAATCAGACCCTCCAATCCGCCCATGTGTGGCCGCCCTTGAGAAGACAAGTCCGCTTTTGAATTCGGCCACCAGCCACCGGCCATTGACTTCCGACCACCGGCCATTGACTATAGGCCACCGGCCAACCGACTGGTTGTTTTCCGACCACTTTCCGGCCGCCGTCCGGCCATAATATTCCGGCGAAAAAAAAGTCTCGGGTGCGGAGGCCCCCGAGGCCTTTAAAGTTGCCCCTGATTCTTGTCCGTGAAAATTTTGGTTTCCGGTGAGTGATTTTCCTTCACGCACGATGGCTTCTCCTCATAATGGGGGCCTTACAAATGTGCAATTTTACCACAGAAATTTACAAGGGTAAATCAGGCTCCATACGTAACAGATACCGTGGACCTGCATCCACCCTCCAACGATTGGGATGTGGTGATGACGAAGTTAACTGGGTTAAGAGCGCAGTCCATGGCCTTAGAAAGTGAGATGGCAGCTCTCAAGGCCACTGAAGTGAAGATAAAGCTGGAAGTAGACTCTCTACAAGGACAAAGTCAAAGGCAAAAAGAGAGAGAAGCGGAGCTACAAGCCATGCTAGCAAGGGCATTGCAAAGATGCCAAGAAATGCAAACAGAAAATCAGGCAGCAGCCCAAAGAATGCAAGGAGTTGAAGAGGAATGTCAGCAAATCATTGATAGATGCCGAGAGGGAAAGGGATAACCTGACCCTACAGCTACCTGAGGAGTCTAAAGAAGTTGAAGCAATGCAAAATGCCAAAGAAAAGGCGGAGATAGATCAAGAAGCCAGCCAGGATGAGGTCCTTGAGCTCAAGGACCAGCTTAAAGTGAAAGATCAAACCATCCAGAGGCTGCGGGCATCTCCTGCCAGAGTCAGAGCTACTAGCTCAACTCACATCACTACGGAAAGCCAAATGTATGAAGAACATATGCAAGAACTTCAGAAAGAGCTGACTCTAGAGAAAAATCAACGATTGATGATGATAGAGGGGTCAATTGTTATGCAAACAAGAATGGAAGAAGAACAAAAAGCCATGCAAGAGGAATTAGAAAGTATCAAAAGAAAGCTCGAGGAGGCGGAGAAGATAAACGCCGAGTTGAATGACCTCCTCGTGAATATGGGAGAAGAAGCTGAAACAAAAAAATAGAAACTCCTAAAGCAGATTGAGGAGCTGAGAGGACATCATGCCGAAGAGCAAGAAGGCACAGGGCCAGCGGCCAATGGAGGCATAGATTTAGAAAATGTGGCAGATCCTGTGGACACACCTATGCAAGAGGAAATCCTAGAAGGATCTTGTCAAGACCCTCAAGATCTGACACAGGAAGAGGAGGAAAAGCTGCGTAAAGCAATAGAGGTGGAGGTCAGAGAGACGACTAAGGAAGCCTTGGAATGGGAGCAGAGGGTTTTCAAATCCATGACTATCCAGAAGATTGACGCCAGCAACCTCAGATGCGAATGGCTTCAACCCTCTTTCCCATATCCTTTGTTGAAGTATGAAGCTGCCACCATCAATAAGAGGATTAGAGAAGAGCCTACAGTGCCACTCTACAATGCAGATATCTCCCAACCAGAAGGGGTCAGGCTAATAGTTGACTCTCAGTCAAAATGGAGGAAGGCTTGGCTGACGAAGTACCCACAATACCTAATCCATTTGGTAGAGGCACCGAAAAACATCAGAGACAACCTCAGCTTTTGCCCTCTACCAAGGATCAAGACGTGGAAGGCCCAGGAGATATTACAAAGGAGCCAACCCACTTGGCTGAATTATCCTAAGCTGTCGGGCTTGAATGCAGGTGAGAGAATAAGTGTCCAATACATGGTGAAAACCCTAACGGGCGCATCAAATTGTTCACTGGCTCACCTGACCTTTTGTGCATCATGATGAAGAAAATCTGCAAAACTCTTCTAGCAGTATTTGAGACATTCAAGCATGGCCAGGTGACAGACAGTATCTTCTTCTTCCAAGATACTTACAGATGTGCCTATGATCTGTCTGGTCAGCCTTCCAAGGAGGTGATACATGCCTTGTGTCAAAGGATAATGTTTATGCCATCCTATCACCTCCAAGCCTTTGAAGAAGCGTTCTACACCGGATTCTTCACAATAAACACTGATATTTCGGCCCAACAATGATGAATCTACATGCAAGATACGAATCATTGATCAAGATGCGCGAAACCATACGATGAAGAAGCAGCTCAGCACCCATGTCGGGGACGACATGAGCAAGGAGGGGGGGAGTGTTAGAAGCTGGACACACCCCGCGGAAACTGACTACTTGGAAGATTATCATTTTTTGTAATTATTCATTTACTGAGGAAACCTGATTTTTCACCTTGTAAATATTGGGACTTACAGAAGTTTCCAGATTGTATCCCAGTTTGGATAGTTAGATGGAGTAGATGGTTGATTTGGAACTTTAGGGTTTGAGAATTGTAAGGTATATATACCACTTTTTGACCTTAATGAAAAAACCTTTTGTCATTTTTAAAGAGAAGTTTTGAAGTTTGTGAGTGAGCGTACTGTGTACGAGAGAGAGTGTGAGCTTCATCTTGACGCTACGTGTGCATCGGCGGTCGGAATCGAGTGTGGAGAAGTGGAGCGTGTTGCCCCCGACGAGAGCTACGCGTTGATA
Source organism: Adiantum capillus-veneris (assembly GCF_014529385.1). Classification (NCBI taxonomy): domain Eukaryota; kingdom Viridiplantae; phylum Streptophyta; class Polypodiopsida; order Polypodiales; family Pteridaceae; genus Adiantum; species Adiantum capillus-veneris. The sequence continues at coordinate 171,700,813 of NC_140935.1, forward strand.
CCTGCATTACGCGCGTACGGTCCGGTTTTGCGAGCTCCTTCTACTACGAGCTTCATCTGGTGGTTTGGTGAGCATACGTTGTCCGATTTTGCATTGCAGCATATCCACGCGTTCACATTGAGTAGAGCTACACATTAGGCACTTTAGATTTCATAAACGAAGACATGCAAATTTCGGCCAGACATCCTACGTGATTTTGCACCGGGTGTTTTGGGTTGGGATTTTGGTTCATAGACCTTAGAGAGCACGACCTATTGGTGTTAGTAGGGTCTCCTTCAAGTTCTGTGGTGTTTCGAGATTGTTTGATGGGTGTTCGGCTCTAGAAAGCGTTGTAGAAAGTTTCCTCTTATGCACTCTTGAAGGCTGTGCCTTAGACAATTGGGAGAGACCTCTGTAGGAATTAGTTAGGAGTCGGTCGAGTGTAGGTTGACATCCATGAAGGCGAGCGTAGGGCGGTGAGTGACACACCCTTGCTCTCTCGAGCTTGCTAGATTAGTCTGGTTGTGTGCTTGCAGCCATTTGTGGCTCGCACACAGTGTACGGCAAGTCCCTTGCTTTAATACGTGCGAGAGATGTGGACATTTTTGGCGCCGTTGCCGGGGAAATACCCTGCATTAAGCTCGAGTGCTATGCATTAAGCTCGAATAGCACTCTGTGCTGCATTGTGGTGCAATTTGAGATGTAGGAAAGGTAGAGAAAGAAGGTGTGTGGCTTGTTGAGAAGGATTTGTGACCTTTGTTTTTGCTGCAGTGTACTGTTTTTGTTAATAAGGTGTTGCAATGTACTATGTTTTCTGTTGATAAGGTGTTAGCTTTAAGGTATTAAATCTATAATATTAGATCTCTAAGGTATAGTAAGTAGATCTGTTAGTTAATTAGTTGTTGCAGTACCGTGTTAGTGTGTAACAGTAGCTCTGTTAGCTGTAAGTAGATAAGTTAGTGTTACCATATACATGTGGTAGTGATGTGTGTGAACACACTAGGACCGCCGGGGCATTTTTTCCCTCTTTAGGAGGTTTTTTCCCCCGTGCATTGTATATACGCCCATCACTCTAGGGCTATCTATCTTTCCATAGCACACTAAGTAACACATTCTCTATTGTGTGCCTTGAGCTTCTTTCGTCTTCTCCAAGCTGTGTGTGTTTCTCTGCAACCCTAATTCCAACAATTGGTATCAGAGCAGGTCACGTCCTCCCGGGCTTAGTCGCCAGTTGCTCCAGCACACGCCTGCTCACTTTCTCTGATTTCAGTGAGCTTTGGCGAGCGTTCGCAGGTCGACAAATATTGTGGGTGGGCTCGAAGAGCTCGGTCTGCTCAGAATTTTGATTTGGGCTCATTTCGGCCTCTGTTTCCACTACGGGCATTACTGCACAGGCTATTTCGTCATTTTGTGCAGATTTTCTGTCAGTGCCGTTTTCTGCATAACAGGTGCCTTATAGTCTTCTACGGTTTGTGCTATATAGCACAAGTTTTTCCCGCTCCATTTCTCCTATTTTCGGGCAGTTTTCACATCAGGTGCAGCATTTACCATGGCTGACAACAACAACACAGATGTGTTCAAGATGTTTGCTGCTGAGGATAGGTTGGATGGGGACAACTACCCTATGTGGGCTTATATGATGCAACATGTTCTTGTGTCAAAAGGTGTCTGGAACATTGTGCAGGGCATTGATGTACGTCCTGGTTCTGAAGATGTAGGCGATATTGAGGATGTTGCAGGTCTTGCTGCAAGGATTGCAGCTGTTAGAGTTGTTTTGCCTACGGCAGAACAAGCTCGTTGGGATGTTAAGGATGCGCAGGCTCATGCATTGATTGCGTTGTCTGTGAAGCGCACCATTATTCCTCACATCCGTTCAGCAAAATCTGCAAAACAGGCTTGGGATATTCTAGCAGGTCTTTATGCAAGCCGCAATGAGGCTAAAATTGCTTTGCTGCGTAAAGAGCTAGAGTCGAAGATTATGCATGAGGAAGATGATATGGACACTTTCCTTGCTAGTGTCAAGGATATCAATGAGCAACTCATTTCTGCAGGTGAAGTCATTTCGGATAGTTCCCTTGTGCAGACTGTTCTTGATGCCTTACCAGATTCCTACCAGACTTTTGCTAGTACTTGGAGACTCATGACCCAAGGAAATCCTGAAGTTATCAAGTTTGATGCATTATGCACATTGCTGTTGCAAGAGTCACTTTCTAGAAAAAACAGGACTAGGCAGCGTGCAGTTGAACAAGCTTTTATTGCTTCTCAAAGAAAGGGTGGTAACAGTAATGCAGCCACTTCTTATGGTTCTGCTGCGAGTGGCAAAAATTCTGTTCCTAATGCTTCTGCTGGCAGCACTTCGTCTGGCAATTCTGGTGATAAGGGCAAAAAGAAGATGCATTGCCATTATTGTAAAGCCAATGATCACTTGATCAAGTCGTGTCCTAAGTTGAAGGCCAAAGAGGCTAAGAAGAAAGAGGGTGGTTCCACTGCAAATGCTGGTTCCACTACAAATGCAGCCATTGTTGAGTCTTCTGTGAAAGGAGATTGTGATGCTGATGTTGATGCAGAATGGGCTTTTAGTGCAGAGTGCACTTACAATCCTGATGTCCATGATGCATGCTTGTCAGTTGCTGCAGATTCACATGTGTGGTATTTCGACAGTGGTGCTACAAAGCACATTACCTCACATCGTGAATTGTTTACCTCTCTCGAGTCTGTCCCTCATGGGAACTCAGTCACTTGTGCCAACAACGCCTCTTATCCAGTTCAGGGAGTTGGAAAGATTGTGCTCACTGCTGCTAATGGCAGTTCCTTCACACTTGTTGATGCACTTTATGTACCTGGGATCAAGAAGAATCTCTTGTCTGTATCCGCACTTGCTAGACTTGGACTTGTAGTCAAATTTGTGGATGACAGATGTACAGTTCATGATATCAGTTTTGGTGATGAAATTGTTGCATCTGGGCTTTTGTGCCGTGGGCTGTATAAGCTCACTTTGTATGACAAGTGTGGACAAAATTTTGCAAATGCTGTTGCAGATTCAAGGGCTATTTCAGATGCAAAACTTTGGCATGCACGTTTTGGTCATCTGAATTTTGCCAGTTTGCTGCGTTTGCAGAAATTTGATATGGTTGCTTCTTTGCCGCCTCTTGAAGCACCTGTCAAACATGTTTGTGAAGGCTGTATTCTGGGTAAAATGCAGCGTTCTAAGTTTCCGAAGGATGGTTCAGTTAGGGCCACATGCAGGTTGCAGCTTGTGCATAGTGATGTTTGTGGGCCCATGCAAACTCTGTCCTTGGGCAATTACCTGTACTTCGTGACTTTCATTGATGATTACTCCAGGCATGCATGGGTATTTCCGCTTAAAGCGAAGTCCGAAGTTTTTATGTGCTTCAAACAATTTTTGGCTATGGCTGAAAATGTCTCAAAATGTACTATGGGCACCCTCCGTTCCGATCGAGGGGGGGAGTATATGTCTCATGAATTTAATGCATTTCTGGCTAGTCGTGGGATAAAACACCAATGTACAGTGCCTTATACACCTCAGCAAAATGGTGTTGCTGAGAGGAAAAACAGGTCACTAACGGAAATGGCACGATGTATGGTCAAAAGTCAAGCTTTGCCGCATTCGTTTTGGCTTGAGGCCATCATGTGTGCCACTTATGTACTTAACAGGTGTCCTACGAAAGCTTTGCAGTCTATTACTCCATATGAAGCATGGCATGATAGAAAACCTTCTATTGAGCACATGCGTGTTTTTGGCTGTTTGGCATATGCTTTGGTGCCACAAGTGCAGCGCAGAAAATTGGATGATAAGGCTGTCAAATGTATTTTTGTTGGTTATAGTGCTGAAAGCAAAGGTTACAGGTTGTATCATCCGCAAACAAAACGTATTCTGGTTTCACGGGATGTAGTGTTTGTGGAAGACTCTGTTCAGCCCTTGCTGTCATGTACTAGAGACAGTAATGTAAGCTCACAGGACATTTATGACACTTTGTTGCCTCTTTTCAGTGGTGGAAATACGAATGTAAGTTCCAATGAGGCAAATGTACAGCCTATGGGGGTTTCTGAAAATGTTTTAGAACAGCCTATTACTGATGTAGATGTACATGATGTACTTGATGAGGAAAGGGCTGAAAATGAGCAGGCTAGAGGTATGCCAAAATGGCTGGTGCACACTTTGCGTGACAGTAAATTGGATGCACCTTTATCTAGTCGTACTCGTTCAGGCTCTCGCCATGCATCTTATGCATCAGATTGTTATGCTTTGGCTGTGTCTAGTTTACATGATGTTGAGGAGCCTTTGTCTTTTGATGAAGCACAGAATTCAGAAAATTGGATTGCTGCCATGAAATCAGAATATGATGCACTTATAGAGAATCACACATGGACTTTATGTGATTTGCCTCCTGGCAAAAAGGCCATTGGTACGAAGTGGGTTTACAAGTTGAAACGCAAGCCGGATGGTGAGATCGATCGCCATAAGGCTCGACTTGTTGCAAAGGGTTATGCACAACAAAAAGGCATAGATTATGAAGAGACTTTTGCTCCCACTTGTCGTATGACTACTGTGCGTTTTCTATGTGCATTGGCAGCTCATTTTGGTTGGGATGTACATCAATCAGACATTGTTACTGCTTTCTTGAATGGTGACATATTTGAGGAAGTTTATGTAACGCAGCCTCGCGGTTTTGTCATAAAAGGACAAGAGGACAAAGTGTGCAAATGTAAGAAGGCTTTGTATGGGTTGAAGCAATCTCCTCGTGCTTGGTATGAGAAAGCTGACACTCATTTGGTTAAACGAGGCTTTCGTAACAGTCCAACAAAAAGCACATTGTATGTAAAGCGTGAGGATGATGTATTTCTCATTGTGGTTCTTTATGTTGATGATTTGCTGATCATTGGACCAAATGAGAGACATATTGCTGAATTTAAGGCTGATTTGAATGCTACTTTCAAGATGAAAGATTTGGGGCTATTGCATCATTACTTGGGTATACAGTTTAAGCAGTGTGATGGTGGTATTGCCTTGTGTCAGAAAAGTTACATAGAGACATTGCTATGTAAGTTTGGACTTGAGGATTGCAAATCTATTGCCACTCCCATGGAAACAGGTTTGAAGTTGAGTCTACATGATGCTGGCGATCCTGCTGATGTCACTCTTTACCAAACTGCTGTTGGCTGCCTCATTTATGTATGCAACACGAGGCCAGATATTCAGTTTGCAGTCTCGCAGGTCAGCAGATTTATGCATAGCCCAGGGTCTAAGCATTGGCAGGCTGTCAAGAGGATTTTCCGCTACCTTAGTGGCACTTTACATCTTGGCTTGTTTTATCCCAAGGGGGGATCATTGCCGCCAGACTTACATGCTTTTTCGGACTCAGATTGGGCTGGTTGTTTTGACACGCGAGTGTCCACAAGTGGTTTTTGTTTCATGCTTGGCAGTTCATGTATATCATGGTTGAGCAAGAAGCAACCTACTGTGGCCACTTCGAGTTGTGAGGCTGAGTACAGGGCAGTCTTCACAGCTACGGTTGAGTGTGTATGGCTCAGACGCCTTATGGCTGACTTGGGTGTTGGACAGGACACGGCCAACACTATCTACACTGACAGTCAGAGCGCATTGGCAGTTGCCAGGAACCCAGTTTTTCATGCTCGCACAAAGCACATTGAGGTGCATTACCACTATGTCAGGGAGAGGCTCTCAGCAGGAGAGATCAGCTTGGCTTATGTGCCAACACAGGACAACCTTGCAGATCTTTTCACAAAGGCATTGTCTCGTGAGAAGCTTGAAGCTTTCCGCAAAGCTTTGGGCTTACTCCCCTTTGTGGACTGATCCTATCCTCAGGGCATGGCACTTCCCTTTACTCATGTGCCAGCTCTCGTTCACCGCATCACTCCAGGGGGGATTTGTTACCATATACATGTGGTAGTGATGTGTGTGAACACACTAGGACCGCCGGGGCATTTTTTCCCTCTTTAGGAGGTTTTTTCCCCCGTGCATTGTATATACGCCCATCACTCTAGGGCTATCTATCTTTCCATAGCACACTAAGTAACACACTCTCTATTGTGTGCCTTGAGCTTCCTTCGTCTTCTCCAAGCTGTGTGTGTTTCTCTGCAACCCTAATTCCAACAATTAGGTGTGTGTGTACTCACGCGCACGGCGCGATTGCGGCGTCTTATCCAAAAAATAAAATAAAATTAAAGGTAGGATAGGGATCAAGAATATTCTCCAAGCCCAAGCTCAAGCCCACGCTCAAGCTCAAGCTTCGGTCACCCTTTATAATTACTTATTTTAGCCTCACACCTAAGTAAAAATCGACCCTTTTGAGGACCAATGGAGCTTCAGGTAACCAAACACTGTGCTGTAAAGCACGCCACAACCCCTTGAGTGATACGCTCATTTTGAGCTATCACACGCTCTAATCCAAAAACCGATCCTAAAAGGACATTAAAAAACATTAAAAAATGAGTGAAAACGGGATGCAAAATGCCTAAGAAATCAAGCGGTTAACCTTTGAGGGTTGTTAAGGCGGTTACGCCGCTAGCGGAAGCTAAATAGCGAGAACTCAACCAACAACAGAATTTGTCAGACGAGGACGGAGCTTGACCCGCAGGCGCATGGAAACAACTAGGTGGGTGTCAAATCACCCACTCGACCTTCTAATGACAATCACTACTAAGGAAATCAAATCTAAGTTCTAAAATACGCAAGTGACTGAAATCCGTACTACGAACGAATGCTATACGAAACAGGATCTAGAATCATTGAATCGATCTCAAACTCAAGGGGAAGTCTATACACTAGGTAAGAACAACACCCTAAAGACTTGAACTGCAAAATCAACCTATAACCACTCCGTGCGGTAAACGCGTATGAAGACAGGTCGAAATATACAAGTGACCGAAACTTGACCCCGATGGTACTAATGTGTAGCTCTACTCGTTGTGGTTCTATAGATATGCTGCACGCTCAATTCCGACACACGAGTTGGAAGAAAACTCACACCGAAGCTCGTAGGAACTTACCACACATAGAAGCCGATAGCGCGCACTCTTGGTATCTGTGCGTAGCTCTCGCCGTTGCTAACACAATGGCGGTGTCGCTTCTCCAATGGCGGCTCTGTAGCTCGCGTAGCAAGTAGATAAGACTCTCTCTCTCTCTCTCAGACACAGTCACGGCGCTCAAAAACTCACTTTGATTAATAATCTGAATCCCTAGGTTACAAAAACTTTGGCTTATATACCTCAGCCTTGGAGGTGAGAACATCTCTAACTAATTACATCAGCAAGTGAAATTACTTCGGGATTACAAGTTGGAAACTCAATTGAGTCCAGTTACTTAATGAATGGCTCAAATCAAAATTAATGTCGGAAAGACATTTATTACAATCAATGGTTACAAAATGATGAGTGTGAGCAAAAATGTGGGTGTGATCCTCTGCTGGCTCAACACTCCCCCCCCTCCGCGTTCATGTCGTCCCTGACATGACTTTTATGCTTGGTCAATAAAGTCCTGTTGTCTTGAGCATCTGCAAATGTGATTCGTATCGTAGGTTGCCGATGGTCAAGGTTGGGCCGAATATTTTGCTTTCGTGGGTGAAAAAGCCGGTGTAGAAAGCTTCTTCGAATGTTTGCATGTGGAAGCTAGGCAAAAACATAATCCTTTGGTATAGGAGGTGTAACACTTTTGGAGAAGGCTGCAATGAAAGATCGTACATCATATCAGACACCGTGTCGGCCGTCGATAGTAGACTCGAGGTCGTGGCTTTATCTGGCGCGAACACTTCAATGCAAGCTAAGAGAGTCCTGCAGATTTTCTTGAGCATCTGACATGAAAGGTCAGGAGAGCCAGTAAAGAGCTTGATGGTGCCCGTTAGGGTTTTCACCATGTAGGCTTTACCTATTCTCTCTCCTGCCTTTGGTCCTGGCATCCTGGGATAATTAAGCCAATTTGGCTTCTTTTCTGCAATCCTGCCATGCTCTTTCCAGTTTCTGACTCTTGGCACAAGGCAGAAGGTTGCATCCTCCCGGATCTCCTTTGGTGCCTCCACCAAGTAGATGAGGTAGGTTGGGTATTTGTTCAGCCAACCTTTCCTCCATCTAGGTTGTGAATCTACTATCTTCTTTGATTGTTCCTCCTTTGTGATGTCGTCTTCGTAAAGAGCGACATACTGCTCTCCTTCTAGTCTCTTTTTCGTCTTTAGCACTTCAAATTTCATCAAAGGGAAAGGCAGGCTGGGTTGCATCCACTGTTCATGGAGCACTTTTGTGTCTAGTCCCTGAAGTCTAATGGAGATTAGGAGTCTCCTCTCCCATTCCATTTCCGCCTTGGCACTCTCCTCTGCTGACTTTTCTATTTGGTCATGGAGCTTTTGTTCTTCTTCTTCAGAGATTCTTGAAGTCGAGGCCACCTCTTGAGCTGGGGCTGGATCTTCAATTGTGGTTGCCTCTCCAGTTTCTGGTAGCTCTATGGCTGCTCCACCTGATTCTTCGTGTGGTGTCTCTGTCTCTCTTCTTTGTTGCTCTTGTAGATCTTGGAGCTGTTTGCGGAGGGCCTCATTCTCTGTCCGTAGTGTTTGATTTTCTAATGTGAGCCTCTCCTCTGCAGCCAATGATCCCTCCGCAATGTGCAACCTTTGCACTTGCTCTAATCTTAGCTCTCTTTGTAAGCTTCGGACTTGGTCTTCCAAAACTGGTACGATAGCTCCCTCTTGTTTGGTTCCTGCTCTGCTAGCTCTAGGGGTAGACCTGAGTCTAGTGATTGTTCTTTCTTGGAGCTCGACTCTTTCCCTTAGCTCAATGAGCTCATCCTTAGCCGCCTCCAACTCATCCTCTATCCGCTCCCTTGCTTCCTGTGCACTTGTTACTTCTCTTGAAGCCTCGGCTAGTTGGAGTATCAAGTCGTCTCTCTCGTTTTCCGCGTCATAGAGTAATGCTTTATGACTTTCAGATTCAGTCATAGCATTCTCTAAATTTCTCTGCAACTCCGCTTCCCTTTGTTTGGCTGTCTCAATCTCTACTTCCTTTGCCTTGGACCTTTCTTTTATCTTGCTGAGCAGTTCATGCACCATGTGCATGTCTTTTTCATCATCATCTGTCAACTCTAAAGCTCTTTCCGCCACCATCTCCACTGGCTTTGGCTCTTCTAGTATTTTCGGTTCGTCCAGTTTCTCTTCACTTTCTTTTTTACTCTTTGTCTTTTTCTCCGTCCCTCTCCGTTCATCTTGTTTTTGTAGGGTGATCCCATAAACTGCCTCAAGGGCCTCTTCTTCGGTGTATCCTATCTCTACCAGATCCTCATAATCATTTCTCTTTTGCTGAACTGGATCTATCTTCTTTTCTTTGGTCTCGGCTTCTGGCTTTTCCAAAACATCTGTGTCCACCTCTACTGTGGTCTCTTCCACAATTTTTTTCGTCTTCTTCGGGCTTGGTACATTAGTCATAGAGGGATGTTTGTCCTCAGCTTCCTTGGCTTTCCATTTGTCGGCTTGCCCATCTTTCACTTGAGGCTTAGTAGACCCATCTACTTTCCTTTTCCCCTTGTCGTCTTTTTTCAGCTCAGCTTTTAATTGTTGTACCTCCTCTTCAGTGTATGGCTCAACAGGTAGCTGCTCCAAAATAGCTTCTGACTCCTCATAAGCTTTAATATATTGATCGTATTGATCAATATGTGGCCTAGCCGAGCTAGTTCCGACTTTAGTGGGGTCTGGCACCCACTTTTCTTCAAAGTCACCCTTTAGAGCTCTTTCCGCTCTAAACTGCTCCACTAATCTTTCCATTCTTGCCGCTTTCTGACTTTTGGTTTGCTTGGGAGCAACCTTCTTCTTTACTTTCTTCTTAAGTGGCTCGTCCACATCCTCTTCAGGTTCTGAAACTACTTCTAGTTTCCGGCGTGCTCTTGTGGATGCCCTCTTGGATACTTCGGGTTGTTCTTCCTCCTTGTCGGCTTCTCTAAGCCACTCATTCTGGGAGGGAGCCTTTGGCCACTGATCTCTAGCTCCAATAGCTTCATAAGCTATTCTTGTCAGATCTTCCGCTCCTCCTATGTATTTTGGCTTCTTGTTGTGCATGGCAATTACTTGCTCGTGGATGTGTTGAGCGTAATTCACCTCTTTTGGCATATTGCTCTTTAATGCCCATGTGATGGTGGTCGCAATGGCATGGGGTGGTGTCGTATACTTTTGCGGTCTTTTACTGCAAACATGAAGAAATTGGTTGTACAGTCAGCAAAGGGTTTCCGCTCTTGGGTTCTTCATATCTCCATAGGTCGCATTCTGTTTCTTGGGCCCATAGACCTCTATGGCCTCCCTTCTTTCCCTTACCGAGCTCCCTTTGTTGTGCAGCTTCAATGCGTCTGCAATTAGCTGTGAAGTGATCTGTACTTCTACCTTCTCTCCATCCATGGCTGTCAATGTGGCTTTTCCATCCTTCTGAATGGATGTTTCCAACTCGTACACTCTTCTTGTATCCACACCTGATGGTCTCGAGGTGAAGAAACTGTGCAAGTCTGCCCTTTCCAGGTACCTGCTGATGTCTTCTGACCTGCTATAATCTACCAATTCCTGTGGGATCATCGGTACATCCACCGCTTGCCCTTGAGGATCTCTGAAAGTCCCCTGGTAGATCTTTATTCCCTCTTTCTCAAATACTGCTTCCTCCACCCAAGTTTTGGTTGGCTTGAGGGTTTCTGTTGGAATGTCAAATGGTTCCGCTTCTGCAATAGCATCTTTGATTGTCGGTCTTTTTATCTTCGTTGCCAATGACTTGGTGGAATCCATGGATCCTGTAACTCCAATTTCAGAAGTTAGCGTCTTTTTAGTACTGAAAGCCGAAATGAAGCTTTTAACTATCCAAATGACTTGAAAATTGAAACATGAGCTATTCAGGGCCTAAGGATGCAAGGTAGGTGAAAAAATATGCAAAGTGGGCTCAAAATCATGTTGGAGACATCATACGCGTATGATGTCTTTTGTGTCAAAATGACTTCATATTGGTTGTGCTTGTAGCTGATAGTGTATACATGATTATCATATGCTTGGATTTGAGTTTGGATCCCATTTGGTCAAGTTTTGGCCAATTTAGTCCAGTTCCGGCTCTTGGCAAAATTTTGAAAGGAAATTGGATTTTATGATCCAAATTGGATAAAACTTGGTGGTTCACTTTCAAATGGCATGTAGATCACTTCTGTTTGGTGGTTGAAGCCCTGAGGTGCCAAAATCACATAGTGAGACATCATACGCATATGATGTCTTTTAGTGTATTTTTGGACCAAATTTCTCTATAAGCTTGGATTTGGCTTTAGATAGGCTTATTCAGTGGATTTATGAAGTTTGGATAGATTTTGGGCTAAAAATGGCTCTAGAGACATCATACGCGTATGATGTCTTTTTCATCAATTTTGCATGGGATTGGTTTTGTGGACTCCCCATGTACTAGTGAAGGACTGTTCCTACTCAAATCTTGGTTTGGACTTGAGTATGTTGGATTTGGGTCAAAAATAGGCTTTAGGTGAAGGATTTTCCCTCAATTGGGCTAATGGGGTGATCCTCTTGACCAAATGGTTCCAAATTTCATATGTAGCATGTATTAGATATATATAATGGATGTATGATGACAAATGAGCAGTTTTGGCTCTGTAAGTGCAAATAGACATCATACGCGTATGATGTCTTTTGTGTCAAAATGGTGCTTTTTGGTTCCAGATAGCTTGTAGATGTGTTTAACAACAATCCTACAAAGTTTCAATGAGTTTGGAGTTATTTTGACAAAATTAGGACCAAAAATCAATTTTATGGCCTACTTTGCGTCTTTTTGGTTTTCCTTGGGTTTTCTAACTCCAATTCTCATGATACTTGGTTCATAGGATGTGATTAACATGTGGAATGAGGCTATGCACTCAAATGTTGAAATGAATGTGAAATTCATGCAGTGAGACATCATACGCGTATGATGTCTTTTCTTGAAATGTTGGTCTTTTTGTGCAAAGAATGCCCCCTTAAAAAGTCATCAGTTTAGCTAAAAAGCCCCCTTATAGGCATTTCAGTCTCCGAAGTCGTCTTTTTGCCTTGGAGTTGAATTTCTTCAACTTTTCTTCTCGAGAGTTGCATTTCCAGCTCATTAGATATGTTGTGAAGCCATCTATTTGGTTGAACTTGACTTTGGCTCCCCGTTCTCCATCTTTCTCCCTTTGGTTGCCCGAAAGCGTCTTTTTCACCATCGGTAAGTGAATTAGCTTTCTTTTGGGTTTTGCTTGCAAACATAAGTCATCGATAGTTACTTGAAGCTGCTTGTGAAGTTTCATTTCATTCGGTCGTCAATTTCAGCCGTTATGCCAAAATGACGCTTTGTGTGTCCGTAGCCAAATTTGTTGTTCCGACCTACTTTTTGTGATTCAAACTTGGAGATATTCTATGGTTGCATTGTCCTTGATGTGGTTGAACTTCCTGTGAAGTTTCGTGTTGTTTCGACAACTTTTTCCTGTTTGCCTCTTGCAGGCTCTATTGACCTAGGGTTTTTCCAGTCGTTCTTTCTTGAGCTTTGAGTGTTAGAAACCCATCTTCTATACTAGGGTAACCCACCTATAAGTTCTTGCAAGGTTTGGTTAGGCGGTTGTGCCACTACCTAGCATTCTACCCCATTCTCCGTCTGCTCTTGTTTCTTGGTTTTGGTCAGTTTTCGCAACAAAAGTTAATGATAAGCATCAAAAGCTTATGGCAACGAGTCTACCTCTCATGTCTGGTGTCCTCTGAGCTCTCGTGGGAGTCGTAGAAGGTCGTAGAAGATATGTGCTCCTGTGGCTCTCTGCTCTTCTCCAAGAAGGTAATAGTGTGAATGAGCTTGAAAGTGATGTGAAAAATACTTGACTTCGGACTTCCCGGTTCACTTGCCACCAAATTTGTCATGTGCTCCTATCTCGTTGTGAGATGCGCTTTAGGATCTGAAATTTCCCAAATCGGACTCCGTTTGACCTGTTTTCTTAGAATTCCATCCACTTGCCAAAATTCTGCCGTTTCGGACTTTCCGCAACTTTTTCAGAATTGTACCCAATTTTTACCATGGGTTGCCCTTGTCATTAGGACCATCACCGTCTATTCTTTTCTTTTTTCCGATCTCATTTCACCTGCTTTTTTCTTATTTTTCTTTTACTTTTATTAAGAAAATAATAAAAAATAAAGGAAAATAGCAAATTGAAGCCAAAAAATTCCAAACATACACAATAAATAGCTGGTAACCCTGTGTATATGAATATACACTTACTTGTGATTTTTGGACTTGGATTACCACTTTTTTTCACTTTTTAGCTCCAAAAACACTCTTATTTAGTGATATTTACACGTCTAGAGACCCAAATTCATCATTTGATCTCTTCTTGTTGCAAAACAAGGTATATAAGGACATAAATATTATCAATATCCGCAATCAAACATAAAAATTGCAAAATCATGTAAGACACTGCCCTTGTAATATAATTTTTGTTTTTCTTTGTTTTTGTCGCTTGTAGCTGCTTTGTAGCTCCTGTATACCTGTATACCTCCCCCCCTCTTAGTCTGAGTCCTCCCGGACGACTATGAAGTGTCTGTGGGCGAAGCATTGTAGTTGTTTTGGTCATAAGTTCCCAATGCAGTTGTAGAGCGATGATACAACAGTCTTTCCAATAAAGCTGCTCTTTGTTTGATTGAAGGATTGGTGGTCGGGTTTTGGGTTAGTTTTGGCACTTCGGTAGTAGAATCAGTAGATGGATTCTTCTTTACCTTGTTGTTCTTTTTCACAATCCAAATTTGCTTCCGCTTCGCTTGTGCTTGCCATAAACTCTTTGCGACCCAAACCTGCTTTGTTCTTTGTGTTGATTTCCTCGCCTTGAAATACCTAGGAGTTTCCATGGCTTGTACTGAAGGGAGTTCCTGTTTACAAATCCTTGGGATCCAAATTTGCTTGCTATAGCTTTGTGCCGTCATGAACTTCTTTGGAATCCAGATCTGTTTCACTGTCCTTGATTGTTTGGAATCACTCCGTTGTCTGGTATTGAAGACTCTGTTTTCCACCTTTGTGTTCTCTGGTACAACCTTTTTTGGTCTCCATACCAACTTTGACTCCATTTTTTCCCAAGGTTGAGCTGTTATATTATTGCTTGTCTTCCTTATCCAATGTTGAGAGTTCCTCGTCGAAGAGCAATCCAGTTGTATAGAAACTTTTGGTTGCCATTGCTTCTTCTTTTTCTCTGGTTGTTGTTTACCTTTGTTCTTGGATTCTTCCTTTGGAGTTGGATTTGCTCCTTTGGTGAACTTAACTAATTGACTTTCACCTTCGTATTTGATAAGCACTGATTTAGAACTCTAGTCAATCATTGCATTGTATTGCTTCTGCCATGGTTGTCCTAGCAATAATGGATGTTGTGTAGCTTGGTCTTCAACCACGTAAAACATATGAGGATACACATACTGGTTAATCTGTATATGTAAAACTGTGCATCCGACAGTTTTGATTGAATTCTCAGAGTAACTCTTTAACTCTTTCTTGGCAGTTTGTAATTTAGTGTCATTTGTTAATTGTCTATACAAACTGAGTGAAAGTAGGTTGGTTTGAGCTCCTGAATCCAATAGTGCTTTGGCTTTGATTTGGTTGGTTCCTACTTTGCATTCAATGATGGGTTCTTCTTTGTCATTATCCATTTCTGTTATACTGACTGCGTTTATTAGTATTGCTTCTTCATTGCGCTGTTTCTGACGCAGTAGTCTTCTTTTCTCCATTCTTTCCTTCGCCTCGGCTTGCGCTTCCTCCACAATCTTTTTCTTTTTTTGGACACGCAGCTTTTCTTGATGTATTTTTAGAAGCATATCTTGGGTTAGCGGCAAAAGATACTTTTTCACTCTGCATCCATTAATCCAATTGGGCATTTCTTCTCCGCCTAATGTAGCAAGCTTGACGGCTCCACTTGGTGATAGATCTTTAATCACCAGAGGTCCCATCCCTCGCTTTTTAAGCTTCTTAGCATGCTGTTTCAGAGTGTAAACTAAGACATAGTCCCCAACCTTAAACTCTTTAGTCCGCACATGCTTATCAAAAAATTCCTTTTGTCGCCTTTTTTGAGTGTAGATAGAAGCTACTGCTTTTAGGCGAAGCTCGTCTAGCTTTTCCAGGTCATCTATTCTATCAGAAAGCTTATGCCTTGTCCACTCTAGATCCTTAGCCATCCTTAAGGTTGAAATCAAGAATTCTATTGGTAAGATAGCATTTAGCCCAAAAACCATGTTATATGGGGTCGTTCCTATTGATGTTTTATATGCTACCCTATATGCCCATAATGTTGAATGCAACTTCTGGTCCCAGTCAGTTCTCGACTCAGATACAATCTTCGTAAGGACCATGCATATGGTTTTGTTTGTTGCTTCAGCTTGTCCGTTTGCTTATGGATGATACGGGGCTGATTTCCTATGGATTACCATAAATTCATCTAGAAGGATCTCTATCACTTCATTTTTAAAATGTGTGCCTCGATCACTCACAATTTCTATTGGCAATCCATATCGTACAAAGACGTATTCATATAGAAATTGTGCCGTGGTCCTGGCATCTGCTTTTTGAGTTGCCTTTGCTTCGACCCACTTTGTTAGATAGTCTGTAGCCACAACGATGTATTGTGCATGAGTCTTATATGCAGGAGGTGAAATGGGTCCGACATAATCAATCCCCCATTTTGCAAAAGCTCTTGCCCCCATCATTGGTCTAAGCGGCATATCATCTCTTTTAAGTGGTACTTTGGTCCGCTGACAGTCATCACACCGTTTAACGTATTCCTCAGCGTCCATATGTAATGTTGGCCACCATATTCCTGTGGCTAAGACAAGTTTTGTTGTCTTATCACCTGAGAAATGGCCTCCACCTACTCCTCCATGAGCTTGCTCCAGGATTATCACATACTCAGACTCTGATGCGCAAATCCTAAGCTGATTGTCTTTACCTCTCTTATATAGTTGATCTCCTATTAAAGCGTAATCTCTAGCTTCTGTCTCTACAGATTTCTGACGAGCTTTTGACGTTCCTTCTGGGAAAGTTCTATTTGTGAGATATTCAACAATATACCGACTCCATTCCGGAGCGATCATTATCTGATATAATGTCGAATACTCTGTTGGCGGTTTTGATGAACATACAATACATACAGTGACATATTCATGTACGCTTTCTTTCATTCCTGGCCAATAGACTCCCAATTGTAACAAATTCCTATATGTGTTCCTTCTTGAACAATGAAATGCACATTCCTGAACATGTGCTTCGCGCAGATATATATTATATTCCTCAGGATGCATAGTCGTAAAACATGATCATTTCCCAATTGATACAACCTTCCTGCAACCAATTGAAGATTCTTGGATTGCTGAATAGCAATATGTTTCTGGTTTTATTCTCTTCTATCAAACTCTCCTCCATAGGTTAATAGGCTAACGACATTTTGAGACCACTTCGGTATAATTTCTATGTTGAACAAGTACGCGTCTGGCATGTCGTCATCTACTCCTATAGGGTCTTCTCCATTCGTCAATCGCGAAAGATGATCAGCTCTAAGATGTGTTTTTCCTTTCTTTACTACTACCGTGAAGTCGAATTCCAGTAAGATAATGAACCATCTCACTATTCTCCCGGTATTGCATGGTTTATTCACTAGGTAGAGCAAGGCTTGGTGATCCGTAAAAAACACAAACTTGTTGGCTAGAAGATAATGCCGAAATTTCTTCACAGCATATATCATTCCTAATCCCTCTCGCTCTGTTGTGGTGTAATTCTTCTCTGCATTGTTGAGCTGTCGACTGGCGTAACAGATAGGAAAATCCATGTTTCCTTCTTCTGGCTGAGCCAGAATGCATCCTATTGCATATACCGAAGCATCTATATGCACATGGAATATCTTCTCCCAATCTGGTGATTTCAAGACTGGAGCAGTAATGAGTGCCTCTTTCAATTTCTTGAATGATTCCTCACACTCCTCTGTCCATTCAAAGTTCACTATTAGCCTGTAAAGTGGTTGGCCTATTATAGCGTACATGTAAATGAATCGTCTATAATATCCGCAATGTCCCATAAAGCTCTGTACTTGTTTCGCATTGGTTGGTCTAGGCATATCCACTATAACTTTTATCTTCTCTAAATCCGTGGACATTCCGTTTTGTGAGAAAATATGTCCCAGAATTCTGCCCTGTCGGACCTGTCCTACATTTGTGAGAAAATATGTCCCAGAATTCTGCCCTGTCCTACATTTCTCAAATACTTTTCTTAGGTATTCTAGATGCTCATCTCTCAGAAGAGAATGTACACATAAGTCATCCATGTATATTTCTAGAAACAACCTTAAGTATTCTTTGAAAGCATGCGTCATCAGCCTCTGGAAGGTTGCGGGAGCATTGGTTAGACCAAAAGGCATAACCCGATAAGCATAAATTCCCCACTCCGTTGCAAAAGCTGTTTTATGTTGATCTTTCGGTGCTATGGGTAGCTGGTTATATCCTGAAAAACCATCAAGAAAGGAGTATGCTGTTTTTCCTGATACACGCTCTAGAACATGATCAGTTATCGGCAGGGGATAATTGTCCCTGATTGTTGCAGCATTCACTTTCTTTAAGTTGACACACACTCGGAGTTTTTCGTTCTTCTTGGGTACCACCACAATCGGAGATACCCAATCGGTGTGTTCAATCTCGTATATGAATTCAGCTTCCATTAGCTTATCTATCTCTTCTTTGATTCACTTAGCAAACGTATCATTATATGTGTATGGTCTCTGTCTGCTAGGCTTTGCGTCTTGTTTTAGTGGGATTGTGTGTTGGAATATTGATGGGTCAACTCCCTTTAAGTCCTTATAAGACCATGCAAACACATCCCTGTACTCTCTGAGAAGACTCAAAAGTCTCTCTTCCTCGCCTGGAGACAAATCTGTGGCTATGTACACCGCTGTAGGTGTCTCACCTGGTGCTGCTAAATCAACTTTTTTTGCATCCTCCGGTCCGTCATAAGATTCGGTCTCCCTTCTCTCTCGAATAGGTTGGGTTAATACCACCTTCCTATCCTCTATTGTGAATTTCCTGTAGTGAGAGGGAACATCCATGTTTTCCTTGATTTTGGCGTTTTCGTCCTCTCCACTCTCAATATCTGTCATCCAAACTTCTTTCAGAGTTTTCTTGAGCTCTTTGTACTTGTTTTTACGTTCTAACTTGGACTCCGTGTGTTCTCTATTGCGCTTGTTGTTTTCTGATTTTTCTGTTTCAGTTTTCGTTTCATTTCTTTGAACTTGATTTCTTGAGCTTCTTTTGTCTTTTCGTAAGCTCTTTTGCTCATTGCCTCTTATTCTTTCAGAAATCTTGTTCTTAACACAATCTTCTGCCTTTACTAGCATTAGGAATTGATTTTTTCCTCTTATTCTAGGCATCGGATTGGTTCTAACCCCCTTTGTTTTTCTCTTTGCTCTATAGCGTTTCTGGCGTTGTTTAATTTGGTTCGGAAAATCATAAAATCGGACATCCGTTATAGTTTCTTCGTTTCCGCTTGAATTGTCCGTTGACTCGTTGTCTGCTTCATTTCCCCACTCTGGATGATCGGGAATGTCGTGAAACACCTCTTCTTCATCTTCCTTTTCCAGTGTATCGTTCTTTTCAGTTTCTTTTTCGAGTATAGTTCTCAGCATGAAGTACGGAACCACGTCGTACCCGTCCTTGTCGCAAAATTTCGTTGTGGGACCATCCGGAATTGCACAAACATCTAGGGTTGCTAGAATGTGTGTCCATTCTAATGGTTCAAGCGTGTCCTCTGGAAAGGGTTCTCCTATATAAGTTTCGTCTTCGATAGCCCTTTCTAAAACATATTCTTCTCGCCTCAGACTTCCACATTTCGAGGCTCCACACATCCATAACTCCTTGGGCTTACCTAACCAAGCTGGAAATTTGGATCCCGCCAAAGTAGCTGAATCAAACTTCTCTACCGGTGTTCGGTTCACATTTTTGTAGCTATGGTCTCTCAGGTTCACACGTGTAGTGGTTTCTATATTTCTCAGGTATATGTGATCGTAGCCCCAATCCTGGACCATTTTCAACTGTCTCATGAATGGTCTTCCCAGTATGATATCATAGTTATTCTCCTTGCCAAAATCGACAATAGCAAAAGTATGTTCCTATTCAATGCCGCAAGAAGTTACTACGACTTTCTCTAATAACCCCATAGGTTTCTCCATGTGTCCATCTGCTAATTGGAGTTTCAACCTAGTCTTCCTTATTGCTGGTTTCCCCCATTTTTTCCAGATTTCTTTTGTAGCAATGGCTACCCCAGCTCCACTGTCTAGTATTGCCATCGTGTTCACTCCTTGGAATTCAACTAGTAAGGTTGTATTCCCCTCTTCACCTTCGCAATACTCTCCGACCTTGTTTAAGGGTACATGCTTAGCGTTCTTTTGTGGTTTGCTCAGCTCTTGTATACCCTCTTGCAGTCTCCATGTTGGGTCTTTTATCCCAAATTTCTCCAAGCATTTTCCTACAGTGGTCCACATATGTGGTCTTAGCCTCAAAAGCTCAGCTAGAGTGATAGTGCATGTCACCGGTTTTGACAAGATCTCTATCAATCCTTGCGAGTCCATGACTTTTTCTGATGAGATTCTTCGTGAGGGAAGTGCTCATATCTCGGATTTTGCTTCATACTCTCCTAAGTATGAAGGTAAGGTATTCAGTGAATGAGGTTTACTCTCCATTGTTCTAACAGAGCCCCCATCTCCCCAGTAAGATTGCAGATCCAAGTCCACTTGAGATCCTGCCTCAAATTCCACTATGGGAGGATTCCTAATGTCCTTTTTCCAATTTGTCTGATTAGCTTGGCAACTTATAACTCGTTTGCAAAGTTTGCCTCTCTCACTTGTTTCCAAAATTCATTGTAATCCTCATCTCTTCCGTAAATCCTCTGTATGACTGGATGAAAACTCTCTATCTCCTGATCGGTTGTGTTCAATACTATGCGGTCATCCTTGTGTGTATTTTCAGGCTTTTGTGCACTGGGAGTCTTTTCAGCTACCCGTGAAATGATAGTCTCTTGCTGAATTGGGTTTTCTGTTCCACAATTCATTGTTTCTCTTGGTGGTTCTAATAAGGCTTGTGCAGTCTCGATCATTCTCTGGCACATTTCAAGTCTCTACTTTTCCAATTCCGCGTTTGGGTATGTCATCCACCTCTGTTCTTGTGTTTGGTTGTTCTTTAACCTAGCTTCGTAAGCTCTCATCAGTGCGTCTAATGGTTCGTGTACTTTGTCGACTAGCACTGATCCCCCTGAGCTTAAGCTCGTTGTTTCTTTGATACTCTTTTGTTTCGTTCTTTCCGGGATCATCTCTCGTTTCCCGTTTTGACTCTCAAGTTTTTCTAATCTATCTTTAGTTCGCTTTAGTTCCTTAGCTAGAATAGCGTCTTCACGTTCTTTTCTCAACTTCATGCGTGCTTTTCTAGCTTTCCATGTGTTTCTCTGACTCCGCGGTCCTTGACTAACCACTTCAGTCGCTAACTTTCCATTCTCAGGTTCTCTAGTGGTTTTCTTAGCTTGAGCTCTAGTAACAACTTGCGTGGGTATCAGAGTTTCATTTTCGGACCCACTGCTGGTAGGAATAGTTTCTAGCATATTCAATGTCGTCTTTTGCACTTTGTTTGGATTCTTTGAACAATCCTCAATGAAGTGAGTAACCCCACACTCAGTGCAATAAGCGTTCATTCTGATGATTTCCGTATGTGGACAAACATTCATCAGATGGTCACCTCCACACTTGTAACAGGGTCCTAGTGCTGGTCTTGGTCCCACTTGATTCGTCCTTTGTGGATAGGATGGTCTTTGTCCTGTTAACCCTCCATGAGCTATGAACATCAATGTTCTTGCGTCCAAATTGTATCTCTCTTCATCAGAAGCACTTGTAACTGTTGGTGTTCCAACATTCCCAATCATGCCCCATGGTTCTGGTTGTTTGGGTTCTTCTGGTGGGTAATACACAGTTGGAGACATGTGTGCACCAGATTCTTCATAATAGGCTTGAACATGCACTAAGCCTTGTTCTTCCTGATTCTCTAAGGTTGGTGCATATCTAATGCCCACTGGTCTTGCTCCTGGTAAAGGTGGTTGTTGTCCCAATACCGGTTGCGGTCTTTCTATCCCCATAGGTCCTCGTACATTTCCCGTTGGGTATCGAGGTACTGGATGTACCTGAGGTGGTGCTAATTGAGCAAGAGGTGCATACTGACGCTCCCTTACATACCCTTTGTTGTAATATCACTCCTCTGTTGGATGGTTTGTCCATTTTTGTTCAATAGCACACCATTTCAGTGGTTTTGGCAATGGTGTTTGGTATGGTGCCATCCTTTTTAGAGCATCTTCTATCATTTGCTCTACATTTGGCATGGTTGTTGTTTGAACATTCTTTTTAGTGGTAGTCTCGCTCGCTACGGAGGAAGAGCTACTGGATGCAAAATCTGTATCCGCTGACACCTCTCCATAAACCGTACAGTTATCCACTAAGTACAATGCTTCTCTCGTTACTTGCTCGAAACTTGTACAAGCTTTCAAGTGCAAGTACTTATTGAGAGTGTCGTTTCTCAATCCTTCAATAAAGAGAACAGATAGTCTGTCATCTTGTGGTCGTTCACGTACTGGACATCTCTCAATGTATTGTTTGAAGCGAAGTGAAGCTTCCTTCACTTTTTCGTGTTCTCTCTGTTTAAAAGCATATATTTGTGAGACCGTATTGTGCTTAATCCCTCGTTTTGAGAATTCCTCAGCAAACTCTCTTAGCAAATGGTCAATGTCATGGAATCCCCCTCTGTTCAGCTGTTGAAACCATGTCAATGCCGTACCTTCTAGAGTAAGACCAAATCCCTCGTATTGTGTATGGAAATCTGTTATTTGCTCAGCTCTTAAGACTTGCTTAAAGAGTGACACATGTGCATACGGATCTCCTGAACCACCATACTTCTTTGGCATACACTTGGCTACTTGAGATGGTCTCATGCGTCTATGGTCTGCTACCAATATCATTGCTCCTGTGTCCCGGCTAAAGCTTTCTCTAGCATCATGGACTTCATGGGTTACCCTTGTCGGTTCCCCTGCCCTGAGTCTACTACTAGGAGGTAAATGTGATGGTTCCGCTTTGAACCTTGGACCTGGAGTGGTATATGTGAGGATTGGAATTGCACTACCTCGATTCGTATCCATTGACTCTCTGGAATGTAAGGATCCCATTGGTCCGGGCTTCGAGTACTGAGGTTGACTGAAAGAGTCAGCATCCTGAATTCTTTGTCCTCCTGTTGTCATTGGGTTTTGCACTTCATTTGTTGGTGCTGGTCTTTGTGAGCTAGAAGTAACATAATACTGATGTAGTGGTCCCCCAAAGTATGTATATCCTTCTAATTCTTTCTTGCCCATTGTTGAGTATTGCCTCCCATACTTGTCGTAAGCGGCAATTTTCACTTCCGATCCCTCTGTGTAGGTAAAGACATAAAGTCTTTTTTGGTCTGTCAACTCTCCAGTGTAGGGTTCTTCACATCTATAATAGAGATCTTGCTCCCCATTATTATATTTGTATAGCCCCACATAGATGTTATCAGTGTTGATCCTTGTAGTTTCATTCTCTCTTCTTAACCTCGCATCAGGGAAGTTCATTATTGGTGCTTTCTCCTCAAGTTCTTCATCTACTTTGGCTTTGGTGCCCATCAATCCCCACTTGTCCACAATGTTAGGGTTTAGGACTACCAAGTACATGGTACCCTCGTCATCTAGATATCTATCTCCGCTATAGCTCACAGGCACTAAGTCCTTGAACTCACTAGGTCTATCTTCTATCTTTACACAATAGCGGTCCATTCCATCTTTGTAGATCTTGGCACCTTGCTCATCGTCGTACTGGTATTTTATGAACAATAGCTTCATTGTGGCGGAAGGGTTTGATGGTCCTGCTGCCATATTTTCTCTGTGTTCAGGTTCAAGTGTTCCAAGTGTTCGGTGAAAATCTCGTAAGATCTCTCCGAAGAAGTATCAGAAACACTTCCTTCAAAGATCGGCTCTAATGGTTGCACCCAACTTTGGTTTACACTTCCCTCGGTTGATATGACACTTGCTTGTTCCCCTTGTTTTGGTTGGTTATTCTGGAGATTCCTGCCCGATCTCAAATTCATCAATTCCCCAGAGGACTTTAACTTTTCCGTCTCGGCAATTTGTTTTCCCAAGTTTTTGTGGTCAGAATTGATCCAAACTGATTGATACTTGGTCAATTGTTTAATCTTGTCAGTTGGACAACTTCTGTTTCATCAAGTGAGAATTTTGTTGCAGTTATGCTGAATAAGACATTATACGCGTATGATGTCTTTTTTCACAGATTTGGACTATTTTGGTTATGCTCACTCTCAGTAGCCCCCTTATGCTCTGTCCACTCACAAAATTCAGTTTGAACTCTGTTTGAGCAAGTTATGGCTAATTTAGGCTTTTCTTGGCAATTTTTCGCTTTTGACTTGTTTTGGGTCAATTGTGATCCAAATGGGATGAAACTTGAAATATAACCTCTAGACACCTATTACAATGGATCTGTGTTGGCAAAGTATCAAAATATGTCCAAAATTAGGTCAAAGACATCATACGCGTATGATGTCTTTTTCATCAATTTGGGTCAAGACTTGATATTTATGCTTTCTACAGTGTTTGTAACAATCTTGTCAGGTCAGATATCAAAAATAAGCAATGGATGTGCTAAAAGACATTATACGCGTATGATGTCTTTTGTCCCAGATTTTGACTATTCTTGGTTTTAAGCCTTCTCCAATGTTTATAATTGAGTTTCAAGTGTTTTTGTCAGTTTGAATGTAAAAACAAGATCTGAATCCAAAATTTCCTATTCTTTGCGTTTCTTGGATCCGACTTGTCTTTTTGGGTTTCTTTGAGTGTTAATGCTCTTGTTTTAAGTTGAAATTAGGGTATAACCCCCCTTTTGAACACTCTGGTAAAGTCAAAATTTCTGTTTTGGTCTCTGTTTGGTCATTTAGACATCATACGCGTATGATGTCTAAAGTTGCAGATTTCCAGTTTTTTGGCACAGAATCCTTCCTAAAACTTTCTCAAGTGCTCAACAAATCCCAGATACACAGAAAATTTCTCTGACTTTTGTTTATTGCAAGTTTCACTACTAACTCGACGGTTTAGTGATCTAACATGCAATCAACCATATCAAGCAAATACTCCAATGATTACTAGCTCTAGATTAGGATCAAATGAAGTCCTACCTAAGCTATTCCTAATCATAAAATGGGTTTGGTAATTGTGATTTTAAAGAGATCCACTGCCACTCACGGACTAGCAAATTCTTCTTCTATCAACAACTACTCAACACCAACAAAACAACAAACAAATCTAAGCTAAACTAAAAATACTGTCAACACGGAAGACCCAGGAATACCCCACTTCCTAGTATCTCTCGAGATCTTCGGAGTCCACCACTCCTAGATCTTTTCTAACTAAAGTATACAAAGTAGTTTATACGACTCACCTCGTAGGATTAGTCTAAGGTCACTTACTTAGGGCTCTCGACCCCGGCAGCGGCGCCAAATGTTAAGGCAGTTACGCTGCTAGCGGAAGCTAAATAGCGAGAACTCAACCAACAACAGAATTTGTCAGACGAGGACGGAGCTTGACCCGCAGGCGCATGGAAACAACTAGGTGGGTGTCAAATCACCTACTCGACCTTCTAATGACAATCACTACTAAGGAAATCAAATCTAAGTTCTAAAATACGCAAGTGACTGAAATCCGTACTACGAACGAATGCTATACGAAACAGGATCTAGAATCATTGAATCGATCTCAAACTCAAGGGGAAGTCTATACACTAGGTAAGAACAACACCCTAAAGACTTGAACTGCAAAATCAACCTATAACCACTCCGTGCGGTAAACGCGTATGAAGACAGGCTGAAATATACAAGTGACCGAAACTTGACCCCGATGGTACTAATGTGTAGCTCTACTCGTTGTGGTTCTATAGATATGCTGCACGCTCAATTCCGACACACGAGTTGGAAGAAAACTCACACCGAAGCTCGTAGGAACTTACCACACATAGAAGCCGATAGCGCGCACTCTTGGTATCTGTGCGTACCTCTCGCCGTTGCTAACACAATGGCGGTGTCGCTTCTCCAATGGCGGCTCCGTAGCTCGCGTAGCAAGTAGATAAGACTCTCTCTCTCTCTCTCTCTCTCTCTCTCTCTCTCTCTCTCTCTCTCTCTCTCAGACACAGTCACGACGCTCAAAAACTCACTTTGATTAATAATCTGAATCCCTAGGTTACAAAAACTTTGGCTTATATACCTCAGCCTTGGAGGTGAGAACATCTCTAACTAATTACATCAGCAAGTGAAATTACTTCGGGATTACAAGTTGGAAACTCAATTGAGTCCCGTTACTTAATGAATGGCTCAAATCAAAATTAATGTCGGAAAGACATTTATTACAATCAATGGTTACAAAATGATGAGTGTGAGCAAAAATGTGGGTGTGATCCTCTGCTGGCTCAACAAGGGTATTCGTCGATGCTTGTAGGCTGCCAAAGGCACATGCATCTGCGCTCTGGCCGTGTGCTAGATGTTGGGATCTGTGGCTATGGTGGATGCCACCGAGGGGTTGCCATGGCTAGGAGAAGGTGTAGCAAAAGCGAGAAAGTGAGAGAGAGAGAGAGAGACTCGATACTCTGAAGACAAAATAACACGCTATTCATTGTATTGAAAGTCTACAACATAAAAGGAAAACTTTCCATGCATAACTTGGACTCCAAGTGAGGCTAACCTGCATGTTATAGGGGACAATGCCCACGGGTTGACAACTGCTCACCATCGAACTCGAGCTTGCATACCCAACACTAGAGACCGAGCAACTAGCGAGCACTTCGACTTACGCGGGTTCTCAATACCCACCTACCTTAGGTTCCTTGGTTAAAACCTTCACCCATAACAACTTGGAACAATTGGTTTCTCTACCCAAGGAAGGGGGGAGTGTTTGCTGATAGTCATCATTCACTCACACCCCTCTCAACCTTCCTTCCTGACCTCTGAATATTCAATCTTAGGGAATGTATATATAAAGCCTTAATCTCACAAAAAAAATGATAAAATAATAAAAATAGTAAAGAGCAAGAGCCACCAAACAATAACATGAAAACTTACAACTTCTATACATAACACAAAATCATAAAAACACGTTATGCAGAAGGACACGACCTTTTGACATGACCCTTATAATATTTGCACTCTAATCACCATCTATCTGTGTGTACAGATATGGCTAGTATGCTAGAGT